>NC_057798.1:713578823-714178823 GCF_018294505.1 Triticum aestivum | reverse complement strand
GGCGGTGACAGCTTCTGCGTGTGACCCAGTCCCGGTATGTGGCTGGGATGGGGAATCCGGTTTTAAATGTTAGGCTTTGATGCAATATCTGTTTGGTATTGCGCTCGGATAGTCGGCACACATTCATCAAGGGGATAGGAGTAGCAACAAGTGTTGTTTGAATGGTGGTTTCAGACTTACTGATGTACTACATTCGTCCTAGTTTATAGGTCCCCATTGTTATTTTGTGCCAAATTTTGACCATAGATTCAACTAACAAAATGTTTATACATGTCATAAAAATTTATATCATTATAAACTATGTTCTAATACAAATCCAACGATTTTTTTTTGTTAAAATGCATTAACATTTTGTACGTTCAATATTTGGTCAAAATTTGACACAAATTATAAAAGGGACCAATAAACCAGAACATAGATAGTATTACTTTGTATGATCTTTGTGAATAATTAATAAAATGGCTACAGAGACCCAGGTATATCCTTCTTTCAAAAAAAAAAATTAGAGACACAATGCGCACAAGTGTGTAAATTTCAGGACGAAATACCGGAAATGCCACACTCCACACAGCACGCATATATAGTTATATAGCATGTCTGTTGATGAAATCAAAGACTGTTGGTTCATTTGTCATCTCTGTCACTGGCTCGCTGCTCTGTCCTTCTCTTTTAACAAGGTGTCGGGCTAACCAGTTGATTAGGTGGTGGGCCGTTGTAAGGTGTGGCCATTGCACGTTGCGTTGGCCCATGAGCCGGTGTGTGCGCGAGCAGCGTCAGTATAAAACGCTGGCTTCCTCTGAATCAGACAACTAACTACAGAACCACTTCTTCCCCTGCTTGCTTCCCCGCAAATTCTTCGCTGTTTACCCAAATAACTACCTCCACTCCATTGCTTGAGAGTTTGTGAAATGTTCTGGTCTTGTTTTAGTTGATGGGTTCTGAATTTTTTATAGGGGTGCTGAGCAGACAGCAGAGTATCCAAATACTGTACTTCTCACTACCACTGCCAGTATCTCGGTGAATTGATCTCGTCAAGGCACTACAACTGATTAATCTACCCATGCTAGTGATAATTCGCAGCAACATCTACTGTATTGTCGTGCAAGCCTTAAAACTGCAAACACAAGAACAGAACTGCATCCTCATGGTAAACTGATCGATCGATATGACACAGTGGATCATTATACAAGGCGTTCATCATCAGTGCTTAGCTTAGCACAGTTTGACATGGATCAAAGTAAATATCGGTGGATCACAGTTAATTCACGCATCGCTAAACTTAAAAGCAAGACGGCAGATTGTTCATGACAGATGATATGGATTCAGTACCATCTGGTCGTAAGAAGTCTCTTCAGATCTTCGTCGTCGTCCGAGAAGTCGATCGTGTTGAGCATCTCCTCCCGTGCTCCGTCGCTGTCTGCTCGGACTCTGGCCCTCTTAGCGAGGAAGTCGTCATCGACCTCGACGTAGCCGTTCTTGGCGTACTCACTGCGCACCCATGCCTGGAATTTGAGGTAGTCCTCTCCGATTTTATAGTAGGCACGCACGCCGGCATAATATTCCACCGTCTCCTCGTCCAGCTCCTCCTCCGGCGAAGGAAGCAGTTCAGGGTTTTGGAGCTTGAGGGCCTTGAAGTCAGAAGGGGCGTTCTGGTCATCATTGATCACACGGCCGAGGATCCGAGCGACATCCTCCTGCGGCAGCCGCGTCATTTTTTTCCCCGGAGCATACTTCACGTAGCCAGCCTCCTGCACCGTGGAACAAGAAGCAATCGCCGGCGCCTTCCTTTTGGCGGTGCGCAGCCTCTCGTCGCCTGCCGCCGCGGCCTTCCTTTTGGTGGCGCACGGCTTCAGCGCGCGCTTCTCCGTCGAAGCATGTCGGCATCGCTTCAGAGGGCGCAGGTCGCCGGCGGCCACCGCATGCTTGGCCGCCCTCTCGCCCCCAGTCGACATGCTTCCGGTGATGCGCGAAGGCTCCTCACCGGCCATTGATCGGCTGATCAGATCTCCCGCGCCTCGTCTCACTGACCACGCCGCGAGATTTGGTGGATGGTTGCGGAACCCTGGCTCTCGAATTAGGGGAGGAGGAGGAAAGATTATATACAGGCAGAGGCTTTGTTAGCGCATCTAATTAGGAGTGCGAGTGGAGTTGAACTCAGAGACGCAAAATATCATTTTCTGTTGCTTCGACCAAGTCCACCTCGGAGTCAGAGTTCCTCCATGGGTCTTCCGATAGAAACCTGTCTATGTATTTAAAAAATATATTCATATAAATATAAAAATTGTTAACGTATTTTACAATATTAAAGACTGTTCACAGATCTTAAAAGAAATGGTCATATAATGAAGAAATAGTTTGTATTTCTTGAAACAATATGCCTGAGTATCTCGTGAAAAATATAAATATGTTGCAATAAAATGAGCACATATATAAAAATAAATGTTTGTATTTTTTCAATAAAATACTTATGTATTCTTATGAAAGCTCTTGTGCATAAACATATAAATGTTCTCACATCTTGCATAGACGATCATGTTCTATTAAAAGCATTCATAAGTTAAAATAAGTGTCCATGTATCTTGTGAAAAAATTCTTGTGTTTTGCTAAAAAAAGAAATGAAAACAAAAATAGAAAACAAGTTCCTCTTCTTTGCCAGCCAAGTAATGAATCTATAAGGTGGTCGCGGCAATGACGTGTTGGAATAAGGTCTCTCCGGTCTCTCCTATCAGTTTTGGTGGATCAGACGCGGGGGAGGTCGAGGAATACATTCAACGGGGAAACTAATATCAGGGAAGCCGACTAGGGTGGATGTCTTAGGCGGCATACGTTGGGCATGAGTAATGTTTGGGCGATGGGCCAATCCAAGGTAGACTGAAGACTACGAAACCCCTAATGCAACACATTAGCATCTTCTATGATAAATAGTGGGCTTGTCAATGTGTGTGTGGACGTTCATCTTAGTGGTTTTACAAATGAGTTACAATTGTAGGCTATAAATTGTCCGACAAAAGACTGAGGAAAATAACTGAAATTTTAAATGAATGCTTGTAAGAAGGTGACACAAAGGAGCTGAAGATAAATCCCTGGTTGACCAGATAACACAATCTGGAACCCCAAATCGAGGTGACACAAACCCCACATCTCGATCATGTTGGAGGCAAGTCCACCATGTTGAGACAACTACTCTACTACACAAACCAATGTCACAGTCATAACCGAGACAGTGAAGAACGACACAACTAAAAGAACAAAGTAAAAAACTAGCCTTCCTAAGGCCAGGACGCCGTAGAGGATTTATTTTGCAAGCACATCCATCGTTTTGTTCCAAGATCACACAATGGAGAGGCCCATCATGTCAATATGGAAGGACTCCCAGGGCCCTTCCGTACACGACAGCGTCGTCGTATATCTCGTCCAGGTTATTGTACTTGTACTCGAACCCTTCCTCGACGAGCTTGTCTGACCAAATGCACACCCTGGGCTTCTCTGGAAGACCACCAATACTGCAGGCAGACAGAAGCCCACGCGTCAGTAGTGCATCGCACAACTGGTAGCTTTGTACTCCTACGTAACAGGTCGATCGTGTACGTACTGATCTGTGTTGATTTCGTACTGCGGGTACTTGGCCGCCAGGAAGTGGGCGAGCGCCACGCCGGAGGTGTTGAGGGTGCAGACGATGTACCGCCCCGACGTGGCCTCCTCGGCGGCGAATATCTCCGCGCGGCACACGTCGTCGATGTGGACCAGCGGGATCGACCCCGACGCCTGCTCGATGAGTTCCAGTCTGTCCACCATGTCGTCGTCGCCTGAAATTAATCATCCATCACACACCACCGCGACAGATGCATCACTCCATAATTTTTGTGCGTGCGTTTTACTCTGAGGCCTCACGTACCGGATAGCAAGGAGAGGATCTCGGGGACGCTGGTCGTCACCTTTGTCGCCGGGGCCCTGCCGCCGAGACGACGGGGCACACGGTGACCAGGCTGAGGCCCTTCTCCTCCGCGAACGCCATCGCCGCCTTCTCCGCGAGCACCTTCGAGGCAGGGTATGCCTGCAACGCCAAAACGACACGTACTTACGGGAAAAAAAATTGGTGGAGACCGGTTGCAAACTTCATCCTGTGCGTACCCAAGTTAATCTGCTGCCACCTGTCTTCCCGTTCCATCGCACGGCGCTCGCTCCTATCGATCGCTTCAGCCAACGAGCCATCTGGTTGTATACGAGTGAGCCAAAGAAAGCACAACCGGCTCGGCTCCTCCACAATCGAACGACCACGAGGAACTCATCTGATCTGCGACGCCGCCGCCTCCCACGCTCACGGCCGCGCCGCTCCCTCAGTCCCTTCCCAGCATCGAGGGTTTCCATGGCAGATCGACCGAAGCCGTCTTCTCCACGCGATCGGACTGGTGGTCGGCTGGCCGTGGGTTCTCTTGTTCGGCGCTCACTGCAGCGATCGGAGCGATAACGATGGCCGCACCGCCCCATCCGTCCCAGAACGCCTCAACGCCCTCTCTCTCTCCCATGGCCGCAACGGGCCTGAACGACAGACATGGCAGCCACGGGTCATGCACCCGCTGCCTGATGTGCCGCCTCCGCCGAGAAGTACAGGAGTCATCACGCCGGAGTCCGGGACTGCCGCCGGCCTGGATCATGCAAGCCACACAGATGAGGACGGGTTGCTGCCCACAGTGCTGCCGCAAGATGCTTAATGTTTAAATTTCAGACCAATTTGAATCCATTTGTAAATTGTAATCACTTTCAAATCAGGGCTATATGAGTACTATGAAATGTTCAGTAATCTAAAATGTGAAATCTGCATGCTTTCACTTTTGATACATTAATGTCATCCTTTCTAAAAAAGAGATGAAATGAGGTTCTCTTATGTAAGAGCTAGCAGGACCTAGTTGTGGTTTCCTATTTGCAACAAAATCAAGATATGAACATGTAAAAGACAAATTAGCTGTGAAAAACCCCCGACATCAAAGACGATATAAAACATCAGTTTTTTCTCCAATTTATAGATGATCGAAGGTATATATCCTTTTACAGATTAGAAAATTTGCAATCAAGAACTCTGAACTCCATTCAACAGAACATCAGCGAGCGTTTTGACATCTTTTCTGACCACGTAGCAGGCCATGAAAACGCAAAAATAATACAGTCTACTTAACACGGTCTACTTCATGTTCTCGGTTATCGGCTTCTCCGTTTAACCATTACTTGTTCCCTCATCCTAGCTTAGCTATCTGTCAATCCAAGATAACCATAAGGCCACTCAAAACCTATTTTTGCAAACCTGAACTATCAGTGCAACAATTATTAATTCAGACATCAGACATCTAAACTGTAGGAGGCTTTGTGGGACACAAAGAAATTGTGTGTCATGGTGTCGGCAACATAGAGCACATAACAATGCAATCCAAGCAACCGACATGAACAGCTGCTGCAAAACAGGGCAACATGTTTTTGTTTACTACTCCCTTCGTCCCAAAATAAGTATCTTGAGCTTAGTACAAATTTGTACTAGAGCTAGTACAAAGTTTTGACACTTTATTTTGGGATGGAGGGAGTATTATACAGTCATGCTCTAAGAAGAGAGGCTATTACAAATTTACAATTGCTATGCCCATTGAAAAGAAAATTCCTACGACCACAAAGCTACAAAAATCAAACTATTATGGAAGGAGCTGGTTCACCAATGAAAAGCTGCACTTTTTTTGAATCGGCAACACGAATTCTTTCAGTTGTTTCATTTGTTGGTTTACAAACAGTGGGTGAATACGGATATCAGATCTAGTGAGCTCATGGCCACGAGAGCACGCTGGCGCCATGCACGTAGGTACTTGCCGAGCGGGTGCTGCACGCCGTGAGCCAGCAGGGGCGCCTCCATGTCCAACTTCGGCGGCCACGGCGGCTGGTAGTCTGATCTGGGTCTTCTGACGCCGGGAGGTTGAGCAGCTCTCCCACGGACGCGCACCGCTCGTGGTGTCGTGGGCATAGGTGTCGACGATGCCTCTTGGTCCGCTGTCAAAGCCACTCCGCCCCGCCGGCGCCGCCACATCGCTCAGCCGTTATCGCTCGGCCATGGCTGTCCGCTGGACGTCGAACAAGATGGAGATGGGGATCGTGCGTACCGATCGAGCCGAGCCGAAGCGCCCGAAGAGACCGAACGAGCCGAAGAAAGGAGTGCCAGAGCGGGCGAGAGCGGATGCCGTGGGATGCAAACAGGGGACAGGTGGCGGCAGATCGGAGAGGGTATGCACGGGAGGAGTTTTGCAGCCGGTGTCCACTCAATTTTTGCAAACTTGCTTATGCTACTTTCAACTTGACTGAAGAAAGTGAAGATGCATGCACAGACGATAGGTGTGTACGCACCCAAGTACCGATCTTGTTGGCCCTGAGGTACTCGACGTCGGACCAGGACTCCTCGTCCAGGACATGGCCGTCGCCTTCCAGCGGCCGGCTGGAGATGGCGGCCGTCGACGATGTGAGGACCACGCGCTTCACCGTCCCCGCCTTCACGCACGACCTCATCACGTTCAGGGTTCCCTGGATCGCCGGCTGGATCACTTCTTCCTGACATCACAGGCAGCAACACACAAAAAAGCAAAGCAAACGCAGTCAATACTCAATAGTGGGTTATACCATAGCCTCAGTGATGTTAAAACTGGAGTTTGGTGGTTGCTGCTTACCTCAGGGTTCTCCGGCAAGAGGGTCACCGGAGCGGCGACGAGGAAGGCGTAGTCACAGCCGGCGACGGCGTCGTTGAAGCTGCCCTCTTGGTTCAGGTCGGCGCGGAAGACCTCCAAGGGGCCGAGCGCTGCCAAGGCCTTGAGATGCGCGGTCTTCTCCGCATCATCTGAGAATCCAAGACACCACGACGCATATGACCAGCTTCATTCAGTAAGTTCTGATGATTAAACCAGAGGTAAATGAAGATCTAGAGCAAGCAATTACCGGGGTTTCTGACGGTGGTCTACACGGCGTACCCCTTCTCCAGCAGCATCTTGACCAGCGCCGAGGTGATGTACCCACTGCCTCCAGTGACGCACGCCGTCTTCCTACTCACGTTCCCTTCCGCCGGCGCCATATTGTCAGCGCACGACCTGCCTCGACAGCCACGACCAAGGGGGCTGCCACGGCAGCGAGCCACGTCACCAGCGACGGCCTGGTGGCAAGGCGGATCGACAGCAGGCCCAAAAGGATCGTACAGCCCAACAGGAGATTTGTCGGGCCGGAATGGGGCCGCTGAGCCCGTACCGCCCTGACGACTACTTATCCCCTCACACGCAAGAAGAGAGGCATCCAGAAGGATCAGGAACCGGCGGCTCTCCTCTCCTCTCCTCTCCTTCCCCACCTACTTCCCCTTCTTCCACAAGAACAGCGAGAGGCTGGTTGTAATTCGAATTTGAGACTTGTATCTGGAGCATAGTGATTAGATCGATTCGGTACCTAACATCCTGGTATCAGAGACCACACACCATCAAATCTGTCGCGTTTCATCCTGGAAACTCGTCACCGCGTCCACGCGCGGCAAGTTTTCCTTGCCGCCATGGATCCTGCGCTCAAGGAGTATCTCGACAAGCTTCACCAAGATGCGAAGAATGACTCCGCCATCGTCCTCAAGCAACTGCAAGCGCAGACGTCCCAGATCGACGATTTGCTTCATTGGAAGCCCGATCTGGAGGCCCGCTTCACCAAGCTGGAGACCACGGTCGCCTCGCTCCAAGCGGCCACGCCGCACCCGTCGAGTGGAGCAGCGCCCGTGCTTCCAACTCCGCAGCCGCCCTCCACCGCGCGAGGAAGCCTCCACGGGCCAAGTGGCCACGGCGATGTCGATCTTACCGGGGGGCCATCACCGGGGACCTCAGAGTCGTCGGTGGTACTCCCGGTCACGGGTACGCCTTCCCTCCCGCTTGTTGTTCCCCATCCACCTCCTCTGTCGTCCTCTGTCCTCGCCACTATGGGGCAGCCACCACCGCCCGTGAATTTCCCCTTATTCACCAGCGAGAACCCACAACTCTGCAAAACTCTTTGCGAGCAGTATTTTCAGATGTTTTCGATCCACGACTCTTATCGTGTGCCAATGGCGACTCTCAATTTCTCCGGACCAGCAGGGATCTAGCTGCAGTCCGTGCAGAAAAAAATTATGGGCATGGACTGGGAGACTTTTGTCTCTCTTCTCTGCATTCGTTTCGGGCGTGATAAGCACGAGATGCTCATCCGCCAATTTTATGCCATCAAACAAACCACCTCTGTTGCTGATTTTATTGAGCAATTCGAATCTCTGATGAATCACCTGGTTTCATACTCAGAATCTACTCACCCATGTTTTTTCTTGATGCGTTTTGTCGAGGGACTGTGACCGGACATCCGAGCAGTGGTGCTCGTGCAGCGCCCACCGGACCTGGACATGGCATGCTCGCTGGCCCTACTTCAGGAGGAAGTGGCCGACGGCAAGTTACCGTACGGGTGTTTTCCACATGCCAACCGCAGCCAAGGCCAAGCTCCCAGGATGGCGTCACCACCATTCTTTGGGCGACCTACCACGCCTACAGCAAGTTTTGAAGATAGGCGTGGAACTGACGCTGCCCGAGTGACATCTGAAGCTAGTAAGGTGGCCGCCCTTCGTGCATTCCGGCGCGCGAAGGGACTCTGCTTCAAGTGCCGCGAAAAATGGGACAAGGACCACGCGTGCCCGCCCACAGTTCAGATGCACATTGTGGATGAACTAGCTACTTGCCATGTTCAGTATGGACGATGCTGTGTCAGAATCACCACCAGACTCGCCGATCTCCGACGAAGAAAATCTGTGCACTCTGTCCCGTCAGGCGGAAGATGGTTCATCCGCTCCTGGTGTTCTGCAACTCCAAGCCTGGGTGCAAGGACATGAAGTACTGCTTCTGGTTGACTCTGGCAGTTCCACCTCCTTTGTGGATAGTTCTTTTGCCTCCAAGCTATCGGGGATCACTCTGTTAGCACGACCATGCCGTGTGCGCATTGCAGATGGCGCCACCATTCCCTGCACCCACTATATCCCTGACTGCTCCTGGATCGCTCATGAGCACGAGTTCAAGACTGACTTTAAGGTTATCAAACTCGGATCGTGTGACGCCATACTGGGAATGGATTGGTTACGCAAGCACAGCCCTATGAACATTGATTGGATAGAACAGCACCTGACAGTCACAACACTGAGCGGCCAACTGAAGATGTCAGCGGTATCGTCCGATCAGACGCAATGCTCAATGATCACAACACTGAGCGGCCAACTGAAGAATTTTGGTATAACTCCAGTTTTCACTTTGCCCTCAATACATCACCTTTTGCAGCTCTCTATGGCCACGGGCCACGTCATTGGGGAATCGAGGCCGCTTCCACTTGCAAGCTGCCACAGCTCAAAGACTGGCTCAAAGAGCGCAAGCACATGCAACAAGTTCTAGCGGAGCACCTGCATAGAGCATGCAACATCATGAAGAGTCAAGCTCACAAGAAACGCTCCGATCGCTCCTTCGTCCTCGGGGATTCCGTCTTCGTCAAGCTACAGCCATATGTGCAGACAACGGTGGCCCATCGATCCAACCACAAGCTCTCCTTCCGCTACTTCAGACCTTACAAGATCACCCGCATCGTCAACCCCGTCGCCTACGACCTCGAGCTGCCTGCCGGCGCCAAGGTGCACCCCGTCTTCCACGTGTCGCAGCTACGCCAAGCTTTATCTCCTGCCACTCCAGTCGAGACGACGCTACCAACCCCAACTGAAGATCCTCTGACTCCAGTCGAGATCATCAGTACAAGATGGCGCCACACCCCGCAGGGACGACATGAATAGGTGCTCGTGCGCTGGTCTGATCCCTTCGTCCTCGACGCCACCTGGGAAGATGCCAAGACGATGCAAGACCACTACCCCTCTCTCCTGGCTTGGGGACAAGGCAGCTCTCAAGGAGGAAGGGATGTCAACGCACGACCTGCCTCGACAGCCACGACCAAGGGGTCTACCATGGCAGCCAGCCACGTCACCAACGACGGCCTGGTGGCAAGGCGCATCGACAACATGCCCAAGAGGGTCTTACAATCCAACAGGAGATTTGTCGGGCCGGAATGGGGCCGCTGAGCCCGTACCACCCTGACGACTACTTATCCCCTCACACGCAAGAAGAGAGGCATCCAGAAGGATCAGGAACCGGCGGCTCTCCTCTCCTCTCCTCTCCTTCCCCACCTACTTCCCCTTCTTCCACAACAGCGAGAGGCTGGTTGTAATTCGAATTCGAGACTTGTATCTGGAGCATATTGATTAGATCGATTCGGTACCTAACACATATCATCCCTGTCACTACTCACTACTACTCCTACTACAGATCTCCTCGCAAATACAGTTACCAACCGAGGTAGTAATTCTGCTCGTCTGGTGAGTGGTGCACGCGGCTCCGAGGTAACTGTATTTATACTCGCACCTGCACGTACATCACGCGCGTTCAACTCCAGCCATGCAACTCAATCGATATGTAGTACATGTTCCGTAACTCCTGCCGGCGAGTCCGGTCCAAGGTTGCGGAGCGGGAGCGAGCGTCGAAGTCGATCACACACAGATACAGAAAGTAAATGGACACAAAGATGTAGAGGGGAGTCTTTCTTTATTAATCATCATCAACTGTACATACATAGGGTGCTCTCCTTTTTATATCTACTAGGGGTGGAGGGATAAGTGCCCACTTTAACGTTAAGTGGAGGGACTTGGTCTATAATGGGCCAATGACTTGTTCCATCTAAGGCCCAAGTTTCCCAACGCCCCCCCTTGGGCAGTTATCCATATATCCATGTCTCAAAACTCCGAAAAACCCAGTGGGAAAAATATGGAGAAAGAGCACATAGTATATGTTGTTATGTTGCACGAATTGCCTCGTCAAAAACCTTGTGTGAGAAACATCAGGAAAAACTCACTCAAGGGAAAAAGAGTACAATCCACTCAACCATCAAGTTGAGTACTCGATCATCAGGGCCGAGATTTTAATGATGAGTTTGTGAAGTTTCTCCCCCTGAACCTTGCATCTCCCTAAGTCTCATCATGCTGATTCTATGCACACATCTCTCGAAAGATGGCGTCGGTAATGATTTAGTGAACAAATCAGTAAGATTAGCACCGGACTTAGCATGCAAGATTCTCACCTTGTTCATCTTCTGCATCTCATGTGCATAGAAGAACTTAGGATTAATATTCTTTATGGGATTACTCTTCACATAATCATCTGAATGTGTGCAACACAATCAGTATTATCTTCAAAGATAATGGTAGGGGTTTGTACGGTGCTCAGCCCACATGTCTGCTGAATGTGGCCGATCATCCGCTGAAGCCATACACACTCTCGTGATGCTTCGGATAGTGCTATGATTTCCGAGTGGTTCGTGAAAGTCAATACAAGACTCAACTTGGAAGATTTCCAGGAAAACACGGTTCCACACGATAAATGAAAACATATACAGTCTATTACTTAGAAGTATGTGGGTCCAACAGACACCCAACATCAGCATAGCCTATAAGAGATAGGTCTTGATTCCTTATAAAACATGCCAAGATCTTTGGTCCTGTACAGGTAACGGAAGATGTCCTTGGCGCCTTTCCAATGTCTCTTGGTAGGCTTAGAACTGTACCTAGCAAGCAAACTAACGGCGAAAGCTATGTCTAGCCGTGTACAATTTGCGAGGTACATGAGTGTTCCAACTGCACTCAGGTAAGGAACCTCTGGTCCCAGAGTTTCCTCCCCCTCTTCCTTTGGCCTGAACGGGTCCTTGTCTGGCTGTAAAGACCTCCCGACCATCAGGGTCTTAGAAGGATATGCCTTATCAAATCTCTTTCCAACACTTTCTGGGTGTAGGCCGACTGGTGCACTAGAATCCCATCAGGGGAATGTTCAAGTTGCAGACCTAGACAGAACTCGGTTTTACCCAAATCCTTCATCTCGAATTCCGACATCAGGTAGGAACTCGCTTCCTCAATATCCTTAGGTGCCGATTATGTTTAAATCGTCCACGTACACCGAGATTATACATAATCCATGTTGGGATTGCCGTATAAAAACACATGGGCAATCTTTATTGCTCGTGTAGCCCTTCTCATGAAGGAAATTGCTTAAGCGATTGTACCACATTCTACCAGACTGTCTGAGTCCGTACAGTGCCTTTTGAAGTTGAACACTGTATAGACCCCTATTTGCTCTATCATGGTTTGGAACAGGGATACCTTCTGGAACCTTCATGTATATGTTCGAATTCAAGTTACCATACAGGTAAGTAGTGACAACATCCATTAGTATCATTTTCAAGCCCATGTTTACTGCCATCGAGATCAAGTATCTAAAGGTAACTACATCCATGACCGGGGATAAGTCTCCTCAAAATCGACACCTGGTCGTTGAGTGAACCCTTGAGCGACGAGCCTTGCTTTGTACCGTACTACCTTATTATTTTCATCTCTCTTTCAAACAAAAACCCACCTATGGCCAACAGGGCGAACGTGGGGAGGAGTTCGACAAACTGGTCCGAACACCTTCCTTTTGTTGAGAGATAATAATTCGACAGTAATTGCCTGCTGCCAATCTTTCCAATCCGACCTTTTCTTGCAATCAACGAGCGTGTTAGGCTCAGGGTCAAGATCTATGATTGAGGCAATTTTCGTAGCAAAGTTGATGTCGACAATCACCGTTGCTCGGTTCAGGGACTTCCCCGTATAAATATAATTTATGGCCATTTCGTCATGGAGTGCATCCGGCGCAAACACTTGCTCTACCAAATTTCCCATTATGGGAGCAAGGTCCTTTAGATTTCCCGCGCCGATGTGTGCGCTCACATCTCCGCTGGGTGTTTCCCCTATGGGAAAGTTTAAGTCCAGAATTTCGTGCACTGAATTTTCCGTACTTGTGCCAGGTCTCGACTGGCTCCCCGTTTCAATTTGGGGTACTTTGGCGACAGGCTGCGATAAATCTCTCTTATCCTTTTTCGTCAGGCGTCCCCGAGTACTTGGGATTTGAGAAGCCAGATTTCTCGTCCTTTTAGGCCTTTGGACGGGAGCGGGTATACCATCATTTTTTCGGTATTTCAACCCTTTCCGGTGCATTGCGCGCGTGCACATGCGATTTTGTCACAGTCTTTAAGTCACTAAAGCGGTTGGGCAGTTGATTTGCTAAAGACTGCAAATCTATTATCTTTTGGACTTCTCTCTCAGTCTCAGCAGTGCGCGGGTCATGAGCGTGGATCCCCGTGGCTTGCCACGTGATTTCTTGACTTTTAGCATCAAGGGGTTGATTCTCTCCCCCTAAAGTCGGGAAAAGATCCTCGTCAAAAATGCAATCAGCAAAACGAGCCGTGTGACAGTCACCTGTCATGGGGTCTAGATACCTGATTATGGACACAGTCTCATAACCAACGTATATCCCCGACTTACGGAGCGGGCCTATCGCCGATTGCTGAGGGGGTGGTATTGGTACATATACCTGGCAACCGAACCTACAAAGGTGGGAAATTTTTGGTGCCGACCCTTGCGCAAGTTGAACAGGAGAGTGGATGTTGTAGGCCTATGGTCGAAAGTTGATGAGATTGGCCGCGTGTAACACCGCGTGGCCCCAACTTTTAGTTGGTAAATTACAACCCTGAAGGAGCGGCCGGGCAATGAATTTAATTCTTTTAATCAATGCCTCGGCAAGTTCATTTTGTGTATGAACATGTGGTACCGAGTGCTCAACTTTGATTCCCATTGCCATGCAATAATCATCGAACGCCTTTGAAGTAAATTCTCCGGCGTTGTCCATTCGAATAGACTTTATATGATAATCAGGGAAATTACTCCTCATTTGTATGATCTGAGAGATCAACTTTGCAAATGCATGGTTCCGTGTTGACAGCAGGCAAACATTGGACCATTTAGAGGAAGCATCAATGAGCACCACGAAGTACCAAAACGGCCCCGTGAGGGGCTGAATAGGACCGCATATGTCCCCTTGGATACGTTCTAAGAACGCGGGGATTTCATCCCTCACCTTGAGGGGCGATGGCCTAATGACTAACTACCCCTTAGCGCATGCGGAGCACACGAAATCATCGGATTCGGGAAGTTCTTCACGTTAACATTATGGCCATGCGAGTTGTTAATTATATTTCTCATCATCCTAAGTCCGGGGTGGCCTAACCTATCGTGCCAGAGGCAGAAGAGTTCAGAGCTTCTAAAGACGGTCTTGAGGGTAGTGTACACGGGCGGTGCTACAATCTTAGCGTAGTATAGCCCTGTGTTGAATGGAGGAAGCCTTTCGATAGCATGTTTACCATGTGCATCCTGCTCGATGATGAGTATACACACTTGGCCATAGTCATCATCGGTCTCGACGTGGAAACCATTAGCGCGGATGTCTTTAAGCTCAAAAGAGCACGAGTCTGACTCTAGGTACAACGTATCATTAATGATCAGAGTTGTCCCTATAGAAAGTATGAAGGTGGCTCGTCTAGAGCCGAATATATTCGAACCGCAGTAGGTGATTGTCACAAATATTCCCGGAGACTTTTAATGGACTCAAAGTACTTAGTTGCTCATAAAATAGTATTAGTTGTACTGCTATCAACAAGGCACATTTCCTCTACTCGGGTGCCACATGCGTTCTAAAATATGACATCTAACTAATATAATGTAGCGAGGAAGAAGCTACATAAATAATAAGTGCACATATTTCAGAACATAACAAGCTATCATGATTAAATAAAGGAATAAATGGATGAATGCAACATCATCCAAACGCCAAATGATGAATAAGGTTTTTGCTCTGATAGAGTACAACCCACCGGAGATAAATGTATCAGTTTAATCTAGGGAATTATAAACAAATGGGAAGCCAAGAGAGTAAATGAGGGGGGCATTTTCTCTAGTCGAGATGTCGAGGCGGCTAAGCATCTCCACATAGGAGAGCTTTTGCCAGGATAACATCACCATCGAGTTTGTGTGTCATGGAAGGGGGACACCAATGGCTCTACCGTGGGCACCTATAAGGCGTTGCCGTAGGAGCCGATGGTGCTCCCCCTAGACAATGTAGACCACCCCCAAGCGGTTGCGCAACAATGGTTCTACTCCTCTTCATGGGGACAAACAATGTGCTCCAGCCTCTCGAACCACCCTTGTGAGAGTGATCTAAAAGACTAGGGCACTTCGGTCTACCACGTACACATTTTACGGGGTGCCACAGAGGTTGAGTTGAAGAAAGTGCAGCAACCGGGCATTCACCCTAGGAGTAGCGGCGACCATCCGAGTCTCCAAGTCTATCGCCCTAAGTCATTCAGGCTCGAGAATAACCTCCACGTTGAATGACAAGGTGGGGGTACCGTAGCCCATACACTATCCGCGCATTCACCCTAGGAGTGGCGAAGACCATCTAGGTCCATGAGCCTATAGCCCTCTAGGGTCACGCGAACCCTCGGATGATCTCCACGTCGAATGCTCGGTGGGGTAGTAGAATCCCTTGTGGGCCAACTCGATGGACTCCCGGTTTATTGATTCCGGCCATCAACTATTATCAAGTGGTTACATCAGGCAATCCACGACGTAAAAGTGGTGATGATACATTTTATTCATCAAAATGACATTCCGATATTTATAACATGCTAAAATATGCATTACATAGCGATTAAAAGTAAACATCAATTAATCTACAACAGTAAAAACATATAATAAAAGCATGTACATTAAGATAGCATGTTAAGCGCGCCCTAGAAGTGAAAAATTGGCCCTAAAATCAAATTCCCGAGGCTCTTATGTAAGCCTAAACTTGCATTTTTGGCCAAAACAGGTTAAACCGAGCGCTTACACGCAAAACAACTCAGCAGGAATTAAATGCGCGTAATTACGGAAAACTCTGAGGGCCAAAATGCAAAATTGCGCATGCAGCAGCGTTTTCCCGTCCAGGCCGTTGGTTTGTACGCACCAGCCACAGTTTTTTCTTTTCAATGCAGCTACCAAACGGCCCTGTCCACCGGGGCCCATTGGGCCGGCCTGCTTGCTGCACTGCCCACTAGGGGGGTGCGCTAGGGTTTCCCGTAGCGCCCGAGCAGCGGCGGCGGTCGTTGACCGCGGCGTGGTGGCGCTTGGTGTGAGGTGCCCCGGCACGCGCTCCTGGTGCGGCGGCTCGCACGCGAGGCGTCGGCTTGCACGTGCGTGGCGATGAGGCCACGACTGGTGCCTGCCCGCGTAGCGGCGGCCAGCACGCGCTGCAGCGAGCGGCGAGCTCGGGACGCGGCGTACGGCGGGGGTGTGGCGCAAGCGGGGCACGACACGGGCCGCAGAGTACTACGGAGTGCTACAGGCACGGGAAGGCTCGCTAACTCACGGCGGGGCACGACCTGGCTGGCGTTTGGCGCGACGGCGAGCCAGCGGAGCTCGCGTATGTGGCCGGTGCATCGGCACCATGCACGGCGGCTCGGACGCGCGCGGGAAACCGAAGATGTACGGCGACGCGGGTGCGGAAGTCACGCGCCAAGGCCATCACGCTGCTACGACGATGGCCAGCGGGGCCGGCGTGGCGGCGCAGCTAAGCTGTGGCCAGCAGAGTCAGGCGACGCGTGCGGGATGTTCAGTGGCGTTAGCTTATGGAGCTCGTGGCCGGCACAGCTCATGGTTGGAGCCGGCGCAGACGTCGTCATCTGCACACGGCTGTGGTCGGATCTGAAATTCTGAATACGCAGCGGCGCCGTTCCAGTGTAGCCAAGATGTTGCATGCAACGGCTTGCATGCGTGCGGCCGCATGGCCATGGCTGTGACGTTGTCGTCAACGGCGCACACACCGGGGGACGGCAGCACAATGAACTCGGAAAGACGGTCGTCGCCTCTTTCATCCGTCGTCAGGACAGCATGAACCAGCGAGACTACGCATGCAAATCATGTGCATCGCGGCGGTGCCGTGCTTATGGAGCACCGTCTCCCTGCAGTGTAGTCTAACAAATTCCTCTACATGCAAGATCGATCCGCGTTGGCGGGCGACATCAGGTCAGCCGCGATCTCGCGAGACAAATCTACACCATAGGTAAAACTAATTCGAAAAATTGCGGGATCGCAAAGACAGAATCACAACAACAAGGCGAATCCACTTTTGCGAACAAATTTCGATCCATACCTCCGCGAGATCGACGAAAGCCTGCTCGATGCAGGCTTGACGCAGGCTTGATGGAGAGTTGGAGGAGCGAAGCGTGCTGATAACGTGTTCCGCAACTCCTGCCGGCGAGTCCGGTCCAAGGTTGCGGAGCGGGAGCGAGCGTCGAAGTCGATCACACACAGATACAGAAAGTAAATGGACACAAAGATGTAGAGGGGAGTCTTTCTTTATTAATCATCATCAACTGTACATATACAGGGTGCTCTCCTCTTTACTAGACCATATAGGCGCGCGTTGCCGCGCCCGTCCATTTTAAGAAGAGTAACAATAATAGAATTATTTGATAAATGTTGAGCTGTCACAACAGAAAGTAAAGTTCGCAGAGCGAGTTAGTTTTCCTCTCCATAACCGGGCCTTCGAAGGCCCATGTCTTTTCATTTTTTGGATGCTAACACTAACAGACCAGGTCGTCCACATTTCATCGCTATCCTCTCCGTTGCAATATGATAACTGCTCATTTGGATCTCAACGGAGAAGAGTAGCACTGTCAGCCCCATCCCCTCGTCGCCCGTATCATCTTGCCATCACATAAACACTGCCACGCGTAGGAAGGTGAGAAAACATCCCGCCGCTGCCCATCTGTGTCGCCGTATTTTTAGAGAGGTCGTCGACGGTGCGGCTGCCGCCGCAGCCGCCACGGATGAAGGATAAAAGACACGAAATTAAAATACAGTAAGGAAGGGGC
The DNA here is from genome assembly GCF_018294505.1 of Triticum aestivum. Classification (NCBI taxonomy): domain Eukaryota; kingdom Viridiplantae; phylum Streptophyta; class Magnoliopsida; order Poales; family Poaceae; genus Triticum; species Triticum aestivum. The sequence goes on along the minus strand of NC_057798.1, from coordinate 714,160,955 downwards.
TGCAGATATAGGGCGGGAGACGGAATCGATGCGGAGGCAGTCGCAAAGAAGAAGCTCGCCGATGGTGGAACGACGGCGCATCGAGGAGGAAAGAACGGCGGTCGGCGGCACATAAAGAACGACCGCGCATAGAGGAGCCAGAAATGGCGACGCGCAACGAACAGACAAACTGCTCCGTTGGGGAGGATAGCGATGGAACGTGGACGACCTGGGCTGTTAGTGTTAGCATCCAACAAATGAAAAGACGTGGGCCTTTGAAGGCCCCGTTATGGAGAGAAAAACTAACTCGCTCTGCGGAGCAGCAGCCCGCGAGACGTGTGTGCAGTGCGTGAGCAACCTGGGACGCCGAGAGCTGATCTCGACCGTACGTTTGAGTGATCCGATGGCTGAGAGCGTGAAAACGCTGTGGAGGCTCCTAGCTAGCCGAGTTCTACTGTTTAGTAATATCTACTAGGGATGAAGGGATAAGTGCCCATTTTAACGTTAAGTGGCGGGACTTGGTTTATAATGGACCAATGACTTGTTCCATCTAAGGCCCAAGCTTCCCAACAGTACAGACATTTACCAGTGCAACTGTAAGCACGCATGACTCCACATTCGACAAGGAATGGTTGGGGCTGTGAGCCCTGCAACTAAAGGATGTCGAAGACTATATGCAGTTATCTCTTGTCTTTTTCTTTTCTTTGCGGGAAAGTTATGTAGTATCATCTCTAAAGTCTAGCTGTAATAATGTATCAGCCTGAAGCGTGACTTGCTACCAACCAATAGACACTTCTCCCTTTTCTACTGTGGGTAACCAAAAGGAGCTTTGAAGTCAAATGTGTAATGAGTCCGAGCGTGACGACTGCTGCAAACTGACTAAAGTCCAGTTGTAATAATATTTGTCTTTTTAGAAATTTCAAATAGAGTATCACATACGGATGTATATAGACATATTTTAGAGTGTAGATTCACTCATTTTGCTCCGTATGTAGTCACTTGTTGAAATCTCTAGAAAGACAAATATTTAGGAACGGAGGGAGTAGTCCGGTAGCTCTTTTGTAGAAGAGTGAATTAGTCTACCAAATCACTTGTCGTCATCAAGCATCATCCGGTTTCATTTCCCTTGCAAATTACTTCCGCTTATTACTTTCGGTTAAGATTTCTATCGGTGTTTGTTCTTTGAGACTACGGTTACTATTCTCTCAAGCACATCTATCTGAGTTGTAATCATGATGTGTTGGGTATTTGCATGTGATGTACTTAAGGTTGTAGGCAAAGTTTTAGATCGCGGGCGAAAAGTGAGCGATCGCGGCGCAATCGCGGACTGGAGGCCTCCCCGCGACGCAATGCCTTAAAAAACGCTAACTGCCGCTAATCGCGCGATCGCCCGCGAAACAACGCGATTTGACTTTGCGTTCGCTTCAGTTTCGCTCGGATGAGCCAAAATTCTAAAAGAGAGGCCCAAATAGCGGTCAGCCCAAATGCTTTGCGGATAGATAACACTTCCTCCACGAAACCTAGCGTCGTCTCTCTGTTCCCTTCTCTCCCTCCCACCAAAAAGGTTGCGGCGGCTGCGCCGTTCTGCTGCGGTCGGGAGGCCGGCTGCTGCTTCGCCGGAAACCGGATCCAATGACGGGAGAGGCGGCAAGGCAGCAAGGCAACGACCACGGCAAGGCAGCCGGCGACGAGGGGCCTCTGCACGACGACGACTCCGCGACCACGGCAAGGCAGCAAGGCAACGACCACGGCAAGGCAGCCGGCGACGAGGGGCCTCTACACGACGACGACTCCGCGACCACGAGCAGCACGTCAGGCTTATGGGATTGCAAATTGCATTGCAAACTTGTAGGTTCAGGTATAGCAGTTCAGGTTCAGGTGGTGCCAAATGTTGATGAAGAACAAGCAGGAAATGAAGATCAAGAACAAGAACCAGCTCTGACCATCAACTTCTGCTCTCTGCTTCCTCTGCATTAGAAAATCCTCTGTTTTCTGCTGAAAAATACCCTGTTTTTTGAGATAAATATGCACATGTTACTGTTCCCGCGAACTGGGTTAGCGGCCGCTATCTCCAGCTATAGCGGCTGTAGCGTTTGCATGAGCCAGCCGCGAAATGGGTTAGCCCGCGATCTTAAACTTTGGTTGTAGGTCTGTTTGTTGATGAATTATAGATGGGCTTGGGCATATATAAGACAATAATCCCTAGTTAATCTCTAAGGCCCATTTAAGTGTATGGTAAGTCGTGGAAAGTTTAGTCCCAAACTGTTACAGTAAGAAGAGTGAGACCGCTCTATAAGGGTTGCTCTATCACGTGTCATTGGGAGCTTGGGAAGAGTAGTTGTACACGCGCGCTCCATCTCCTCCGCCGTCCGCCTCGCCTCATCACGAGGTGCGCCGCGGGTTGCGAGGATGATCCGAGCCGAAGCTTGCAGAAGTTCAGAACCAACTTGAGAAAAAATAAAACGAGTCCGATCGAGGTGGAGAGTACTTTTCTAATGAATTCGATCTATTCTGTGCGGAACATGGTATTATTCATGAGAGGACGCTGAAAGAAATATGCCCTAGAGGCAATAATAAAGTTGTTATTTTATATTTCCTTATTCATGATAAAGGTTTATTATTCATGTTAGAATTGTATTGACCGAAAACTTAAATACATATGTGAATACATAAACAAATACCGTGTTCCTAGTAAGCCTCTACTAGACTAGCTCGTTGATCAAAGATTGTTAAGGTTTCTTAACCATGGACATGTGTTGTCATTTGATAACGGGATCACATCATTAGGAGAATGACGTGATGGAAAAGACCCACCCGTTAGCTTAGCATAATGATCATTTAGCTTATTGCCATTGCTTTCTTCATGTCAAATACTTATTCCTTCGACTATGAGATTATGTAACCCCCTGATACCGGAGGAATACCTTGTGTGCTATCAAACATCACAATGTAACTGGGTGATCATAAAGATGCTTTACAGGTATCTCTGAAGGTGTTTATTGAGTTGGCTTAGACCGAGATTAGGATTTGTCACTCCGAGTATCGGAGAGGTATCTCTGGGCCCTCTCAGTAATACACATCATAAGCTTGCAAGAAAATGACTAAGGAGTTAGTCTTGAGGTGATGTATTATGGGACAAGTAAAGAGACATGATGGTAACGAGATTGAACTAGGTATGAAGATACAGACAATTGAATCTCGGGCAAGTAATATACCGATAGACAAAGGGAATTACCTATGTTGTCATTACGGTTTGGCCGATAAAGATCTTCGTAGAATATGTAGGAGCTAATATGGGCATCCAGGTTCCGCTATTGGTTATTGACCGGAGAGCTGTCTCGGTCATGTCTACATAGTTCTCAAACCCATAGGGTCCGCACGCTTAACGTTCGATGTCGATTTGGTATTATATGAGTTATGTGGCTTGGTGACCGAATGTTGTTCGTAGTCCTGGATGTGATCACGTACACGACGAGGAGCTCCGGAATGGTCCGGAGGTAAAACTCGATATATAGGACGATGCTATTTGGTCTTCGGAATAGTTTCGGAATGCACCCGAAAGTTATCAGAATGCGGGAAGGGGTTCCGGAGGCACCGGGAGAGTATTGTGCCTTATTGGGCCAAGTAGAGGGGAACACACTAGCCCATATGGGCTGGTGCGCCCCCTTAGGGCAGCCACACCCAAATAGATGGAAAGGGCAGGCTCCACCTCCTCCTACCATATCTCCGGAAGGGAGAAAGGAAGGAGTGGGTGTCGGTGTCAAAACCGGCGGATCTCGGGTAGGGGGTCCCGAACTGTGTGTCTGAGGTCGATGGTAACAGGAGACGGAGGACACGATGTTTACCCAGGTTCGGGCCTCTCTATGGAGGTAGTACCCTACTTCCTGCTTGATTGATCTTGATGAATATGAGTATTACAAGAGTTGATCTACCGCGAGATCATTAGGACTAAACCCTAGAAGTCTAGCATGTATGATTATGATTGTGTATCTCTATCTCTACGGACTAAGCCCTCCGGTTTATATAGATACCGGAGGGGACTAGGGTTGTACAAAGTCAGTTACAGAGAAAGGAATCTTCATATCCGGTCGCCAAGATTGCCTTCCACGCCAAGGAGAGTCCCATCCAGACATGGGAAAGAGTCTTCGGTCTTGTATCTTCATAGGCTATCAGTCCGGCCCATGTCACATAGTCTGGCCGTCCCAGGACCCCTTAATCCAGGACTCCCTTAGTAGCCCCTGAACCAGGCTTCAATGACGAGGTGTCCAGCGCGCAGATTGTCTTCGGCATTGCAAGGTGGGTTCCTCCTCCAAATACTCCAAATCTTCCTTCGAACACAGGAAACGTGTCCGACTCTGCAAAAAAAATACCACACACAACCGCAGAGAGTATAATACTTCACGAGTCCAATCTGCTGACAAGTTTTTATAGCATGATGTCACATCACTATCCGGTCTTTATTCGAACCGTTCTTTAGCCCACCGCTCCATATTTCGAGATGCGGTTTCATTGGCACGCCTTGTCAAAGCAGAGATCGTGTCCCCTTATTGTGGGATTCTCATCAGTACGGGCATGGGTAATCCCACTGTACCGTTTGCACGACCCTCGGGCATAAGCGAGTTTTTAGGGCAAGTGGGGAGGCGCTTGATATTCACTGCCTCTATAAAGAGATAAGGATCCACCTCTTTCACCCATGCATTCTTCCTCTCTACTTCCCCCATTCTCGAGCTCCAGCGCCCAGGTTCTCATCTTTCCACCCCCAGAAAGCACTCCAGCCATGTACGGATCCGGTGCGCAGGGAAAGTGGATGGTCTCCTCCATCAAGGAGAAGGACATCACAAAGCTCCGGGAGGCCGGGTATCTGGCCAAGGAAATCGCACACCGACTTCCGACCGAGGGACAGATCGTCCCCACTCCGGAGCCCCATGAGATGGTCGTATTCCTCTCCCACTTTGTCCGTGGGCTGGGATTTCCTCTCCACCCATTCGTCGTTGGACTCATGTACTACTACGGGTTAGATTTCCATGATCTATCCCCAAATTCTCTCCTCAACATCTCGTCGTTCATCATCATGTGCGAGGCTTTCCTCCGCATCCCTCCACACTTCGGATTGTGGTTAAAGACCTTCAATGTGAAGTCGAAGGTGGTGGGCGGCCAACACGCAGAGTGCGGAGGCGCCATGGTGAGCAATATGCCCAACGTTACATGGCCATCAGGTACATTTATCGAGACCATCAAAGGGTGGCAAAAACAGCAGTTCTACGTCACTGAGCCGTGCGACACCACCTGGGTCACGGCTCCCGAATTCCGATGCGGAGCTCTGAGGCGGCTCACCTCCTGGCCCGAGAAGGGCCTGGACTGGTCTTCGTTAGATGAGCTGACAGCGCTCCAGACGCGTATCAAGAACATGGTGGACAAAAACATCAAGCTTGTCAACATGATCCAGGTGATGCTCGTTCGCCGGATGCTTCCATGCCAAAGACGGACTTGCCATCTATGGGAGTTCGATCCGGCCATGCACCAGACCCTACTGGAGTTCTTCGGCACAACACACGAAGACATCTAGAAGGTGCTATTCAAGTCCAGCAAGACGTGGCCGGACACGGCTGAGGATCGTGGGCACAAATTGGCCTGTGGAGTAAGTCTTTACATGTTTTCAAGGTGTATCCTTTACTCGCATACTTGAGGGAAACACCTAAACTTCCCTACTGCTTTTCTCAGGGCTGGACAAAGAAGGCGGAGCAGATTTACTATCCGGCTCCGCTGCCCGAAGACCCAACAATTCCAGTTCTGACAAAGATGCTGGTTCTGGCGCCCTATAAAGCGCCGAAGAAGAAGGCCAAGAAGGAGGCCAAGGAGACCAGGGGCAGTCTCCGTCGTAAGGGCACTTCGGACATGACGTCCGAAGACACCGAGGTTCACTCCTCCACCGCCGAGGACGACGAGGAGGAAGAGGGGGAAGAAGAAAGCCATTCCCCCCTGCGAGGGGGAGAAAGAAGAGGACGGACTCCACACATTTGGAGGCCGAAGCGTCTAAGAAGGGGAAAGCTTCCCTTCCGGACGACTCCACCACGGCCACCGACAGTAGCTCTGAGTGGACACCCAGGGTCAAGCCCCTGGCCAAATCGTGAGTACTAAAAAACCCGGACACGGTCATATATCCGGCCTCACTACTGTATAGTATTGATGTGTTGAATCACGTATTTGCAGTCCGGCTTGGTCCAACCTCGAGCGATCCTCATCGGAGGATTCGCTGGACCCGGAGGCGATGGACAACGGACCCTTCTGGCGGCTTCCTCTCCCAAGGCCATGGATAACACCGAGGTGTCGTCCCAAAGGATCCTAGGCCGGGAGAGACTCAGGAGGCCGTCTGGGCAGCGCCGGAGGGTAAAACCTCAGTGGTCGGGCACACGGGGGAGCAAACCCCCATGGATACTGACGATGGGGGCCATATCAAGTTCGGCCACCAGCCGAATACAATTCCGGAGACCCATACGGCTCCGGAATCAGGCCATCATCCTCTTTCAAGAGAAGGAGGTGCACCTATTCCACCGGTGACCTCTATCCATCTAGAGGCACCAGATACTTTGCTGGAAGCACTGCAAGGCGCTTCCATCACTGAAGAGCACCGCACCCTTATGGGCATGGTGTTTGGAAAGATTCAGTCCGCAAAAAGCAGGCTGACCGAAGCCTGCACAAGCCTTCTAATAGGCTTTGAGGTAAGCAACGCAATTATGTATACAAAGAATGTCACAGTATACACAGTACCCCTTGATACACTGTCCGGTGTTCGCAAAGAAAAGCCGGACAGAGGATCAAACAAGTTTCGCAGGAGACTAACTATGAAATGTCCATGTGAATATGCAGGCGTCGTTACTGGCTACGACCTCCCAGGCTTCTGAAGTCTCCGGACTAAAGCAGAGTCTGGAGCGGACTAAGGAAGAGCTCGGCCGTGTGAAGAAACAACTGGAGGATAACCAAGGTATGTAATAACCTTGTCTATATTCAGGAAGGGTGAATAATTTGTTCTGACTAAAAAAGTGTCATGATATTTATTAGGAGCGGCGACCGAGGTGGAGGCTCTCCAGAAGGCGCTAGCCGAGGCTGAGGAGAAGGCGGCCAAGGAGCGAGCCGCTCGCAAAAAGCACGAGGCCAGGGTCGGTGAGATCCAGCAAGAGCTCCAGGACGCCGGGAAGAAATGCGAGTCCTTGGAGCGCAGTATTGTGGATCAAGAGTCCGAGATCACCAAGGTCCGTCAAAGCACCCACGATGCCCGGGTTGAAGCCCAGGGCGGCCTCCAGGAAAACCAGGAGGCCAGAAAAATCGTGACGGGTAAGGCCTTTATTATGCAGAGCAAATATGGGAAGAAAAGGTTCCTATTACTGACCCGAATTTGGAGTTTTGCAGGGGCGTTTGCGGATCTTGTCGTGGTTCTAAATCTGACAGTAGAGTGGGGGGTAGGTATGGAGAGGCAAGGTCCTAGCTATGGAGAGGTTGTAAGCACAAGAGATGTACGAGTTCAGGCCCTTCTCGGAGGAAGTAAAAGCCCTACGTCTCGGAGCCCGGAGGCGGTCGAGTGGATTATGTGTATATGAATTACAGAGTGCCGAACCCTTCTACCTGTGGAGGGGGGTGGCTTATATAGAGTGCGCCAGGACCCCAGCCAGCCCACATAGGAGAGGGTTTAAGGTGCGTTAAGTCCGGGGCGTTACTGGTAACGCCCCACATAAAGTGTCTTTACTATCATAAAGTCTACTTAATTACAGACCGTTGCAGTGCAGAGTGCCTCTTGACCTTCTGGTGGTCGAGTGAGTCTTCGTGGTCGAGTCCTTCAAGTCAGTCGAGTGAGTCCCTCGTAGGTCGACTGGAAGGTGATCTCTTCTAAGGATGTCCCTGGGCAGGGTACTTAGATCAGGTCTGTGACCCTACCCTAGGTACATGACTCCATCATTAGCCCCCGAATGGATTGAGGCTTGAGTGATGAAGGAGTTGATGTTGTTTCCGATTAACCTTCGCATGCTAGTCGTGCGTTGCTTTGAACCAAAAAATCTCTTTGTTGATAGTGAGCAACTTTTCTTCAGTCGACTCGATCCATTCTTTTTCTTCGTCGAGTGATCTTTTGGACTTCGCTGATTTCCGAGCGACGGATCGCAGGGAATCCCGTGTCTGGCAGACTGATCTGCCATTCGCAGATTCCGCGGGATACGGAATTTGGGGGAGCGCGCGAAGCGGAGTGGTCCGCGGCGCTCGGATGGGACGGGGCATAGACGCCTCGATCCCCGCGCCGCTTTTTTCGCCACGTATCACGCTCGCGCAACTGTTTCAGGATATGATTAGATCGACCGGGCCCACCTGTCATCCACTCGGAAGGGATCTTATAAATGCGCCCGGCGAGGGTTTTTTGAACAGTGCCTCAGCATTGTCCCTCTGCTCCCTTCGTCTCTGCCCAACACGCTCGCTCTCGCCTCCGCACAACCTCTCCTCGCGCGCCTCGCCGGCAGCCATGGTCAAGGAGAAGACGGCGGCGCTGGAACGCGTGAAGAAGGCGTCAGCGACGGAGAAGGCGAAGGGGTGATCCACTAGCCGCGGTGGGTCTTCGTCTAGATCTCGCCTGCTGAAAGGCTGGGTCCAGGGAGATTGGATCTAGTCGACCATCACGGAGAAGGATCTCCTCGACATGGCCAACGAGGGCCTGATCCCTCATGGAGCTGCGAGGCTTCCGGGGAAAGAGTGGCAGCCCCAGCCGGAAGAGGGTGAGTGCGTGCTTCTGGCTACCCATGTCGACCGCGGATTCTCTTTGCCGCCGAGCATTTTCTTTCGTGGTTTCTTGAATTTCTTTGGAGTGCAACTCCACCACTTCACCCCGAATTCTATCGCCTATCTTGCCACGTTTGTGTCCATGTGTGAGAGTTTTCTGGGCTGTCGACCGCATTGGGGCTTGTTCAAGCACATATTCACGTGTCGCTCTCAGACTGTGAAGAAGGCGAGCCCAGGCGACGAAAAAACCCGAGTTGTCCAAATGTATGGGGGTCTGGGGATCCAGGTGAGGAGCAAGAGCACCTTCCCAGCCATGACATTTCCCGAGTCAGTTAGAGGCTGGCAGTCGACCTGGTTCTACTGCCAGGATCAGTCGACGCCGGGGCAGTCGAGTGGACTCCCTCAGTTCACCATGGACCGAGTGAACAAGCCCTCCTTTCTGAAGGTGATTCCGGAGGAGAAAGCTGACGTGAAGATGCTGATGGAGCGTGTAGTTCAGTTGGTTCGGGATGGAGTGACGGGTATGGATCTCCTGGAGGTTTTCCTTAGGCGTCGTATCCAGCCCCTTCAGTTCCGGAGCCATTGCATGTGGTTGTACTGCGGGACTGAGGATGTGACTCGGGTCAATCTAGAAACAGTCGACGATGCCACTCTGGAAAGGTGGATGGCCGCTGTTACTGGGAACAAGGATAACCCTCACGGAGCCAGAAGGATTCCTCCACTCGACTGCCACAGTGATCCAAACAAAGTATGTCTGCTCCACTTCCCATTGTATTCTCGTTGCATTTATTTCTGTTTTCTCTGCCGATCAGTCGACTGATCTTTGTCTGGATGTCTATCAGGCCCTCACTGAGCTGTACTCGATGCCCAACGGAGCACAAGCTCCGACTGAGGAGGGAGAAGCGAGCGGGGGCGAGAGCCAGGAGGAGGAGTGGGACTCGGACGCCGCTGAGGATGATGATGATGACACTGATGACGATGATGATGATGTTGATGAGGACGAGGAAGAGGAGGAGGAGGAGGTTGCACCACCGCGCTCGGAAAGGCGGTCGAAGCTTGTCCATGACCCTGCGACTGAACGTGGCAAGGGGGTTGCGACTGTCACACAGTCGAACAAGCGCCCTCGGACCACCTCTCCGGCGCCGACTGAAAAGGCGTCGAAGCAGCCCAGGGCGGCCCCGTCAAAGCCGACCAAGCACCTGCCAAAGATGAAGGTGTCCATCCCCACCATATCAGGGTAATCATGTTGCTTAAGTCTTCTTGTTTTGCGTGAATTTTATCTCTGGTTGGCGCTGGAGTTAGTCGACTGATTCTTTGGAGTTGCAGTGCTGCTACTTCTGAGACCTCAGCCCGGGCTGACGACCATGAGATGGAGGACGCAGCAACCTCAAAACCTGGTATTATACTCTTAACACCGTTTCTAGTCGACTGACTCATGATCTCTAATTCTGATTCTTTTCTGTAGCTCCATCCAATGTTGTTATCACTCTCCCTGATGATGATGAAGATGAGGAACTGCTGAAGCACAGAATGAGAAGGAAAGCGTCTGCCAGCAGGGTGCCCCAGGATGTGACGGTGCCTGAGACTCTGGTCACGGAGGAGGGAAACGCCACTCGACACACTGTGTCCTTCGCAGATCCGCTGACGAGTGCTCCGCAGCCCTCCCTCTTCACGACGCACCACGTCCAAGAGGACCAAGCTGGCGCAGCGAAGGAGGCGATACACCAGGCAGGGATCATGATGGAGCAGTTGAGGACCATCCGGGATGCGAGCCAGGCAGCTTACGACGCCAGTTCCGCGCTCCAAAGCAATGTTCAGGTCAGTCGACCACCGTTTGTTCTATTAGGATACGCTATCAAAAACTTTTCTTTCCAGAATTTATAGTAGTCACCCACTGGGTGTGTTGACTTAAACTCCGTGTTAGCGGGGGCACGCTGAGTGCACCCGCTGGGTGTAGTCCCCAAGGCTAAGGTCGACTGCTGGCAGTCGGCCTTAGGCTTTATAAGTTCAGTCTCTCCGTCATTCGACTATGGCGAATGGATTTCGCAAACCGGTGGGGGCACGCTGAGTGCACCCACTGGGTGTAGTCCCCAAGGCTAAGGTCGACTGCTGGCAGTCGGCCTTAGGCTTTATAAGGGCAGTCTCTCCGTCATTCGACTACGGCGAATGGATATCGCAAACCGGTGGAGGCACGCTGAGTGCACCCACTGGGTGTAGTCCCCGAGACTGTGGTCGACTGCTGGCAGTCGGTTACAGTCTTAAAGAATACATCTTTTTTTTGAGGTCGACTGGTCGACTCTGTCTCCAAGGCTAAGGTCGACTGCTGGCAGTCGGCCTTAGGCTTTATAAGTTCAGTCTTTCCATCATTCGACTATGGCGACTGGATTTCGCAAACCGGTCGACTGGTCGACTCTGTCTTCAATAGGATCAGTGGGGGCATGCTGAGTGCACCCACTGGGTGTAGTCCCCGAGACTACGGTCGAATGCTTGAATTCGTCTGTAGTCTTAGAAATACGTGATTTTTCCTTTTTCACTCGGAAGTGAATTATTTTTGACATTTAGTCGATTGGTTCTTCGCAGAACTCCTGTGACCTTGCGGCTCGCTACACTGAACTGGAAAACAAGCACATTCAGCTCGAGCTAAATTTGAAGCTGGTTCAGGAGAATCTGACGAAGGCGAAGGAGGAGACCGAAGGTATGTTTGGTGAGACTTCGACGACGGCTTTTTCCCTTCATTTGTTTCAAAATCTGATCTTGCTGTAACTTGCAGGTAAGGTGAGGGAAGCCCAAAGGAAAAAAGACCTTGAGCTAGCTGAGAGGATCAAGCTTGCCGACGAGAAGTTAGCTTCAGTTACCAAGCTTGAACAAGAAAATACCAATCTGAAAGCTGCTCTTGAGAAGAAAAATGACTTGGAGGCCTTCCTGAGTGGTCTTGCCAAGAAGCTGTTTCTGATGCTTGAAGGTAAACCTTCAACAATCACTTTCAACTGTGGTTTTTTCATTCAACCATTGCTTTGACTCGGTGATCGTCCTTGCAGAATTTTGTCAAAACTTTGAAGAAGAGACTAGCCGGCTGGAACCAAACCTTGACCCCGTCAATTCTCCGGTGAACGACGAAGTTGCCATGAATGTTTTCCGACTGGAGTCCCGTGTTGCAGCTGCTGTGGACTATCTTGCAAGGCTGAAGGTCGCCACATCTCGCATCGACTCAACGCTCTGGCCCGGGGAGACACTCCAGAACGACCTCGAGTCGCTGATGGCTCGTTTGAACGCTGTCCCTGGTCGAGTGCAGGAGTGGAAAAAATCCTCGGCTCGGTGTGGTGCAGATGTTGCTTTGTGTCTGGCCCGAGTCCACTGCAAAGATGCGCGAGAAGACAAGCTGGCTGCCCTCCGAGTGGCCAACACCAAGAAACACGACTTCAGGTCCTTTATGGAAACTTTCCTTGCTGCTGCCACTCGGATCGCAGATGGAATTGATCTTGATGAGTTTGTTGCACCTTCCAGCCCTCCACAGGAGGGGTAAAAAACTTCTTCTAAGCTCGATGCTTTAAATTTGCCTCAGTATGCCGAGTGGAGTTGTAACCGATAAACCTTAACAGGCTTAGCGCCTGAGCACTTTCGGTTCCTTTAGGTATCGATCTGAACTTGAATTTGGTGTTTGAATATGATTGCTTTCGGCTCAAAATGTCTTTTGCAGGTTCAAAGCAAGACGCTCACTGCAGTCGACTTATTCCTTAATCCACTTAGGCGAGCGCTGGGCTGCAGCTAAACCTCCCAAGTGAGAGGTTTGCTCTTCACTCGGTAGGATTTTGATAACTTAGGCGAGCGCTGGGCTGCAGCTAAGCCCCCGAGTGAGAGGTTTGCTCTTCACTCGGTAGGATTTTGATAACTTAGGCGAGCACTGGGCTGCAGCTAAGCCCCCGAGTGAGAGGTTTGCTCTTCACTCGGTAGGATTTTGATAACTTAGGCGAGCACTGGGCTGCAGCTAAGCCCCCGAGTGAGAGGTTTGCTCTTCACTCGGTAGGATTTTGATAACTTAGGCGAGCACTGGGCTGCAGCTAAGCCCCCGAGTGAGAGGTTTGCTCTTCACTCGGTAGGATTTTTATATCTTAGGCGAGTACTTGGACTGCAGCTAAGCCTCCGAGTGGAAGTCTAGCTTACCACTCGGTAAGATTTTGGTAACTTAGGCGAGTCCTTGGACTGCAGCTAAGCCTCCGAGTGGAAGTCTGGCTTACCACTCGGTAGGATTTTGGTAACTTAGGCGAGTCCTTGGACTGCAGCTAAGCCTCCGAGTGGAAGTCTGGCTTACCACTCGGTAGGATTTTATTTAATCTTAGGCGAGTACTTGGACTGCAGCTAAGCCTCCGAGTGGAAGTCTGGCTTACCACTCGGTAAGATTTTGGTAACTTAGGCGAGTACTTGGACTGCAGCTAAGCCCCCGAGTGGAAGTCTGGCTTACCACTCGGTAGGATTTTATTTAATCTTAGGCGAGTACTTGGACTGCAGCTAAGCCTCCGAGTCGAAGTCTGGCTTACCACTTGGCAGGATTTTATTTAATCTTAGGTGAGTACTTGGACTGCAGCTAAGCCTCCGAGTCGAAGTCTGGCTTACCACTCGGCAGGATTTTATTTAATCTTAGGCGAAACGGATTCGCAGCTAAGCCTCCGAGTGGGAGTCTGGCTCACCACTCGGTAAGGATTTTTACAAACTTAGGCGAAACGGATTCGCGGCTAAGTCACCCACTGAGGGGAAAATTTTATTGGACAAAAATAAAAAGTGACAAAAATTATGGAGGAACTATGACACTATTATTTTGAAATCCATGAACTACAGGAGTACTTTATTGCAACTCATCCGAGTGATAAACTTAAGTGTAAAATGGGCGGAGTAGTTCCGCGTTCCAAGCTCGGGGCTCGTCGATATTATGTTCGACGTTGTAAAGACGGTATGCCCCGTTGTGGAGAACTTTGGTAACGATGAAGGGTCCTTCCCAAGAAGGAGCAAGCTTGTGTGGTTTCTTCTGATCCACTCGGAGAACTAAATTTCCTTCCTGGAAGGCTCGACCCCTCACATTTCTGGCGTGGAAACGACGCAAATCTTGTTGGTAGATGGTCGATCGGATCAGAGCCATCTCCCTTTCTTCCTCTAAAAGGTCGACTGCGTCCTGCCGCGCTTGTTCAGCTTCTGCTTCGTTGTAGATCTCAACTCGAGGAGCATTGTGGAGAAGATCACTCGGCAAGACTGCTTCAGCTCCGTAGACCAAGAAGAATGGAGTTCTTCCGGTCGACCGATTAGGTGTGGTCCGCAGTCCCCAAAGCACCGAGGGAAGTTCGTCGACCCAAGCTCCAGCTGCATGCTTGAGATCGCGCATCAGTCGGGGTTTCAATCCCTTGAGAATCAGACCATTGGCTCGCTCTGCTTGTCCATTCGACTGCGGATGGGCGACTGAAGCGTAGTCGACTTGTGTGCCTTGAGAGTTGCAGAAATCCCTGAATTCCTCCGAGTCAAAGTTCGAACCATTATCCGTAATGATGCTGTGCGGGACTCCATATCTGAATATCAGTTCCCTGATGAAGCTAACAGCAGCACCGGCGTCAAGGTTCTTGATTGGTTTAGCCTCAATCCACTTGGTGAACTTGTCGACTGTCACCAGTACATGCGTGAAGCCACTTCGCCCTGTTCTCAAAGGACCGACCATGTCCAACCCCCATACTGCGAAAGGCCAGACGAGTGGAATGGTCTTCAGAGCTGATGCAGGCTTGTGCGACATATTCGAGTAGAACTGACATCCCTCGCACTTATCTACTATTTCCTTTGCCATCTCATTCGCCTTTGGCCAGTAAAATCCGGCTCGGTATGCTTTGGCCACGATGGTCCGAGAGGACGCATGATGACCACAGGTTCCCGAGTGGATATCATTAAGGATGATTCGACCTTCTTCTGGTGTTATGCACTTCTGACCAACTCCAGTCGCGCTTTCTCTATATAGCTGTCCTTTGATTATGGTAAAGGCTTTAGATCGACGGACGATCTGTCGAGCCTCTTCCTCATCCTCCGGGAGCTCTTTTCTCAGGATATACGCGACATACGGAACTGTCCAGTCGGGAATGACTACCAAGACCTCCATGACCAAGTCGACCACTGCTGGGACTTCAACCTCAGTCGGATCTGTGGCACTCTTGGGCTGTGGAGCTTCTTCGGTGAAAGGATCTTCTTTGACTGACGGAGTGTGTATATGTTCCAAGAACACACCACTCGGAATGGCCCCTCTCTTGGAACCTATCTTTGCTAGATCATCAGCTGCTTGATTTTTCAGTCGGGGTATATGATGGAGCTCCAACCCCTCGAACTTCCTTTCCAGCTTCCTCACTGCACTGCAGTATCCAGTCATGGCTGGGCTTCTCACGTCCCACTCCTTCATCACTTGGTTGACCACTAAATCTGAGTCGCCATAGACCATCAGGCGACTGACGCCGAGTGAAATGGCCATACGCAATCCGTATAAGAGGGCCTCATACTCTGCCTCATTGTTGGAGGAATCAAACTGAATCTGGAGCACATATCTGAGCTTATATCCTCTGGGGGAAACCAGGACAACCCCAGCACCGGAACCATTCAACATCTTAGAGCCATCAAAAAACATGGTCCAATGCTCCGAGTGAACTTCGGTCGGCTGTTGCTGTTCAATCCACTCGGCGAGGAAATCTGCTATTGCCTGGGACTTAATGGCTTTCTTTGCCTCAAACTTGATATCAAGGGGAAGAAGTTCAATCGCCCATTTCGCCACTCGACCAGTTGCATTCTGTTGTGCAAATTCTCTGATAGTGGAGCGTCGCTGACGACTGTGATGGAATGATCAGAGAAATAATGAGCAACCTTCTTTGTGGTCATGTATATTCCATACACAAGCTTCTGATAATGAGTATATCTCTGCTTGGATGGAGTCAAGACTTCAGACAAATAATACACTGGGCGCTGAACTTTGAAAACTTTTCCTTCTTCTTCCCGCTCGACCGTAAGCACTGTACTGACGACTTGTCCTGTGGCTGCGATATAAAGCAACAGAGGCTCTTTGCTGATTGGAGCAGCAAGCACCGGCTGGGTGGAGAGCAGAGCTTTTAGCTCGGCAAACGCTGCATCAGCTTCTGGAGTCCACTCGAACTTGTCTGCCTTCTTCATCAGTCGGTAAAGAGGCAATGCCCTTTCACCGAGTCGTGAGATGAATCGACTTATGCGGCCAAGCATCCAGTAAGCTTCTGGACATCGTGCTCTCGCACAGGGCGTTTCATTCGGAGAATAGTGCCGATCTTTTCAGGATTAGCGTCGATCCCTCGCTCGGAAACGAGAAAACCGAGTAACTTGCCACCAGGAACTCCGAATGTGCACTTTGATGGATTGAGCTTGATATCATATCTTCTGAGGTTGGCAAATGTTTCGGCGAGGTCAGCGAGCAGGTCGGAACCTTTTCATGACTTGACGACGATATCATCCATATACGCTTCCACATTCCGACTGATTTGAGTGAGTAGACACTTCTGAATCATTTGCATAAATGTGGCTCCGGCATTCTTGAGGCCGAATGGCATGGTGATATAGCAGAAGCACCCGAATGGAGTGATGAAAGTTGTTTTTACCTCGTCGGGTCCGTACAGACGGATCTGGTGGTACCCGGAGTAGGCGTCTAGAAAAGACAATCTCTCGCATACCGCGGTCGAGTCAACAATTTGATCTATGCGAGGGAGAGGAAAATGATCTTTCGGGCAGGCCCGGTTGATGTGCTTGAAATCAATGCACATTCAGAGCGATTTGTCCTTCTTAGGAACCATGGCGACATTAGAGAGCCACTCGGAGTGGTATATCTCTCGGATAAATCCTGCCGCCAACAGTCGAGCCACTTCCTCACCAATGGCTTTTCTCTTCTAGACGGCGGACCGCCGAAGATGCTCTTTGACTGGTTTTGCTGATGAGTCGACTCTTAGGCGATGCTCAGCCAGTCCCCTGGGAACACCTGGCATGTCAGCGGGCTTCCATGCAAAAATGTCCTAGTTCTCACGGAGGAACTGGATGAGCGCTTCTTCCTATTTCGGGTCGAGTGTTGTGGAGATGTGGGTCGGAGCTGCATCGGGGTCGGTCGGGTGAATGTGAACAGGCTTCGTCTCACTGGACGACTGAAATGCAGATTCTATGGCGGGTTTCTTGGATCACAACAAATCACTCGGATCTGCATTTTGCTTGTATTCTTCGAACTCGACCGCTGTCACCTGGGAATCGGCAATCTTTGAGCCCTTCTGAAAGCACTCTTCTGCCTTTTTCCAATCACCGGTGACAGTGATCACCCCTTTGGGGCCGGGCATCTTCAATTTGAGGTACACGTAACATGGTCGAGCCATGAACCATGCATAAGCTGCTCTCCCCAAAATGGCATGATATGCACTCTGAAAATCCACGACCTCAAACGTCAACTTCTCTTCGCGAAAATGTTTCGAATCACCAAACACCACGTCCAGAGCTATTTGGCCGAGTGACTCGGCTTTCTTCCCTGGTATAACTCCATGAAAGCTCATGTTACTGGTGCTCAGTCGGGACATCGGAATGCCCATTCCTTTCAGTGTGTCTGCATACAACAAATTCAGCCCACTACCACCGTCCATCAGCACTTTTGTCAGTCGAGTGCCTTCGACAACTGGATCGACCACCAAAGCTTGCCTCCCAGGGGTGGCAATATGAGTCGGGTGATCAGATTGGTCGAATGTGATGGGTGTTTGGGTCCATCTCAGATAATTTGCTTTTGCTGGGGTCACCATGTTCACCTCATGGTTAATGACTTTCAATCGACTCTTGCTTTCCGCATCTGCAAAGATCATCAAAGTGGAGTTGATATGCGGATATCCTTCCTCACTGTCCTCCTTGCCTTCGGCCTTGTCCGACTCCTTTTCCTTGTCCTTAGACTGTTTTCCTTGAAACTGCTGGATCAGGAGTCGACATTGGCGAGTGGTATGCTTTGGGTAAATGATATTCCCCTCTTCGTCTTTCTTCGTGTGGATGTGGCACGGCATATCCATCACGTCGTTCCCTTCTTTATCCTTTACCTTCTTAGGGTTCCAGGATCCTTTTGGTTTCCCCTTAAACTTTCCCTGAGTCACGGCCAGAGCCTCTCCAGGAGCTGCCGGTTCAGCCTTCCGCTTCTGTTTCCGACTGGTGTTTCCCTTCTCCGACTGACTCGGCTTGTGCTTGCCGCTTCGGAGTCGGTCTTCTTCTTCGCCATTGGCATACTTGGTAGCAATTTCCATCATCCGACTCAAGGTCATGTCACTGGTTCGACCAAATTTCAAACTCAATTCTCTGTTCTTGACACCATCCTTGAAGGCGCAGACTGCCTGATGATCAGACACATTCTCCATAGTATGGTGCAAAGTGATCCACCTCTGAATATACTCCCTGAGAGTCTCATTGGTCTTCTGCACGCAGACTTGCAGCTCCGTCAATCCAGCCGGTCGCTTGCAAGTTCCTTCAAACATTCTGACGAACACTCGGGACAGATCTTCCCAAGTGTAAATGCTGCTAGGAGGTAACTGAGTCAACCATGCTCTGGCAGAACCTTCCAACATGAGGGGCAGATGTTTCATGGCCACCTCATCATTCCCACCACCAATCTGAACCGCCACTCGGTAGTCCTCAAGCCAAGTTTCAGGCTTAGACTCACTAGTGAACTTGCTGACTCCTGTTGCCAACCTGAAATTGGGAGGGATCACTGCGGCTCTGATAGCTCTGCTGAAACATTCCGGACCAGAAACATGCACTCGACTGCTCGTAGGCGCATCTCTGTCGAGTCCACCTCGATGGGCTCTGTTCCGGTCGACCAAGCCTTGCACGATAATGGATCGTGCGTCGAAGCCTGGTTCTCTGGGGTCGACTGGAACTCTTCGCCCCGCACTGAGCTGACGTCTGTCATCTTGCTGCCGAGGAGCGTAAGACCCACCCCTCGGAGGGGAATTGGGCACTCGACGCCTATCATCTCGGTCGTGTCGGTCTCCATATTGGTCTCGTCGATTCTCGCGCCCTTCACGCCGCGGAGGCGATCTAGGGCTGTGAGCCGACTGAACCGTATTCGCAGCAATGGATCGACTGTGAATTCTGTTGCGCGACTGCGACACGGCCGAATTCTGATCACCTGCTGCCCGGAGCAGATCCCTGATCTGCATCAAGCCTCTGCCAGCTTCCGACTGAGAGGGCTGGATGGACTCTGCAATACGAGTCGCAGCTGCTAAATTCTGGATTGGGGTTCGATATACCTGAGTCGGCGGGAAGAGTTGACGTCGACTGGTGTCGGGAACTCGTTGCCGTGCGCGCTCGTCGAGTGCTCGCTGAAGATTCTCCAGGCGAGTGTGTTCGGCCAAGTTGGCCAAACGTGCCTCCTCCAAGGCGCGAGCCTCGGGGGTTTCTCCTGCGATGGGAGTACGCAGGGCATCCACGTTCCTGCGGCGAAGTTCCTCTCTTTGCAGAGAGTCGAGTGGCTCGGGCTGGTACTCTTCGTGGTCTCGTGCGGGGTCGCCTCCGTCGCCTGCCCCACCATCACGGGCGAAGCCAGGGGGACTATGGGGCCTGTCGACCATCAGGATTTCAGCCGCTGGATCACTGCTATCGCACTCGGATGCAGTCTCTATGGAGCCAGTGACAGATCGAACAGGCCGTAAAGAGATTCGTCGGGCTCGATTGCCGCAACTTGGGTGGTGGCCGTCTGGCGAGCCACCGCGTGCCTCACCCACCGCTGAAGCCTCGACCGGCCCGAGCGCTTGCGCTGGCGGGAGACCGGAAGGGTGGCCGATGGGGGAGTCGACCGATACGGGGTCGACGGTTGCCGCAGCAGAACGCCGTGGACACATGCGCGAAAATGCGTTGCACCGCGGACGGGGAGCGCATCGACGTCGAGTGGAGCCTCCTGGAGCCAGGCGGAGTCATCGGCGACGAAGGTGAGAGCACCGAGACGGATCTCTCGGCCCTCGACCAAAACTCCAGCAGCCACCATGATGAAAGTACTCGGAAGAATCGCAACTTCTCCACAAAATCGCTAAAACACCGGCCCCACGGTGGGCGCCAACTGTCGTGGTTCTAAGTCTGACAGTAGAGTGGGGGGTAGGTATGGAGAGGCAAGGTCCTAGCTATGGAGAGGTTGTAAGCACAAGAGATGTACGAGTTCAGGCCCTTCTCGGAGGAAGTAAAAGCCCTACGTCTCGGAGCCCGGAGGCGGTCGAGTGGATTATGTGTATATGAATTACAGAGTGCCGAACCCTTCTACCTGTGGAGGGGGGTGGCTTATATAGAGTGCGCCAGGACCCCAGCCAGCCCACGTAGGAGAGGGTTTAAGGTGCGTTAAGTCCAGGGCATTACTGGTAACGCCCCACATAAAGTGTCTTTACTATCATAAAGTCTACTTAATTACAGACCGTTGCAGTGCAGAGTGCCTCTTGACCTTCTGGTGGTCGAGTGAGTCTTCGTGGTCGAGTCCTTCAAGTCAGTCGAGTGAGTCCCTCATAGGTCGACTGGAAGGTGATCTCTTCTAAGGATGTCCCTGGGCAGGGTACTTAGATCAGGTCTGTGACCCTACCCTAGGTACATGACTCCATCAGATCTGCCACACAGCATTTCAGATGCCGCGGAGTTCTTCCGAGCCGAAGAGGGGGGTTCCACGGAGAAGTTGTTTTGGTCGCAATATCTTGTGCTAGAACATCTGGTGCCCTTTAGCGATCAGCTAAAATAGCTGGTCGAACTGCATAGGGCGGCTGAACTACCCATGAAGGATTTGATAATCCGGCTATGGCCTGCTGAAGCCATACCCAGCAGCTACTTCGGGCTCGTGAAGCGGCTGGTCAATGCCTGCCCTCGGCTTGATGCTATCAAGCGGTCAGTCTGCATGGTAGGAGCGCAAATGGCATTCACCCGAGTCAAGATGCACTGGGTGAAGATTGACGCCGTGAAGCTTATGACCGAGGGACCGCACGCGGGCAAGGAGCACCACACGCCCGAGCTGTATTTCGACAGTGTCTTGGAAGGATCCCACATTGTGGCGGAGCAATGTGCCAAGGACATTATATTTCCATGAATACATTCATGTTATCCTGTGCTATAATATGAAACAAGATCGTTATGTAATATAATGCTTGTTATTTAAAATTTTACCTCATGTGCGGCCGTTTATATTAAATCTGAGAGTTGGCCAGTCGTCGGCTTCAGCCCCCACATAGGAAGTACGGGGGTGTTCGGGATAAATCTAAACACTCTTTACTCCAGAGTTTGGTCCTTAAAGGAGGTGTTTAGTGCAACGAACTAGGAAATCGGACTATATGGCTTTATCACCCTCACTTAGCCATAGGAGTTTGACAATAAAAATTTAGGCACATCCCCTAGTGTTCGTAAGTCCGAACTTGGGGTGTTGTGAACACCTAATCGGGTAAAAACCGATTCATCACACAATGCGGAAGAAATCTCTAAAGATTTGTAACCACTCGAACAGCTGATCGGCTCTCGCCGCATCATGATAGTTAGTTTTCGACTTTCTCTACTGAGGTGCTCGTCCGAAAGAACCGGGACACAATCACAGTAGTTCTCCCTTTACTACCCTAGCCGATATAGAGGAACGTAAGGTAGCAAGCACAAGAGCCAGACAACCCAACTATTGACCCAAGACATGATTCGGAGCCGATGCATATATGCTATAAGTTTGGGGTGCCGAACGACTGTAAAAGTGTTCGGACTTTCTTGCCGTATTATGGGGCGCAATGAAGGCGTACCAGAGTGTACGGGTGAAATTGATAAAAATATCAAGAAAAATGAAACAACAAGTTAATGTCATATAAATTGGGCCGCAATCTGTTTTTATTGTAATTTAATAATACATCAAAGCGCATGTGTACAAATAGTGCGATAAATAATATGACTGTTTAACTTGCCAAGACCAGGGGGAGCTGCGTGCGGGTCCGAAGATAAATAGAATGATCATCGAGAAGGATATCTAGAGATTCCCTCGTGCGTTCGAGCTACTTCCCTCCTTGATATGTATATCCTTTGATAGGTCCGGCAATCAGGTCGCCAGTAACGGCCTGGAAAAAAGTAACCTGAAAAGAAAGAGAAAATGTAAAATTGTGTGTGTCCCTACGCGGTTGAGCCGCATTGTGGAACACAATCTAGCTATGCCTCCGTCTATGCCCATGGTATTTTGAGTGCGTAGTTGTGTATGCACGGTACGAATGCCGCCGTTTGGTCGGGATTTTGACAGAGGCCAAGTTGCTAGTCAAGATTTTGATGAGCTGGACTGTCCTGTTGCAGGGTAGTTCAGACTCGTTTGACAGTGTCCGGGAGCTTGGCCGCCAAATTAAGGTTCTGCCTGAAGAGGTCGCTCTGTGCTTCTGCTACGAGGGCAACGGTGTGCTCCTCAGTACGGAGGGAGCGTTCCGTGTTTCCATTGACTGTTATGATACCGCGTGGTCCGGGCATCTTGAGCTTGAGATAAGCGTAGTGTGGCACCGCATTGAATCGAGCGAATGCTTTTCGTTCGAGCAGTGCATGATAGCCACTACGGAAAGGGACGATATCATAGATCAATTTTTCGCTTCGGAAATTGTCCGGGGATCTGAAGACCACCTCCAGTGTGATTGAGCCCATACATCGGGCCTCTACACCTGGGATGACACCTTTAAAGGTAGTTTTTGTGGGTTTAATCCTTGAGGGGTCGATACCCATTTTGTGCACTGTTTCCTGATAGAGCAGGTTTAGGCTGCTGCCACCGTCCATGAGGACTCGCATAAGATGGAATCCAGCAATGATTGGGTCAAGTACCAGTGCAGCTGAACTGCCATGACGGATACTGGTCGGGTCCCTGCGATCGAACGTGATCGGGCAGGACGACCATGGGTTGAATTTTGGGGCGACTGGCTCCACCGCGTAGACGTCCCTGAGCGCACGCTTCCGCTCCCTCTTGGGGATATGGGTAGCGTATATCATGTTCACCGTTTTAAGTTGGGGGTGTCAGGGATATACCTCGCGGTATGACCCGGCCGGAGATATGACTGTCGGTGTCAAAACCGGCGGATCTCGGGTAGGGGGTCCCGATCTGTGCGTCTTAGGCTGATGGTAATAGGAAGCAAGGGACACAATGTTTACCCAGGTTCCGGCCCTCTCGATGGAGGTAAAACCCTACTTCCTGCTTGATTAATATTGAAGATATGTGGAATGCAAGAGTAGATCTACCACGAGATCGTAGAGGCTAAACCCTAAGAGCTAGCCTATGATGGTATGATCGTAATTGTGATCGGCCTTCTAAGGACCATGCTCTCCGGTTTATATAGACACTGGAGAGCTAGGGTTTACATGGAGTCGGTTACAAGGAAGGAAACATAATATCCAGATCGCCAAGCTTATCTTCCACACAGAGGAGAGTCCCATCCGGACACGAGCCGAAGTCTTGAGTCTTGTATCTTGACGCTTCTATAGTCCGGGCGATGAATACAGTCCAGCTGTCCGGATACCCCCTTATCCAGGACTCCCTCAGTAGCCCCTGAACCAGGATTCAACGACGATGAGTCCGGCGCGCAGTCTTGTCTTCGGCATTGCAAGGCGGGTTCCTCCTCCGAATACTCCAAGGTGATTATCAAACACGTAGGTTATGTCCGGATCTGCAAGATGATCTTCACACACCCTTAGCATAAATCCGTTCCGCTGGCAATCTTTGTACATCGTGTCCTTGCATCGTGACCTGGTCCAACACGAACCAGCGTTTCCTGCTCCACCTCGACTCGCGTTGCGAGGCGGTTTTATCGGCACGTCCTGCCAAAGCAGAGATCGTGTCCCTCTTAATACGGGATCTTTCATCAATATGGGCATATGCGACCCCATGACGACTGTTGGTGTAATTCCGTGTTTTTTAGATAAGTCTCAAGCGGTCATGCTGAGGACTCTTGGTATTCATCCCTTTTATAAAGGGGTCAAGGCCTACGCCTCGTTTCCACCTCTCCTGCTCCTTCTCGCACCTCGAGATCCATCGCTCAAAACCTAAGCTCCGACACCACAGATCCTCCAGTATGTCCGGATTCGACGCAGCAGGCCGGTGGGTGGCCTCCTCGATTCAGGAGGAGGATATTGCGAAGCTTAGGGAGGTTGGATACCTGACTGCTGATATCCAGCACAGGCTTCCTGCTCCGGGGCAAGTCATCCCCACGCCAGAGCCCAATGAAAGCGTCATGTTTACTCCTCACTTCCTCCGAGGCCTAGGCCTCACCCTCGACCCCTTTGTGAGGGGGCTTATGTTCTACTATGGCTTGGATTCCATGATCTGGCTCCATACGCCATCCTCCATATCTCGTCTTTCATTATTGTGTGCGAGGCTTTTCTCCATGTCAACCCAGACTTCAGCTTATGGCTAAAGACCTTCAATGTGAAGCCGAAGATGATCGAGGGGCGACATGCGGAGTGCGGAGGCGCCATAATAAGTAGGAACGCCGATGCCCCATGGCCAGAGGGTTCTTTTCCGGAAGTGTCCGACGTATGGCAACGGAGATGGTTCTATGTCACTGCTCCCAGAGGCACAAAGTGGGTAGCTGCCCCCGAGTCCCGCTCAGGCCCCTCATAACAGTTGGCGTCTTGGACCGATGTGGAACGGAATTATGGGCCTGTTGGCGATGTACCAGAACTACAGAATCGCATCCGGGAGCTCATTAGGAGGGACATAAATCTTGTCAGCATAATTCAAGTAATGCTAGTCCGGCGGATATTGCTGTGCAAACGCCGGCCTCTCCATATGTGGGAGTTTAATCCAGAGGGTCCGCGGACTATTAAGCACTTATTCGGCCTGACGCTCGAAGGAATGTGTAAATTATTCTTCGGACCACAAGCAAAGTGTCCGGACACCACAGAGGATGCGGGCCTAAGCTGCAATCGCCTAGATGCCCAAGTAAGTAACCTTGAAGCCGGACACTTTATTTATATTTATCATAACCATTATTCTGAAAATCCTTCTGTGGCCAGGAATGGCTCAACAAGGCGAAGAGAATCAGGTGTCTGGCGCCACTTCCTGAAGGCTCGCGTGGTCCAACCATTGCAAAGATGCTGGACCAGGCGCTCAGCAAAATCCCTTAAGGGAAAGGCGAAGGAAAGGGCAGTGAAGATGAACTTCATGCACTGCGCATCCAGACTGGGGAAATTGCTAACACTCCTATGGAGGATAGTCGGGAAGGAAAGGTCAAAGCCTCCTCCCCACGCGGGAAGAAGAGGGCCGCCTCCGAAGATTTGGAGGCGGAGACGCCCAAGCAAGGGAAGAAAACATCACCAAGGGGCTCTGCCGCGACGGGCGCCCTCACCACGTCATGCCCACCAACGGGCTAGCCCTCCAACGAGCCGTAAGTTATTCATTAATTCGAAGGTGTGACGTTACTCCGAGATCCATAACCAGGACTTCATTTTTTGTAGTCCGACGAGTAGCTCTTCTCAACAGAGTTTGTATTCGGGGGACATTCGTCGAGATGATGGACAGCGAGACTCCACCCAGCTCTCCGCCTCATGAAGCGGGCGACACGGAGGTGTCGTCACGGAGGAGTCCGGATCTGCCGAAGTCGGAGGCTAACACGTCAGCCGCTCGAAGCCCGGAGCGTTCGGCTCCTACGGGGGGCGATGAGAAGGGTCCGACGCAGTTCAGTGTCCGGCCGGATGTACTGACGGGTCGTGTGGAGCAAGCCGCACTCTCGGAGGAGCACCGCTCTTTAATGAGCATGGTGCTCACGAGGATTTCATCCGCTACCAGCGGTTTGAGTGAGGCATTTACAAGCCTGCTCAAAGGCTGTGAGGTATATAAAAAATGCACAACTTTTTGGTTACGAAGCATGCGCTAGGTGTGTTCCCTATAGATAGTAGCCCCTGAGACTCTGGTTGCCCGCAATAGGCGGCAAACGGGGGATCATATACTAATGGCTGCACCGTACATGTGCGCAGGTATACAAGGATCAGGCAGCCAACCAGTCTGTTGAAGTTGCCGAACTAAGGAGGCAGATCGGATCCATTGACGCCGATATCACGCTGGTGAATAAATGGCTGGACGGGTCACAGGGTATGTGCCTGGTTTTCGTTATTATGATGTATAGGAAAATGCGAAAGGGACATAATATTAATGCGAAATGTTTGCACTACAGATGGTGCTGCTGCCGTGGAGGCCCTGAGATCGGAACTTGCTCAAGCCAAGGAACAAGCTCGGGCTAGCAATGTGGCTGCCCTAAAGGCGACCGAAGACTTGAGAGCCGAACAGGCTGCTCATCACCAAAGCGAGGAAAAGATAGCCGAAATGGCTGAAGAGTTGAAGAATGCGGCCGACCGGTATGTACTCCTGCAAAAGGAGAATAAGGTTAGTTCAGCGGAGCTGGACAAGGCACTTAATGTCGCCAAGGAGATGCGGACCGAGATCCAGGGCATGTGTGAGGAGCTTCAACAAGCCAACCAAATCGTGGCTGGGAACTCCTACTTACTGCGGACGAAGTTCTTGGATCCAAAGTATGCTCCGCTGGCCGGGCGCTTTAGTCCGGTAGACGCGTATGTGGACCTGGCAAATAGTACAGTTGACGCTGTCAAGTTCTTCGAGAATCAAGGTGAGAAGGAAGTGGAGAAGCTTTTCTGGCCGTAATTCAATGCTCCCACTCGCCCGCTGCCGCTAAACGAGAAGGTGGCTGCTATGGCGGAGCTCCACAGGTTGTCCGGGCTTGCAATGCGGTCTGTGATAGACCACCTTTGGCCACAAGGGCCTAAGCCGGACAGCTACTTTGGTTTGGTCCAGCAATTCCTTGGGGCTGTGTCTTGGATTGACGCCATGAGGAGGTCGGCATGCATAGAGGGTGCGCGGATGGTTCTACCCCGCGTTAAAGCCTATTGGACGAATATGGAGGCCATTGTGATAGCGACCCAGGATCCGGCGGGAGGCCCACATCTGGCCGAGCACTGCTTGGCGCAAGTCACAGAAGGTGCCCGCCTAATAGAGGCGCAGTGCTCGAAGAGTGCTTTGTTTGGGTGAAAAGTTGAATCACTGTAAAAAACAATATTTTAGTTTAATTATGAGGCTATATTTATACTTTTGCCCTGAAGTATGATTGTATCCCCTTTGCGGCCGTTCTTATATGTATAAGTAGTCTGAAAGATAACAGTCGTTGGCTTCAGCCCCCACAATGCGGGGGTGTTCGCGAAAATATATGCATAATCACACTTGATCCAACGTCTTGGTCCGTTAAGGAGGTGATCACACGCCGAACTAGGCAACCGGACTCTATAGCTGTAACACTTTCTCTTAGCCGTGGGAGTATTATGTTGGGGCTACTATGTAGCTCCTGGTACATGTGCGTGCATCCGAATATGGGTGCGCGTGTACATGGCCGGAAAACGGCCCTTCGTTAATGCGGATGAGTCTTTAGGGATTCTAGTGAGTCGTCGAGTGGTTGAACAGTCTCTCGTTGTATCATGTCAGTCAGTTTTTGGCTTTCTCTACTGAGGCGCTCATCCGGAATAACCAGGGCACAATCGCAGTAGTTCTCCTTTGGCTTGCCTTAGCCGGATGGTAGCGGAACGTAAGGCGGCAAACCCAGGAGCCGAGCAAACCCAACATTTGACCAAAGGCATGATTCGAAGCTGATGCATATACGGCCAAACTCGTGACGCCGAACACTCGCGAGGGTATTCGGTCTTTTGTAAAATAAGATAGGCTGACAAGAGCCTATTGTAAGCCCTTTATTTCGAGGTACGTGCAATTTAGTCTACCGTGGCCAAATGCCAAAAATGGCAGTATCCTCTGTGGGTATAGAACCCATGGGATGGTTAAACAACAAGAGGCAGTAGAAAAGGTTTACACAAGGGCTTAATCTAAAAAGAAACCTGTCGCACGGGGCCCTGCTGCACGTCTGTGCCTTTGTCTCCGTTGTGCCGTATCCTGGAAGGGTATCGCGCGAACGTTGTCTGTGAAAAAAAGGAAAAAAAAACTCGTAGGAGAGTGCAACGTAAGTATGCGATAATAATAAAAGTGTAAGATGTTGGCCTGCCAATAAGGTCGAGCCAAGTGTGGGGCTGTATTAAATATAGACAGCCCCTGGTTTCTGTTGTGGGATTACATATACAATGCCTTGTTTGAATTTTAGCCGGGCTACCGGACTCATCTAACCGTGTCTATGGTCGTAACGACCAGTCATGTTTTCTAATCTTGGAGGCCGTTTATAGTCCGGCCGCCAGGGCCATCGCGTATTCCCCTGCGCATGAGGGGCGCTCTATAATTCCACTAACGGTGATGACGCCACGGGGACCAGGCATCTTGAGTGTAAGATGGCCGTAGTGTGCGTTGAAGCGGGCGAAGGCCGTTCTTCCTGGCAATGCGTGATAGCTGCTTTGGAAGGGTACGACAGTGAAGAGCAGCTCTTCGCTTCTGGAGTTGCCTGGGGAGCCGAAAGTTACTTCCAGCATGACAGAGCCCCTAGCGCAGGCTTCAACACCTGGTATGACCCCTTCAAAGGTGGTGTTGCTTTGTCTAATTCTGGATGGGTCTATCCCCATTCTGAGGACGGTGTCCTCGTATATTAAATTAAGACCACCACTACAAAAAAAGACACATCCGTGACATTTTGGGCCGAACGAATTTTTTTCCTGTCATACATATGACACTTCTAAGACGATAATTGTGACAAAACCCGGTATCATCATAGATGTGGTGGGCTCCTACTTCTATGACAAAAAATCATGACAGAAAATGGGCTTTTCGTCCTGGGCGGGCCGGAGACGCAGCTTCATGACATTCTTTGGGCCGTCCATGACGGAAAAAACCATGGTAGAAGTGAGGGGGAGGAAAATTTTTGGGGAGTTGCCGGTTACGGTGGGAGGTCGGGGGCCGAGCGATGCGCGTTTCTCTCGTACACGTACGCGCGTGTGTGCGAGGCGTTGGCTCTAACTGAACATGAGCGAGGCGTTGGGCTCTAACTGAACCAGAGCGATTGCACTGCAGGCTACGCATTACTGAACCCGAGCGATCGATCGATGGCTGTTAACTAAAACCGATAGAGCGATTCCTTCACTACTGCTGCTAACTGAAGCCGATCGATTGGATGAACAGTGAGTATTGCGGGGGCATTTGGATGAACAGTGAGCGGTGGCGTTGCCTCTGGATGAACAGGACCCCGTGGTGTAGAGGGCTGGATGAACTGTAGACGATGGAGGGGTGGCCGTGGAGGGGTGGTTGAACAGGACCCCGTGGTGTGGAGGGCTGGATGAACAGTAGATGGTGGAGGGCTGGATGAACAGTAGACGATGGAGGGGTGGTTGAACAGTAGCCGGTGGAGTAGCGCGCGGTGGAGGCTGGATGAACAGGAGCCCGTGGAGGCTGGAGGAGGTCGACGATGGAGATGAACAGTATCCCGTGGAGTCCCGATTTGCGGTACGCCACACCCCTCCCGATGAACAGGACCCCCGTTTCAACCGTAGCGCTCCAACACAAGTCCGTTTCGTCTGTTTTGCAGTACGCCACACCCCTCCCGATGAACAGGACTCCCGTTTCGACCATAGCGCTCCAACACAAGTCCGTTTCGTCCGTTTTGCGGTACGCTACACCCCTCCCGATCAACAATACCCCCGTTTCGACCATAGGAGGTCCGTTTCCTCCGTTTGCGGTATGCCACACCCCTTCCGATCAACAGGACCCCGTTCCGAACGTAGGAGGTCCGTTTCCTCTGTTGTGCGGTACGCTAGGCCTCGTTTCCATCGCCTGTTCCGTCCAAGCCCTCCCGATGAACATTACCACGCATTCCGTTCCGACCCAGCCGGTTGGCTCCCCATGAACACGACGACGACGCTGTTTCTCTGTTCCGACCCTGCCATGTACGTATGCGCGAGTAGGCGTTCGAGACCCTGCCCGTATGTACGTACATGGCCGTATTTTCTTTCTTGCACCCTCGCTGCTGTACGTACGTGTACATGCTACGTGCGCGCCTCTACTACAACACGTGCGCGCCTCTACTACGACACGTGCGCGCCTCTACATCGACCAGTAAGTACGTACACGTTCGCGACCAGAATGACAATGCTACGTACGCTTCGACCAGGTGGGTCCCGACTGTCAGGCACTTCCTTGCCTGCGAAGATGTAGCTGGTGGGTCCCAGCAGTCAGGGGGCGAATCATTTTTTTTGCCCGGACGCACTTACTTGCGTGCGAAGATGTAGCTGGTGGGTCCCAGTAGTCAGGGGGGCGAATCATTTTTTTGCCCGGACGCACTTCCTTGCATGCAAAGATGTAGCTGGTGGGTCCCAACAGTCAGGGGGAAACTTTTTTTCGTGAAATACGGTGGCCCGTCCGGTGGGTCCCCGCTGTCAGGTGGAGGAATCATTATTTTCCACGTAATAAGGAGGCACTTCCTTGCTGCGGCCATGGACCCAGCTGTCAGCCTCTCCATGTACAGTCCCCGTCCGATGGAAGTCGTTCCTTGACCACGTTGAACACGCCGCGCCGAAGCACCACGGCGGTGGACGACGACGAGGCCTAGGAAGGGGACGACTCGGAGCCAGGGAAGACGCAGCAGCGGATGCCCATGCGAAGAGGAGTACGAGGGTTCACTAGTTCGGCTGCGGTGTGAGGCTGCTGTCGCCGCAGAATAACAGGGGGTGTGGGTGAGTAGAGGGATGGCCTGGCCAGCGGTGGGAGTAGTAGGGGGCGGTGAGGCCTCCGCGACATCACAGCCGGCCACGGGAGGCAGGAGCACGCGGCACGACCAGCGCTGGTTTGGGCTACTGGAGCAAGAAGACCAGAGGTTGAAGAAGCACTACAACCGTTGGATGAACATCGTACGGTAACAGGAGCTAGAATCGTTCATATTGACTAAGTTGACTAAGCCCTCCGTCCCCGTCAACTTGGTAGGCCCACAAGTCAGCCTCCCAGTATGCTGGGTTCCAGCTGGCAGTGGGAGTATTCATTTTTTTGTGCGTAATAAGGAGGCACTTCCTTGCGTGCGAAGATAGCTGGTGGGTCCGACAAGTCAGCGGGGGGCACGTTTTTTTTTGCGAAATATAGAGGCCCTTCCGGTGGGTCCCAGATGTCAGGTGGAGGAATCATTATTTTGTGCATAATAAGGAGGCATTTCCTTGTGTGCGGCCGTGGACCCAGCTGTCAGCCTCTCCATGCACAGTCTACTTCCGACGGTGTCGTACGTTTACCACGTTGACCACGCCGCGCCCAGCGCATCCAAGGTGGCGGACAACGGCGAGGCCCCGGACAGCAACGAGACGGAGATGGGAAGACGCAGGAGTAGAGTCGCAGACAGAGAGGTGTACGAGGGTTAACTGGTTCTAGTGCGGTGTGGTTCGGCAGTCGGTGGAGAAGAACAAGAGGGGTGGAGGGGTGGAGGGATGGCGTGGCCAACGGTGGAGTAGCGCTTCATAGCGAAGCGTGCTAAGCAGAGCTGCTAGCAGCAGGAGGCAGGAGGTGGTCCTGCAGCGCTGGAGGAACAAGACGAGAGATTGAAGATGGATGCCGGTCGTTGGATGTAAATCCAACGGCTAACATGTCAGAATCATTTGTTGACTAAATTGACAACGACTTGCATTGGCTTCGACCTATTGGCCCACATTTCAGCCTCCAAAAATTTGGCACATATTCAACCCATCTTTTCAGAATTTACAGTCTTTTTTTTGCATGGTAGAATTTACAGTCAATTTGATATTTTTTTGAATTACAACCATTAGCTGGGTTGGGTGAACAATTAATGCATCGTCCATGTGGCCCATTTGTTTTATTTCCTAAAAAATTACAGGCCATTTGCACTTTATCTAGATACACGATTTTGCTGGGCTGATTCTAATTATAATGTTGGGTTCGGCCAGCAATGTTATCAAAAAATAAAAAAGGGCTGAGCATTTTGTTATAAATATATTTAAATAATAAGTGATATTATTACATTCGTCCTTAAATCTTACCAAGCTTTTGTACACAATCACTAGGATTTTCGTGCCAAAGCAATCCAGGATTTTATTTGTTAAGAAATTATTTTTATAAGTTAATAAGATGTGAGATATTGTTTTCTTACATATGTAAGTATCTGTTAAATATATGATGACAATAAAAATAATATATAATAACATATAAAATAATTTAAATATATATAATATAGTTAGAAGGGAAACATAAGTTGTACCTGGCGTTCCTATTCTTATATAGAAAAATAGAACGGACCTCTGCGTTTTCTTCAAAAAAATACATAAATTGGGCTGCCAAAAATAAAACCTCGGATGGGAGGTCCATAGGCCGGTCGATACATGATGGCCCTAAGAAAATACAAACAGGCCCTCCCATCCGAGGTCGTGGGCTGCGCATGTTAAAAATGAAAGCCTAGACGGGGCAGCCCAAAACCACATCCAACACTTGCCAAAACTTCGTCCCTCGTTTTCTCTGTGTTTCGCACACTCGACATTATGTGGGCATTTTGACTGTGCATCATATGAAGATGTGCTATGCATGAATGTTGATCAAGATGATGTTAACTGGCTGGTAGTTCCATTTTCGACCATGAATAAAACTTTCAACATGATGTTAACCCTGTTTGAAAAGGCCGTGTTAATATAAATGCTCTGCCTGTGAAAGTTGCAGTTTCTTATATGAAACTGAACTTGCAGTTTCTTATCTGAAACTGAAACTTGCAGTTTCTTCTCGTCTGCACTTTTATACTCCTATGAAACTACATTTTTTCAAGTGCTAAAAATAGATCTCTAGAATTCATAAAATTCTTCATATGCTCAATACTGCAAATTTGAAATTCAAAAGACATTCATATCTGAAAGTACTCTCAAAATACACAACACAAAACACAATTCACAACCTGCAAATACTGACAACCCTAAGCTCCTCCTGACAATTCACAACCTGCCCGACTATTGGGCTGGGGGGTGGGGGGAAGCCCCCTCCTATTCCTCGGCGGCAGACAGCCGCCCCGTGAGACGATGTGAACGGCAAGGGAGATAACGGCGGGGAAGCGTCGTCGGGCCAACTGCTTTTCTCCTCTTGCAGTTGGGTTCAATCGACGAAGACTCCACCGGCTCGCTCTGGCAGGACACCCTCACAAACAGCACCCTGTAGATGCTCGATCCTTCAATCTCTGGTGGATGCTCCATCTGGGATCGGTACTCCCACCACCGCTCCCTCACGATCGGATTCGGTGAATCTGTTTGCTCCATGGCCTAGAGGAGCAGCTCTATGTACTCCGGCGCGACTCCCTCCGGGAGTATCGCCGCCTTTTCGCTCCGTTGCAGATATTTGGCCATGGATGTCACTGTCGCCGCTAGTTGGTCCTTGTTGTCAAACGAAGACTGTATCTCCAACATCCTAGCTAGCTTCACAGGGTCGCCATCTGCGATCCTCACATATCGGTTGTACTCCTCCATCGATCTACTTCTCCACAGCACCTTCACTCGCCGGCGGTGGTTTTTGAATGGAAGAGGAGAGGAGCAGCGCTGGTTTTGGATTAGAATAGGAGAGGAGCGACGCTGGTTTTGGACGGGAACAGGAGAGGAGGGGCGGTGGTTTTGAAATGGAAGAGGAGAGGAGCGGCGCTGGATTTAGATTGGGACAGGAGAGAAGCGGCGGTGGTATAAGAGGACAAGAGCGGAAGAGCGACGCTGGTCTTGGAAGTATTTTTTTGTTGTTTTGCGTATTTTGGGTCAAAGTTTGACCACGTACTGTATGTGACAAGCAAAATGTGAATGCATGTCACCAAAAATTGTATCGTTTGGTTCGTATCTGAATGTACTTTCAAATTATATTATTTTTGCAACGTATAACATATATTTTATGTGCGAAAATCATGGTCAATTATTACCCAGAATAAAAGGGAGACTAGTTAATGTCGGGTCACTTTCTTAATTGAACGGTAAATTGATTTTGATTTTGATCCAGTCATAGCGTGCCCGCCCTCTCGCCCAATCCTAAATCGCTGCCGCACGCTCCTCTCCCTCTTCTCCATTGCAAAACCACCTCCTCTCCTCTCCATCATCTCCATTCCAAAACCACCGTCTCGCCTCTCCCTCTTCTGATCTTCTCCATTGCAAAACCACTTCCTCTCCTCTCCATCATCTCCATTCCAAAACCACCTCCTCTCCTCTCCATCATCTC
This sequence comes from Triticum aestivum, assembly GCF_018294505.1. Classification (NCBI taxonomy): domain Eukaryota; kingdom Viridiplantae; phylum Streptophyta; class Magnoliopsida; order Poales; family Poaceae; genus Triticum; species Triticum aestivum. The sequence continues at coordinate 714,127,066 of NC_057798.1, read as the reverse complement.
CATTCCAAAACCACCGTCTCGCCTCTCCCTCTTCTGATCTTCTCTCCATTGCAATACCACCTCCTCCTCTCCATCATCTCCATTCCAACTGCCTCCTCTCCTCTCCCTCTTCTCTATTGCAAGACCACCGTCTCTCCTCCCATCTTCCAAAGCTAGCACCGGACCACTCAGAACGACATCTATGGAGAGGATGCAGCAGCGAATCAGGCAGATCGCCGCCGGCGACCAGTCAAAGTTAGCTAGGTTGAAGGAGATCCTTAGTCGGTTTGACAATGAGTGGGAGATTTTGAGGACGGTGCGGGCCATGTGGCAATATATGCGAAAGAGCGAGACGGCGGCGATGAGGGCGGTGATGTACATGTACTCCTCTGCGGTAGTCACGCCGCAGTCCTCCGAGTTCATCGAGTATCTCCTATGGGCGATGGAGCAGACAGATTCGCCCGAGGAGATAGTCAGGCGGAGGTGGTGGGCGTACAGGTCGAAGGTCGAGCACCCAGAGGATAACGAATCAATCGAGTATGGTGTGCCATTCATGAGGGTGCAGAGCCAGTCAGAGCCACAAGAGTATTCGTTCTCCCACCGCAAGATGAGGCCGGATGGCGCGACGTCGCTTCCCCGCCATTATCCACGGTTCCCTCAACGCTCGCCTCGTTTCAACGGCGGCGGTAGGGTTTAAGGTAAGCTTCGCACTAACCTAATCTTCCACCTACTCATGCTTACAATCAGTGTGACATCTAATGAAAATCATGCTTACAATCAGTCTCCGAGTACTACGCCAATCACCCTAAAATAGCTCTGGACCTTTGGGTCAAAGTTGTGATAGTGTACAAATAAAGAAAAATAGATTGGTGCTTCTTTCAGAAAAGAGTACTCCCTAGAAAACTGCCAATATAAGCTACTAGTATTTGGTTAGAGGATTTGCTGCCGAGAAAGATCCGTCCATAGAGAATGCCACACATCCCACTGGTGGTGGTGGATGCCAATGCGTGCATGCAGCATGTTTGGTGTCGGTAATTTTTACTTGGCACACCTCACACTCTGCATATATGCTGGTTCCATACCTACATTTGTGCAGTTCCACCAAAATGCAGCTGAATAACCCTGTTTGCACAGATAATGAAAAAGCGTGATTACATTATAGTGGCACTAGTTGATGAAACACACAAAATAAATAGAAGAAAATATTGCGATAGTATCATAGTATGCGATGCTGCGAGGGCGAGATGGGCCCTGCGACGCCTCATACGGTACGCCTCATACTGGACATCTTCCAAGTCTCCCAGATAGATCTTCTACCAGTGATGAACATCAGTGTATAGCAGTAGTACAAGGAGGCGCCTTGAGACATTCAAATCTCTATTTTTATACATATCAACTAAAATTAAGCACCCCAGTTTGCAGAAACGCTTAAACATTAACAATGGGACTAGTTGATGAAACATACCTTAACAACGAGAAGCACTTTCTTTATCTACATTGGAAATGAAATGATAGAGATGACACTCGCTCTATTTTAACTGTATTATTACTTCATTTTATCAGTGACACTAGGGTCGAGCAGGTGGCAAACGAGGTGTACCGTGCGTTGCAAGGATGGAGGCCGGGGGTGCTTAGACTGGGATGCTGAAGCTGGCTCTTTCAGTCACTAACATGGATGATTCAATTCATGGGACCTTTTGGTGTAGTTCACCTAAAATGAAGCAATGTCCCGTGAGCTAGCAGCTTCTTCTTCAATTTTTTTAAGAAAAGGGCTCCAGCCCCGGTTCCATTTCCATCAGAAAACGAAACCCACAGAGCTTCTTCTTCATTAGTTGCAATAAAATTGAGCAACATCAAGGTTGGTTGTGAAGCTCCTGGAATGCTCAACTATAATTTGGATATCATTTGTGCAGTTCAACTAAGATCGAGCGTGAAATGTGTATCTTTGTTTGCACAAAAAAGGTGGAAAGGAGGGTGACTAACAAGTGATGAAACATGCATCAAATGAAAAGAAGCATGTTCCTTATCTGAATGGCAATCCTACAAGGACAATAGCAATTTCTAAAGTAGTGGCATTGCTAGATATTAGTGTGGGCATTAGGATTAACTATGAAAACCGTTAAATACGACAATACTTTGGGCACGGGAGAGTAGGCGGACCAGGACAGTTGCATTTCTAACGAAAAGAACCAACTTATCTTAATGGGAAATTTTAGCAGGACATGTAAAGAAGTGCCATTTGATTCATATTACTGGAGGCATTACATTGAAAACAACATTGGTTTAATGTGTCCTTACTTTTAACAGTGCGACTGCTACATTTTACCAGTGGCATTACATAAGAGTGGCTCGGGGCAACAAACATCAGAACAGGATATCTGGGTTGGTCCCATTTTTCTATGGTATAGCCACCTTATACTGTGTGAGGCTAGCAAATCTAGTGCTGGACTTACTCTATTGACTTGTCCCCTAGTCCCCACTTTCTTTCCCTTTTTCAACCAATAGATCGGGTTTATATTGAGTCTGTACTGCGTTTCCCTTTATTTCCCTATTAGACCTAGAGACCAGTTGGATAGCCAATCTCTGCTACTTTTCGCCCCCATTATTTCCTCTTTCGACCAAGTCCTAGATTCAGGTAACAAATCCTCCCCCACCCCACCCCCTTTCTTCCTTGTTTGAATCAAGTAGTACTAGATTTGAGTGCATGAACTAGTTTTACCTCTTAAACGTAAAAAAAATTAGGTGGTTTTCGAACAACCGATCGATCCTATCTACGAGGGGCCCTGAGAAATAGTAAAAGTTACAAATGCAGCGACGTCAGGAGCTCGGGAAGTAGAGCAAGGCCGGTTTTGAAGGAATTTATACCTGATGGTCGCCGGGATGTCGCTAGGTGGGCGGCGGGAGGCCGGATTTGCCCACACAACGGCATCAAGGAAGAAGGGGTCGGAGGCCCTCCCTTGCCAGTGGTGCTTGGGAGAGAAGGCAAGACAGGCTGATCGTGACGCACCCAGCAGTGGGTAAGAGCTGTCGCCGAGGACGACCGCGTGAACGTTGCACCTTCTCACCTTCCCCGACGGAGAGGATCCGGCTGGATCTGTGACCAGCGGTGAGTAGAGAGAGAGAGAGTGTGTGTGGCCACCGCTGTCGTGTTTAGATCTGGAGAGGCCAAGATAGTGTGAAGAGAGAAACACTAGCAAGCAAGCGCGGAGGATCCTTCCTATATAGTGGAGTAGTACTTAGTTTTCTTTTGTCTACCGGAGCCGGCTTGACCTCGTCAATGACTGTCGAGAAGTCTTCATGCACGTGGACCGGAGGCGCAGTTGTCGTCATTTTGATCTGAAGCGCCGGATTATAACATATAACACAAAAAAATGCCACATGACAAGAAATCATAACCTCACTGCCCAAAGGAGACAACATGAATCCCGACGGACAAACTAGACAAGGAACAAAGCTCAAATTAAAGATAAACTCGTAGAAAAGGGGTCCGTCGATAGATGTCCTAATTAACATAGCCGGCTTGACCTAGATGGCAGCCGAGTAGTCACTGTTCGTGCATGTGCCCCCAATGACTAGCCCAATTCAGTTGTCGCTGTTTAGCCCTCACAGTGATCCGAAGCACATGACACATAATTTTGCGAGATAACAAGAAACCTTTTTTTAGATTTCTCACCACAACTAAAGCCATGTACAACACAGCCTACACGATATGTAGACGATAACCAATCCAGGTGTGTCTGCTGGAGTCTGGTCACATGCATGGATGAACTGATCTTCCGTGTCTTGCAGGGATCGTCCAGGCACCAACGTAGTACAACACTTCTCTAGTACTATCGCTCGTCTCCCTCTTCTATTAAGTCACCCGACTTGCGGGACCGGGGACTGTGCCTATGGTCGGTTCTCAATTGCCGTCCCACATGTGTGTGAGAACGCAATATGACGCGCGTTCCATTAGGAGAGCAGCGTGCCAGAACGACCGACCGTCTGGGGTGCGACGCGAAAGTGAAGGGCGTGCTGTATACTCCGTACATGTGTACCGCCGTTTTCTAGACGCTTTGCTCCATGGCGCGGGTGCAATCGATGGATACAAAATTAGTATTTGTATACTATTTAAAAGTCGAGGGCGGGGCTTTTCCTGCCCGGTAGGCGGCGGGACAGTTCCTCCTAGTCGGTTCGACAGAGACGCGAGAAGACAAAGGAGTAGGCTGCTGCAAACGTAGGACTGTGTGATTTGACAGCGAGTTACTGCTGGATAGGTGGGGCCCCGTGATTTGACTTGCCATTATCATTTTAACTGCGACCTACGACCGGCGTGAGTCTCCTGATTCCTGACCACCTCCATACAGGTGCCTCTCCCAATGCTCCACCATGTAGTAGTAGAGGCTGGCTCTTGCATGAGAGCCCACTTCTCCACTTTTTCCTTGCCTCTCTTTCCTCCACATATGCAAAAATGCCATGTAAAGCACACTATTGTACTTACTTGCTCCTACAGGTGCTTAAGCTTGCCACATAAGCATAAAGTCTGATGTGGCAAGTTAATCAAGAAGAGAGAGACTAGTTTGGTGACCCAAGGAAGAAACGGTGCTAAGTGCGTGTACCTAGGTGAAAAGACAATTTTGAGTCTATAGCTAATTAAATTAAGCAAACTTAGCAACACCATTTCATTGGAAGAGGTCACTCCTTGGCAAATGCAATAAATACTAGTACTCCCTTTGTCCCATTATATAAGAACATTTTTGACACTACACTAGCTAGTTTCGAAAACATTCTTATATTATGGGACGGAGGGAGTACAAAGAAAGAGATAGAGAGGAGTAAAAAAAATAATACACTTATAGCCAACCTTATAGCCAACCTTGTTGTAGTATGAGTGACTAAGTGATGGCTATGTATGTCATGCCAACATCAGATAGCCTAACGCACCGTGTTAAATCTCGAAGGGCGCAACCACACGAGCCACGCGACGGTTGTGGTAGGTGCGACCATGATACGGGCTGCTGGCAGCCCTTGGATCTGAGATCAAACGGTCGCATGCTAAGTTGCTGAAAATTTCCAGAATAACCCTCCAGGATAGGATATTCACCCATGCAATCGTTTGATCTCCGATCCAAGGGCTCTCGGAAGCCCGTATCATGGGAGAATGGAAAGCCACTACCCTGCCGTTTGCATGCTGGCAGTTCGCTCCTACTCATCCCCGCACGTCCTTTAATACTACAGAGGTTTGCTCCTAGTCGTCCCGTCCATCCACATTAGTACATTACGGCAGTTCCACTAATCCTAACCCTCCTCCCAAATCCATGGCGTCCCAAATCTCCCCGATCGGCGGTGAGTACAAGGTTAGAACCATCACCGGCGATGAGTTTGACGTCATCTACACCCGTATTTCCGCGATGGTGAAAGGATGCCTTTCTTGCTTCAGACGCATGTTCGAAGACTCAGATGATGAGTGGGCCGCTGGGCTAGATGTTGAGTGCACCACAGTCGTGGGACGAGAGAAGGATCTAAAGGACGAAGAGAGGAAGAAGCCCGCCATGATCCAGGTTTGCGTGCATGACTTATGCTTGGTCTACCACATATGCCATGCCGACATTGAGTGCCAGGATTTTAAGGACTTCCTCGAGAGCAACCTAGTCAAATTCGTTACTGTAGACTTTGGTAACGACAAAGAAGTCCTGCGTTGGATAGACCTCGTTGTAGGCAACACCTTCAACCTCCAAAAGAATCGGCTGGTGTCCTCTCGTCAGACTTCAATGCTGACCCTGGTAGGAGCCATGGTTCATCCTTCGTACGGTAAACTGGAGAAACCTACATACATGTTTCATCGTCATGCATGGCAGTGGAATGTACTAGATATAGACCACATCCAGTACGCTGCAATGGATGGCTACCTTTTTTCAATATCTACAAGGGTTGGATGAAGAGCAACAGCCAAGTTGGCGGTTCAAGCAAAGAAGTATCGGCCAAGAGGAAGACGTAGAAGGACGAAGTCAAGGACGTGGACAAGGACTCCGAGTAAGGTGGCAGTGTCGTTGCTCATGGTGGTTCTAATGCAGTGTCTACCAGAATAGTTTCAAAGTTTAATTTCAGGTGTGCTTAATTTAATTTGAGGGGTGTGTTGTGCTGAGCCCCCAGCAGAACTATGTTATGTTTCTTCTTGTTACTTTAACTCTTCTGTAAGTACATACTAGTATTTCTTACATTTCATCTTTTAGTTGTTATAGTACTACCACTCATTTCTTCACATTATATATGTAAAATATATATGGCCAACATCATATAGCCAGCAGTTTAGTTGTCAAATAATTTCAGGGTGCTTAGTTTTGTCAAAGAATTCCAGGGTGCTTAGTTTTATTTGAGGGGTGGGTTGTGCTGGACACCATTATTGTGACTAGCCTTTTTAATAGTACTATATGCATAATTTGGCGACGAGCGCTCTCTATATGTACCACCTTTTTTTCAAGTTTTGCTCCATGGCGCAATCCATCGATACTACTGTTGTACAAAAGTATACATTTTTTAAAAGGCTAGAGGGCAGGGCAGTCTAGCTTGGTCGTTTCACGAGAGGCGAGGGCCTTTGTGATTTGATGGCTCATTACTGCTGGAAGGCAGGGCCTTGTGATTTGAATGCTCGTATAAATGCGCCGACGACCTGATCGAGGAGGAGCAAAGAACCGTGCGGTATACTCAAGTTTTCCACTGGAGTAGTACTGCGACGGAGGAGCACGAAACACGGCAGCCCAGTGCCATATGGCGATAAAAAATGATCTAATTTGCTAGTCATCTCATTGTTAGCATTGTTATATTCATTCCCTCAAAAAACAAAAACCATTGTTCTATTCATGCCTCGCAGAGAACGTGACACGTGCGGCGAAACACCTGAAGCAAAAGATGAAACACAGCAGCAAAAGAAGAAGGAAGATTATCACCCCAAATGATCTAATTTGCCGCGGAGTCGTAACTGCTTCTTCATCGCCTCCACGACCTCCATCTCCTTGCGCGTCTCCTCTGCCATCTTCTTCATTCTGTCCATGACGCGGGATTTCTCGACACGAGCCTTCATCATCTGTTCCACGGCCGCATTACATACCTTGACAGCAGCCGGGTGCTCGATGCGGAGCTTCGCCAACTCCTCCTTCTGTTCCATGACGAGGGCATGCAACATCTTCATCGAGGAACTACTATTCTCATGCAGCTTCTTCCAGCCGGCGTTCCTCTCCTTCAACAGGTCGATCTCGTGGCAGAGCTTCTCCTTGTCCTCCTGAAGTCGCAGGATTTCGCCGGTCGCCTTCTTCTCCAAGGCAATGCTCTTCTTCAGCAGCATCACCAAGCCGGCGGTCAACTCCCCCTGCTGATTGAGCTCACCGGGCATGTCATCGAGGCTCTCCGTCAGCAACTCCATCAAGCCTTGGATGCACTCCTTCTGCTTATTGAGGTGCTTCTTGAGCTGATCGGGCATGCCGTCGCTGGATAACGACTCCAGCTCCGCCGACTCGGCATGTTCGCCTCCGCGGCTAGGGCGCTCCTGGGAGCCATCACCTGCCCATGAGAGATCTTTCGAGGTCTCTGCGTGGCGGCGAGCCCTCTCTTTTTTTCCGCAGCCTTGGTTGCCGCTCCCTTGTTACGAGTAGTTCTCGACCTAGAGCTCTACTCACCGGCCATGGCAACGACGGACGAAGAAGAAGCACTTATGAGGAGGAAAGGTAGAGTAATTTTCGGTTAGGTAGTTCCCCTTTTTATAACCTAAGTACTAGCACTAGTAGTACTAATACCTGCATAGTGGGAACACGTTTAGGTTTGGTACGTACTAGTAGGTGTGAGCAGGCTTTTGAATGTGATGGGAACAAGGTAAAGATTAATTGATGGTTTTGGTTTCGAGGCCCAAACCGGCTCCCGATGAGTTTAGCGGAACATAAATTTCAAGTACTGCACTGCTCAAATGCGTAAATATTATGTTACTATCAAAAATTGGCACAAAATATGAAGGAGACCAATGGAAGTACTACTAGCAACCCACGATTTAACTACTCGCATACGCGCAGTGGAGTAATAATGTATTTCTTCCGCCCTCACGTCCACTCAATTTGCATGCGCTATATTAATTGACCATCAATGAAGTGAACGACTTTATACGCGTCAAATTATCACATGGGATGGATCTTGGTACAAAATTGCGTCCGCCCGTCCACGTGTGCGTGCGAGGGAATGAGTGCGTGTGTGGCGTGCGTGCACATCTTCGCTTCGTGCATGTACCGCCAGTATGGCTCGGGGAGGACGAGTACATTCTTCTGGAACCAGCAGCACGTCACTGTGATCAATCCACACAAGGAGGTCGCGACAACGCCTCCACATGTGCCACGTGGCTTCATGAACAGTAAGAGAGACACTGTGCGTTGTAAAGCATAAAGTAAAAACAAATAATGGCAATTCAACTAGAAAAAAGTTTGGGCAGTTATGATACGGAAGATTCTAGAACAAAAGAGAACCACTGTTGTTTTGAGGTTTGTGCATTATGCTTAAGTTCAACCATGGAGTCTGCTAGATTGTACATGTGGCAAAATCCGGTGGGGGGCTAGAAGATGGTGCGAGGGGCCGAGTGGAGGGAGACTATGAAGGAATGCACAAGTGCGAGATCGATATTTAGAGAGAGGAGGCGAACACGTGCGCTGTTGCACGCAGTGGCGGAGCCATGAAAAATAAATGAGCTAGGTGGCCAAGCATTGTTAATCCTTTACGAGGAGGGTCAATTCATGAAACTAAACCTTTTTTAGAAACAATTGTCTAATGATCACATTCATATTAGCCTCGATATATAGTGATGTTAGGGGGGGGAGGGCCCTTACTGCCCCCTGTCTTCGCCATTGTGCACGCGTCTGAGAGATGAAGCGGAAGGCATGGATGATGAGAGGGGGACGTTGGATATATAATTAATGTGCGTGTATTAGCTATTTATGTTAATCCTATATAAAGAGGTATAGATTGATCGATGTGGACATGGGAAATAGGGTGAGACCTCACTGGATATATCGTTTGATCGGTTTGTGTGGAAAACTATGAAAGACCTAGCTATATACACACGTACATAGAGGAACATCGATCGTTGCGCATGCATGTGTGAGAGATAAAGAATGCCCGGTATGATGGAGAGGGGGATGTGTGTGGGTGTGTGCCTTCATGGGAGACCGACCTGAAGAAAAAGATTGGATGCGTGCGATAGATAATGCCGAACGGTAGTGTGTGTGCATGCATGCACGAGAGAAAGTTAGTGGTACAATTATAAAGAGAAGACTACTGTGTGGGTGTAAAAGAATAGGTGAGGTCATAATCAATGTAAAGTTGAATTCAAATATTTGAATAAGAGATCCTGATGTTTGAAACCCATGCATGCATGAATGTAACGGAGATCTGCGTGGTGTGGTTTGGAAACGAGCATGTTGTAATGTATACACATTGAACAAGGTCAGACTGGTTTGAATTTGAGATACCGATGGCAGACATCATTTGCCCACGTCGCATCCGTGCATGGACACACTATTCTAATTGAAGATGATGGGCGGCTTTCACATCACATATCTATATCTATACCCCCATATATATATATATATATTTTATTGTGTGCGAGTAACTTTAACTTTGAAAGATGGTCGTTGGATGAGGCGAATCCGATGGTCCAAACATGGCAAATTTGAGCACTATTGGCCGTTGGATATCATCTAGATTCCACCAGATTTCGCCACATGTATAATCTAGAAGACTCCATGGTTGAACTTAAGCATAATGCACAAACATCAAAACACAAGCACTTCTTATTTGTTCTAGAATCTTCCGTATCAGAATTGCCCAAATGTTTCTCTACATGATTTGCCATTATTTGTTTTTACTTTATGTCTTACAACGCACAATTCCATGAATCTTAAAATAGATTAGCTTTCTTATAAAAACCAGATGATTTTGAATGAAATGAACTATAAGAATTAAACGAACATCTACATCATGCATATATGACTCAAAGCTTGCATGCTATAATGTGGTATTTATTCATAATTTGGTTGCCAAATCTCATGCATGCAATGCACGTGTACCTTACTCTTGTCTAAATGGTATTTGTGTCTGTGTTGTGCGTGTTGAGGTGCAAATTGTCTTTTTTTGGGTACACGTTAAGCTTGTTCTTTCGAAATTTCAAGCTGCACCTTGTTATGCCGAAAATTGTAGCTAGCGTCTCTGTGTATCGTGCTGCGAAACTCCCGCCTCTTCAACCCGTACCTTGTTAGCCCGAAATATTTAAGATATATCTTTGTCTCGTTGTGCTCCGACAACTCCCTCCATCTCAACCCGCGCCTTGCTATTCCGAAATTACAACGCGTGCGAAAACTCCCACCTCCTGTGAAATCTCGACACGCGAAATGCCCGTGGTACCCCTGAGCCGAATGAACCGCCTCAAATCGGTGGGGGGTACTTTCGTAACTTACCCCACATTTCGGACAAGCGCGTCTCTAAGACATGGTTCCACACTGCCATCCCATCCGCCCACCCATTCGTACACCGAGGCCGTGAAAACCCGCGACGAAACCCCACACCCTGCTCCGTCCGCCACCCAGACGGAGCCTCTTCCCCGACGACATCGTCCACAGCAACACCTCGACGTCCCTCATCCACCGTACCGGATGAGGATCCGTCGTCGATCTCATCGTCCTGCCGGTTCAGCCACCCCGTCCTCCACCTCCAAGGAGCTGCCCCGATGTTCCCCTCGTCTTTCGTGCCACCTCCATTCCCACACCGCCGTCTTCACCTGCACCACCGGAAGAGCATCATCATCACCGTTTCCTCGGATGAAGTTGCGGCCTAATCGGTGCCACCAAAGAGGTTGTACACTAATAGCCGCATTTTCTTCTTGATTCGAGCTCACGGTGCTGCCGGCGCTTGGTCCCGAGCCGACACGGTGCGGCTCCATCCACGGCTGCGTCGCCGGCCACTTCCTCCACGACGTCGCTCCCTCGATGGCGACGTCTACATCTGTAGGAGCTGTTGCTGCTTTAGCTCTCGCTCGCGCTGCTCCTCTACTCTTGCTCTCGGTCCCCTGCTTGGTCTGCTCTTGCTATTGCTCTTGCTCGCCTGCTGCTCTCGCTCTTGCTCTTGCTTGCGATGCTGGTCCGATTTGGCTACACTTCACTCGACTGAATCAACTTTTGGGTCAGTCGATTTTCAAGGGGTGGGCTCGCCGGGGTGAAGGAAGAACCAGCCGCAGCGGGGAGGGGGGCTCGCTGGAGAGGTACCCCACTATCTATCTTTGGGTTCAGGATGGGGGTGGTAGTCGCCGGCGGTGGCGGGGCGGTGGCGTGGGGATCGCCGGAGAAAAAGCTCGACACGGGGGGGGGGGGCTAGAGGGATGGCGAGGGCGGCAGCGGACCCGCGGTGGGGAGTGTTTTCGGGGTGGGCGGTGCGGCGCACCGCCGGCCGCGGGCAGCGGGGGGCTGCTGTTTGGCCGGTGGTGGCTGGCGGCTTAGGGGGGTGGAGGTTGAAGATGAACCGCATGCCCTTGATTTCGTATCCAACGGCTGCAAAATCGACTGACCAGAGATGAAAAAGTCTATCGACCGACGTGTAGCCTCACCTTGCTAGTGCATTCAGTATCGACAGCAAAATTCAGTTTCGACAGCAAGATTTAGTTTTGACAGTTAGGTTCAGTTTTGACGGTTAAGCTCAATTTCGACAGTTAAGTTCAGAGATGAGCGGCTGATGTATTTTACATCTAGCACTTTGTGGTTATGTATTTTACGTCATGTACTGGAGATGCTATTAGAATTCCACTCAGGTTAACGTTGTTCGTTGTCTCTCTTGTCCTGCTTCAGCCTCGGCGTCGTACAACTCACCGGAGCTGCTCCAATGACGAAACCCTCCATCACAGTAGAGCAGTACCTCAGGCTCCATCTCCAGACGCCTAAGATCTTCTTCCCCTCCTCCGACAGCAAAGTCAGCCGGAGCATCCTCACTGGCCAACCCAATCACGCTGAGATCGACATGGCTTCGCCAAAGAGGTTGTACACTTGTTGCATCTCTTTTTTACTCTACATGTTATATATATTGTCCACTGAGCACTCATAGTAACGGGAAATACGATTATTTTATCCTACTATATGACAAGCAGTGAGGTACCAGGCAACTTAGCTATCCGTGATGGACTCTCTTGAATGCCATCATTATTTATCTCTGCGCGTTTGAGCTGTGCATTTGTCGATGGGCCTGGGAGTTGAGCTAGTATGGCAGTGGCATGGGTCCAAAGTAATAGAAGTAGCACAAAAACATTTTTTTAGTGTAGGATTTTCCTTGCTCAAGCCTGCCTACAAGAATCGCCAGTGCTTGAAAGGAAAAGTGAATGAAAAACATAGGAATTGGAAAGTTTCGTATGGTACTACTTTTCATGAATTTGGTGCAAAGGAATGGAGCAAAGGAAAACTGTAGGATTTGTTCCTTTAGTGTCTCCTTGAAAGAAAAACCGTAGGAATTCTAATTTCCACTTCTCCTACTTTTCATATTCCTATTCATCAAGCACAAGACTAAGAGATAGTAGCATAATAGCATTATAACCGTACATTTTCTTGTGGTTTGACTTAATCTCACCATGCTTTTTTGCATCCTGTGATCTTCCAATTATTGTTAATCAAACACCCAGATTGGCAGAAATCCTATGTTTTTAAATTCTCTGTTTTGCACATGCATTCCTATCCTATTCCTGTCTATTTCCTATCCCTGCATTGTTAGAATCCTCAAACTCAAACAAGCCCTTACTCAATTACTTCTGTTACAGATATGTGTCAAAGAAAACCTTGTGTGGTTTGTCCTACTCCTGCGGCGCTGTGTTCCACCCCAGCTCAGCTGCTCCAACGACGGAAGGGTTCACCACAGTAGGGATCCGCTCTCCAGACTGTCTTTCGCCCGCCTCAGATCTTCTTCCCCCCCCCCCCCCGCCGGCAGCCAGGACAACTGCATTACCATCATCAACTGAGAAGATGACCTTGAGGACTACACGGGTCCGCAAGAGAGGTCGCACTCTTCCGTGTCTGCTTACGTTATGCGTCGCTTAATATGATGACATGCTACATTATCGTTGTGTTCACCTATTAGACTCCGAGTTAGGTCCAAACTAATGCTGAAACTTGAGTATTTAAATGGTTGTGGGGTACATACTGGGGCAGCAATCAGTACTATCTTTCTACTATCTGGTTAATCTCCGGTGTCTACTATGAGTTTCATGTTGGGTGGAAACAAACATTAAAGGAGCCATTATCTGTAATTTTTAACTAAAGCTATTATCTGCCTGCTATCATTGGTTTTGGGTCTATCCACAGTTTGGTACCATCACTCTGGATTTGTGCATGCACCCCTTACATAATCTCACTATGTTTTATTCCTATGCATGCCAGTTATTGTACACAATGGAACTGATCATGTAGAGCAAAAGAGACGAGCCTTGCGTGGCAATAAAATTTCATGCAGACGTCATTCCATGGTGGGCGCAAAGGCAACCCCCCTCCACCCATTTTGGATCGTAATCAAGAGGAAGATAACTGTTCTGAGGGGGATTCAGAAGGAGAAGACCACTCCTATTTACCCCATGAGGTCTTCGCTCTAACTTGGGATGCTGATGTTGGTAATATCATGCATATGGTGCCTTGCATTGCTTACTGTATACATTAAAGATGTCATCTGCTTAGTTTAGACATGCTTTGTGTCAATGCCATCTGTTTAGTTTCTTTATCGTATATGTGAATCATGCAATGCCATCTTGTCTAGCCAGGCATCATATATGTGAATTTTGCAATGCCACCCTGGTTAGCCAGTCATCTTATATGTGAATTTTATCATGCCATCATTTTTTTATTATGTGTTAAATTTGTCAAGAATTTTAGTACATTCAATTACTCTTCCTGTGCATCAGCCATTCGACACGGCCATGGAAAAATCTGGAGTGGAAACAAGGTCTTCAGAGCAGACAATGCTATCTGACGAAGCGCATGTCTTACTGGTTATCGATAGCTCCTCAGAGGAGGATTCAGAGACAGATGGCCAGTCATATTTCCCCCCTGAGGTGCATGCCCTAAGTTGGCAGGGTTATGCTACTCATATCGTGCGTATGGTATCTTGCATTGCTATGTCACTTGCTTAGTTTAGACATGCTTTGTGTGAATGCCACCTGCTTAGTGTCTAATTACCATATATGTGAATTATGCAATGCCATCTTGATGCAAGACATTATATATGTGAATGATGCAATGTTATCTTGTTGCAAGGCATTATGTATGTGAATTATGCAATGCAATGCTGTTTAGGCAAGCGTCATATATGTGAATTATATCATGTTGTCCTTTTTTTGTATTTCTCATTGCTTTTGTCGACAATGTTTGTATATTCAACTGCTCTTCCTGTGCATCAGCCATTTGAATTGGTGATGGAGAAATCTGGAGTGAAAACAAGGTCTTCAGAGCAGACAATGCTACCTGCTGAAGCAGATATCTTGCTGGTTACAGATAGCTCTTCAGAGTAGGATTCAGAGGCAGATGACCAGTCCTATTATCACCCTGAGGTGTATGCTCAAACTTGGCAGGGTTATATTACTCATATAATGCATATGTTGTATTGCAATGCTTAGTTTTTACATCATATACACAATATTGATTGCCATCTCCTTAGTTGACACATCATATATGCAATTGCCCTCTGCTCACTTCCTTAGTATATAAATCATATATTTGAATTATGTCATGCCATGATGTTTACATAGACAGCATGTATCTGAATTATGGCATGCCAACCCATTTTCTAAAGACATAATATAATTATATCATCTCATCCAGTTTACATAGTCATCATATTTTAAATTATGTCATTCTATCCATGAATTATATCATGCCATCATGTTTCCATCGACGGCATGTTTGTGATTTATGGCATGGCAACCACTTTAATAGACACATTGTATAGTTATATCATGTCATCCTGTTTACATAGTCATCATATTTTGAAGTATGTCATTCTATCCTGTTTAGTTAGCCATCATACATGTGAAATTGTGTCATGCTATCCTGTTTAATTAGCCATCATATATGTGAAATTATGTCCTGCTATTCTGTTTGCTTAGACAACATAAATGTGAATTATTTCATGCCCTATTTTCTTCCCTACTATCCATTGCACCTGTCTATCTTACAATGTCTGTACATTCAATTACTTTTCTTGTTTATCAGCCATTTCAATTGGAGGGATTGATGGCCGTATCTATGGGAGTAAAAACACGGCCTCCAGAAAAGATCGTGCTACCTGTCGATGCAGATAGAACCACGGTTGTACATGCCCAAGAATCATCCCCACCACACATAACCCACACTCATGCAGATTGTACCCCTACCCAGTTGGACAGAGAACTAGCTACACCCCTTCTAACCTCAACCCCAGCAGATAGACACCAAGTTCCCATTGACACATCACCGTCTCCACCACACAGCACCCAAACATGAGCAGTTAGTAAGGCAACTGTAGTGCCCAAATCGCGAGGACCACCACTCCGAACCCGAAGTCAACGCTTAAAGCAGAAGAAGAATTGTTCTCAGGTCAGGTTCCGTAGCTATGGTTCATACTACTTTGCTCTTGCATCATTGTATTTACTGATACCAACCAATTTCAAATTTGAAGGATGCAATTGAAACTCCAATGGCGCAACAGGTATGTTTTAAACCTGTTTCTTCAACGTGTTTGGCTGTTTGTTGTTGTAACTTGCTCTATGTTGATTTTAGTTTCAATTGAATAAACAGTTATGTTCTCATGCCATGCACATTACAAGTGTTGTTATTACTGTGTAGTTTCCCACACTTATATTCTGTCTATGCTGCTTTGTTTTAAATAGATATGATTCGAACTGTATCTATCTTGATTTGGCAACATAAACTAGAATGATATAGACCATACAGTGACCATACTACATAGATATATGTTTGTTTCATGTTGTTATCCTGTCCACCTTACTACTGAACTGGTTTACCAAAATGAGTTTCATATACTACATTGAAAACCTGAGATGTGTTTGTTTGTTTCTCTTTTAGAACGCGGATAAAATATTGGAGAAGAGTACCCTGTTATGTAATGGTAAAGGAAGTAACGCAGATAAGGTTCAAGATAGTGAGACATCCCTGTTGGTCTCCAAGAAAGCTGATAAAAACTATATTGAGGACACTGAGACAACCCCAAAGTCCTGTCTTGATGTAGTGTTCGAGTTACTGGCTACCACTGCTTGCACCAGCTCTTCGAACTCGTTGCCTGAATCAGTTCGGCTTCTTGAGTCTCAACTTCAAGTTGAAAGACATCGATCAGATGTTATGCGACAGGAAGCCGAAGGACTGAGGAAGTCCCTGCAGAATTCAGATGCATACTTTCTGGTGCAACAGCAAGCGCTGGAGGACTTAAGCGCCAAACAAGAGAAAGCTAATAAGCTTGCTAAGCATCTTGCCAGCATTATGGGTACCCAGGATATTGTTTCTTGAGCTCTTCTGAAGTGGTTTCAGTTCTGGACTTGTTTTGCTGCGTCGTTTATATGCTGTTGTGTTCCCTATATTTGCACTGGTGGCGAGCTTTGATGCCCAGTGGATGTAATATGTTTAATAGCTGTGATAGCCTAGTGTAAGTTGCTTGCTTATTTATTTCCTTGTTGTCTTGTTTATTTGTTTGCTTGTAGTCAGTGCAGTTCTTTTTCTGCGGTTTGCTAGTGGCTGCAATAACCTATTTTTTAAAACTAGGCCACAATAACCATGGGCTAATATTTACTGTAGTGACACTGGACCTATGGGCCGTAGAAACAGTAGGCCTTCTACGGGCCGTATAAACAGTGGGCCTTCTATGGGCCGTATAAATAGTGGGCCTTCTATGGGCCGCAGAAACAATGGGCCTTCTACGGGCCGTACCATCAATGGGCCTTATACGGGCAGTATGATCGATTGGCCAAAAATGGGCCAATAACAGGCCGCATAATGGCCGTAAACGGGCTTGAGTTGGAAACATCCGTTCATGGGCCGACCATAACGGGCCATCGTTAATAGGCCATATTTCATGACGCTATGAAAATGGCCCAACGTGTTAACGGACCACAAACGGGCCAACTGTAACCACGGGCTGAATTTGGCCCATAAGCATTAAATGATAGTAACGGGCCGTAAGTAAACGAATGCGGGAAATGAGCCCAAGAATAAATGGGCTCTGAGAAGCCCAAAAGATAACATGGGCTGGAAACGGCCCAACGGAATAACGGGCCCTTGATGGGTATAAAGTGATACACCGTTCATTACGGGCCAGTTTCACCATGGGCCGTTAATGGGTGTAAAGTAATACACTGTTCATTACTGGCCAGTTTCACCACGGGCCGTTAATAGGCCAAGAGTTACATAGGGCGTCATATGGGCCGAAAGACGTCATGGGCCATACATGGGCCAGAAGTGAAAACGGGCTGGAATCATATTGGTTGGCCCAGATGACGCTACTGGGCCTAATTCGGACAGGGCGTAACGAGCCTTGGGTTAGCGGGCTGTAAATGGGCTATATGCGAACATGCCGTTAACATGCTTTACATGGGCCGGCCCACCACCTTTTGACCAAGTCAAACGGGCCAGCCTTTTCACAGGAATGGGCCTCTGTTGGGCCGTGCCACGTGTTGATGTATCATAGGCGCCTTCTGTCCAATGAGTGGATGACATCTGTCCCAACGGTTAGCCGACACGTGTTTCCTCCAGCCAATGATGATTTTACACGTGGAAAATCCCCATTGGTCGGGGCTGTTAACGGGTTATCGGATCCAAAACCCGCCCCGATAGCTTAACGGCGTTCCGTTACGGTGGATGCCACGTGTCGGTCACCCTTGACGAAAGCACTTCTGTGACGTGCGATTTATCGTCATGGAAGTGGACACTTCCGTGATGATAATTTTGGTAATGTCTTGGAACACTTATACGACAGCACAGGTATGACTATCTTGATTCTGTCATAAATTTTTCATGGATGTACATGCATGACAAAAAACGTGACCTACTGTGACAAACACGTATCGTCACGGAAGTGTATTTTTTTTGTAGTGCACTGCCTCCGTCCATTAGGACACGGGTGAGACGGTATCCGTCGATTATTGGGTCAAGCACCAAGGCCTGTGATCCTCCTTGCCGAATTGTAGTTCGGCCGTCCATGCGATCGAAAGTGATCGGACAAGACATCCAGTAGTGAGACGTGGGTACGACGGTTCTACATCGTGCGCTTCTATGGGCGCGCGTTCATGCCTTCTCATGGATGTGTGAGTCGCGTGGATCATGTTTACTATTTTAACCTCTGGCAGGAATTTTTTCTGTCCCCCAGTGTTCGGCTGGTGAGGTTCATCCTCGTCTTCGCTTGGTGTGTCCCTCCCCTTGTGTTCGGCATTTAATTTGCCGGCCTGCTTGAAGACCTAGCACTCTCTATGGGTGTGGTTCGCAGGTTTCTCCGAGGTGCCATGAATTTGGCATAGTCTGTCCAGGACTCTGTTCAGACCGGACGGTCCATCTTTACTGCCTTTGAATGGCTTCTTTTGCTGATCAGGTCGAGAGCCCCTGAATCCGGTGTTGACCGTCGTGTTATCCGGGCTCTCTTCCATTTTTTGACGTTTGTTTTTATTACGCCGTGGCTTCCCATTGCCATCCCTTATTTCGGATGTGCTGGGGTCGCTGGTGCCTTTACGGGCCAGCCAGCTATCCCCACCCGTGCAAAAGCGGGTCATAAGACTTGTTAAGGCTGCCATTGTCCTTGGCTTTTCTTGGCCAAGGTGTCGGGCGGGCCATTTGTCACGGATGCTGTGTTTGAAAGCCGCTAAAGCTTCGGCGTCCGGACAGTCGACAATTTGATTCTTCTTAGTGAGGAATCTGTTCCAAAGCTTGCGAGCGGACTCTCCGGGCTGTTGGATTATGTGACTTAGATCGTCGGCATCCGGAGGTTGGACATAAGTCCCTTGAAAATTGGCCCTAAAAGCATCTTCGAGTTCCTCCCAACTCCCAATTGAGTTTTCGGGGAGGCTTTTCAACCAGTGTCGAGCTGGTCCCTTCAACTTGAGTGGAAGGTATTTGATGGCGTGGAGGTCATCCCCACGAGCCACGTGAATATGCAGGATAAAATCCTCGATCCAGACCCCTGGGTCTGTCGTGTCGTCGTATGCCTCTATGTTCACATGTTTAAAGCCTTGTGGGAATTCATGGTCCAGTACTTCTTCGGTCAAACACAGGGGGTGAGTAGCCCCTCTATATCAGGGCGCGTTGTGGCATGTAGTCGGCTGTTGTTGTGTCTGGGATTGATTCCGAACTGGTATCTGGCTTGTATGAGCGTTTGGGTGACCATAGTCCTGCGCTGGGGTGTGTCTTCTAGATCCATATATGGACCTCGCTGCACTGGCCTTCTTATCCGGATGCTCGCGTGGATCGTGCGTAGTGTCCGCGGCTGCTCTGTTATGGTTGTGAGGCGGTACGTGTGGTTTCTCGGTCGAATTTCTTTTGGTGGAACGGCCGAGTCGTCGAATTCTGGCAGTAGCTTGCGCTTCGGATAGCTTTTCGTATGGCGGTCATCACCATACCTTTCTTTAGTGTCTAGCACCTTATTCCATCTGCGACTTAGCTTTTCCTGTGCGGCCTTGAGCTGTTGCTTCTACTTTTCTAGACTTCTTGCGGTGGCCATAAGCTTTCTGTGGAGGTTGTCTCGTTCCACTTGTTCGTCCGGGATGATGAATGCATCGTCATCCGGACTGTCTTCCTGTTCTAGGGCGGCATCATGAGCTCGTCCCTCCGAATCATTATGATCGGGTATTTGCACCGAACTTGATTTGGCATGACCTGGCTCGTCCTGCTCCATCGCTGGGTCCATGTGGTCATTATTGCTTTCGGAGTTTGCGGGTATATCAACCCTTCTTGCGCTCTTTGATGGTGTCCTGGACTATGGGGTACTCACCACGTCGTCTCCCAATCAGTTGGATTGGGCCGAGGACCCCCATGGCCGTATACTCATGGGCCAGTTTGGACAGTTGCCGCATACAAGGAAGATTCCACAAGACTTGGTGATCAAGACAAGGACTCCTCCCCCACCGGCGTATTCGGCTAGGACTCTTGTTATCCAAGGCCTTTGGTACATTATATAAACCGAGGCCAGGCTAGTCGATAGATCATTATGACATTACTCATCATACCTCTAGGGTTTAGACCACAACATATGATCTCGAGGTAGATCAACTCTTGTAACCCCTATATTCATTATAGTCAATCAAGCAGCATGTAGGGTATTATCTCATCAAGAGAGCCCGAAGCTGGGTACAATCCCGTGTTCATGTTACCATTGATCCTAAGACGCACTGCTTGGGACCCACTACCCGAGATCCACTAGTTTTGACACCAACATTGGTGCTTTCATTGAGAGTTCTGCTGTGTGATCGGCAAAAGGATCAATGGCTCGACTGCAGGTCAACTGCGACGTCGGCTTCTTCGTCACCAACTCGACTAGTCACCTTGGCTTAACCGAGGACTGCGCCCTACCTCCGATCGTCATGTTCGGATGAGGGCCTTCATCAACATTAACTCTGATCTCTATCAAGATCATGGAGGAGTCATCCATGGAGCTCGGGGGCTCAACTTCAACATTGCCCTCAGGCGACCGAGCTATTTTTCTGGAGAACAAACTTGTATCCGCCGCCACCGCCTCCTCGAGTGTCACCAAAATGATTGCTTCAGTGAAATTATGCGGAATTAAGTCTACAACAACCCTGCAAAAATTTCGTCGAGTTCCGATGGAGGAATCTCCGGCAATCTCCGATATACCGGAGCCGTGTTGAATCTGGACGAGAATCCGGATGGGTTTGGAGCGGGGTGTCCAGCATCTAGCTCGGACGTCCTTTAGAAGATCCAACCGTTGATCGGCTGCGGAATTCCCATATCTACCACCTGCCAAAAATTCAGCTCGATCCGACCATCCGAACTTCGGGAACCTTCCGATTAGTGCATCACTTTTTGAATCTGTTTTCTGCGCGAGAACGAATCCGACCCAAGTTCATCTTCTTTACGAACGGGATTTCGGACATCCTTTTTGAAGGACGTTTTCGTATGGGGTATTGTGTTTTATTCTCAAACACATCTCCGTAATATTAAAAGTATTTTTACAATACAATCTTCACTATCGCGCCGGTGTCAAACCGGCCCGACAACATCACTCCACGGCGGCCGACCTGCGCTAGACACGTCGTCGCTTTGTTGAGCCGAGCTCAACTTCTTCGGATCATCATCTCAGCCAGCCGAACAATAGTTCGGCATCGCGAAGGATAAATCGTCACCAACATCGCCGCCCCACGGATTACGCGGAGCGGGCACACCGGCATCGCCGCACGGTCACTTCATCAAGCCAGCATTGACCACGTCACAAGCTACGACCTGCATCGGCATGGCTGAACTGTTGCTTCATCGAGCCGATGTCCATCACGCCGAACTACTTCAACACCTCGGCTAACACATCTCCTCACCGACCCGCTCCGTCTTCTCGCCTGGACTGGGGGCTTCGTCATCCCTTCATCAGCTTACTCCAGAGACTTGGGCGTCACTAGCCGACCAGCTTCATCACATTAGCTGGACCACGGGCTTCGCCTTGGCGAGCCAACCTTTGCCAGGATCGCCGTGCCATCGCTTCATCATCAATCAGGCAATGGGTGTGCGGATCGAGTCCCAATTTTGGAAGTAACCTTTCTTCGAACCGCTACAACAGGTAAACCAGGTGCTATTAATCCTAACAATTTTCGCTCATTTGGGTTCATTTTTCCCAAGGCATTATTACTCTGCTTTGCTCCATCATCTGTACACACGTCTATAAATTGGTGGCCGCATTAGTGATGATTGCGTGGTGGTTCGGTCGGTTTCCGTGCATAGTTGGGCGAACGCCGTATCCGGTGTGAATTCGGGCTTTTTCACACCTTCACTGCGTCACGCAGACGCCCTGTATCGACATTGACCTCGACGCTCAGGCCATATCTCTTTCATTATTTACTTCACTTAAATTAAATAAGTAGAAGGATTTTTTATATACATTATTATCTTTATTTGCCATTACTTTTGATTTGCACTATTTTATCTGTGCAGCTAATCGACTTAGACTGAGCCGTGCTGTCACCTCCGTCGACCGAATTGTGTTTTCGCCTTGGCACGCCGACCTACTTCATTACCGCGGCTGGACTGGGGGCTTCGTCTTCTCGGAGTGCCGAACTCTTTGCTCGGCCACCTTGGGACCAGCCTGGGGGCTGAACCTTGTCCCGCATCAAGCTCGGACTGCGTCATCAATGCCGAACACATTAACTAGCTAAGTCGCTCTCATACTCAGAAACTTTCAGTTTTAAATTTTGTTTGATGCGACCAAGCATTATACCTTTTTGGCACAAAGTTGTTTGTGACAAACTTCCTTGTCCAAACTTTGTTTGTGACACACAAATTCAAATACCCCGTTTACTGGGGGGCTCCCTTGCTGGAGCTTTTTCTCTTGCATATGATTATACTTGTACAGCTTCGTTCCTTGTTCGTGTATTACGCCACAATATGCACCATATTGACTTAACTGATTTGCAAGCTGGGTTGCCTTGATCCTGTGTTTACCCCTACGTTCCCGATTGTTCGGCTAGGGAGTAAATGGAGCACCTCTGTGATTGTCATGACCGGGTCTTCCGAGCTCTGACCTCAGACTGGGTGAAGCTGAAAGTTAGCGCTCTTATTGTTATTCAATTATGGTCGGCACACAACGGAACTCATGAGTACAAAAAATCTATTGCACAAGTCTCATAATGACAATGAGCACCGAAGAAAGGTATCGGTAGGGGTACTATTTTCTTCGAAGATGCTTCTTACACTTTGTTAGTAATATAGCATAAGTTCCCTGAGCGCGCTTTGTCTCTTACAGCCTTATGGCCTGATTGCCTGGTTATCGGAAACACCGTCGATATTCTCGACAGGAGGAGTACATAACACTTTTCGGTACTTGCCCGAAGAGGGAGAAGCAGGCGGTCGGTTAAGACGCGTATAAAGTTCAAGGGGACATAGATATGATATAAGTGCTTTGGTACATACAATCATTATACTTAAAATTCTTTTACCCAAGTAACTTGGAAGCTCTTAAATTTATGTGAGCTGTTTTATAATAAGTGTTCTTCTTCTTAGTCGTTGCAAAGTCTTTTTTCTATCACTCCTTTTTTCGACGCGAGTGTGTGGTCAATAGCCGGATTTCCCTCTCAAAGCGGGATAGGAGGTTGAAGCCGTAGGCTGACCCGCTTGAAGTCTTGAGATAGGATGTGTCATGTTAAAGCACGACGGAAGCACAATTTTTTTTCTCTAAGACCAATTTTCTGATTGGCACCGAACAATTAATCTAGTTCGGACGTCAAGTTTGAACTTACGATTTTTGGTTTTCCAATCCTATGGCACTTTTCAACTATTTGTGTGTTTTCCGCATAAGTCTCGCAGTGCAACGCCGGGCACCTTTAGAGATTCGGCAAAAAATTCTCGGATATTGCTATATATGCATCGGTTTCAAATTGTGTCTTCGGTCAATAGTTGGGTTGCCCGGCTCCTGTGGCTGCCTCCTAGACTCCAGTTTGTTCGGTTAGGTGTGCAAAAAGAGAACCACTGCGATTGTGCTTCCAGCTCACATGGTTAAGCACCTCGGTGGAGAAAGCCGAAAACTGTCTGTCACAATAAAGCATAAACTGGTCAGCGATCCGATCACTATGTTAAATGACGGTCCGTTCATAACATTGCCGAAGTGTTTACGGCTTGACCTCGGTTGTCACCGAACACTAAGCGGGGGGCTACTTGCTGGCCTCCCAACTTTAAGCTCCTATGACTAAGTGAAAGTTATAAAGCCCGCATATTTGATTGCCTCATTTCCGCCAACACAACCGCCTTCGGGCACCTAGACGTCGGCTAAGGGTTGTTTTGTTATTCCGGAAACACCCTGCGTAGCATCTACAAGGGGGTAGAAGCCGACGATGGGCTACTTTCAGATTATAAACGGTCGCAATGGAAGTGAAACTTTGGGTTCATCTAGACCACAGAGTTTGGAAGCTTCCCCCGAACTAAATCCTCAGTATTTTCCTCCCACATTGATCGGAGCTGAGGTGTCGTGATCATGCTTAGCATGACAACCCAAAGAAAGGAACCAATAGTGGGACTATTTTCTTTGGACGGTGTTTATAAAATAATATACAACTTTGTCTCTCTGCGTACCTTTGTTTATAAAACCATATGGCCGGATTACCTTGTTTGCCATAAATCTTTGCCCTCATAAAGGCTTTATAAAGTGGGACAAACACTCCTCGGCTACTGGCCGAGGAGGCTGAAGCCGATGGCCAGTCGACAAAGTTTCGTACAATGCGGATCCGAGCATTGATGATGTAAAGTACTTGGATACATAGAATCATTACACATAATTTGTGATTTTACTTTGGATATCGATCCTTAATTCGGCCACCCGTGCCCACATTAAGGCTCAGGGGCTACTGGGCTTCATGCTTATTATTTACAAATATTAAAGGGGTACATCGATCCCTTGATCTGATGTTGCCACCCGACCAGTGTCTCGGGGGCTACTACATCGGCAATCCAATGCAGAAAATTTAAAGTGCAATATAGTTTTTGAGGAGATTATTATCCTCAGGTTGGTCGGCCACACCCAACCTGAGTCTTGAGGACTTTGCACACCGCGTTTCTATTCCTATGTATGCTGCCGAGCTAGGAGTTGATCCTCAGGCTGATTTTGTGCATCGACCCGAGTCTCAGGGGCAACTAGGATCAGCGGTTTCATGTCTTCCTTCAGGTGCATCTCGGGTTTTAGACCGACGCACACACCATGAGGGCTACTGGCTATATATCTCGGCAGAGAATAAATTGCACCAATCAAAAAATCAGCCCACAGTCAGGGGTGGTGCATCACCTCGGAAGCGGTCCGGCAATAAGCTCGGGCGCCAGTGGCTGGCCCCATAGAGGGCATTTTCGGCATTAAGCTCGGCTAAACTCCTTCAACTTTTTGAACCCAGATGATCTATGACATCTCGGGTATAGTCCGGCGTTGGAGCTCGGATACAGTCCGGCGTTAGAGCTTGGATACATTCCGGTGTTGGAGCTCGGAAGCAGTCTGGCGTTGGTTCTTGGCTACAAAAGATACCTCGAATGCAATCCGGTGTTGGAGCTGGGACACAAGAGGACACTGCTGCCCGGGAATAACTTCAAACCCGAGGTGTGGCATAAAAATAATAAGGCATTGATAAAGGCCGATAACTTAAAGGGGCTCCTCGGATACCCGACATATAAACTCTTCGGATTTACTTTGTGATCCTCAAGATTGAATATGAGAAGATTTGTTGAACCAGTTTTCAAGACCGATGACCAAAGATGAAGAACAGTTCAGAAGAATCGAGGAGTGTCCCCAACTTGAAGACCGGTTCAGGGGGCTACTGACGGTGTCCTGGACTATGTGGTACTCACCACGTTATCTCCCGATCAGTTGGATTGGGCCAAGGACCCCCATGGCCATATACTCATGGGCCGGTTCAGACAGTTGCCGCATACAAGGAAGATTCCACAAGACTTGGTGATCAAGACAAGGACTCCTCCCACACCGGCGTATTCGGCTAGGACTCTTGTTATCCTAGGCTTTTGGTACATTATATAAACCGAGGCCAGGCTAGTCGATAGATCATTATGACATTACTCATCATACCTCCAGGGTTTAGACCACAACATATGATCTCGAGGTAGATCAACTCTTGTAACCCCTATATTCATTATAGTCAATCAAGAAGCATGTAGGGTATTATCTCATCAAGAGAGCCCGAAGCTGGGTAAAATCCCGTGTTCATGTTACCATTGATCCTAAGACGCGCTGCTTGGGACCCCCTACCCGAGATCCGCCGGTTTTGACACCGACACTCCTGTCGCTATTTTTGCCATTGCTGGACTTTGAGCGGCGTCTGCGCCGCCTCTTTGGCTTTTGCCCGGGTATTTTATCGTCCGGACTGCCGTCCTTATTGGGCGTATCTACCATGTATATATTGTGTGACAAGGTAGTAGTCCCACGCTCCAGGGATTCTGGAGCCTCTCCTGCATCGTCGTCCATACCATCGATGTCTTCAGAGTCAAGCACGTCGGTTAATTCTTCGATCGTGGCAATGAAGTGGGTGGTGGGTGGGCGCCGAATTCCTTCGTCGCCTGCTTCCCACTCAGGCCGGACATAGTTCGGCCCAGAGTTTCCTGACAAAGAAAGAGATTTTAAAGAGTTCAGCATGTCGCCGAAGGGCGCGTGCTGAAAGATGTCCGCGGCGGTAAACTCCATTACCGGAGCCCAACATGGCTTGACTAGCTCAGGAGCGTGCGGACCGGAACCAACGACCGAATACGAGTCCGGGGGTCCGGGGATACAGGTCTCCGCAGAGATGCGGCCTGTGTTTGGCTCCACCGCCGATGAGCGTGCGGCCTGCGGGGCGGGGTCCATCCCTCCGTCCTTGGGCAACGCAACCCGTTCCAGATTTAGATCCGGGGCTATTGCAGGGATGATGTTCCGAGCATTGTCCGACAGCAGGTCTAGGCCGTGCTCGTCGTGACTGTCCGGCGTTCCTGGCGCAGGTTCGAATCCGTCGAAGATCAAGTCTCCGCGGGCATCTGCTGTGTAGTTCGAGTTTGCGAACCTGATCTGGTAGCCAGGGGCGACGCTATTGATCTGCTCCAACTGGCCAAGCAAATTGGCTCGTAGTGCGAAGCTGCCAAACACGAAGGTCTGTCCGGAGAAAAAAGTCTCACCCTGGACCGTGTTGTTGACGATTGAAGACGCCATCAAGCCTTGAAGCGATGACACAGAGGAACTCTCAATGAAAGCACCAATGTCGGTGTCAAAACCGGCGGATCTCGGGTAGGGAGTCCCGATCTGTGCGTCTTAGGCTGATGGTAACAGGAAGCAAGGGACACAATATTTACCCAGGTTCGGGCCCTCTCGATGGAGGTAAAACCCTACTTCCTGCTTGATTAATATTGAAGATATGTGGAATACAAGAGTAGATATACCACAAGATCGTAGAGGCTAAACCCTAAGAGCTAGCCTATGATGGTATGATCGTAATTGTGACCGGCCTTGTAAGGACCATGCTCTCCAGTTTATATAGACACCGGAGAGCTAGGGTTTACATGGAGTCGGTTACAAGGAAGGAAACATAATATCCGGATCGCCAAGCTTGTCTTTCACGCAAAGGAGAGTCCCATCCGGACACGAGCCGAAGTCTTGAGTCTTGTATCTGGACGCTTCTATAGTCCGGACGATGAATATTGTCTTGCTATCCGGATACCCCCTTATCCAGGACTCCCTCAATGACCCGACTGGGACTTGGAGTTTCATCGGTGACCCGGCAGATTGTAAGCCAGTAGACACAGTCATGTAAGCCGGCAGACACAGTTAAGCATTGTAAGGTGGCAAACACAGTCATGTAAGCCGGCAGACACATTCATGTAAACCGGCAGACACAGTTAAGCACTGTAAGCCGGCAGACACATTTAAGCCAGATTGTAAGCCAGAAAGTTAAGCCAGATTGTAAGCCAGATGGTAAGCTAGATTGTAAATTAGATTGTAAGACCGGATTGTAAGCTGGCTTACATTAAGAATCCCAAGACGTTAAGAAGCCCAAGACGTTAAGAAGCCCAGACGTCAAAATAAGTTAAGTCCTAATCCGAGTTTGATTCTACATGTAACCCGCCCTTCAACTTATATAAGGAGGGGCGGGGCACCCAAAGAGAGGGGGGAGAAAATAATCGTTAAAGCTAGACACAACTAGAGGAGAGCCGGATTTACGGTGTCTCCCTCATGAGCATAATGAGACCTAGCCACAAACAGCATGTAGGACTATTGCCGGATGATGTTTCCTGGGGGCTGAAGCTGTCTAAATCCTTGTCTTGTGTGTTGCGTCTCTCCTCCCGATCAACCCCTCTCAAGCTACCACATAGATGTGTTGGCCTCACGACTAAGTCCTCACACTAGGGCATCTACCGTGACAAAATCCATGACAGTTGGCGCCTACCGTGGGACCCGCGCATGGTGGTGTTGAGTTCTTAGAGGGAGCTATCTGAGGGATTGAGAAGTTTGTGATTTTCTGAATGAGGTAGAGCCTGTTTGGAAGGATCCTCATCAACTTCAAGTTTCATCGGTACAGATTTGTAACCTGTGAGATTTGAATTTAAGAAAATTACGATTACGATCCGTTGGTTGCCGCAAATCGCCAAGATTCAACAACCGGGTCTGCTACAAAATCTCCTCGAACCTAATGACGACCTGGAAGCGAGTTATTCCAAGACTTGGACTCCGCTGTTGACCCGTCTGGTTGACCACCGGGCCTCGCATCGAGCCGCCACAGACCTCGCTCCTGCGGCCCTGAGCTGTCCCAGCCGGGTTGAGAGCTGTCATCCCCTGCCTTACAAGTCACCGCTAAGTCGTCGTCATGGCCTTTCTGCTTTGAGCCTACAGCACCCGCGCATGCCGGGTCAACACTGCACTAACCCTTGTTATTGCCTCGTTTCAAGCTGTCGCAGTGTCCGCTCCGCGATACTTTCTCACTCGATCCGCCCCAGACATGCATTGAGTCACCGCACCAACCATCGTTGTCGCTTCTGTTAAGCCATCGCTTCAGACGGTCTCGTTGTTAGCACTCTCAAACAACTGTATCAAGTCACCGGTGCCAAACTCGATGCGTCAAGTCATCGGCGCCCAATTCAACAGCAGACAAATTGCCAATATCACTTTCACAGTTGTGGCCTCACCTCCAATGTGGATTCCCGCCATTGATTGATTCACCGTGAACCACCAAACCTCGCTGCGCGAGTCGCCCGTTTCTGTTGTCCAGGGATACCTCAAACTATCCGCGAACGTCTCTGCTATTTCACCAAGTCCACCCGTGTTAAGTCACCATGGCCTGTCCGCGAATCACTGTCACCACCTCAGTTTCAGGGCCTGCCTTCGTCGTTCCACTTTGAAGCCGACATTGAACAAGCTGCCGGCGGCCGAAGACCTTTGCCTCTGTGTGAGCCGTTGTGCCGGGTTGCTCCTGCTGCAGGTCGACCTGCCTCCCCGCCGTGCTTGTCTTTCACGCCGCCTGTGGCCTCGTGCTCCTTTCTACAGTCACATCCATTACACCTCGAGCCACCGAGGGCGTCCTCTGCTATGCCATAAACCGTCGTTGCCTCTCACCGAGTCGCCCATCTACGAGCCGCCGCACCGCTTCGTCAAGCCGGCCGCGCTTCCGCGCTAAGCCACCGTATCCTCTATGGCGCTTGAGACGCCATTATTTTCAACCACCGGCCTTGGTCTACTAAGTCTCCGAGCACCTACGAGTCGCCACCGGCCTTGGTATATCTTCATCTTCAACCTGCCTTGCTCCACCTACACTGTCGGGACTTTGTAGCACCCCATCTAGCCTTCGCGGCCCTACACTAAGTCACCGTTTCCGCTGCTTAAGCCGCCTCCTCGGTCTTGGCCGGCCCCGAGTTGCCCTGCTTTCACGGCCTCTCCCTCGCACTGCTCAGAGTCGCCATCGCGCCTCAGTCTCGCTGGTGAACTGCTGACTGCCTCCGTCATCCTCTGACTCTGACTCGCCATCGAATGGCCGCGCCGGTGAGCCGCCCCGACCTCTCTCCGCAGAGCCATACTTGTTCGGTTATGAGTCGCACGCGCTGGACTCCGAGTTGGAGGCCGCCTACATCGCCTCGCGATGAACCGCCTATTTCCGCTTTGCCGCAGCCACGACAAAACACCGGGCAACCCGCCTCCACTGCTCACCCATTGACCTAATGCCGCCTCGAGCTAGTGCTGCGTCGAGCCTTGCTCCGCCTTGCCGGGGCCTCCAAGCTGCCGTGGCTTCGATGAGCCGCCTGCTCAGCTATGGTCGAGCGCCACTACACGCCCGCTTTACCCTCTATCGCAGTGAGCCGGCCTCTCGCACCTGAATTGCCGCCGGCTCACCCCCCGACCTTGAAAACGCTGCCCATCGAGTCGCAGCCTCACTTCAGGTCACCGCTGAGCGGTGTCATTGAGCCGGCCCCGTCGAGTCGCGCCCCGCTTGCGAGTCGCCCGTGTATGCTACCACGAGTCGCCTGCGCTGTCTCCGCTGCCTCGCTAAGTTGCCCGAAAACATGTTTTAGAGCCTATGCACCCGGGTACTCCTTATCCAACCACTCATTCCTGCATCACGATTCGTGCAAATAATTTTCTCTTTTTTGTTTCTCTCATATAGAACATGTATTTGTACTTCAACTTTGCAGCACAACAAAGCTTTCTATGTAGAATGTGGGATAAAACTTACAGATTTTTTGGTCCAACATAAATATACAAAATGAGATTTATTTGATTAAAAAATCTTATTTTTCATATTTATGTCGGACAAAAAAATCTGAAAGTTTTATCTCACATTCTAGTTACAAAGTTATGTTGTACTGCAAAGTTTGAAGTTCAAGACATGTTTTATATGAGAGGAACAAAAAAGAGAAAATTCCATGTAATAAGGTAGTTGTGTAGCACAGATCTCAAAGCAACATTGGAGTGTTAGGATAGTGAGGCCCGGGTGCATAAGCTCACAAAATCTGCATTCCTAAGTTGCCAAGTTGCCGCTGCCGCCATCTCGGGCCACCTCAGTTCGCCGCTCGCTCCAAGCCGCCTTGCCATGTCAAGACCGATGCCACAGTCCGCTTCAGCCACAACCGTGGGCTTCGCCTCATCTTTGGTCGTGAGCCGCCTGCCGCCGTCGCCGCATCTCATTCCAGCCTTGAGCTGCCAGCGTCTTCTGCAAGTCGCTGCCTCAAGGCCCCCATGTGCTAGCAGCACCGACGGCTCGCCTCGTTATGCTGGGTCAGCCCCTCTGCTGCATCGCGCTGTTGTTGAAGCCGCACCCGCGACCGTCCGAGTCACCGTACCTGTGCTGGAGTCGATGCGCAAGAACGGAGGGTGTATTACTATGTGGCGTACTACCGCCGAAGTTGGAAGCAAAAGCTCATTAAAAAAGTGAAGGATAAAAAGGGCGGTGGCCGTTGTATCAGAAGTTTAAAGCTGCTACTAAGCACTATTGCATAGAAAAGCCAGAGGATACGTATTTATCAACTATCAGCGTCCGGTTCATCTGACAAAGAAC
Organism: Triticum aestivum; assembly: GCF_018294505.1. Lineage (NCBI taxonomy): Eukaryota > Viridiplantae > Streptophyta > Magnoliopsida > Poales > Poaceae > Triticum > Triticum aestivum. The sequence continues at coordinate 714,095,871 of NC_057798.1, read as the reverse complement.
ATCAGGTGCTATATTTTTTATTTATTTTTAGTGCACACTATGTTCACCAAAGAACAGTTACTTTTATGTGCAGGAAAATTATTCACTACAAATCTGGTTTATACCACGGGTACAGAGCACGCGCTAGCAATATCTCGCCTAGCGATTATCTGTGTTACATTACCCGGTGAATGGGTGCGTACAAGCCGCCACCCTTGCGGCCTAGTCTACATCAAGTTGCTGGCATCGTGCTTGCTCGCTGATTTGATGGACGTGCCCAAATTGCCGCCTCTGTGGTGGGACTATATCGGATCGTCGGAACCGCACTTGCGGTTAACTTGCTTGTCCGCACAGGTAATTTCTGGCCTGACATATCAGGTGAAGTCCATCCAGTATATTTTTATATTACATATTGCTTTCTTTAAAAGATCAATTATGCAGGACTCAAACCAGTCTATATCATGGTCAACTATGGAGAATTTCGAGCCAACTCATTGAGTCGTCTTAAGACTCGGGGGCTCCATGGACATGGCTCAGTAAATGTTGCCAGTTTAAAGGCCACCAGAAAAAAATTTCGGCTCAAAATGAAGAATATCCGGTTTAAAATCCGGTTCAAGAGAAATCTGTCTCTCACAAATCTTTGAAGCTCTCAATATCCGGTTTAAAATTCCGGTTCAATAAGAATCCATTACTCACAAGTTTCAAGTTCTCAGAAAAATTAAAGGGACCAAAGAGAGTCTCTTGCAAATCACAACTCAAACATAGGTACCCTGCTTCAATGACCATTGAGGGCTTCCTGTTCAAACATAGGTGTCATTCACCAAAGAGAACATAGTCATTAACCCTTTTGGTCCGGCTCTGGTCGTATTCGAATCAGAGTCGTTAAAAAATTTCTCAAGGTCACTTGGGGGCTTCCTGTTCAAACATAGGTGTCACTCACCAAAGAGAACATAGCTGTCGGTACCCACTTGATCGGTGCAATGCCAAAACTCAAGGTCCTTTGGAGGCTTCCTGTTCAAACATAGGTCGTATTTGAACCAAAGAGAACATAGCCGTCGGTACCCTCTTGATCGACGCAATGCCAAACCTACTAGGGGGCTTCTTGATCGTATTCGAATCATAGCTTAACCCCTTTTGGGTCCGACTTTGATCGTATTCGAATCAGAGTCGTTAAAAAAGTCTCAAGGTCATTTGGGGGCTTCCGGTTCAAACATAGGTCGTATTCAAACCAAAGAGAACATAGCTGTCGGTACCCTCTTGATTGGCGCAATGCCAAACCGACTAGGGGGCTTCTTGATCGTATTCGAATCATATGTTAACCCCTTTTGGTCCGGCTTACTGGTCGTATTCGAATCAAAGCCTCGCTTTTTTCTCTCTTTTTGACTTAAGTTTTTGAAAAAAACAATCTTTTGGGTTTGTCTTGAGACCTTTTTGTTCATATCTGAGGCATATATATGTGGTTTCTATTTAACCCGGCTTGACTTTAAACGGTAAGTTGCCAGCACATGAGAGACATAAAACACTTGGAAGTATTGGCTTCTAAGATTTGGGTTATCACCCTTACTGCATTGGTGTCATAAGCCGACAGTACGATTCAATCTCATAGGAACCGGTTTTCAAACCGGATTATATTATTCAAATCTTTAATAGCCAACATGGCTGGATTTTTTTATTATGGTTATCAATAACCAATATTATGATGGAGGTCTTCAAAGTTGCTTCAGCGCAATGGCTATTATTTATCAATGGATATGATTTATTTTACAATGGAGGAAATAGTCCCGAGTCGCTACAGGCTTATGACCCGGCACTTGTGGGCTACTTTATTCATACTGAGATTACATCAAATATACAAGTCCCATGTCACTGCCAGCATGCACCATGGCACTTGGGGGATAATGCAAAGTCATTGTTGCTCAATTTACTGAAGACCCGACTCATCACATTGTAATGAGCCGACCCTTGGGGGCTACCAAATGCTCCTGTCAAAAATTCAAGGTACACAAGCTTTAATCCATTATATTGAAAGGTTCACTAGTCAGTTGGTAGAGTACAAAGCTCTTAACCTTGTGGACGTGGGTTCAAGCCCCATGGTGGAGATTTCTTCTGTCCCCCTGTGTTCGGTGGCCGGGGCTCCTGGTCATCGTCCTCGCTTTGCGACCCCTTCTCCTTGTGCTCGGCATTTAGCTTGCCAGCCTGTTTAAAAACCCAACACTCTCTGTCGGTATGATTGGCTGGTTTATCAGGAGTGCCGTGGATTTGGCATGGGTGATCGAGTATGCGGTCCAAGTTGGACGGGCCCGGATTGTTTCTTTTATATGGCTTCTTCTGCTGACCGGACTTGGAGCCACTGAATCCGGCGTTGACTGCCGTGTCTTCGGTGTTGTCACCGTTGTTTCGACACTTGTGTCTGTTGCATCGGAGCTTGCCGTTGCTATCTCTGGCTTCAGAAGTGCCAGGTTTACTTGAGTTGTTGTTGCTACGGGCTAGCCAGCTGTCTTCGCCCACACGGAAGTGGGTCATAAGTGTCGTAAGGGCTGCCATGGATCTCGGCTTTTCTTGGCCGAGGTGTCGGGCAAGCCATTCCTCATGGATGTTATTTTTAAAGGCCGCTAGGCTTCAGCATCCGGACAGTCGACGATCTGGTTCTTTTTAGTTAAGAACCTAGTCCAGAATTTCCTGGCTGACTCTCCGGGCTGTTGGATTATGTGACTTAAGTCGTCGGCATCCGGAGGTCGGACATAGGTGCCTTGGAAGTTGTCAAGGAAAGCATCTTCCAAGTCTTCCCAACTGCCGTGGAGCTTTCGAGCAGACTATTCAACCAGTGCCGAGCTGGTCCCTTGAGTTTTAGTGGGAGATATTTGATAGCGTGGAGATCATCACCGCGGGCCATATGAATATAGAGAAGGAAATCCTCAATCCGTACCGCGGGATCTGTTGTCCCATCATATGATTCAATGTTCACGGGTTTAAAACCTTCTGGGAATTCATGTCCCATTACTTCATTAGTGAAGCATAGGGGGTGTGCGGTGCCTCTATGTCGGGCCACGTCGTGACGCAGCTTGGATGGAGCTGGTCTATGGTATCCGGTCCGGACAGGTTTGTATTTGTCACGCCTGGCAGGATGGCTATCGTCGCGCGTCGGCGCACGCCCTCTCGATCCATAGATCAATCTGGTCTGACCTGCTCTTGTTTCCACGTCATCTCGTAGGTCATATGTGTATTCCTGAGCTGTTGTGTCTTTGTTTTTACGGTGAGGTAGTGCGGGTTGGTGTTCGGCTTGAGTTGCCGCCTTGTTCCGGCCACATGGTGGTCGATCAGCCGCATTGTGCGCTACTAGGACGGGTTCCAGCGCCTCGTCATCGAATTGGGGTAGCAATTTGCGCTTCGGGTAACTTTTGGTTGGGTTCTCGAGGCCGTATTCCTCGGCTGCCAGGATGTTAGTCCATCTATCGTTGAGCAGATCTTGATCAGCTTGAAGCTGCTACTGCTTCTTTTTCATGCTCTTTGCAGTGGCTATTAGCCGCCGTTTAAAGCGCTCCTGCTCGACAGGTTCTTCAGGCACGATAAATTCTTTGTCGCCGAGACTCACCTCATCCTCGGAGAGTGGCATGTAATTACTATACTCCGAGTCTTCATTCACGGCCTGTTCATCAGGGCTAACTTGCCCGTCTTCCCCTTCGTCCTGTTTGGAAGTTGGCTCAATGGGGTCTTCATTGTCTTCGGCATCGTCCAAAATATGATTCTCTCATGTGCTGGTATTACTGTTTTTTTCCATCGTGTGGTTTAGAGCGGCGCCGCTGACATCGGCGCTTTGGCTGCTTCTCAGGAGGCTTATCCTCGACTAGATCCTTTTTGTTGTCGCCATTGTTTTCCTTGGGTGTATCCACCATATACATGTCATATGAGGAGGTGGCTTTCCAGCGCCCTGGACGCAGTGGTTCTTGCGTCTGCTCTTCTCCGGCATCGTTGTCCATACCGTCGATGTCTTCAGAGTCGAAGTCGAGCATGTCGGTTAAGTCCTCAACAATGGCTATGAAGTGGGTGGTGGGTGGGGAGCGGAATTCTCTGACATCAGCTCCCAATTTGAACCGGATATAGTTTGGCTGAGAGTCCCCAGATAAGGCAAGGGCCTTTAATGAGTTTAGCACATCGCCTAAAGGTGAGTGCCGGAAGATATCCGTGGAGTAGAACTCGACGATCGACACCTGGTCGATGGGCGCGGATGCACGCGGTTCAGAACCTATGGCCGGAGACAAGTCCGAGGTTCCAGTGAGACGGGCCTCGTTCGAGGTCGGATCTGTGTTCGACTCCAACGCCACTGAGTCTGCAGCTTCCGTGGCAGGGTTGAGCTTCCCGTCCTCGGATGGCGCAGTCTGCTCCGGATCTAGGGCTAGAGCAGTTACAGACACTATCTCCTGAGCACGATCCGATGACAGATTTAAGTCATGTTCATCATGGCGGCACGGAGCGGATGTCATGGGCTCGAATCCGTCGAAGATCAAGTCTCCGTGGATGTCGGCGATGTAATTCAAGCTTCCAAACCTAACCTGACAGCCAGGGGCATAGCTATTGATCTGCTCTAGATGGCCAAGCGAGTTGGCCCGCAGTGCGAAGTCATCGAATACGAAGATTTGTCCGGGGAGGAAAACCTCACCCTGGACTGCATTGTTGTAGATGATTGATGGAGCCATCAAAACCTTCTGGTAACGACGCATCGGAACTCTCAATGAAAGCACCAATGTCGGTGTCAAAATCGGCGGATCTCGGGTAGGGGGTCCCGAACTATGCGTCTGAGGTCGATGGTAACAGGAGATGGGGGACATGATGTTTACCCAGGTTCGGGCCCTCTCTATGGAGGTAATACCCTACTTCCTCCTTGATTGATCTTGATGAATATGAGTATTACAAGAGTTGATCTACCACGAGATCGTAAGGACTAAACCCTAGAAGTCTAGGATGTATGATTATGATTGTGTATCTCTATCTCTACGGACTAAGCCATCCGGTTTATATAGACACCGGAGGGGACTAGGGTTGTACAAAGTCGGTTACAGAGAAAGGAATCTTCATATCCGGTCACCAAGCTTGCCTTGCACGCCAAGGAGAGTCCCATCCGGACAAGGGAAGAGTCTTTGGTCTTGTATCTTCACAGCCCATCAGTCTGGCCCATGTTACATAGTCCAGTCCGGCCGTCCAAGGACCCCTTAATCCAGGACTCCCTCAGTGGGGGCGCCTCCCCCCTTTCCTTCTCCCAAGTGCATTATATGGAGGGGGCGCACCACTAGGAAAAACCTAGGGTACCCGCCGGCCCTATTGGGGAACCCTAGGGGCTGCCTCCTTTCCTCCCACACCTATATAGCTGTGGGGAGGGGTGCCACACAATACAAAGCTTATTCGACGCCGTGTGTCAGCACCCCTCCGCCCCTAGTTTACTCCTCCGCTCTAGATCATGGCAGTGCTTAGGTGAAGCCCTGCAAGATTGCTTCCCCACCATCGTCACCACGCCGTTATGCTGACAAAACTCATCTACTACATCGCCCCACTTGCTGGATCAAGATGGCAAGGACGACACTGAGCTGAACTTGTGCAGAATGCGGAGGTGTCGTGCGTTCGGTACTTGATCAGGCGGATCACGAAGGTGTATGACTACATCAACCGCGTTGAATAAACGCTTCCACTTACAGTCTACAAGGGTATGCAGACACATTCTCCCCCCACGTTTCTATGCATCTCCATGTATAGATTAATGTGTGTGCGTAGAATATTTTTTATTGTCCATGCAATGATTCCCAACAATGGTATCAGAGCCATGCAATGACAACCACGACGCAATGATGGAGATCAAGGTGTCTAGCCGGTGACGATGGAGATCATGACGATGCTTCGGAGATGGAGATCAAAAGCACAAGATGATGATGGCCATATCATGTCACATATTTTGACTGCATGTGATGTTTATCTTTTATACATCTTATTTTTCTTAGAACGACGACAGCATTATAAGATGATCGCTTCACTAAATTTCAAGATATAAGTGTTCTCCCCGAGTATGCACCATTGCGAAAGTTCGTCATTTCAAGACACCATGTGATGATCGGGCGTGATAGACTCTACGTTCATATAGAACAGGTGTAAGACAGTTTTGCACATGCAGAATACTTGGGTTAAACTTGATGCGCCTAGCATGTATAGACATGGTCTCGGAACACTTGAAACCTAAAGGTCAAACATGAGTCATACAGTAGATATGATAAACATAGAGATGTTCACCATTGATGACTACCCCATCTCACGTGATGATCGAACATGGGTTAGCTGATTTGGATCACGTATCACTTAGATACCTTGAGGGATGTTTATTTAAGTGGGAGTTCATTAGTAATTTGATTAATTGAACTTTAATTTATCATGAACTTAGTCATGATAGTATTTGCAAATTATGTTGTACATCAGTAGCTCGCGTTGTAGCTCCCCTATGTTTTTATATGTTCCTAGAGAAAACTAAGTTGAAAGATGATAGTAGAAATGATGCAGATCGGGTCTGTGATCTGAGGATTATCCTGATTTATGCACAGAAGAATTATGTCCTTGATGCACCGCTAGGTGACAGACCTATTGCAGGAGCAGATGCATATGTTATGAATGTTTGGAAATATCGATATGATGACTACTTAATAGTTTAGTGCGCCATGCTTTATGTCTTAGAACCGGGACTTCAAAAATGTTTTAAATGCCACAGAGCATATGAGATGTTCTAGGAGCTGAAATTGGTATTTCAGACTCATGCCCGTGTCGAGAGGTATGATACCTCTAACAATTACTTTACCTACAAGATGGAGGAAAATAGCTCAGCTAGTGAGCATGTGCTCAGAATGTCTGAGCACTACAATCGCTTGATCAAGTGGGATTTAATCTTCCAGATAAGATAGTGATTGGCAGAGTTCTCTAGTCACTATCGCGAAGCTACTAGAACTTCGTTATGAACTATAATGTGCAAGGGATAACGAAAAAGATTCCCGAGCTCTTTGCGATGCTTAAATCAGCGAAGGTAGAAATCAAGAAAGATCGTCAAGTGTTCATGGTTAACAAGACCACTAGTTTCAAGAAAAAGGACAAAGGAGAAGAAAGGGAACTTCAAGAAGAATGGCAAGCAAGTTGCCACTCCCGTGAAGAAGCCCAAAGCTGGACCTAAGCCTGAAACTGAGTGCTTCCACTTCAAAGGGAATGGTCACTAGAAGCAGAACTACCCCAAATACTTGGCGGATAAGAAGGATGGCAGTGAACAAAGGTATATTTGATATACATGTTATTGATGTGTACTTTACTAGTGTTCATAGTAACCCCTGGGTATTTGATATTGGTTCAGTTGCTAAGATTAGTAACTTGAAACAGGAGTTGCAGAATAAGCAAAGACTAGTGAAGGGCAAGGTGACGATGTGTGTTGGAAGCGATTCCAAGGTTGACACGATCACCATCACACACTCCCTCTACCTTCGGGATTAGCGTTGAACCTAAATAAATGTTATTTGGTGTTTGCGTTGAGCATGAATATGATTAGATCATGTTTATTGCAATACAATTACTCATTTAAGTCAGAGAATAATTGTTGTTCTGTTTAAATGAATAAAACCTTCTATGGTCATGCACTGAATGCAAATGGTTTATTAAATCTCGATCGTAGTGATACACATATTCATATTATTGATGCCAAAAGATGCAGAGTTGATAATGATAGTGCAACATACATGTGGCACTGCCATTTAGGTCATATTGTTGTAAAGAGCATGAAGAGTTGGAACCGCTTGATTATGAATCATTTGATACATGCGAACCATGCCTCATGGGCAAGATGACTAAAACTCCGTTCTCGAGAACAATGGAGTGCTAATGACTTATTGGAAATAATACATACCGATGTATGCGATCTGATGAGTATTGAGGCATGCGGCGGGTATCGTTATTTTTCGACCTTCACAGATGATTTGAGTAGGTATGGGTATATCTACTTAATGGAACACAAGTCTGAAACATTTGAAAAGTTAAAAGAATTTCAGAGTGAAGTAGAGAATCATCTTAACGAGAAAATAAAGTTTCTACGATCTGATCATGGAGGTGAATATTTAAGTTACGAGTTTGGCCTTCATTTAAAACAATGTGGAGTTGTTTCACAACTCATGCCACCTAAAACATCACAGCGTAATGGTGTGTCCAAACGTTCTATCATGTCCTCTTACCAATTTGCCACTATCGTTCTGGGGTTATGTATTTGACACAGCCACATTCACGTTAAATAGGGCACCGTCTAAATCCGTTGAGATGACATCGTATGAACTATGGTTTGGCAAGAAACATAAGTTGTTGTTTCTTAAAGTTTGGGGTTGCGACACTTATGTCAAAAGGCTTCGGCTTGATAAGCTCGAACCCAAATCAGAGAAGTGTGTCTTCGTAGGATACCCTAAGGAAACAATTGGGTACACCTTCTACCACAGATCCGAAGGCAAGGTCTTTGTTGCTAGGAAATGGATCCTTTCTAGAGAAGGAGTTTCTCTCGAAAGAAGTGAGTGGGAGGAAAGTGGAACCTGATGAGGTAGTTTTACCTTCTCTCGAATTGGAAAGTAGTACATCAGAGAAAACTGTTCCCGTGATGCCTACACCAACTAGAGAGGAAGAAAATGATAATGATCATGAAACTTGAGATCAAGTTACTACTGAACCTCGTAGTTCGACCAGAGCACGATCCACACCAGAGTTGTTGGGGATATAACTATTAGGTATGACCCGCCCAGGAGGGGCCGGGTCACACCTATGACGAAGCCCACTGAAGACACTTAAAGATGATGGTTCACTTAAAGGCCCAAGGCCCAGAGGCGACTTAAGGCCTGTAGAGATAAACCGCCATGTATGTGTAACTTGTATTGTAAGATAGGAATAGAGAGAGACCGAGCCGGACACTATTTATGAATCGGCCGAGACTCTGTGAGCCACTGGGTGTTAACCTCTGTATATAAAGGGACGACCCGGAGGCGGTTCAGGGTAAGAAACATCAAGTTGAGAACTAGGTCAAGCGGATTCGCTCCCTGGTTATCGAGACATAAGCAATCCCACCCAAAACTGGATCGTAGGCTTTTACCTTCACCGCAAGGGGCCAAACCAGTATAAACCTCGTGTCCTTTGTCCCGTTTAACCCCTTTAAGCTTCCTAGTTGCGATGGCTCCACGACGAAGTCCTTACGCTAGGACATCTGACATGACAATTCCACGACAATTGGCGCCCACCGCGGGGACAATACATGATAGATTTGAGTTCTTGAAGGGCAGCTTCGAAGGGCTCAAAGGATACGTTGTGGGCCGGATGACCAAGAGTCGTCGCGGCAAGCTCTACATCAACGACGCAGGCTGGGGCCCCGACGCCGACTCAATTGAGTATGGGTACCGGGTCCCCTTCGGCGGAATCCACGTCTTCATCGGCAAGATCAGCGAGCCAGGCCCTGAGCCGAACATCTGCACCGACATCATTGAGACGGCTCAGCGTGCGAGACCCGCCCGGGTTCAACCCGCCGTGAGGTATGCCTTCGTGGGATGCATCCATGAAGGGGAATTTTCTGAAGGATCTGTTTCTGGCGGTGAGAGACGGCCATCTACTCTGATGGTGAGGCGTCCACAGGTGAGACGGATTCGTTCTATCAACTGCAAGATGGCGGGCTTTGGGGATGTTCCGATGGCAGTGTCGGAATCTTCATGGCAGGTACCCAACGTGCGTTAAATTCATCAACTACGGCGGCAATGACCTTCGGGACAACAGCAGCCAGGGCAGGAGGCCCTGCGCGCTCGCCGGCTCAGGTGTTGATGGATCTCATGGACAAGTTGACGACCCTGTTAACCACCATGGTCAACCCCGGCGGATCAGGCTCAACATGATGTGGAGGTGGCATAGTTGAAGCTTGATATAGCACAAGCTAAAGAGGACCTTGCGGCAGAAGATGTCAAGATGACCGCAGAGTGGACGGCTCTGGATGCTCGAGCTCAGCAGATTCAGTCACAGGCTTTCCAGCTCATGATGGATCAGAACGCGTCAAATGAGGTTATGAGGAGAAGGTACCAGAAGACTCAATCTCGTCTGCCTACGGTTTATGATCCTAGGAACCTTTTTCAAACACCCGGAGCAGGCCCCAGTAACCCGCCGGAGGTAAGCCGGGTTGCAGCACCCGAGATCAATACTTTGGTTCAGCCACAAGTTATGAGACCCCCACGTCCGAATATTGCTCCGCCTCCTTATGTGCCGACACCACCGGGTCATTATTCTAACCCGCTGGAGAACATGATCGCGGCGGCAGCACGACTGGCGGCTCTCTAGCAAATGGCGATTCACCAATGACGGTTGAAACATGAAGGGTCAGAGATCTTCTTCAGAAAGCTTTAGCACAGTAGGAGGCATAATCTTACAGTAGAGACAGGATTCATTTGACCCCACGTCCGAGCTGGAGCAAGAGTTATAGTAGGTAACTAGACTCGCCGGCCGTTTCAAGCAATGCCCAATGCCGCAATCAGCCGCGTGGGTACGACCCGGCTCAGGGTGGGGCTCCTAATGTGCATAATCAAGACATATTACATTAGCAAATTGAGCAGACGGCTCAGTTGGCGGCTCAACAGGCGGCAGAAATAGCAGCTTAGCAGGCGGCATATCAGCCCCCGCCAATTTATCCGACGGCGTCAGTTGAGGTAGGTTTGGTCACCAGGACTGGGGGCGTACCTTGTTTGGTGTCAGCTCTGCATAATGAGCGTTTGCCCAAGGATTTAAAGGGGCCTCATAAAGTGCCTAATTACACGGCCGATTTACAGGGGCATGGATTGAAAGTTGTGAGATGGCCATGGAGCTACTAGAAGTTAGTGACGCTACAATGGCTAAGTACTTCACCATGATGCTGGATGGAACGACTCGTAATTGGTTGAAAGCGTTGCCGCCTAATTCCATTGGTTCATGTGCAGAGTTAAAGGAGCGGTTCATCTAGAAGTTTAAAGATACATGTAAGCAGCCCATGTCGATTGTGGATCTGACTAGTTGCAAGCAACAAGAGGGTGAGTCCACGACCCATTGGGTGTGCCGGGTCAAGGAAATAATACATTCCTCTGATAAGATGGATGCCGGCTCTGCTGTATTGATGTTAGAGCAAAATTGTCGTTTTGAGCCTCGGAAGATGAAGCTGGGGCGGCTCAAGCATGACTGCACTGACATGGGCCAGCTGATGGCGGCTCTAGTTAAATATGCTGACTCTGATAGTACCAAGGATCCCGAGTCTGACACTGAGAAGGCAGGGAAGGGAAAGAAGAGCAGCAACGCTAACGGTCCTCAGCCTAACCCGGTGAATCAAGGAGGCAATAATAAACGTAAGGCTGATGGTAGCTCAGAGTTTGTGGCTAATACCAATGCATAGGGCAACAATCAGCGGCGTAAGGGGAGGCCACCTCCTCGATCTGGCAGGTCAGGGCCCACTCTCGAGCAGTTGTTAAATGAACCCTGCCCAAAGCACGACACTCAAGAGAAGCCGGCTACTCACCTATGGGAGGATTGCACTATCATGAGAGCTTTCAAGAACTCTAACATGTTTGAGGGTAATCATGGGTCGGGCGGCGGTTCAGGAGGCGGCGGCTTTCATGGCCTGAATAATGGAACTGGCGGCTCTGGTTCCGGCTTTCAGGGCCACCAGGGTAATCAAGGCAATTTCAATCATGGTAGTCAAGGCGGCTACAATCAACAATCTGGCCAGGGGGGTCAGCAACAACAGCAGCAGTCCGGGTATCAGAGTCATCCAAAGCAGTTGAACAGTGGGCAGTATCATGTCTTCACCACGAGTTTATGCAAGCGGGACCAGAAGCTTCACAAGAGGGCAGTGAACACCGTTGAGCCAGCAGTTCATTACATGGAGTCGGGAGGATCACCCCCCCCCCCCCGGGTTGACAGCTCGGGTCACTTGGCTTTAGTGGTACCACCTCAAGTTGGGGGGTACAAGTTCACTAAGGTACTCATGGATGGAGGGAGCAGCATCAATATCCTTTATTATGAGACCTTCCGTTGTATGGGGTTAACTGACAAAAATCTTAAGCAGTCCAATACTGTTTCCCACTACGTAGTTCCCGGTAAGTCGGCATACCCAGTGGGCAAGATTGAGCTGGAGGTAGCCTTCGGAGATGAGTATGATTCCAGGGTTGAGAAGTTAACTTTTGAGGTGGTCAAAATCAGGAGCCCATATCATGCTCTATTTGGGCGACCGGCTTACGCCAAGTTCATGGCGCGGCCGTGTTATGTTTATCTGCAGCTGAAGACGCCGGGTCATAAAGGGACCATTACGGTTCATGGCAGTCAAAAGGTGGCTTTGGAGTGCGAGGAAGGTGATGCGGCTTATGCTGAGTCGGTCTGTGCCACAGAAGAGTTAAAGTCTTATAAAGACAATGTTGACCTGGCAGACATGACGTCCTTGAAGAAACCCACCACAGAGCGTGAACCGGAGATGAAGTTTAAATCGGCTAAGGACACCAAGATGGTTGACTTTGTTCCTGGCGATTCATCTAAACAGTTCAGCATCAGTGCCAATCTGGATCCCAAATAGGAAAGCGTGCTCATCGAGTTCATCCGTGAGAATCGGGACATCTTTGCATGGAAGCCTTCTGACATGCCGGGTGTACCGAGAGAACTTGCTGAGCACACTCTCAATATTGATCCTCAGTATAAGCCGGTCAAGCAGTTTCTTTGGTGGTTTAACGAGGAGAGGCACAAGGCCATTGGTGAGGAGGTGGCTCGGCTCTTGGCAGCCGGGTTCATTATTGAGGTATTTCATCCTGAATGGTTAGCTAACCCGGTGCTAGTGCTCAATAATAAAGGCACTTGGCGCATGTGTGTGGATTACATAGACTTGAACAAGGCTTGTCCGGCTGATCCCTTTGCTCTCCCGCGTATTGATCAAATCATTGATGCTACGGCGGGATGTGAGCGTCTGAGTTTTTTGGGTGCTTATTCTGGATATCATCAGATCAATATGGCGGTTAAGGACCAGGAGAAGACAGCGTTCATTACTCCCTTTGGAGCCTTCTGCTATGTTTGTATGCCTTTGGGGCTCAAGAGTGTCCAGGCGACTTATCAGCATTGCGTGCAGAATTGCCTTCATACTCAAATTGGCCGCAATGTACATGCTTATGTGGATGATATTGTGGTGAAGTCCAGAGAGAAGGAAACACTGATAGATGATCTCAAGGAGACCTTTGATAATCTATGGGTCTACAATATGATGCTTAGCCCGGCAAAATGTGTTTCTGGTGTGCCGACAGGCAAGCTCTTAGGATTTCTGGTTTCTAACAGAGGCATTGAGGCTAACCCGGAGAAGATCAAGGCTATCACATCTTTGGCTAAACCCAAGTGTATCAATGACGTTCAGTGTTTGGCGGGTCAGATTGCTGCTTTATGCCGGTTAGGTGAGAAGGCCATACCGCTGTATCAGATGTTGAATAAGACAGACGACTTTGTCTGGAGTGATGCTGCTAACATTGCCTTTGAGGATTTGAAGAGAAAACTGGCTGAGCCGCCGGTCCTTGCTGCTCCCATTGATAAGGAGCCCTTCCTGTTATATGTGGCTGCTAAAGCACGTGCTGTTAGTGTGGCCATTGTGGTGGAGCGTAAGGAGACTGGTAAGGAATATCTGGTTCAACGGCCAGTTTACTACATCGGTGAGGTGCTTATTGAATCCAAACAGAGGTATCCACATTGGCAGAAGCTTGTTTATGGGGTGTTCATGGCCAGCCGGAAGCTTAAGCAGTATTTCCTGGATCATCCCATCACTATGGTCAGTTGTGCTCCTTTAGGGGAAATCATCCAGAACAGAGAGGCTACGGGACGAGTGGCCAAGTGGTCTATTGAGCTTGGGCCTCACGGTTTAAAGTATGTACTTGTAACCCACAAGTGTAGGGGATCGCAACAGTTTTCCATAAGTAAGAGTGTCGAACCCAACGAGGAGCTAAAGGTAGAATAAATATTCCCTCAAGTTCTATCGACCACTGATACAACTCTACCCACGCTTGACGTTCGCTTTACCTAGAACAAGTATGAAACTAGAAGTACTTTGTAGGTGTTGTTGGATAGGTTTGCAAGATAATAAAGAGCACGTAAATAAAAGCTAGGGGCTGTTTAGGTAAAGACGCACTAAAGTAAATATAGCGAGTGTGGAAAAGTGGTGATAGGAATTGTGAAATTGTCCCTAAGCAATTGACTATGTTACTAGACCGATAATCACTATTGCCATTCTATTTGAGGGAGAGGCATAAGCTAACATACTTTCTCTACTTGGATCATATGCACTTATGATTGGAACTCTAGCAAGCATCCGCAACTACTAAAGATTCATTAATGTAAAACCCAACCATAGCATTAAAGCATCAAGTCCCCTTTTATCCCATACACAAACAACCTACTTACTCGGGTCTGTGCTTCTGTCACTCACACCACCCACCATAAGAAAATCATGAACATATTGCAAACCCTAGAGCTGGGATCCCTCACGCTTGCGCGACATGGAGGGCACCATAGGACAGCACCAATAATAAAACATGCAACTCAAACCAATCATAGCAATTCATCAATCACCGATAGGACAATGGAAATCTACTCAGACATCATAGGATGGCAACACATCATTGGATAATAATATGAAGCATAAAGCACCATGTTCAAGTAGAGGGTACAGCGGGATGCGGGAGAGTGGACCGCTGAATATAGAAGGGGGAAGGTGATGGAGATGTTGGTGAAGATGACGGCGGTGTTGGTGAAGATCGCGGTGATGATGATGGCCCCCGGCGGCGCTCCGGCGCCACCGGAAGCAAGGGGGGGACAGCCCCCCCCATTCTTCTTCTTCTTCTTCCTTGACCTTCTCCCTAGATGGGAGAAGGGTTTCCCCTTTGGTCCTTGGCTCCCATGGTGTGGGAGGGGCGAGAGCCCCTCCGAGATTGGATCTATCTCTCTGTTTCTGCGTTCTCAGATTCTACCCCTTCACCGTTTCTTTAATATCCGGAGATCCGTAACTCCAATTAAGGTGAATCTTTCACCCAGATTTTTCTCATAAAATTAGCTTTCTTGCGGCAAAAGAAGGGAATCAACCGCCTTACGGGTGGCCCACGAGAATGCCAGGCGTGCCCCCCTGTCTCGTGGCCACCCCGGACACCGTTTCGCGTTAATTCTTCCTCCGGAAAATCCCAAATATTCCAAAATAATTCTCCATCCATTTTGATCCCGTTTGGACTCTGTTTGATATTGGTTTTCTGCGAAACATAAAACATGCAACAAACAGGAACTGGCACTGGGCACTGGAGAAATATGTTAGTCCCAAAAATAGTATAAAAAGTTGCCGAAAGTATATGAAAGTTGAAGAATATTGGCATGGAACAATCAAAAATTATAGATACGACGGAGACGTATCAACATCCCCAAGCTTAATTCCTGCTCGTCCTCGAGTAGGTAAATGATAAAAAAGATAATTTTTGATGTGGAATGCTACCTAGCATAATCTTGATCATATGTCTAATCATGGCATGAATATTAAGACACGAGTGATTCAAAGAAATAGTCTATCATTTGACATAAAAAACAATAATACTTTGAGTGTACCAGTAAAGCAATCATGTCTTTTCAAAACAACAAGGCCAAAGCAAGCTTATCTCTACAAAATCATATAGTTTGTCCATGCTTCATTTTCGTCACACAAAAATGCTCCCATCATGCACAACCCCGATGACGAGCCGAGCAATTGGTTCATACTTTTTAACGTGCTTCAGCTTTTTCAACCCTCACGCAATACATGAGTGCAAGCCATGGATATAGCATTATATGTGGAATAGAATATAATGGTGGAGGTTTATATGGAGAAAACAAAAAAAGGGATAAAGTCTCACATTGACGCGGCTAATCAACGGGATATGGAGATGCCCATCAATTGATGTCAATGTGAGGAGTAGGGATTGCCATGCAACGGATGCACTAGAGCTATAAGTGTATGAAAGCTCAAACTGAAAACTAAGTGGGTGTGCATCCAACTTACTTGCTCATGAAGACCTAGGGCATTTGAGGAAGCCCATCGTTGGAATATACAAGCCAAGTTCTATAATAAAAAATTCCCACTAGTATATGAAAGTGACAACATAAGAGATGTTGGGGAACGTAGCAGAAATTCAAAATTTTCCTATGTGTCACCAAGATCTATCTATGGAGAAATCAGCAACGAGGGGAAGGAGAGTGCATCTACATACCCTTTTAGATCGCTAAGCGGAAGCGTTCAAGAGAACGGGGTTGAAGGAGTCGTACTCGTCGTGATCCAAATCACTGGAGATCCTAGTGCCGAACGGATGGCACCTCCGCGTTCAACACATGTACAGTCCGGTGACGTCTCCCATGCCTTGATCCAGCAAGGAGAGAGGGAGAGGTTGAGGAAGACTCTGTCCAGCAGCAGCACAACGGCGTGGTGGTGATGGAGGAGCGTGGCAATCCTGCAGGGCTTCGCCAAGCACCGCGGGAGAGGAGAAGGGAGAGAGGTAGGGCTGCGCCAAGAGGGAGAGAAAACCATGTGTTGGGCAGCCCCTAGACCTCAACTATATATAGGGGAAGGGGAGGGGGCTGTGCCCCCTCTAGGGTTCCCTCCCCAGGGGTGGCGGCAGCCCCCAGATCCCATCTGGGTGGCGGCCAGAGGGGGAGAGAGGGGAGGCGCACCTGGGGTGGGCCTTAGGGCCCATCTGCCCTAGGGTTTGCCCCCTCCCACTCTTCCCTTCCCTAGGGGGTGCACCAGCCCACCTGGAGCTGGTCCCCTCCCACACTTGGCCCATGCAGCCTTCTGGGGCTGGTGGCCCCACCTGGTGGACCCCCGGGACCCTCCCGGTGGTCCCAGTACGTTACCGATAAAACCTGAAACTTTTCTGGTGACCAAAACAGGACTTCCCATATATAAATCTTTACCTCCAGACCATTCTGGAACTCCTCGTGACGTCCGGGATCTCATCCAGGACTCCGAACAACATTCGGTAACCACATACAAACTTCCTTTATAACCCTAGCGTCATCGAACCTTAAGTGTGTTGACTCTACGGGTTCGGGAATCATGTAGACATGACCGAGACGTTCTCCGGTCAATAACCAACAGCGGGATCTGGATACCCATGTTGGCTCCCACATGTTCCACGATGATCTCATTGTATGAACCACGATGTCAAGGACTCGATCGATCCTGTATACAATTCCCTTTGTCTAGCGGTATTGTACTTGCCCGAAATTCGATCGTCGGTATGCCGATACCTTGTTCAATCTCGTTACCGGAAAGTCTCTTTACTCGTTCCGTAACACATCATCCCGTGATCAACCCCTTGGTCACATTGTGCACATTATGATGATGTCCTACCGAGTGGGCCCAGAGATACCTCTCCGTTTACACGGAGTGACAAATCCCAGTCTCGATTCGTGCCAACCCAACAGACACTTTCAGAGATACCTGTAGTGCACCTTTATAGCCACCCAGTTACGTTGTAATGTTTGGTACACCCAAAGCATTCCTACGGTATCCGGGAGTTGCAAAATCTCATGGTCTAAGGAAATGATACTTGACATTAGAAAAGCTTTAGCATACAAACTACACGATCTTTGTGCTAGGCTTATGATTGGGTCTTGTCCATCACACCATTCTGCTAATGATGTGATCCCGTTATCAATGACATCTAATGTCCATGGTCAGGAAACCGTAACCATCTATTGATCAACGAGCTAGTCAACTAGAGGCTTACTAGGGACATGGTGTTGTCTATGTACCCACACATGTATCTGAGTTTCCTATCAATACAATTATAGCATGGATAATAAACGATTATCATGAACAAGGAAATATAATAACTAATTTATTATTGCCTCTAGGGCATATTTCCAACAAGAGACTCTCTATATGAAGAACATGGTGCTACTTTGAAGCACAAGTGTGGAAAAAGGATAGTAACATTGCCCCTTTTCTTTTTCTTTTTTTTCATTTTCCTTTTTTTTCTTTTTGGGTGGGCTTCTTTGGCCCCCTTTTTTTATTTAGGCTTCTTTGGCCTTTCCTTTTTTTTATTTTTTTATGGGGCAATGCTCTATAATGATGATCATCACACTTTTATTTACTTACAACTCGATATTACAACTCGATACTAGAACAAAGATATGACTCTATATGAATGCCTCCGGCGGTGTACTGGGATGTGCAATGATCTAGCGTAGCAATGACATCAAAAAACGGACAAGCCATGAAAACATCATGCTAGCTATCTTACGATCATGCAAGGCAATATGACAATGAATGTTCAAGTCATGTATATGATGATGATGGAAGTTGCATGGCAATATATCTTGGAATGGCTATGGAAATGCCATAATAGGTAGGTATGGTGGCTGTTTTGAGGAAGATATAAGGAGGCTTATGTGTGATAGAGCGTATCATATCACGGGGTTTGGATGCACCGGCGAAGTTTGCACCAACTCTCAAGGTGAGAAAGGGCAATGCACGGTACCGAAGAGGCTAGCAATGATGGAAAGGTAAAAGTGCGTATAATCCATGGACTCACATTAGTCATAAAGAACTCATATACTTAATGCAAAAGTTTATTAGCCCTCGAAGCAAAGTACTACTACACATGCCCCTAGGGGGATAGATTGGTAGGAAAAGACCATCGCTCGTCCCCGACTGCCCCTCATAAGGAAGACAATCAAAGAAACACCCCATGCTTCAAATTTGTCACACAACGGTTACCATACGTGCATGCTACAGGACTTGCAAAGATCAACACAAGTGTCTCTACAATCCACAACCACCCACTAGCATGACTCTAATATCACCATATTTATATCGCAAAACTATTGCAAGGAATCAAACATATCATATTCAGCGATCTACAAGTTTATGTAGGATTTTATGACTAACCATGTGAATGACCAATTCCTATCATCTCTCTAAATAGATATAAGTGAAGCAAGAGAGTTTAATTCTTTCTACAAAAGATATTCCCACGCTCTAACAAATATAAGTGAAGCAAAATAGCATTCTACAAATGGCGGTTTTCTGTGTGAAGAGAAACAGACAATCCAAACTTCAAAATCTATAAGTGAAGCACATGAAGCATTCTATAAAGCCATACTCAAAAGATTTAAGTGAAGTGCAAAGATAATTATATAAATCAACCAAGGACTATCTCATACCAGCATGGTGCATAAAATAAAAGTGAAAACTAAATGCAAAAGACGCTCCAAGACTTGCACATATCGCATGAATGAAACGAATACGAAAACATACCGATACTTGTTGAAGAAAGAGGGGATGCCTTCCGGGGCATCCCCAAGCTTAGACGCTTGAGTATCCTTGAATATTTACTTGGGGTGCCTCGGGCATCCCCAAGCTTGAGCTCTTGCCTCTCTTCCTTTTCCTCATATCAAACCTTCCTCGATTAGACACTTCATCCACACAAAACTTCAACAGAAAACTCGGTAAGATCCGTTGTATAATAAAGCAAATCACTACTCTAAGTACTGTAGCAAACCAATTCATATTTTGTTTTTGCATTGTGTATACTGCAATATAGCTTTTCCATGGCTTAATCCACTGATATAAATTGATAGATTCATCAAAACAAGCAAACTATGCATCAAAAACAGAATCTGTCAAAAATAGAACAGTCTGTAGCAATCTGAACATTCACCATACTTCTGGTATCCCACAAATTCTACCAAAATTAGGAAAAATAAACAAGTTGTATATCAAGACATTGCAAAAAGAATCAGAACCGTTTGACGTTCCAGCAAAAAATATAAAATCGTGCACTACAGCCAAAGTTTCTGTCCTGCACCGTACAAACCAACAAGCATTCTAAACATCCTAAAGGCAAACCTTGGCACATTATTTTTATAATACAATGGAATTGTACAAGGGGATAATTATTTTTGATGAAAATTTTCTGTAATCAAGATTCACAAAGTTTCTGTGAGCATGAACAAAGTTCAAGGAGCTCTCCCACTTCAACAGTGCTTGTCTTTCTCACTTTCACTTTCCTTTTTGAAAAGATTTAGGTTCCCCTCTTTATTTTTTGTTTTTAAACTATATAAAAGCACTCAACAGAAATAAATGACTCTCTAAAACTTCCAGGTTGTCTCCCTAGCAGCGCTTTCTTTAAAGCCATTAATCTAGGCATATAGTGCTCAAATAATGGATCCACCCGGATCCCAAGGTATATCCAAGCCAATTTTAATTAACAATGATTTGTAATTTAGTAGTGAGCACAAACTAACATACATCATGCAACAACAAAGTATAACTTTATTCCTATGCATCGGCATGTCATAAAAGAACAATTCATGCACACCAAGTAAAGGCCAATGCATAGTATAAGCAGTTTCTTGCAATTCTATCTTGTTGGAAACATAAACAGGCGGAGATGTAGTTCCTCTCTCATAATAATTGCAAGTAGGAGCAGCAAGCACATGCATATTATTTTCATCAAAATCATCATGTGCAATGGTAAAAGGAAACCCATCAACATAATCCTTAATAAGCACAAGCTTCTCCAATATAGTGTAGTTTGGAGAATTCAAAAAGATAATAGGACTATCATGCGTGGGTGCGATAATAACAATTTCATGTTTAACATAAGGAACTATAGCTAGTTCATCTCCATAAGCATAATTCATATTGGCATCTTGGCCACAAGCATAGCAAGCATCATCAAAAAGGGATATTTCAAACAAATTCAAGGGATCATAGCAATCATC
The DNA here is from genome assembly GCF_018294505.1 of Triticum aestivum. Classification (NCBI taxonomy): domain Eukaryota; kingdom Viridiplantae; phylum Streptophyta; class Magnoliopsida; order Poales; family Poaceae; genus Triticum; species Triticum aestivum. Next base: position 714,075,087 of record NC_057798.1, on the reverse strand, counting down.
CTTCGGTAAGCACAAAGGGGAATTAAACAATGTATGAGTTGAAGAGTTACTCTCATTAGAAGGTGGGCACGGGTGATCAATCCACTCTTCCTCCTTTTGTTCTTCGCTCTCCTCATCATATTTTTCATCCAATGAGCTCACAGTTTCATCAATTTCTTCTTCCATAGCTTCCTGCAAAATATTAGTCTCTTCTTGGATAGCGGAGACTTTCTCAATAAATGCATTAATATTGTAATTGTATTCATAATTTTCATAGCAATATCTAAGTATAGCAAGATTTTCAGGCCTATAAACATCATCATGTAAAGCTTCATACTTCTCAAACGAAGATTCAATTTCATAAGCAGCCTTAAAAGCAACAAATTCTTCAATTTGTTCAACATCATAGTAATCATATGTAACATTAGCATAAGAAGCTAAGGTTTCATTCTCATTAAATTTGCATGAAAAGGAGGTGTGGAGCGTTCATCCTAGAGCAACAAGTAATATCATTTCTCAAGCATAGATCCCGAGCATACCAATACAACATAGAAACTTGATACCATAATAGTTTCCCTTTTTGTGTCAAGCGGTAATTGAGGGAGTCCTGGACTAGGGGGTGTCCGGATAGCCGAACTATCATCATCGGCCGGACTCCAAGACTATGAAGATACAAGATTGAAGACTTCGTCCCGTGTCCGGATGGGACTTTCCTTGGCGTGGAAGGCAAGCTTGGCAATACAGATATGTAGATCTCCTACCATTTTAACTGACTCTGTGTAACCCTAGCCCTCTCCGGTGTCTATATAAACCGGATGGTTTTAGTCCGTAGGACAACAACAATCATACCATAGGCTAGCTTCTAGGGTTTAGCCTCCTTGATCTCGTGGTAGATCTACTCTTGTAATACCCACAACATCAATATCAATCAAGCAGGACGTAGGGTTTTACCTCCATCAAGAGGGCCCGAACCTGGGTAAAACATCGTGTCCCTTGTCTCCTGTTACCATCCGCCTAGACGCACAGTTCGGGACCCCCTACCCGAGATCCGCCGGTTTTGACACCGACATTGGTGCTTTCGTTGAGAGTTCCTCTGTGTCGTCACCGATAGGCTCGATGGCTCCTTCGATCATCAACAACGACGCGGTCCAGGGCGAGACTTTTCTCCCCGGACAGATCTTCGTATTCGGCGGCTTTGCACTACGGGCCAATTCGGTTGGCCATCTGGAGCAGATCGAAGGCTACGCCCCTGGCCGTCAGGTCAGATTTGGAAGTCTGAACTTCACGGCTGATATCCGCGGAGACTTGATCTTCAATGGATTCGAGCCACAGCAGAGCGTGCCGCACTGTCACGATGGGCATGATTTAGCTCTGCTGCCGGACAGTGCCCTAGAGGCCGCACACGAGTCCGCTCCGACCTCCGATTCGGAGCCAGCTGTGCAGATCGAGGACGGGCGGTTAGACACTGCCTCGGGGGATGCAACCTCTACGGTGATAGAGACGAATACTGACTTTGTCCCTTCTGAAGCTCGTGACTCCAAGGTGCCGGACTCCTTGCCGGACTTCGAACCTCCCGCGCCCCCACCAATCGAATCCGATTGGGCGCCAATCACGGAGTTTGCCGCCGCGGACATCTTTCAACACTCACCTTTTGGCGACGTTTTGAGCTTGCTAAAATATCTCTCGTTATCAGGAGAGCCCTGGCTAGACTGCGGTCAGGACGGTTGGGATGCGGACGACGAAGAAATTCAAGACCCACCCACCACCCACTTAGTAGCCGCTATCGATGATTTAACCGACATGCTAGACTTCGACTCCGACGACATCGACGGTATGGACGACGATGCCGGAGACGACCAAGAACCAGCGCCTACTGGGTACTGGAAAGCCACCTCAACTCATGACGTATACATGGTGGATACACCAAAAGGAAGTGATGACGAGGAACAACGGGACGCGGCAAAGGATAATTCCCCCGAAAAACAACAAAAACGGCGACGCAAGCGCCGCCCGAAGTCCCGCCTCGATAACAACGGCACCCATACTAACCCAGCTGTCGAGCAGGTTGAACCAGTGGACGAGCAACTCATTCCCAGCGAAAACAATAGTCCAGACGATCTCACACTGGACACATCACCGGAGCATAAGAACCTTCATAGAAGGCTCGTCGCCACTGCAAGGAGTTTGAAGAAGCAAAAGCGGAAGCTCAAAACGGCGGAAGACGTTCTCAAAATGAGATGGAGCAAAGTACTCAAGACCGCAGATAAATACGACGATAGTCAACACGCAAAGAGCTACCCGAAGCGCAAACTGTTGCCCGAATTCGACGAGGAGGCCGTAGAGCCCCCATAGTCAAAAAAGAAAGAGGCCGCCTGGCCGGATAGACGACCAGATAACAGGCTAAGAGCGGCAAGTGGCGCCGCACATAATCCGGCACATTTCCCAAATAAGGATCCTAGCAAAAAGGATGGCCCAGTCAGGTCCATCTATGGGCCAAAAAAGAAGGCTCCAGGAAGCAACACAACCCGTCGAGTGTGCGAAGATAACGGCACACCTAAATACAGGGGCGCCGCACACCCACTATGCTTCACCAAAGAGGTACTGGATCATGAATTCCCAGCAGGATTCAAGCCCGTAAACATAGAGGCATATGACGGAACAACAGACCCCGGAGTCTGGATTGAGGATTATATCCTACACATACATATGGCTAGAGGAGATGATCTCCACGCCATAAAATACCTACCCCTCAAGCTCAAAGGGCCAGCTCGGCATTGGCTCAAAAGCCTCCCAGAAAATACCATTGGAAGTTGGGAAGAGCTTGAGGATGCGTTTCGAGCAAATTTTCAGGGAACTTACGTCCGCCCTCCAGACGCAGACGATTTAAGTCACATAACTCAACAGCCCGGGGAGTCGGCACGCAAATTCTAGAACAGGTTCCTCACTAAAAAGAACCAAATAGTCGACTGTCCGGACACCGAAGCCTTAGCAGCCTTTAAACATAACGTCCGAGACGAATGGCTCGCCAGACACCTCGGCCAGCAAAAACCTAGAACAATGGCCGCACTAACAAGCCTCATGACCCGCTTTTGCGTGGGGGAAGATAGCTGGCTAGCAAGATGCAGCACCAGCGACCCGAGTACATCCGAGGTCAGGGATGGAAACGGGAAATCACGACGCAGAAAAGATCAGCGCAGGAATAAAGAAAGCAGCCCAAATAGCACGGCGGTCAACGCTGGATTCAAAAGCTCTCGGCCGAACAACAAAACAATGCCCCTTAAGGACAACAGTGACGAACTATCCAACCTAAACAAAATCATGGATAGGATATGTCAAATCCACAGTACCCCTGGGAAGCCTGCAAACCATACCCACAGAGATTGTTGGGTCTTCAAGCAGTCCGACCGACTTAACGCTGAACACAAGGGGCTCGACGCACCAAGCAAAGACGATGACGAATCCCACAGGCAACAGACCGAAGCACAGAAGACTTTCCCACTAGAGGTCAAAATAGTGAACTCACTTCATGTGATAAACTGTGCGGAAGCGATATAAACCTGCTATACCAGGACACCATCCGCAGAATGGGGATAGACCCTACCAAAATTCGCCGTAGCAACACTTCCTTCAAAGGAGTGACGCCAGGCCCTTATACCAAGTGTACAGGCTCTGTACTACTAAAAGTTGTGTTCGGTTCACCCGACAAATTCCGTTGCGAAAAGCTAATCTTCCATATCGCCCCACTCAAAAGTAGCCATCAAGCACTACAGGGACGCGAAGCTTTCGCCCGCTTTAACGCAATACCACATTTACGCGTCTCTTGCACTCAAAATGCCCGGTCCACGCGGCATCATCCCATTAAAGGGAAACTCCGAGTGTTCCTCGACCACGGAAAACGTGAGACTGCCTTGACAGCCGCACATTAATCCAACCTTGCTGATGAAAGCACCTAAAAATAGGTCATTTAGACCTCGAACACAGTTAGGCGAGTCCGACATAAATAAACAAGGGGCTTCCCAGCCGCACACCTCTTTACAAGGGGCTGCACGTATAAACAATGAGAGCCAATAAAGCTCAATCTTTCTAAATCATACTCTGTTCTAAATACATCTTTCGCACGATATTTTTTCCAAACTAAGTTGTTCTCTTTTACAGATGAATCACGTGCTACACCCGTCCAGGATACAGCACAACGAAGACACAGGCGCAGACGTGCAGTAGGGACCCGTTACAAGGATTCTTTTCAGATTAAGACCCTGCGTAAACCTTTCTTACTGTCTCTTGTTGATACTCATCCCCCGGTTTCCTACCATAACCTAGGAGGAGGATGGCGTTTTGGCATCGGCCGCATCAGAAGTTTTTGCATGTGCCTGGACATTAGGGGCTTAGGGCACTGTTCTGCCTGTTATCATAAAGTCCGAAGACCTTAGGGAGTGTTCGGCGTCTCGAGTTAGGCCTTATATGCATCATCTCCGAATCATGTCTTTGGTCAAATGTTGGGTTTGCCGGGCTCCTATGTTTTGCTGCCTTACGTTCAGCTCCATCGGCTAACGCGGCACCAGGAGAACTACTACGATTGTGCCCCGGTTCGGCCGGGCGAGCACCTCAGTAGAGAAAGCTGAAAACTGACTGTCATGATACAGCGAGAGACTGGTCAACCACTCGATCGACTATGGGAATGTTTAGAATTCCTCCGCTTTGACGAAGGACCGCTTCCCGGTCAGGCACACACGCGCCCCGAGTTCGGAGAGCGCGGTGCCTCTAGGGGCTATATCGTAGCCCCACCATCGAGCTCCTATGGCTAACTGAAAGTGATAAAGCATTATAGTCTGGTTGCCTAGTTTGCTACGCTATCAACTCCTTCAAAGGACCAAGACGTTGGATTAAGTGTGAAAATGCACTTTTTTTGCAAACACCCCCGCACTATGTGCGTGGGGGCTGAAGCCAAAGATTGCCATCTTTCAGGTTATATATACATATACATTAACGGCCGCACAGGAGATATTTCAATACTTGAACGCACAAGTATAAAAAGTCGTTATATTATAAATATGATCTCACAAATCATACACGTCATTTGAACATGACATTTTTCGAGCACTGCGACTCTATTAAACGAGCGCCCTGCAGGACTTCCTCAGAATAGTGCTCGGTGGGTAATCGGCTCTTGTCCGAACCCCGGGACGCAACATCGGTGGCATTCATCTCCGCCCAGTATGTCTTAACACGGGCAAGAGCCATCCGTGCACCCTCTATACAGGCCGACTGCTTCATCGCCTTGATATGCGGCACCGCCCCAAGGAATTACTGCAATAAACCAACATAACTTTTCGGCTTGGGCCTTTGCGGCCACAGATGAGCCACCACATCCGTCATGCCTAGTCCGGACAATCTATTCAGCTCAGCCCACTCAGCTAACTGGTCGGTCAACGGCAGTGGATGCTCTGGACTATGGAATTGAGACCAAAACAGCTCTTCCATTTGATGATCGTTCTGACTTCGGAAGTGCCGAACTGCGTCCGCCGCACTCACCGCCAAATCCAGATAAGGATCCTCCGCACTCCACAGCTGGCCCAACTAAGCATACCTCGGATCCGTGAATTTCCTACGCAACAGGAAGGGCTTTCCAGCCACCATGTCTCCGGCCTGACGCAGTTCCTCCTTTATAGCCCGCATTGCAGAACGGGCATCCTTGGCTTCAGCGGTGGCCTTCTTCAGGTCCTCTTGCTCCGCTTGGCGTTCTCTTTCAAGAACCTCATAGCGGTTGGTAGCATCTTTTAATTTCACGGCCATCGTGGCCATTTCCTCCCTGCTTCGGCAGTGAGCAGCCTTCTCGGCTCTTAGCTCCTCCGCTGCCTTCAAGGCAGCCGCATCACTTTTTCTGGCTTGGTCCTTGGCTCGAGCAAGCTCCGCCCGAAGGTCTTCCACAGCAGCGGCACCATCAGGCATACACGTTGTAAGGAGTGGGCGTCAGATCCCTTACCAGGTGACCGTGGAAACACCATTTACCTTGCAACTCGTCAAGTCGTTTATTGACTAGCGTGATGTCCGCATCCGCAACGTCTAGTTGCCGCTTCAGTTCGGCAACTCTGTCAGTCCGGCTGGCCACCGAACGCTCCACCACCTGCATAGGAAAGGCGACATTTCGTAACTAAGATTATGATCCTCGGCACGCTGTCGCTTTCGACAACATACCGAGTCTCAGGGGCTACTATCTACACAGGGCGCACCCTATGTGCAACACTGTCACAAGGTATGTCATTTTTTTGCGTACCTCAAACCCCTTCAGTAAACTTCCGACGGCCTCATGTAACCCGCTTTCGGTGGATGAGATCCTTTCAATCACCGCACTCATTAATGCGCGGTGATCTTCTAAGAGAAACGCCCTCTCGAGCAAACCCAGCAGCTCCACCGGCCGCACTCCAGTGGGTGCCGAACTCCCAGGCCCCGCCGGACTCGGGGAGACCCTCTGTGACGACACCTCAGGGTCGTCCGCCCCGCCTGATAGGTCGGCAGATGGAGGCATTTCGCTCTCCATCATCTCCGGACGAAGGTCCCCCGAGGATGAGCTTTGCTGGGAAGGGCTGAGATCCGAACTACAAGGTAAAAACTTCGGTTATCCTTCGAAATAAAATAGGGTTGCCTTTTATTGTAAAACTTCCCTTTTCTCTACTTATGGATCGCTGGAGGGCTGATTCCTTTGGGGAGACTGTACGGCCGGGACTCCTCCCAACGCAGGACCTTCCGATGCAGATTTCTTTCCCCGCTTCTAGGCTTTGGCCTCCGGTTTTTCGGAAGCGGTCCTCTTCTCCCCCTGGAGGGAGGGATTCTTGATTCCCCCCTTACTGAGAGCCTCCTTAATAGAGGTGGTAGCTTCCCTGTTCCCCCCTTCGCCTTCCTCCGAAGGCGCAACCTCCAACATTTTGATTAACACGGGATCCGGCGTGGTCTCAGGGAGGGAGCCGGATACCGTATCAGTTTTGCTTGCGCTATCTACTCCTGTTCAAGGGATAGTTGGTTAAAAGGCAAGTCCATGATAAATAAATGGATGATATGTCTGGTCACAGGGCTACTTACTTGAGTATCCAGGCTATTGCAGCTTAGGCCAGCGTCCTCGGTCAAGTCCGGACACACTTCTTGTGGTCCGAAGAACAATTTGTACATCTCCACGGGTTTTGTACCCATAAAGTGTTGGAGGGCTCGTGGTCCCTCCAGATTGAACTCCCACAGGCAGAGGGGGCGACGTTTGCAGGGCAGAAGGCGCCGAATCAGCATGACCTGCGTCACTACAACCAGATTGATCTCCTTCTCTTGGAGATCTCAAATCCGGCCCTGCAATAGGGGTATATCCTCGGACGGCCCCCAGTCGAACCCTTTGTTGACCCACGATGTCAGCCATGGTGGAGGGCCCGGGCGAAAGGCAGGCGGTGGCTTCTGCCTGCTGCCCCTGGGAGCGGTGATATAGAACCACTCCTATTTCCACAAACCGAGCTCCTCCTGAAAAGAGCCCAGCATCGGCCCTCTTGCTTATAACCGCCCCGCCGCACTCTTCCTGACGCCCCTCAATCATCTTCGGCTCCACATTGAAGGTTTTGAGCCACAAACCAAAGTGAGGGGTAGTGCGGAGGAAGGCTTCGCAAACAACAATAAATGATGAGATATGGAGGATAGACTCCGGAACCAGGTCGTGGAATTCCAGCCCATAGTAAAACAGGAGCCCCCTCACGAAGGGATCCATCGGGAAGCCTAAATCCCGACGGAGGTGAGGCGCGAACACGACGCTCTCGCCAGGCTCAGGGGTGGGAATGACTTGCCCTTGGGCAGGCAACCTGTGCAAAATCTCGTAGGTTAAGTACTTGGCGTCCCTAAGCTTTAGTATGTCCTCTTCCGTGACGGAGGAGGGCATCCACCGACCCTGAAGGTCGGAGCCGGACATTGTCGAAGGTCCGAAGTACCCGAATCTGGAGCCCTGGGTGTTGGAACTCGGGGCGAGGGGCGGATTCGATTGAGGATTGAATAAAAGAACGAGCCTTGGTCTCATTATAATGGGGGAGAATACCAAGAGCCATCTCCGTGACCGTTTAGAACTCGCCTTCGGTGGAGGGGGCATGGCAACGGGCACGGTTGGGTTACCCACGCCCATATTGATGAGAATCCCGGAATAAGGGGAACACGATCTCTGCTTCGACAAGACGTGCCAAGGAAACCGCTTCGCTAAACGCGCTGAGGCGGTATAATAAAAACGATTCGAGTAAAGGCTTGGTTGTGGTGTGACATCACGCCACGAAATACGTCAGCAGATTGAACTTGTGTAAGTATTATTCTCTCTATGGTGGAATGTGGAGTTTATTTTGCAGAGCCGGACACTATCCTGGTGTTCACAATCTTCTACAAATTATTCGGAGAAGGAACCCGCCTTGCAATGCCGAAGACAATATGCGCGCCGGACTCGTCATCATTGAAGCCTGGTTCAGGGGCTACTGAGGGAGTCCTGGACTAGGGGGTGTCCGGATAGCCAAACTATCATCATCGGCCGGACTCCAAGACTATGAAGATACAAGATTGAAGACTTCGTCTCGTGTCCGGATGGGACTTTCCTTGGCGTGGAAGGCAAGCTTGGCAATACGGATATGTAGATCTCCTACCATTGTAACCGACTCTGTGTAACCCTAGCCCTCTGCAGTGTCTATATAAACCGGATGGTTTTAGTCCGTAGGACAACAACAATCATACCATAGGCTAGCTTCTAGGGTTTAGCCTCCTTGATCTCGTGGTAGATCTACTCTTGTAATACCCACATCATCAATATCAATCAAGCAGCACGTAGGGTTTTACCTCCATCAAGAGGGCCCAAACCTGTGTAAAACATCTTGTCCCTTGTCTCCTGTTACCATCTGCCTAGACGCACAGTTCGGGACCCCCTACCCGAGATCCGCCGGTTTTGACACCGACAGTAATCCCTAAAATATTCACGTTGATCCAATGTTACACCCATAACATAGTTGAATGGGGTTTTCTCGGGATTATTAAAGTAGTACATAATGTCTTTCACATAACAAGCATCAAGGGTTTTAGGAGGTTCCCCATCTCCATGAGTAGCATCTACACCTATTTTTTTGGTATTTCGTGTTCCATATCCATAACTAAAGATAGAGAACAACTTAGAACAACAAATAAAAATTACTTAGTGATAAAGCAAACAAGCACAAACGAGAATATTCACCCCATGCTATTGCTCCCCGGCAACGGCGCCAGAAAAAGGTCTTGATAACCCACAAGTGTAGGGGATAGCAACAGTTTTCGATAAGTAAGAGTGTCGAACCCAACGAGGAGCTAAAGGTAGAATAAATATTCCCTCAAGTTCTATCAACCACCGATACAACTCTACGCACGCTTGACGTTCGCTTTACCTAGAACAAGTATGAAACTAGAAGTACTTTGTAGGTGTTGTTGGATAGGTTTGCAAGATAATAAAGAGCACGTAAATAAAAGCTAGGGGCTGTTTAGGTAAATATGCACTAAAGTAAATATAGCGAGTGTGGAAAAGTGGTGGTAGGAATTGTGAAATTGTCCCTAAGCAATTGACAATGTTACTAGACTGATAATCACTATTGCAATTCTATTTGAGGGAGAGGCACAAGCTAACATACTTTCTCTACTTGGATCATATGCACTTATGATTGAACTCTAGCAAGGATCCGCAACTGCTAAAGATTCATTAAGGTCAAACCCAACCATAGCATTAAAGCATCAAGTCCCCTTTTATCCCATACGCAAACAACCTACTTACTCGGGTCTGTGCTTCTGTCACTCAGGCCACCCACCATAAGCAAATCATGAACATATTGCAAACCCTACAACTTGGATCCCTCATGCTTGCGCGATACGGAGGGCACCATAGGACAACACCAATAATAAAACATGCAACTCAAACCAATCATAGCAATTCATCAATCACCGATAGGACAATAGAAATCTACTCACACATCATAGGATGGCAACACATCATTGGATAATAATATGAAGCATAAAGCACCATGGTCAAGTAGATGATACAGCGGGATGCGGGAGAGTGGACCGCTGAATATAGAAGGGGGAAGGTGATGGAGATGTTGGTGAAGATGACGGCGGTGTTGGTGAAGATCGTGGTGATGATGATGGCCCCCGGCGGCGCTCCGACGCCACCGGAAGCAAGGGGGAGAGAGCCCCCCCCCTTCTTCTTCTTCTTCTTCCTTGACCTTCTCCCTAGATGGGAGAAGGGTTTCCCCTCTGGTCCTTGGCTCCCATGGAGTGGGAGGGGCGAGAGCCCCTCCGAGATTGGATCTATCTCTCTGTTTCTGCGTTCTCAGATTCTACCCCGTCACCGTTTCATTAATATCCGGAGATCCGTAACTCCGATTGGGGTGAATCTTTCGCCCAGATTTTTCTCATAAAATTAGCTTTCTTGCGGCAAAATAAGGGCATCAACCTCCTTATGGGTGGCCCACGAGAGTGCTAGGCGCGCCCAGGGGGTGTGGGCGCGCCCCCTGTCTCGTGGCCACCCTGGACATCGTTTCGCGTTGATTCTTCCTCCGGAAAATCTCAAATATTGCAAAATAATTCTCCGTCCGTTTTTATCCCGTTTGGACTCCGTTTGATATTGGTTTTCTGCGAAACATAAAACATGCAACAAACATTAACTGGCACTGGGCACTGGATCAATATGTTAGTCCCAAAAATAGTATAAAAAGTTGCCAAAAGTATATGAAAGTTGAAGAATATTGGCATGGAACAATCAAAAATTATAGATACGACGGAGACGTATCATGTACCACGTACTGCTATCAAGTCTCAAGCACTGGTGGATTTCATCAACGATTGGAAAGAGTTACAAACGCCTGAAAAGAAGCCAGATAACACATACTGGACTATTCACTTTGATGGATCCAGGCAATTGGAAGGCTCGGGGGCTGGAGTTGTTTTGGCTTCCCCTCGAGGTGAAATTTTTTGTTATGTGCTAAGGTTGATGTTTCCCTGTACTAACAATGCAGCTGAGTATGAGGCCTTGCTCCATGGTCTTCGGATGGCTAAGGAGATGAACTTAAGTTGGGTAAGGTGCTTCGGTGACTCAGATTTGGTAGCTCAACAAGTATCAGGCAAGTGGGATTCCAAAGACCCTCTCATGGCGGCTTATCGCCGTGAGGTTGATGCTGTTGCTAGGAACTTCAAGGGTTATCAGGTGGAGCACATCGATCGCAGGAAGAATGAGGCGGCCGATGCTTTAAGTCGGCTTGGATCTCAGCGTAAACCGGTACCCCCGAACACTTTCTTGGATGTTTTGCATAATCATTCTGTTAAGTTACCTACAGAGGAAGACTTGGCTATACCTGACCCGGAAGCATAGTTGGTGGAGGCTGATAACCCACAAGTGTAGGGGATCTATCGTAGTCCTTTCGATAAGTAAGAGTGTCAAACCCAATGAGGAGCAGAAGGAAATGACAAGCGGTTTTCAGTAAGGTATTCTCTGCAAGCACTGAAATTGTAGGTAATAGATAGTTTTGTGATAGGATAATTTGTAACGGGTAACAAGCAATGAAAGTAAATAAGGTGCAGCAAGGTGGCCCAATACTTTTTGTAGCAAAGGACAAGCCTGGACAAGCTCTTATATGAGAAAAGCGCTCCTGAGGACACATGGGAATTATCGCCAAGCTAGTTTTTATCACGTTCATATGATTCACGTTCGTTACTTTGATAATTTGATATGTGGGTGGACCGGTGCTTGGGTACTGCCCTTTCTTGGACAAGCATCCCACTTATGATTAACCCCTATTGCAAGCATCCGCAACTACAAAAGAAGTATTAAGGTAAACCTAACCATAGCATGAAACATGTGGATCCAAATCAACCCCTTACGAAGCAACACATAAACTAGGGTTTAAGCTTCTGTCACTCTAGCAACCCATCATCTACTTATTACTTCCCAATGCCTTCCTCTAGGCCCAAACAATGGTGAAGTGTCATGTAGTCGACGTTCACATAACACCACTAGAGGATAGACAACATACATCTTATCAAAATATCGAACGAATACCAAATTCACATGACTACTTATAGCAAGACTTCTCCCATGTCCTCAGGAACAAACATACTACTCACAAATCATATTCATGTTCATAATCCGAGGGGTATTAATATGCATTAAGGATCTGAACAGATGATCTTCCACCAAATAAACCAACTAGCATCAACTACAAGGAGTAATCAACACTACTAGCAACCCACATGTACCAATCTGAGGTTTGGATACAAGAGATGAACTAGGGTTTGAGAGGGGATGGTGTTGGTGAAGATGTTGATGGAGATTGTCCCCTTCCGATGAGAGGATCATTGGTGATGATGATGGCGATGATTTCCCCCTCTCGGAGGGAAGTTTCCCAGGCAGAACAACTTTGCCGGAGCCCTAGATTGGTTCCGCCAAGGTTCCGCCTCGTGGCGGCGGAGTTTCGTATCGTAAGCTTGCTTATGATTTTTTCTAGGGTAAAAGACCTCATATAGAAGAAGATGGGCTCCGGAGGCCTATTAGGGGGGCCACGAGGCAGGGGTGCGCCCTAGGGGGGTGGGCGCGCCCCCCACCCTCGTGACCAGGGCGTGGCCCCCCTGACGCTGATTCCTTCGCCAATATTTTTTATTAAATCCAAAAATGACTTTCAGGGAGTTTCAGGACTTTTGGAGCTGTGCAGAATAGGTCTCTAATATTTGCTCCTTTTCCAACCCAGAATTCCAGCTGCCGACATTCTCCTCTTTATGTAAACCTTGTAAAATAAGAGAGAATAGCCATAAGTATTGTGACATAACGTGTAATAACAGTCCATAATGCAATAAAATTGACATAAAAGCATGATGCAAAATGGATGTATCAACTCCCCCGAGCTTAGACCTCGCTTGTCCTTAAGCAGAAGCCGATATCGAAAAATATGCCCACATGTTTAGAGATAGAGGTGTCGATAAAAATAAAATATGGACATGCAGGCATGATGATCATTCTTATAACAGCAACATATATATATATATATATTGTCATATGATTTCTTATGCTCAAGTAATAATCTATTCACAATGTCAAGTATGGTTCAGAAACTTCATTGAGAACTAACAAACTATAATCTCAGTCATTGAAGCAATTGCAATTTATCATAACATAGGAAAGATTCAACATAAGAGCTTTTCAGCAAGTCCACACACTCAACTATCATTTAGTCTTTCATAATTGCTGACAACCACACAGTACTTGTGGTTATGGAGTTTTAATTGGACACAGAGAAAGATATGGACTTATAGTGTTGCCTCCCAACGTTTTATCTCAACGGTAATGTCAACAATAATAGTTCATGCTAACGAACATCCAATTGGATATATGTATCAGGATCTTTCCAACACGAGGTGCTTGCCAAAGCATAAAATAAAAAGGAAAGGTGAAGATCACCTTGACTCTTGCCTAAAGTAAAAGATAGGCCCTTCGAAGAGGTAAGCAGAGGTTGTCATGTGCTTTTATGGTTGGATGCACAAAATCTTAATGCGAAAGAACGTCACTTTATATTGCCACTTGTGATATGAACCTGTATTATGCAGTCCGTCGCTTTTATTACTTCCATATCACACGATCCTATAAAGCTCATTTTCTCCACACTAATAAGTCATACATATTTAGAGAGCAATTTTTATTGCATGCAACATGACAACTTACTTGAAGGATCTTACTCAATCCATAGGTAGATATGGTGGACTCTCATGGCAAAACTGGTTTAAGGGTATTTCGGTAGCACAAGTAATTTTTACTTAGTGCAAAAAATTTGGCTAGCATGAGGGGGAAAGGCAAGCTCAACATGTTGGACGATCCATGACAATATACTTTAACTAAGATGTGAGAAAGCATAACCCATTACGTTGTCTTCCTTGTCCAACATCGACTCTTTAGCATGTCATACATTAATGAGTGCTCAAAATTATAAAAGATGTCCAAGATAGTGTATTTGAATGTGAGAACCTCTCTTTCTTTATTACTTCCTATAAATTGCAACGATGACCAAAACTATGTTTGCCAACTCTCAACAACTTTTATGCCTCATACTCCTTATGTGTGAAGTCATCACTATCCATAAGATCAACATGGTTTCTTTTGCTTCTTTTTATTCTTTCTATTTTCTCAAGATCATAGCAAGATAGAAAAGCCCTTGACTCAACACTAATCTTTATTATAGATAGCTCACGGACTTGATTACATAGATGGATCACAAAGCAAACTCAAAACTAATTCATACCAAACTTTAGTCTACTAGATCAAGATATTACCAAAAGGACCGAACTAAGAAAAACAGTAAAGATAGGAGTGTGATGGTGATACGATACCGGGGCACTCCCCCAAGCTTGGTAGTTGCCAAGGGGAGTGCCCATACCCATGTGATTATGTCTCCTTTACTGGTGAAGAAGGTGGTGATGGATAGTCGCACGTCGAGCGTAGGAGCTCTTCCAACTTGCGGATAGTGCCCTTGAGTGCGACGATATGATCCTTCAACAAAATATTTCTTGTGTGAGATACTTGTTTTGTATGCGAGCTAACTCAATCATATTGAAAGCTTCAACCTCAGTTGGGGTAAAGAGGTTAGGAAGAGGTTGAGGGATATTTTCTTTTTCTGCCACCAGGGTTTGATCCTCCATGGCCTTCTTGATCCCTTCATCCTTGTTGATCTCCTCAGGTTCTTCTCACTTCAGCTCTATCTTCAATAGCCAAGCATCCTTAATTATCTTCATTGTTGGAGGAGGGTGACGTCATGATGATCTAGATCTTTCAGAAAAACAAGCTCGAAACAAAGATAGAGGATATTTGCGTGATACGGTGGTTAAAGCCTCCGGGAGATTATATAATGAATTTTTACCGACCAAAAGAAGTATTGTGCAAGAAAACGGAGTCCAGAGAGCACACGAGGTGCCCACGAGGCAGGGGGTGTGCCGAGTAAGGTAGGGTGCGCCCTCCACCCTCGTGGAGGCCTCGTGTCCTTCCCGGACTACTTCTTATTTTCCTTAATTTTTCAATATTCCAAAACGGAGAAATACTGCTGTTAAAATTAATTTGGAGTCGGTTTACTTACCGTACCACATACCTATTCCTTTTTGGAGTCTGGGACGTTCTGGAAGGTGTCCCTTCTGTATTCCTCTGGGGTTACGGTTTCAATAATGTTAGTTTCAACATTTATTGGGTTACCTGAGATATAATGTTTGATTCTTTGACCATTCACCACCTTCGGATTTGTGCCCTCGAAGTTGTTGATTTTTATGGCACCAGAGCGATAGACTTCCTCGATAAAGTAAGGGCCTTCCCATTTATAGACAAGTTTCCCTGCAAAAAGTCTTAAATGAGAGTTGAAGAGAAACACATAGTCACCTACATTAAACTCACGCCTTTGTATCCTTTTGTCATGCCATCTTTTAACTTTTCTTTAAATAGTTTGGCATTTTCATAAGCTTGGGTTATCCATTCATCAAGTGAGCTAATGTCAAATAACCTCTTCTCACCGGAAAGTTTAAAATCATAATAAAGCTCTTTAATAGCCCAATATGCCTTATGTTCTAGTTCGAGAGGTAAGTGACAAGCCTTTCCATAAACTATTTTATATGGAGACATACCCATAGGATTTTTATATGCAGTTCTATAAGCCCATAATGCATCATTAAGTTTCTTGGACCAATTCTTTCTAGATCTGTTGATAGTCTTTTGCAAAATTAATTTAAGTTCTCAATTACTCAATTCTACTTGACCACTAGACTATGGGTAATAAGGAGATGCAATTCTATGGTTAACATCATACTTAGCAAGCATTTTACGAAAAGCACCATGAATAAAATGAGAACCACCATCAGTCATTAAGTATCTAGGGACTCCAAACCTCGGAAAAATAACTTCTTTAAGCATCTTAATAGAGGTGTTATGATCAACACTACTAGTTGGAATAGCTTCCACCCACTTAGTAACGTAATCAACAGCAACTAAAATGTGTGTATACCCATTAGAGGCAGGAAAAGGTCCCATATAATCAAAGCCCCAAACATCAAATGGTTCAATAACAAGAGAATAGTTCATAGGCATTTCTTGATGCATACTAATATTACCAATTCTTTGACATTCATCACAAGACAATACAAACTTACGGGAATCTTTGAAGAGAGTAGGCCAATAAAAACAGACTGCAATACCTTATGTGCAGTTCTATCTCTAGCGTGGTGTCCTCCATATGCCTCTAAGTGACACTTGTGTAGGATCTGTTCATGTTCATGCTCAGGTACACAACATCTAATAATACCATCTACTCCTTCTTTATAAAGGCGTGGGTCATCCCAGAAGTAATGTCTTAAATCATAGAAGAACTTTTTCTTTTGTTGATATGTAAAACTAGGTGGTATGAATTTAGCAACAATGTAATTAGCATAATCAGCATACCATGGAGCAGTACGAGAAGCATTTATGACAGATAATTGTTCATCGGGAAAGTTATTATTAATAGGTAGTGGGTCATCAAGAACATTCTCTAACCTAGACAAGTTGTCCGCAACGGGGTTCTCAGCTCACCGATAGGACAATAGAAATCTACTCAGACATCATAGGATGGCAACACATCATTGGATAATAATATGAAGCATAAAGCACCATGTTCAAGTAGATGATACAGCGGGATGCGGCAGAGTGGACCGCTGAATATAGAAGGGGGAAGGTGATGGAGATGTTGGTGAAGATGACGGCGGTGTTGGTGAAGATCGCGGTGATGATGATGGCCCCCGGCGGCGCTCCGGCGCCACCGGAAGCAAGGGGGAGAGAGCCCCCCCATTCTTCTTCTTCTTCTTCCTTGACCTTCTCCCTAGATGGGAGAAGGGTTTCCCCTCTGGTCCTTGGCTCCCATGGAGTGGGAGGGGCGAGAGCCCCTCCGAGATTGGATCTATCTCTCTGTTTCTGCATTCTCAGATTCTACCCCTTCACCGTTTCTTTAATATCCGGAGATCCGTAACTCCGATTGGGGTGAATCTTTCGCCAAGATTTTTCTCATAAAATTAGCTTTCTTGCGGCAAAATAAGGGCATCAACCACCTTACGGGTGGCCCACGAGAGTGCCAGGAGTGCCCAGGGGGTGTGGGCGCGCCCCCCCTGTCTCGTGGCCACCCCGGACACCGTTTCGCATTGATTCTTCCTCCGGAAAATCCCAAATATTCCAAAATAATTCTCCGTTCGTTTTTATCCCGTTTGGACTCCGTTTGATATTGGTTTTCTGCGAAACATAAAACATGCAACAAACAGGAACTGGCACTGGGCACTGGATCAATATGTTAGTCCCAAAAATAGTATAAAAAGTTTCCAAAAGTATATGAAAGTTGAAGAATATTGGCATGGAACAATCAAAAATTATAGATACGACGGAGACGTATCATGTACCACGTACTGCTATCAAGTCTCAAGCACTGGTGGATTTCATCAACGAATGGACAGAGTTACAGACGCCTGAAGAGAAGCCGGATAACACATACTGGACTATTCACTTTGATGGATCCAGCCAATTGGAAGGCTCGGGGGCTGGAGTTGTTTTGGCTTCCCCTCGAGGTGAAATTTTTTGTTATGTGCTAAGGTTGATGTTTCCTGTACTAACAATGCAGCTGAGTATGAGGCCTTGCTCCATGGTCTTCGGATGGCTAAGGAGATGAACTTAGGTTGGGTAAGGTGCTTCGGTGACTCAGATTTGGTAGCTCAACAAGTATCAGGCAAGTGGGATTCCAAAGACCCTCTCATGGCGGCTTATCGCCGTGAGGTTGATGCTGTTGCTTGGAACTTCAAGGGTTATCAGGTGGAGCACATCGATCGCAGGAAGAATGAGGCGGCCGATGCTTTAAGTCGGCTTGGATCTCAGCGTAAACCAGTACCCCCGAACACTTTCTTGGATGTTTTGCATAATCCTTCTGTTAAGTTACCTACAGAGGAAGACTTGGCTATACCTGACCCGGAAGCATAGTTGGTGGAGGCTGATGACCCACAAGTGTAGGGGATCTATCGTAGTCCTTTCGATAGGTAAGAGTGTCAAACCCAACGAGGAGCAGAAGGAAATGACAAGCGGTTTTTAGTAAGGTATTCTCTGCAAGCACTGAAATTGTAGGTAACAGATAGTTTTGTGATAGGATAATTTGTAACGGGTAACAAGCAATGAAAGTAAATAAGGTGCAGCAAGGTGGCCCAATCCTTTTTGTAGCAAAGGACAAGCCTAGACAAGCTCTTATATGAGAAAAGCGCTCCCGAGGACACATGGAAATTATCGCCAAGCTAGTTTTTATCACGTTCATATGATTCATGTTCGTTACTTTGATAATTTGATATGTGGGTGGACCGGTGCTTGGGTACTGCCCTTTCTTGGACAAGCATCCCACTTATGATTAACCCCTATTGCAAGCATCCGCAACTACAAAAGAAGTATTAAGGTAAACCTAACCATAGCATGAAACATGTGGATCCAAATTAGCCCCTTACGAAGAAACACATAAACTAGGGTTTAAGCTTCTGTCACTCTAGCAACCCATCATCTACTTATTACTTCCCAATGCCTTCCTCTAGGCCCAAACAATGGTGAAGTGTCATGTAGTCGACGTTCACATAACACCACTAGAGGATAGAACATACATCTTATCAAAATATCGAACGAATACCAAATTCACATGACTACTTATAGCAAGACTTCTCCCATGTCCTTAGGAACAAACGTACTACTCACAAATCATATTCATGTTCATAATCCGAGGGGTATTAATATGCATTAAGGATCTGAACATATGATCTTCCACCAAATAAACCAACTAGCATCAACTACAAGGAGTAATCAACACTACTAGCAATCCACATGTACCAATATGAGGTTTGGATACAAAGATTGGATACAAGAGATGAACTAGCGTTTGAGAGGAGATGGTGTTGGTGAAGATGTTGATGGAGGTTGACCCCTTCCGATGAGAGGATCGTTGGTGATGATGATGGCGATGATTTCCCCCTCTTGGAGGGAAGTTTCCCAGGCAGAACAACTTTGCCGGAGCCCTAGATTGGTTCCGCCAAGGTTCCGCCTCGTGGCAGCGGAGTTTCGTATCGTAAGCTTGCTTATGATTTTTTCCAGGGTAAAAGACCTCATATAGAAGAAGATGGGCACCGGAGGCCTATTAGGGGGGCCATGAGGCAGGGGTGCGCCCTAGGGGGGTGGGCGCGCCCCCACCCTCGTGACCAGGGTGTGGCCCCTCTGACGCTGATTCCTTCGCCAGTATTTTTTATAAATCCAAAAATGACTTTCGGGGAGTTTCAGGACTTTTGGAGCTGTGCAGAATTGGTCTCTAATATTTGCTCCTTTTCCAACCCAGAATTCCAGCTGCCGACATTCTCCTCTTTATGTAAACCTTGTAAAATAAGAGAGAATAGCCATAAGTATTTTGACATAACGTGTAATAACAGTCCATAATGCAATAAAAATTGACATAAAATCATGATGCAAAATGGACGTATCAACTCCTCCGAGCTTAGACCTCACTTGTCCTCAAGCGGAAGCCGATATCGAAAAATATGCCCACATGTTTAGAGATAGAGGTGTCGTTAAAAATAAAATATGGACATGCAGGCTTCATGATCATTCTTATAACAGCAACAATATATTTATATATATTTATATTTTTTTTTTCATATGATTTCTTATGCTCAAGTAATAATCTATTCACAATGTCAAGTATGGTTCAGAAACTTCATTGAGAACTAACAAACTATAATCTCAGTCACTGAAGCAATTGCAATTTATCATAACATAGGAAAGAGTCAACATAAGAGCTTTTCAGCAAGTCCACATACTCAACTATCATTTAGTCTTTCATAATTGCTAACACTCACACAATACTTGTGGTTATGCAGTTTTAATTGGACACAGAGAAAGATAGGGGCTTATAGTGTTGCCTCCCAACGTTTTACCTCAAGGGTAATGTCAACAATAATAGTTCATGCTAACGAACATCCAATTGGATATATGTATCAGGATCTTTCCAACACGAGGTGCTTGCCAAAGGATAAAATAAAAAGGAAAGGTGAAGATCACCTTGACTCTTGCCTAAAGTAAAAGATAGGCCCTTCGAAGAGGTAAGCAGAGGTTGTCATGTGCTTTTATGGTTGGATGCACAAAATCTTAATGCGAAAGAACGTCACTTTATATTGCCACTTGTGATATGAACCTGTATTATGCAGTCCGTCGCTTTTATTACTTCCATATCACACGATCCTATAAAGCTCATTTTCTCAACACTAATAAGTCATACATATTTAGAGAGCAATTTTTATTGCATGCAACATGACAACTTACTTGAAGGATCTTACTCAATCCATAGGTAGATATGGTGGACTCTCATGGCAAAACTGGTTTAAGGGTATTTCGGTAGCACAAGTAATTTTTACTTAGTGCAAAGAATTTGGCTAGCATGAGGGGGAAAGGCAAGCTCAACATGTTGGACGATCCATGACAATATACTTTAACTAATATGTGAGAAAGCATAACCCATTACGTTGTCTTCCTTGTCCAACATCGACTCTTTAGCATGTCATACTTTAATGAGTGCTCAAAATTATAAAAGATGTCCAAGATAGTGTATTTGCATGTGAGAACCTCTCTTTCTTTATTACTTCCTATTAATTGCAATGATGACCAAAACTATGTTTGCCAACTCTCAACAACTTTTATGCCTCATACTCTTTATGTGTGAAGTCATCACTATCCATAAGATCAACATGGTTTCTTTTGCTTCTTTTTATTCTTTCTATTTTCTCAAGATCATAGCAAGATAGCAAAGCCCTTGACTCAACACTAATATTTATTATAGATAGCTCACGGACTCGATTACATAGATGGATCACAAAGCAAAACTCGAAACTAATTCATACCAAACTTTAGTCTACTAGATCAAGATATTACCAAAAGGATCGAACTAAGAAAAACAGTAAAGATAGGAGTGTGATGGTGATACGATACCAGGGCACTCCCCCAAGCTTGGTAGTTGCCAAGGGGAGTGCCCATACCCATGTGATTATGTCTCCTTTACTGGTGAAGAAGGTGGTGATGGATAGTCGCACATCGAGCGTAGGAGCTCTTCCAACTTGCGGATAATGCCCTTGAGTGCGACGATATGATCCTTCAACAAAATATTTCTTGTGTGAGATACTTGTTTTGTATGCGAGCTAACTCAATCAAATTGAGAGCTTCAACCTCAGTTGGGGTAAAGAGGTTAGGAAGAGGTTGAGGGATATTTTCTTTTTCTGCCACCAGGGTTTGATCCTCCATGGCCTTCTTGATCCCTTCATCCTTGTTGATCTCCTCAGGTTCTTCTCACTTCAGCTCTATCTTCAATAGCCAAGCATCCTTAATTATCTTCATTGTTGGAGGAGGGTGACGTCATGGTGATCTAGATCTGTCAGAAAAACAAGCTCGAAACAAAGACAGAGGATATTTGCGTGATACGGTGGTTAAAGCCTCCGGGAGATTATATAATGAATTTTTACCGACCAAAAGAAGTATTGTGCAAGAAAACGGAGTTCGGAGAGCACACGAGGTGCCCACGAGGCAGGGGGTGCGCCGAGTAAGGTAGTGTGCGCCCTCCACCCTCGTGGAGGCCTCGTGTCCTTCCCGGACTACTTCTTATTTTCCTAATTTTTTCAATATTCCAAAATGGAGAAATACTGCTGTTAAAATTAATTTGGAGTCGGTTTACTTACCGTACCACATACCTATTCCTTTTCGGAGTTTGGGACGTTCTAGAAGGTGTCCCTTATGTATTCCTCCGGGGTTACGGTTTCAATAATGTTAGTTTAAACATTTATTGGGTTACCTGAGATATAATGTTTGATTCTTTGACCATCCACCACCTTCGGATTTGTGCCCTCGAAGTTGTTGATTTTTATGGCACCGGAGTGATAGACTTCCTCGATAACGTAAGGGCCTTCCCATTTATAGATAAGTTTCCCTGCAAAAAGTCTTAAACGAGAGTTGAAGAGCAACACATAGTCACCTACATTAAACTCACGCCTTTGTATCCTTTTGTCATGCCATCTTTTAACTTTTCTTTAAATAGTTTGGCATTTTCATAAGCTTGGGTTATCCATTCATCAAGTGAGCTAATGTCAAATAACCTCTTCTCACCGGAAAGTTTAAAATCATAATTAAGCTCTTTAATAGCCCAATATGCCTTATGTTCTAGTTCGAGAGGTAAGTGACAAGCCTTTCCATAAACCATTTTATATGGAGACATACCCATAGGATTTTTATATGCAGTTCTATAAGCCCATAATGCATCATCAAGTTTCTTGGACCAATTCTTTCTAGATCTGTTGATAGTCTTTTGCAAAATTAATTCAAGTTTTCAATTACTCAATTCTACTTCACCACTAGACTATGGGTGATAAGGAGATGCAATTCTATGGTTAACATCATACTTAGCAAGCATTTTACGAAAAGCACCATGAATAAAATGAGAACCACCATCAGTCATTAAGTATCTAGGGACTCCAAACCTCAGAAAAATAACTTCTTTAAGCATCTTAATACAGGTGTTATGATCAACACTACTAGTTGGAATAGCTTCTACCCACTTAGTAACGTAATCAACAGCAACTAAAATGTGTGTATACCCATTAGAGGCAGGAAAAGGTCCCATATAATCAAAGCCCCAAACATCAAATGGTTCAATAACAAGAGAATAGTTCATAGGAATTTCTTGATGTCTACTAATATTACCAATTCTTTGACATTCATCACAAGACAATACAAACTTACGGGCATCTTTGAAGAGAGTAGGCCAATAAAAACAGACTGCAATACCTTATGTGCAGTTCTATCTCCAGCGTGGTGTCCTCCATATGCCTTTGAGTGACACTTGTGTAGGGTCTGTTCCTGTTCATGCTCAGGTACACAACATCTAATAACACCATCTACTCCTTTATAAAGGCGTGGGTCATCCCAGAAGTAATGTCTTAAATCATAGAAGAACTTTTTCTTTTGTTGATATGTAAAACTAGGTGGTATGAATTTAGCAACAATGTAATTAGCATAATCAGCATACCATGGAGCAGTACGAGAAGCATTTATGACAGATAATTGTTCATCGGGAAAGTTATTATTAATAGGTAGTGGGTCATCAAGAACATTCTCTAACCTAGACAAGTTGTCCGCAACGGGGTTCTCAGCTCCCTTTCTATCAATAATATGTAAATCAAATTCTTGTAGCAGGAGAACCCACCTAATAAGTCTAGGTTTAGCATCTTTCTTTTCCATAATATATTTAATAGCAGCATGATCAGTGTGAATAGTTACTTTAGAATCAACAATATAAGGTCTGAACTTATCACAAGCAAATACAACTGCTAAAAATTCTTTTTCAGTAGTAGCATAATTTCTCTGGGCACTATCTAGAGTATTACTAGCATATTGAATAACATTTAGTTTCTTATAAACTCTTTGTCCTAGAACAGCACCTACGGCATAATCGCTAGCATCACACATAATTTCAAAGGGTAAATTCCAATCAGGAGGTTGAACAATAGGTGCAAAAACTAAAGCTTTCTTAAGTATTTCAAATGCTTCTACATAATCATCATCGAAGACAAAAGGAATATCTTTTTGTAATAGATTAGTCAGAGGCCTAGAGATTTTGGAGAAGTCCTTAATGAACCTCCTATAAAACCCGGCATGACCAAGGAAACTTCTTATACCTTTGATGTCCTTGGGACATGGCATCTTTTCAATTGCATCAACTTTAGCTTTATCAACTTCAATACCTCTTTCAGAAATTTTATGCCCCAAGACAATGCCTTCATTAACCATAATGTGGCACTTCTCCCAGTTCAAAACAAGACTAGTATCTTCGCATCTCTGCAAAACTCGTTCAAGGTTGCTCAAGAAATCATCTAAGGAGGATCCATAAACAGAGAAATCATCCAAGAATACCTCACAAATCTTTTCAGAAAAGTTAGAGAATATAGCCATCATACATCTTTGAAAAGTAGCAAGTGCATTACATAAACCAAAAGGCATATGTCTATAAGCAAAAGTACCGAAAGGGTAAGTAAAGGTAGTTTTTTCTTGATCATCCGCTGACACAGGTATTTGAGAGAAACCAGAATAACCATCTAGAAAGCAAAAATGTGTATGTTTGGATAGTCTTTCTAGCATTTGATCAATAAAAGGTAAAGGGTAATGATCTTTTTAGTAGCTTTATTTAATTTGCAGAAATTAATTACCATCCTATAACCTGTAATAATTATTTGCGGGATCAATTCGTCTTTATCATTAGGAATAACAGTAATACCTCCCGTCTTAGGGACACAATGGACTTACCCACGTACTATCAGCAACGTGATAAATTATACCTGCCTCTAGGAGCTTTAGTATTTCCTTTCTTACCACTTCCTTCATCTTAGTGTTTAACCGTCATTGATGATCAATAACTGGTTTGGCATCTTCTTCCAACTTAATTTTGTGTTGGCATAGAGTGGGACTAATGCCCTTAAGATCATCAAGAGTATATCCAGTAGCAGCACGGTGCTTCTTCAGAGTTTTCAATAATCTTTCCTCTTCCTGCTCTGAAAGGTTAGAACTAATAATAATAGGATATATCTTTTTTTCATCAAGATAAGCATATTTAAGATTATCAGGTAATGGTTTAAGTCCAAACACGGGATCACCCTTGGGTGATGGAAGATCCTCTAGGATTTCAACAGGTAAGTTGTGTTTCAAAATAGGACCCTGTTTAATGAATACTTCATCTATTTCCCTTCTTTCATTCATGAACATATCATTTTAATGGTCTAGCAAATATTGTTCTAAAGGATCATTAGGAGGTACAATAATAGAAGCAAGACCAATAATTTCATCCTTACTAGACAGTTCTTTATCATGTGGTTGTCTACGAAATTTAGCAAAATTAAACTCATGAGTCATACCATCCAAACCAATCGTGACAACAACTTTTTTGCAATCAATTCTAGCATTAACAGTATTCAAGAAGGGTCTACCAAATATAATGGGACAAAAGTTATCTTGTGGGGAGCCAAGAACAAGAAAATAAGCAGGATATTTAACTTTCCCACACAAGACTTCAACATCTCTAATAATCCCAATTGGTGAAATAGTATCTCTATTGGTAAGCTTAATTGTAACATCAATATCTTCTATCTCAGCAGGTGCAATATCATGCATAATTTCTTGATATAAGGAAATAGGTATTGCACTAGCACTAGCACCCATATCACACAAGCCATGATAACAATGATGTCCTATTTTAACAGAAATAACAGGCATGCCTACTACGGGTCTATGTTTCTTAGCATCATGTTTAGCAATTCTAGCAGCTTCATCACATAAATAAATAACATGCCAATCAATATTATCAGCCAAGAGATCTTTAACCACAGCAACATTAGGTTCAACTTGAATTTGCTCAGGGGGTTTATATGTCTTAATATTGCTTTTATTAACCACAATTGAAGTTTTAGCATGATCCTTTATCCTAACAGGGAAAGGAGGTTTCTCAATATAAGTAGTAGGGACAACAGGATCATTATAAGTGATAGTATTTTATAAAACTTTAATAGGTGCAACTACTTTTACTTCAGTGGGAAGATTATATTTAAGCCACTTCTCCTTAGGGAGATCAACATGAGTAGCAAATGATTCACAGAAAGAAGCTACTATCTCAGAGTCAAGTCCATATTTAGTGCTAAATCCACGAAAAACATCAGTATCCATAAAAGATTTAACACAATCAAACTTAGGTGTTGCGTTTAATTCTTTTAAATCCCACTTGAATTCAATAGTCTTCATCATAAAATACCCAGCACAAGAAGTATCAAGCATGGTACGATTGTTGAGAGAAAGTTGAGCATAAATTTTTTGAATAATCATTTCTCTTGAGAGCTCATGATTGGGGCATGAATATAACATTGATTTAAGCCTCCCCCAAGCTTGAGTGATGATTTCTCCTTCGCGAGGCCAAAAATTATATATGTAATTATGATCATGATGAACAAGATGCATAGGATAGAACTTCTAGTGAAATTCCAACTTCAATCGTTTATAGTTCCAAGATCCCATATCATCACATAGCCTATACCATGTCAATGCGTATATCTTCAAAGATAAAGGGAAAACATTCTTCTTGATAACATACTCAGGCATACCTTCAAGCTTAAATAATCCACAAACTTCATCTACATTGATTAGGTGCATGTCGAGATGAAATGTTCCATCTCCTGTAAAGGATTAGCTAGCAGTTTCTCTACCATACCCGAAGGAATTTCAAAGTAAACATTTTCAGTAGGTTCATTAGATTGAGGAGCAACTCTTCGCTCTACTGATCGGGGTGAACATACCCCGAACAAGCCCGTCAGAGGATTAGTTTCCATAGTAACAAGTGACAGTAAATTTCAGCATGCTATATAAATGTTTCCATACCAAGTTCCACTTACCAAAGGCGCTTCACTCCCCAGCAACGGTGCTAGAAAAGAGTCTTGATGACCCACAAGTGTAGGGGATCTATCGTAGTCCTTTCGATAAGTAAGAGTGTCGAACCCAACGAGGAGCAGAAGGAAATGACAAGCGATTTTCAGTAAGGTATTCCCTGCAAGCACTGAAATTGTAGGTAATAGATAGTTTTGTGATAGGATAATTTGTAACGGATAACAAGAAATGAAAGTAAATAAGGTGCAGAAAGGTGTCCATATCCTTTTTGTAGCAAAGGACAAGCCTGGACAAGTTCTTATATGAGAAAAGCGCCCCCCGAGGACACATGTGAATTATCGTTAAGCTAGTTTTCGTCACGTCCTTATGATTCACGTTCGTTACTTTGATAACTTGATATGTGGGTGGACCGGTGCTTGGGTACTGCCCTTTCTTGGACAAGCATCCCACTTATGATTAACTCCTATTGCAAGCATCCGCAACTACAAAAGCAGTATTAAGGTAAACCTAACCATCGCATGAAACATGTGGATCCAAATCAGCCCCTTACGAAGCAATGCATAAACTAGGGTTTAAGCTTCTGTCACTCTAGAAACCCATCATATACTTATTACTTCCCAATGCCTTCCTCTAGGACCAAACAATGGTGATGTGTCCTGTGGTCGACGTTCACATAACACCACTAGAGGATAGACAACATACATCTTATCAAAATATCGAATGAATACCAAATTCACATGACTACTTATAGCAAGACTTCTCCCATGTCCTCAGGAAAAAACGTACTACTCACAAATCATATTCATGTTCATAATCATAGGGGTATTAATATGCATTAAGGATCTGAACATATGATCTTCCACCAAATAAACCAACTAGCATCAACTACAAGGAGTAACCAACACTACTAGCAACCCACAGGTACCAATCTGAGGTTTGGATACAAAGATTGGATACAAGAGATGAACTAGGGTTTGAGAGGAGATGGTGCTGGTGAAGATGTTGATGGAGATTGACTCCCTCCCGATGAGAGGATCGTTGGTGATGATGATGGCGATGATTTCCCCCTCCCGGAGGGAAGTTTCCCCCCGCAGAACAGCTACGTCGGAGCCCTAGATTGGTTCCGCCAAGGTTCCGCCTCGTGGCGATGGAGTTTCGTCCCGTAAGCTTGCTTATGATTTTTTCCAGGGTAAAAGACCTCATATAGCAGAAGATGGGCACCAGAGGCCTGTCAGGGGGCCCACGAGGCAGGGGGCGCGCCCTAGGGGGGTGGGCGCGCCCCCCACCCTCGTGACGAGGGTGTGGCCCCCCTAACGCTGATTCCTTCACTAGTATTTTTTATTAAATCCCAAAATGACTTTCGGGGAGTTTCAGGACTTTTGGAGCTGTGCAGAATAGGTCTCTAATATTTTCTCCTTTTCCATCCCAGAATTCCAGCTGCCGGCATTCTCCATCTTTATGTAAACCTTGTAAAATAAGAGAGAATAGCCATAAGTATTGTGACATAACGTGTAATAACAATCCATAATGCAATAAGTATTGATATAAAAGCATGATGCAAAATGGACGTATCAGCGGCTCTTCATGTCATCCCAGATTGGACAGTGCCATATTTGGCTTACATGACCCGGGGAGAGTTGCCTGAGGATGAAACCTTGGCCAAACAGATAACCCGACGGTCTAAATCAATGACAATTGGCAATGGCGAGTTACATCATCGCAGTGTCACTCGGGCGTTTCAACGTTGTGTGTCTCCTAAGGAAGGCCAATAGATTCTTCATGAGATTCGTGAAGGAGATTGTTGCCATCATGCTGGTTCAAAGTCCCTTGTGGCCAAAGCTTTCCATCATGGATTTTATTGGCTGATGGCTCATGCTGATACAGAAGATCTGGTCAGTATATGTGACGGGTGTCAGAAATTTTCACATCGAGCTGATGTGCCGACTCAAGAATTGAGGATGATACCAATTACTTGGCCGTTTGCTGTGTGGGGGCTTGACATGGTTGGGCCTTTCAAAAGATCCAAGGATAAAAAGACACACCTTTTGGTGTAAGTGGATAAGTTCACAAAGTGGGTGGAAGCAGAGCCGGTCAGTAAATGTGACGCGGCGACGGCGGTTCAATTCATGAAAAAGGTGATTTTTCGTTTTGGTTTCCCCCATAGCATCATAACTGATAATGGCACTAACTTGTCCAAGGGGGCTATGGAGGAGTTCTGTCAACATGAGCATATTCGGCTTGATGTCTCATCAGTGGCTCACCCCCAATCCAGTGGTCAAGCAGAAAGAGCCAATCAAGAGATTTTGAAGGGTATCAAGCCCCGACTTCTACTTCCTTTGAAACGAACGTCGGGTTGTTGGGTGGAGGAGTTACCATCAGTGTTATGGAGCATCAATACTACCCCCAACAGATCTACGGGTTATACCCCTTTCTTCATGGTTTATGGAGCAGAGGCGGTTCTTCCTAGTGACATCCGCCATGACTCGCCCCGAGTGGCGGCTTAAGTGGAAGCTAATAATGAGCAAGGACGTCGGGAGGCGCTTGACCTGTTGGATGAGAAGCGTGACTTGGCAGCAGCCCGTTCAGCGATTTACCAACAAGACCTGTGGCATTATCACAGCCGTCGGGTTAAATCCAGAACCTTTCAAGAAGGCGACTTGGTGCTCCAGCCCATCCAGGATCAAACTGATGCACACAAGTTATCCCCGCCTTGGGAAGGGCCCTTTGTGGTCATTAAGAATTTGAAAAACGGGTCATACTACCTTATCGATGTTCGAGAGTACAAAGACTCACGTAAGTCGGAGGAGGAGACCTGTCGGTCGTGGAATATAGCTCATCTTCGGCTTTACTACACTTGACCCACCGGCTCTCATGATGTACATATCCTGGTGATGTATATATTATCAATAATAAAGCAGGACCTCTGTCCTTTTCATCCTCAAAGATCATATGTCTTCATCATTTCAAAAAGATCAACTGGGGGCTGATCGTATTCGAATCCAGCTTAACCCCTCTTGGTCCGACCCTGATCGTATTCGAATCAAAGTCGTTAAATATTCTCAAGGTCACTTGGGGGCTTCCTGTTCAAACATAGGTCGTATTCGAACCAAAGAGAACATAGATGTCGGTACCCACTTGATCGGCGCAATGCCAAAACCCACTTGGGGGCTTCTTGATCGTATTCGAATCATAGCTTAACCCCTCTTGGGTCCGAGCCGGATCGTATTCGAATCAGAGTCGTTAAATATTCTCAATGTCATTTGGGGGCTTCCTGTTCAAATATAGGTCGTATTCGAACCAAAGAGAACATAGCAGTTGGTACCCTCTTGATCGGCGCAATGCCAAAGCCACTGGGGGCTTCTTGATCGTATTCGAATCATAGCTTAACCCCTCTTGGGTCCGACCCAGATCGTATTCGAATCAGAGTTGTTAAATATTCTCAAGGTCATTTGGGGGCTTCCTGTTCAAACATAGGTCGTATTCGAACCGAAGAGAACATAGCTGTTGGTACCCTCTTGATTGGCGCAATGCCAAAGCCACTGGGGGCTACATGGTCGTATTCGAACCCTAGCTTAACCCCTTTGGGACGGTTTACTGATCATATTCGAATCAGAAGCCTTAATTTGTATTTCTATTCTTTTTTGCTTAAGTCTTTTTTGAAAGCACTCTTTGAATTTGTCTTGAGACCTTTTCTGTGTTCATGTTCTAAGGCATATAAGGTTTCTGTTTGAGTCGGCTTGACTTTGAACAATTAGTCGCCAGGCGTGTGACACACTCCAATTGAAGTCATGACTTCTAAACTTGGTCACCACCCTTACTGTACAGGTCATCTAAACCGGCAGTTAAAATTTGACATCTCGGGTATGATGTTATCACAGTTATATTAAAAGTTCTATTCTCATCAGGATTATTTATAACCCATATTTCACATTTGTCATTATGTGGGATAATAATGACCCGCCTTGCGGTAAACCGCCAAGGGTCTCTCTGATCCATCTCTCTGTGCAGGATAGATTACAGGCTTTCTTATGCACAAGGAAATTGAAAAGCGTAAGACAGAGTAAATATATGAAAGTGGATTAAACAATATTAACGCATCAAAACATGCACGAAGGCATGGCACAGCAAAGTCATTTCTACTCCTATTACATGACTCCTCGAGTCAAAATGATTAACATTGTTTTTCAACAAGACTACAAATATGAGCTGCCCGGCGGATTAATTCTCTTGATGGCCTGAAGCTTCTGGATCAACCCTTTCCACTTGTTCGTCATGTTCCCGATCCTGGAAGGTTGATGACGACCAGTCAATGCCACTCAAAGCTTTAAATTTAGCTTCGTCATCAATTAATCCGGCCGGGTCAACTTCAGGGGCGAAGGTATGCTTACGAATAGGTGGAATCAGATTTGTCAAAGTATATTGTGGTGTGGGGATCCTCCGGTTCTCTGCATCATAACCCACCTGGTACTTGGAGAGATCCACCTATTCAGCAATCAGAGTGGCCACAAGGCGCATTTCCTTCACACAAGCGGCAAAATCTTCCTGTTCAAATGAAGTACCATCTTCCTTCCGGCTTGGATACCGAATGGAGATGTCGGCTGGGTCTAGCTCCGGTAGCCAGGCTTTGGCCTGGCTTAACGCGGCCACAACTCCGGCTCTTACAGACGACCGCCTCAGTTCAGTAAACCGTTGGGGCAGCACAGAAAGCTTCCTTAGTACATCTGCCCAAAGTGTTGGAACTTCATTTGACAAGGCCACGGTGGCTAAGGCGCGCTGAGATCCGGTGTATAGTTGCTCCACCAGTGTATTAACCGCCTTCAGCTTTGTTAACATATCTTGGTTGAGATTTGAACTCCTGGGGCCTGCATAGCAATGTCAGGTGCGTTCATAACAATTTATATGATCATCGGAAAGTTTCAAATATTTATAACTTGCAGGGCGACTTACCAAAGATTGTCGTAACCATCTGGGTCACGTGGTGTTTTAAGCCGGACAATTCATTGGTCGCCTTTTCAAGAGCCGCCTCTGCCTTGTCAGCTCGTTGGGTTAAGGCATTCTTTTCATCAGCCCAAGCTTTTCTCTCCACCTCAAAGTCGGCCTTCAGCTTCTCTTGTTCAGATACATTGAATTCAAACTTGGAGTTGGCCCTTTGGGTTTCTGTCTCTTGTGATTGCAGGTGGTTCTTTAAGTCAGATATTTCTGATTAAAATTGACTGGTGGCGACCTGCACAAATACCGGATCAAAATCATGACTATTAGCATATCATATTCAAGTCCCAAGCACCTTACAAGCAAGAGTACTTGGCACTTGGGGGCTAATGTCTACCGCGGAAGTCTATCTACAGTGGCGGTTCATGAGATTGGCGGTTCATGAGAGTAAGTCCCAACCGTTTTGCAAGCAAAGCACTTGACACTTGGGGGCTAATGTCTACCGCGGAAGTCTATCTATAGTGGTGGTTCATGATGAGTGGCGGTTCACAAAGTTAAAGTCCCAAGCACTTTGCAAGCAAGACTACTTGGCACTTGGGGGCTAATGCATATTGCAGTTCAAACTATGCAGTTAATATGTTCTACGCAAGCATGTGAAGGACCGGCTCATTCATTTTGATTAAACCGGCCCTTGGGGGTTGCGGATTAAGCCGGATATTACAGGTTTGATCTAGAGACATTATTAATACTTGTCTGATACTTCTAAATCGATATCATATTCATCATAAGCAGTAGACTTGGGGCTTGGCATAATAAGGATGATTTAGACAAGAGATGATACCTCAAATTTATGGTGCATTTGCTTCACCATGTCAATTTCGACGTCATGGCTGTTGTGCACTTGACTAAGATAGCCAGACAAAACTTCCCCAATACTCATCTAAGAATAATTAGCGATATCAAATCTGACCTTGCGGCAGCTCAACTGCTCCTCCTTCGCAGAGCACTTGGCAAGTACAGTGGGTCTCCCTGGCTTAGCATAGCCAGTTCTTGTAATCTCCACATCAGCATCATGAGAGTCGTCTGCTTTGGCTGGGCTAGGGACTTCAGGATTTTCAACAACGTCAGTGGTGTGTTCTGCGGGTGGGTCAGAAGTTGGCACTGCTGTATCATGAACCGGATCAAGCGCTGGCTCAGGAATAGGAGCATCAAGAGTAGTCGTCTAGAGATCCGGCTCATGGTTAGTTGGCTTTTCAACCGGCTTATTCTTCTTTACCCTTTTGCTGGGTTTCGCTTGTCCACTGCATAAAGATCAAAAAAGGATAGTACAAAGCCCAAAGAGTTGCATTAAAGTACAAAATAAGTAAGTCATCATTACCCTGGAGCGATCTTGAAAGCCGGCAGGTTCAATTCAATTGAGTCGCTGGAGGAAGGAAATGTTTCCTGATAATTTGGGTCAGAAGGGTTCAGTGGTTGACGAGTGAGACCCGCCAAAGGATAAGAAAAATGTAAGTCAGAGGTGACCTCGTTCCGGAGTTTCCGTGGTGTATTGGGCAAGCTGGAGGAGAGCTTTGTGTCTTCGCTGGTCTGGGTCTGCCTCCGGCTCTCATGAATTTGTCGCTTCAAAAGAAATTGAGGATCTTGATAAGCTAAAGGATGTGAAAATCTTACTTTCCGGGTTACTTGGCGGATTTTTGGGCGCGACAAAGGCTCTGAGTCGGAGGAAATAATAGTTACCTCTTCGTCCACCCCCTGACTCGTGCCCGTGTCATCTTGATCATAATTAGTATCCATAAGGTGATTAAAAAATGAGCCAGGAGAGTCAAGGGCTACCTCCGACTCAGAAGAGTCATCCAGCTGAAGCTGCTCAGAAGCACTAGCTTTCTTTCCGCATCTCTTCACGACGGCTCTCCTAGCAGCTCTCTTGGCCTTCCTGGCTCTTTTTGCGGCCTCATGATCATATTTGACTTTCCAAAAAATTTCATCAGCCTGTGAAAGACAACAAAGGTTTGAGTACAGATAAAACATCAATATTGGAAATGATTTGTTCAGCTTGGCGACTTACCGCTGGAGCCGGGTTGGCTGTGTAGAAAGGGCGTAAGCCCACCTTGCCGCAGTCTACTAGGCTTTCATTGAGGAGACACTTGGTCATGTCATTGATGACATGATCAGGCAGATTATCAGGACTGTGTCATAGAGGATCATATTTCTTGCTTGAGTAATTGCACATTAGACCGGGGCGGCGGCTTAATGGAATGATCCGCCAGGCGTGCCAGACCCGAACCAAGTCAATGCCATTCAACCCATTCCCCAGAAGTGCTTTGATTTTGGCCAAGGTGGGGGCAAGCGTTTTGCGTTCGGTGGCTGATATCTTGTCAGGCAGAGGATGATTGGAATCAGGACGCAAGGCATGAAAACCAGGCAGAGGATTCTCATCAGTCGGGGAAGTGTCTTGGCAATAAAACCACATTTGATTCCAGTTTTAGGGTGGCTTGGCGAATTGGCATAAAGAAAAATGACGTCTCTCTGACGCTGGATTGAGACGCCGCCAAGTTCCAAGCTCTGTCCGCTGGCGCATTCGTTTTGGCGGTTCAAGTAGAATAACTCTCTGAAGATTAGCAGGTTGGGTTCTTCTCCAAGATATACCTCACTGAACACTTGAAAATTACAAATGTTAGACATGTAATTGGGTCCGATGTCTTGAGGACGGAGATCAAAGAAGTGCAGGATGTTCCTAAAGAATTTTGAGCTGGATTGTGAGAAACCCCGGTTCATATGATCCGTGAAGACAATCACTTCCCCTTCCTTGGGTTGAGGTCTCTCTTCTGTCGGGTCAGGGGCATGATACGACATGATATCCCTTTTCGGTAGATAACCGACTTTCACAAAATCTTCAAGGGTCTTCTTAGTAACAATGGACAGGACCCAGTTGCATGAGGTGCTTGTCTTAGGTGCCATTGTGATGGAAATCTAAGAAAGGATAAAAAATTTCGGTTCAAATTTAAACCGGAGGAAATGTTAGTGCATATTCAAGATGGCGGCTTATGAAGGGGCCTAATGGTATAAGCCTAATTATGTCAGATTATTTAAAGCTGCCATAAGCATCATTGGCAGTTAAGTTATTTAAGCCACCATGGGCGGTCAAGATTATCAACTAAGCATTGCTTTTTAAGCCGGTGATAAGAGTCTCCATGGCTAGGTGGATCTAACAAATACAGTTTTTTGCCTAAGTGTTGCATAA
Organism: Triticum aestivum; assembly: GCF_018294505.1. NCBI lineage: Eukaryota > Viridiplantae > Streptophyta > Magnoliopsida > Poales > Poaceae > Triticum > Triticum aestivum. The sequence goes on along the minus strand of NC_057798.1, from coordinate 714,040,411 downwards.
ACAAGTTTCACAAGTTGCAGATACTATTTTGGATCAAACAGTTGTTCAGAAAAGAAAATATTCTAGACCTAAAAACAAAGTACAAATGAGTTCATCAGTTCTAATAAGGCCTCTTTGCAAGATAAAGGAATCTGCTAGTATAAAAAATGAGTGCGAAACAGCTATCGCATGAGTTTTATACTCTTTTTGGATCAAAGGAGGCGGCAGTGGTAGAACTATGAAGAAACCGAGATGAGCAGCAAAGAACATCGAAAGAACCTACGAACCCTAATGCAGATCTGAAGTAGGGTAAGAGGAAAACTTATGGATGTAGGGCTGCTGCGGAGGCTCGCCGCCGTTCTCTGGACAGATTCAGGAAGGAGAAGACGAGGTGCGCAGCGGCGGCGGCGGAGCTTGAGCAGAAGTAGGGTGCGAGAGGAAGAAGATGCGGGAAGGAGAAGAATGAGAAAAGACCTGGTCGGGTCTATTTATAAGGAAAAACTTGATAAGTGGGCGCGAAAAATGAGGGGGCCAAAGACATAAGTTATCCAACTACAAGGACACCTCAATTTTCAGGATGGTCTTTAACATAAGGATCCGTTGAGATATATTGGACAAATCATAAATTGATGACAGATGACGTCACGGCGGGTTATCCCAAATCCGGAGGATGGCGTCACGGCGGGTTAAGTTCTATCACAAAGAGGAAGCAAAAGATTTTTCTTAGGTGTTGAAGATTGACATGAACAAGTTCAAATCAATCTGGGGCCTAATGTTGGGGATATAACTATTAGGTATGACCTGCCCAGGAGGGGCCGGGTCACACCTATGATGAAGCCCACTGAAGACACTTAAAGATGCCGGTTCACTTAAAGGCCCAAGGCCCAGAGGCGACTTAAGGCCTGTAGAGATAAACCGCCATGTATGTGTAACTTGTATTGTAAGATAGGAATAGAGAGAGACTGAGCCGGACACTATTTATGAACCGGCCGGGACTCTGTGAGCCTCTGGGCGTCGACCTCTGTATATAAAGGGATGAGCCGGCGACGGTTCAGGGTAAGAAACATCAAGTCGAGAACTAGGTCAAGCGGATTCGCTCCCTGGTTATCGAGACATAAGCAACCCCACCCAAAACTGGATCGTAGGCTTTTACCTTCACCGCAAGGGGCCGAACTAGTATAAACCTTGTGTCCTTTGTCCCGTTTAACCCCTTTAAGCTTCCTAGTTGCGATGGCTCCATGACTAAGTCCTTACGCTAGGACATCTAACGTGACAATTCCACGACAAGAGTGGTACGGTAATCCTATTCTGGAAGACATGTTGTTAGACCAAGACGAACCTACGAAGAAGCTATGATGAGCCCAGATTCCGACAGATGTCTTGAAGCCATGAAATCTGAGATAGGAACCATGTATCAGAACAAAGTGTGGACTTTGGTGGGTTTGCCTGATGATCGGCAAGTCATAGAGAATAAATGGATCTTCAAGAAGAAGACGGGCACTGATGGTAATGTTACTGTCTACAAAGCTCGACTTGTCACAAAACGTTTTTAAGTTCAATGGGTTGACAACGATGAGACTTTCTCACCCGTAGCGATGCTTAAGTCTGTCCAAATCATGTTAGAAATTTGCCGCATTTTATGTAATTTGGCAAATGGATGTCAAAACTGCAATCCTTAATGGATTTCTTAAAGAAGAGTTGTATATGATACAACCAGAAGGTTTTGTCGATCCTAAAGGTGCTAACAAAGTGTGCAAGCTCTAGCGATCCTTCTATGGACTGGTGCAAGCATCTCGGAGTTGGAATATACGCTTTGATAAGGTGATCAAAGCATATGGTTTTATACAGACTTATGGTGAAACCTGTATTTACAAGAAAGTGAGTGGGAGCTTGTAGCATTTCAAATATTATATGTGGATGACATATTGTTGATTAGAAATGATATAGAATTTCTGGATAGCATCAAAGGATACTTGAATAAGAATTTTTCAGTAAAAGACCTCAGTAACGCTACTTATGTATTGGCCATCAAGATCTCTGTAGAGATAGATCGAGACGCTTAATAGGACTTTCACAAAGCACATACCTTGACAAAGTTTTGAAGAAGTTCAAAATGGATCGGTCAAAGAAAGGGTTCTTTCCTGCATTGCAAAGTATGAAGTTGAGTATGACTCAAAACCCGACCACAATAGAAGATAGATAGAATGAAAGTCATTCCCTATGCCTCAACCATAGGTTCTATAAAGTATGCCATGCTGTGTACCAGGCCTATTGTGTACCTTGCCATGAGTTTGGCAAGGGGGTACAATAGTGATCTAGGAGTAGATCACTAGACAACGGTCAAACTTTATCCTTAGTTACCTAAGAGGACTAAGGAAATATTTCTCGGTTATGGAGGTTATAAAGTGTTCGTCGTAAAGGGTTACGCCGATGCAAGCTTTGACACCAATTCGGATGACTCAGAGTCTCAATCAGGATACAAAATGGGAGCAATTAGCTATAATAGCACCATGCAGAGCATTGTAGACATAGAATTTTGCAAATATACATACAAATCTGAATGTGACATGCCCGTTGACTAAACTTCTCTCACAAGCAAAGCATGATCACACCTTAGTACTCTTTGGGTGTTAATCACATGGCGATGTGAACTAGATTATTCACTCTAGTAAACCCTTTGGGTGTTGTTCACATGACAATGTGAACTATGGGTGTTAATCACATGACGATGTGAACTATGGGTATTAATTACATGACGATGTGAACTATTGGTCTTAAATCACATGGTGATGTGAACTAGATTATTGACTCTAGTGCAAGTGGGAGACTGAAAGAAATATGCTGTAGAGGGAATAATAAAGTTACTATTTTATATTTAGTTATTCATAATAAAGTTTTATTATTCATGCTAGAATTGTATTGATCAGAAACTTAAATACATGTGTGAATAGATAAACAAATGTCGTGTCCCTAGTAAGCCTCTACTAGACTAGCTCGTTGATCAAAGATGGTTAAGGTTTCCTAACCATGGACATGTGTTGTCATTTTATAACGGGATCACATCATTAGGAGAATGATGTGATGGACAAGACCCACCCGTTAGCTTTAACATAATGATCGTTCATTTTATTGCTATTGCTTTCTTCATGTCAAATACTTATTCCTTCGACTATGAGATTATGCAACTCCTGGATACCAGAGTAATACCTTGTGTGCTATCAAACGTCACAACGTAACTTGGTGATCATAAAGATGCTCTAAAGGTATCTCCAAAGGTGTTTATTGAGTTGGCATAGATCAAGATTAGGATTTGTCACTCCGAGTATTGGAGAGGTATCTCTGGGCCCTCTCGGTAATACAGATAATAAGCTTGCAAGCAAATGACTAAGGAGTTAGTCGCGAGGTGATGTATTATGGAACGATTAAAGAGACTTGACGGTAACGAGATTGAACTAGGTATGAAGATACCGACGATCGAATCTCGGGCAAGTAATGTACCGATAGATAAAGGGAATTACGTATGTTGTCATTACGGTTTGACCGATAAAGATCTTCGTAGAATATGTAGGAGCCAATATGGGCATCCAGGTTCTGCTATTGGTTATTGACCGGAGAGGTGTCTCGGTCATGTCTACATAGTTCTCAAACCCGTGGGGTCCGCACGCTTAACATTCGATGTCGATTTGGTATTATATGAGCTATGTGGTTTGCTGATCAAATGTTGTTCGGAGTCTCCGATGTGATCACGGACATGAGAGGAGCTCCGAAATGGTCTGGATGTAAAGGTCGATATATAGGATGATGCTATTTGGTCCCCGGAATAGTTTCAGAATGCACCGGAAGTTATGGAATGCTGGAAGGGGTTCCGGAGGCATCAGGAGAGTATTGGGCCTTAGTTGGCCATGTAGAGGGGAACACACCAGCCCACATGAGCTCGTGCTGTTGGAAATATGCCCTAGAGGCAATAATAAAATGGTTATTATTATATTTCTTTGTTCATGATAATTGTCTGGTATTCATGCTATAATTGTGTTATCCGGAATTCGTAATACACGTGTGAATACATAGACCACAACATGTCCCTAGTAAGCCTCTAGTTGACTAGCTCGTTGATCAACAGATAGTCATAGTTTCCTGACTATGGGCATTGGATCATTGATAACGGGATCACATCATTAGGAGAATGATGTGATGGACAAGACCCAATCCTAAGCATAGCTCAAAGATCGTGTAGTTCGTTTAGCTAGAGCTTTTCCAAATGTCAAGTATCATTTCCTTAGACCATGAGATTGTGCAACTCCCGGATACCGTAGGAGTGCTTTGGGTGTGCCAAACATCACAACGTAACTGGGTGATTATAAAGGTGCACTATGGGTATCTCCGAAAGTGTCTGTTGGGTTGGCACGAATCGAGATTGGGATTTGTCACTCCCTATGACGGAGAGGTATCTCTGGGCCCACTCGGTAATGCATCATCATAATGAGATCAATGTGACCAAGTGTCTGGTCACGGGATCATGCATTACGGTACGAGTAAAGTGACTTTCCGGTAACGAGATTAAACGAGGTATTGGGATACCAACGATCGAATCTGGGGCAAGTAACGTACCAATTGACAAAGGGAATTGTATACGGGGTTGCTTGAATTCTCGACATCATGGTTCATCCGATGAGATCATTGAGGAGCATGTGGGAGACAACATGGGTATCAAGATCCCGCTGTTGGTTATTGACCGGAGAGGCGTCTCGGTCATGTCTGCATGTCTCCCGAACCCGTAGGGAATACACACTTAAGGTTCGGTGATGCTAGGGTTGTAGAGATATAAGTATGCAGTAACTCAAAAGTTGTTCGGAGTCCCGGATGAGATCCCAGACATCACGAGGAGTTCCGGAATGGTCCGTAGGTAAAGAATTATATATAGGAAGTCAAGTTTCGGCCATCGGGAAAGTTTTGGGGCTTACCGCTATTGTACCGGGACCACCGGAAGGGTCCCGGGGTCCACCGGGTGGGGACACCTATCCCAGAGGGCCCCATGGGCTGAAGTGGGAGCGGAACCAGCCCCTGGTGGGCTGGTGCGCCCCCCTTTGCCCCCCCTGCGCCTAGGGTTGGAAACCCTAGGGGTGGGGGGCGCACCCACTTGGCTTGGGGGGCAAGCCACCCCCTTGGCCGCCGCCCCCCCTTGGAGATTGTATCTCCTATGGCCGGTTCACCCCCTAGGGGACTATATAAACAGGGGGAGGGAGGGAAGCCGCACCCATGCTCTTGGCGCCTCCCTCTCCCTCTGCTACACCTCTCCCTCTCGTAGAGCTCGGCGAAGCCCTGCCGAGATCGCTGCTGCATCCACCACCACGCCATCGTGCTGCTGGATCTCCATCAACCTCTCCTTCCCCCTTGCTGGATCAAGAAGGAGGAGACGTCTTCCCAACCGTACGTGTGTTGAACGTGGAGGTGCTGTCCGTTCAGCACTAGGATCACCGGTGATTTGGATCACGACGAGTACGACTCCCTCAACCCCGTTCTCTTGAACGCTTCCGCTCGCGATCTACAAGGGTATGTAGATGCACTCCTCTCTCTCTTTGCTAGATGAACTCATAGATTGATCTTGGTGAAAGCGTAGAATTTTTTTTATTTTTTGCAACGTTCCCCAACAGTGACATCATGAGCTAGGTCTATGCATAGTTCTCTTTGCACGAGTAGAACACAATTTGTTGTGTGCGTAGATGTTGTCAACTTTCTTGCCACTACTAGTCTTATTTTGCTTCGGCGGCATCATGGGATGAAGCGGCCCAGACCGACCTTACACGTACGCTTACGTGAGACAGGTTCCACCGACTGACATGCACTAGTTGCATAAGGTGGCTAGCGGGTGTCTGTCTCTCCCACTTTAGTTGGAGCGGATTCGATGAAAAGGGTCCTTATGAAGGGTAAATAGAAGTTGGCATATCACGTTGTGGCTTTCACGTAGGTAAGAAAACGTTCTTGCTGGAACCCTATTGCAGCCACGAAAAAACATGCAACAACAATTAGAGGACGTCTAACTTGTTTTTGCAGCTTATGCCTTGTGATGTGATATGGCCAAAAGTTGTGATGAATGATATATGTGTGATGTATGACATCATGTTCTTGTAATAGGAATCACGACTTGCATGTCGATGAGTATGACAACCGGTAGGAGCCATAGGAGTTGTCTTAATTATTGTACGACCTGCGTGTCAATGATTAAACGCCATGTAATTACTTTACTTTATTGCTAAATCGTTAGCCATAGTAGTAGAAGTAATAGTTGGCGAGGAACTTCATGGAGACACGATGATGGAGATCATGGTGTCATGCCGGTGACGAAGATGATCATGGAGCCCCGAAAATGGAGATCAAAGTAGCTATATGATATTGGCCATATCATTTCACTATTTGATTGCATGTGATGTTTATCATGTTTTTGCATCTTGTTTACTTAGAACGATGGTAGTAAATAAGATGATCCCTCATAATAATTTCAAGAAAGTGTTCCCCCTAACTGTGCGCCGTTGCGAAAGTTCGTTGTTTCGAAGCACCACATGATGATCGGGTGAGATAGATTCTAAAGTTCACATACAACGGGTGTAAGACAGATTTACACATGCGTAAACACTTAGGTTAACTTGACGAGCCTAGCATGTACAGACATGGCCTCGGAACGCAAGAGACCAAAAGGTCGAACATGAGTCGTATGGAAGATACGATCAACATGGAGATGTTCACCAATGATGACTAGTCCGTCTCACATGATGATCGGATACGACCTAGTCGACTCGGATCATGTATCACTTAGATGACTAGAGGGATGTCTAATCTGAGTGGGAGTTCATTGAATAATTTGATTAGATGAACTTAATTATCATGAACTTAGTCTAAAATCTTTACAAAAATGTCTTGTAGATCAAATGGCCAACGCTCATGTCCACCTCAACTTCAACGCGTTCCTAGAGAAAACCAAGCTGAAAGATGATGGCAGCAACTATACGGACTGCGTCCGGAACCTGAGGATCATCGTCATAGCTGCAAAGAAAGATTATGTCTTAGAAGCACCGCTAGGTGAAGCACCCATCCCAGAGAACGAAGACGTTATGAACGCCTGGCAGTCTTGTGCTGATGATTACTCCCTCGTTCAGTGCGGCATGCTTTACAGCTTAGAACCAGGGCTCCAAAAGCGTTTTGAGCAACATGGAGCATATGAGATGTTCGAAGAGCTGAAAATGGTTTTCCAAGCTCATGCCCGGGTCGAGATATATGAAGTCTCCGACAAGTTCTTCAGTTGTAAGATGGAGGAAACTAGTTCTGTCAGTGAGCACATACTCAAAATGTCTGGGTTGCACAACCGCTTGACTCAGCTGGGAGTTAATCTCCCGGATGACGCGGTTATTGACAGAATCCTCCAGTCGCTTCCACCGAGCTACAAGAGCTTTGTGATGAACTTCAATATGCAGGGGATGGAAAAGACCATTCCTGAGGTATATTCAATGCTGAAATCAGCGGAGGTAGAGATCAAAAAGGAACATCTAGTGTTGATGGTGAATAAAACCACTAAGTTCAAGAAAGGCAAGGGTAAGAAGAACTTCAAGAAGGACGGCAAGGGAGTTGCCGCGCCCGGTAAGCCAGTTGCGGGGAAGAAGTCAAAGAATGGACCCAATCCTAAGACTGAGTGCTTTTATTGCAAGGGAAGTGGTCACTGGAAGTGGAACTGCCCCAAGTACTTAGCGGACAAGAAGGCCGGCAACACCAAAGGTATATGTGATATACATGTTATTGATGTGTACCTTACCAGCACTCATAGTAGCTCCTGGGTATTTGATACCGATGCCGTTGCTCATATTTGTAACTCAAAGCAGGAGCTGCGGAATAAGCGGAGACTGGCGAAGGATGAGGTGACGATGCGCGTCGGGAATGGTTCCAAGGTCGATGTGATCGTCGTCAGCACACTAACTCTACATTTACCTACGGGATTAGTTTTAAACCTCAATAATTGTTACTTAGTGCCATCTTTGAGCATGAACATTGTATCTGGATCTCGTTTAGTACGAGATGGCTACTCATTTAAATCCGAGAATAATGGTTGTTCTATTTATATGAGAGATATGTTTTATGGTCATGCCCTGATGGTCAATGGTTTATTCTTAATGAATCTCGAACGTGATGTTGCACATATTCATAGTGTGAATACCAAAAGATGTAAAGTTGATAACGATAGTCCCACATACTTGTAGCACTGCCGCCTTGGTCACATTGGTGTCAAGCGCATAAAGAAGCTCCATGCTGATGGACTTTTAGAGTCTCTCGATTATGAATCATTTGACACATGCGAAACATGCCTCCTGGGCAAAATGACCAAGACTCCGTTCTACGGAATAATGGAGCGAGCAACCAACTTATTGTAAATCATACATACTGATGTGTGCGGTCCAATGAGCGTTGAGGCTCGCGGAGGATATCATTATGTTCTCACTCTCACTGACGAGTTGAGTAGATATGGGTATGTATACTTGATGAAACACAAGTCTGAGACCTTTGAAAAGTTCAAGGAATTTCAGAATGAGGTAGAGAATCAACGTGACTGAAAGATAAAGTTCTTACGATCAGATCGTGGAGGAGAATAGTTAAGTCATGAATTTGGTACGCACTTAAGGAAATGTGGAATCGTTTCACAAGTCACACCGCCTGGAACACCTCAGTGTAACGGTGTGTCCGAACGTCGTAATCGCACTTTATTGGATATGGTGCGATCTATGATGTCTCTTACCGATTTACCGCTATCATTTTGGGGATACGCTCTAGAGACAACTACATTCACTTTAAATAGGACACCATCTAAATTCGTTGAGATGACACCGTATGAATTATGGTTTGGGAAGAAACCTAAGCTGTCATTTCTAAAAATTTGGGGATGTGATGCTTATGTTAAGAAACTTCAACCTGAAAAGCTCGAACCCAAGTCGGAAAAATGCGTCTTCATAGGATACCCTAAGGAAACCATTGGGTATACCTTCTACCTCAGATCCGAAGGCAAGATCTTTGTTGCCAAGAACGGGTCCTTTCTGGAGAAAGAGTTTCTCTCGAGAGAAGTATGTGGGAGGAAAGTGGAACTTGATGAAGTACTACCTCTTGAACTGGTGAGTAGCGCGGCTCAGGAAGATGTTCCTGTGATGCCAGCACCAACTAAAGAGGAAGTTAATGATGATGATCAAGGTACTTCGGATCAAGTTACTACTGAACTTCGTAGGTCCACGAGGACACATTCCACACCAGAGTGGAATGGCAACCCTGTCCTGGAAATCATGTTGTTAGACAACGGTGAACCTTCGAACTATGAAGAAGCGATGGCGGGCCCAGATTCCAACAAATGGCTTGAAGCCATGCAATCCGAGATAGGATCCATGTATGAAAACGAAGTATGGACTTTGACAGACTTGCCCGATGATCGGCGAGCGATAGAAAACAAATGGATCTTTAAGAAGAAGACGGACGCGGATGGTAATGTTACCATCTATAAAGCTCGACTTGTCGCTAAGGGTTATCGACAAGTTCAAGGGGTTGACTACGATGAGGCATTCTCTCCTGTAGCGAAACTAAAGTCCGTCCGAATCATGTTAGCAATTGCTGCATACTATGATTATGAGATATGGCAAATGGACGTCAAAACGACATTCCTTAACGGCTATCTTAAGGAAGAACTGTATATGATGCAACCGGAAGGTTTTGTCAACCCGGAGAATGCTAACAAGGTATGCAAACTCCAGCGATCCATTTATGGGCTGGTGCAAGCATCTCGGAGTTGGAACATTCGCTTTGATGAGATGATCAAAGTGTTTGGGTTTATGCAGACTTATGGAGAAGCCTGCGTTTACAAGAAAGTGAGTGGGAGCTCTGTAGAATTTCTCATATTATATGTAGATGACATACTTTTGATGGGAAATGATATATAACTTTTGGATAGCATTAAGGCCTACTTGAATAAGTGTTTTTCAATGAAGGACCTTGGAGAAGCTGCTTACATACTAGGCATTAAGATCTAGGGATAGATCGAAACGCCTCATAGGCCTTTCACAAAGCACATACCTTGATAAGATATTGAAGAAGTTCAATATGGATCAGTCTAAGAAGGGGTTCTTGCCTGTGTTGCAAGGTGTGAAATTGAGCTCAGCTCAATGCCCGGCCACGTCAGAAGATAGAGAAAAGATGAGTGTCATCCCCTATGTCTCAGCTATAGGGTCTATTATGTATGCCATGCTTTGTACCAGACCTGATGTAAACCTTGCCGTAAGTTTGGTAGAAAGGTACCAAAGTAATCCCGGCATGGAACACTGGACAGCGGTCAAGAACATCCTAAAGTACCTGAAAATTACTAAGGATATGTTTCTCGTTTATGGAGGTGACGAAGAGCTCGTCGTAAAGGGTTACATCGATGCTAGCTTCGACACAGATCTGGATGACTCTAAGTCACAAACCGGATACGTGTATATTTTAAATGGCGGGGCAGTAAGCTGGTGCAGTTGCAAGCAAAGCGTCATGGCGGGATCTACATGTGAAGCAGAGTACATGGCAGCCTCGGACGCAGCGCATGAAGCATCTGGGTGAAAGAGTTCATCGCCGACCTAGGAGTCATACCCAATGCGTCGGGGACGATTGCACTCTTCTGTGACAACACTGGAGCTATTTCACTTGCCAAGGAGCCCAGGTTTCACAAAAAGACTAGGCACATCAAGCGTCGCTTCAACTCCATTCGTGAAAATGTTCAAGATGGAGACATAGATATTTGTAAAGTACATACGGATCTGAATGTAGCAGATCCGTTGACTAAACCTCTCCCTAGGGCAAAACATGATCAACACCAGAACTCTATGGATGTTCGATTCATCACAATGTAACTAGATCATTGACTCTAGTGCAAGTGGGAGACTGTTGGAAATATGCCCTAGAGGCAATAATAAAATGGTTATTATTATATTTCTTTGTTCATGATAATTGTCTGTTATTCATGCTATAATTGTGTTATCCGAAAATCGTAATACACGTGTGAATACATAGACCACAACATGTCCCTAGTAAGCCTCTAGTTGACTAGCTCGTTGATCAACAGATAGTCATGGTTTCCTTACTATTGGCATTGGATGTCATTGATAACGGCATCACATCATTAGGAGAATGGTGTGATGGACAAGACCCAATCCTAAGCATAGCTCAAAGATCGTGTAGTTCGTTTAGCTAGAGCTTTTCCAAATGTCAAGTATCATTTCCTTAGACCATGAGATTGTGCAACTCCCGGATACCGTAGGAGTGCTTTGGGTGTGCCAAACATCACAATGTAACTGGGTGACTATAAAGGTGCACTACGAGTATCTCCGAAAGTGTCTGTTGGGTTGGCACGAATCGAGACTGGGATTTGTCACTCCATATGACGGAGATGTATCTCTGGGCCCACTCGGTAATGCATCATCATAATGAGCTCAATGTGACCAAGTGTCTGGTCACGGGATCATGCATTACGGTACGAGTAAAGTGACTTGCCGGTAACGGCATTAAACGAGGTATTGGGATGCCAACGATCGAATCTCGGGCAAGTAACGTACGGATTAACAAAGGGAATTATATATGGGGTTGCTTGAATCCTCGACATCGTGGTTCATCCGATGAGATCATCTAGGAGCATGTGGGAGCCAACATGGGTATCCAGATCCCGCTGTTGGTTATTGACCGGAGAGGCGTCTCGGTCATGTTTGCATGTCTACCGAACCCGTAGGGTCTACACACTTAAGGTTCGGTGACGCTAGGGTTGTAGAGATATAAGTATGCAGTAACCTGAAAGTTGTTCGGAGTCCCGGATGAGATCCCGGACGTCACGAGGAGTTCCGGAATGGTCCGAAGGTAAAGAATTATATATAGGAAGTCAAGTTTCGGCCATCGGGAAAGTTTTGGGGGTTACCGGTATTGTACCGGGACCACCGGAAGGGTCCCGGGGGTCCACCGGGTGGGGCCACCTATACCGGAGGGCCCTGTGGGATGAAGTGGGAGGGGAACCAGCCCCTGGTGGGCTGGTGCACCCCCCTTTGCCCCCCTGCGCCTAGGGTTGGAAACCCTAGGGGTGGGGGGCGCACCCACTTGACTTGGGGGGCAAGCCACCCCCTTGGCCGCCCCCCCTTGGAGATTGCATATCCTAGGGCCGGTGCCCCCCCTAGGGGCCTATATAAAGAGAGGGGAGGGAGGGCAGCCGCACCCATGCTCTTGGCACCTCCCTCTCCCTCTGCTACACCTCTCCCTCTCATAGAGCTCGGCGAAGCCCTGCCGAGATCGCTGCTGCATCCACCACCACGCTGTCGTGCTGCTGGATCTCCATCAACCTCTCCTTCCCCCTTGCTGGATCAAGAAGGAGGAGACATCTTCCCAACCGTACGTGTGTCGAACGCGGAGGTGCTGTCCGTTCAGCACTAGGATCATCGGTGATTTGGATCACGACGAGTACGACTCCCTCAACCCTGTTCTCTTGAACGCTTCCGCTCGCGATCTACAAGGGTATGTAGATGCACTCCTCTCTCTCGTTGCTAGATGAACTCATATATTGATCTTGGTGAAAGCGTAGAATTTTTTTTATTTTCTGCAATGTTCCCCAACAGCTGCACCCCCTTAGGGCAGCCGCACCCAATTAGATGGAAAGGGGAGGCGCCACCTCCTCCTACCCTATCTCCGGAAGGGAAAGGAAGGAGCGGGGGAACCTCCCCTCTTTCCTTCTCCCAAGTGCATTATATGGAAGGGGGGGCACCACTAGGAATATCCTAGGGTGGCCGCCAACCCTATTGGGACGTCCTAGGGGATGCCTCCTCCCCTCCCACACCTATATATATGTGGGGAGGGGTGCCATACAATACACAGCTTATTCCACGTGGTGTGTCAGCACCCCTCAGCCTCTAGTTTACTCCTCCGCTCTAGATCGTGGCAGTGCTTAGGCGAAGCCTTGTGGGATTACTTCACCACCGTCATCACCACGCTGTTATGCTGACGGAACTCATCAACTACCTCACCCCGCTTTTTGGATCAAGATGGCGAGGACGACACCTAGCTGAACATGTGCAGAACGCTTAGGTGGCGTGCATTCGGTACTTGATCGGGTGGATCACAAAGGTGTACGACTACATCAACCGCGTTGAATAAATGTTTCCGCTTACGGTCTACGAGGGTACATAGACACACTCTCCCCCTCATTGATATGCATAGCCATGGATATATCATTGCGTGTGCGTAGAATATTTTTTGTTTTCCATGCAACAATTCCGAACAGACGCCTCCCTTTTCACCTCAGTCAAACGGGGTTGCCAAATGAAAAACCGTACTCTAACTGATTTGGTTAATGTCATGTTAGATACATCGGGTTTATCCAAGGCATTGTGGGGGGAGGTTGTATTGACATCATGTCATGTACTGAATAAAGTTGCCACGGAGGATAATGAGACTACTCCCTATAAGCAATGGGAAAAGAAAAGAACTACACTCTCGTACTTGCGCACTTGGGGCTGTTTGGCGAAAGTCAATGTGCCGATCTTCAAAAAGCGCTAGCTTTGACCGAAGGCTGTGGATTGCGTTAATGCTACTCTAAGGATACCGTTGGCTATAGATTTCTAGTAATGAAATCTGAGGTACCTAACCATAAGGTCGGTACAATTATAAAGTCTAAGGATGCTACATTCTTTGAGGATATTTTCCCCATGAGAGATATGCAAAGCACTTCTAGACTGGAATCTGATGAGACTCCAGAGCCAGTCATTCTGATGGAATATTATGAACAAAAAAATGATGAAAGTTCATCGGAGGATGACGAGGAAGCTCATGTTAGGAGCAAGAGATAGAGGACTGCAAAGTCTTTTGGTAATGACTTCCTTGTGTACCTCATGGATGATGACACTCCCAGTTCCATTTCAAAAGCTTATGCATCTCTGGATGCTGACTACTGGAAGGATGCGGTTCGTAGCGAGATGGATTCCATCTTGGCTAACAGGACATGGGAGATCACTAATCGTCCTTATGGTTGCCAACCATTGGGATGTAAGTGGGTGTTCAAAAGGAAGCTTAGGCCCGATGATACTATTGAGAAGTACAAGGGTAGGCTTGTGGCCAAGGATTACACCTAGAAAGAAGAAGACGATCTTTTTGATAGTTACTCACATGTGGCTAGACTGACAACCATTTGAGTGTTACTCGCAATGGCTGCCTTGCATGGTCTTCTCGTTCATCAGATGGACGTTAAGACGGCTTTTCTTAACGGAGAGCTAGACGAGGAAATTTACATGCAACAACCAGATGGCTTTATAGTAAATGGTCAGGAAAAAATGTGTGCAAGCTAGTGAAACCTTTTTATGGCCTAAAACAAGCGCCTAAGCAATGGCATGAGAAGTTTAATACAACTTTGACAACTTCTTAATTTTTGTTAATGAAGCTGACAACTGTGTATATCGCCATGGTGGGGGCGAAGGAGTTATACTGTTTCTGTATGTCGATGACATACTGATATTTGGGACCCATCTCAAAGTTATTGAGGAGGTCAATGCTTTTCTAACTCATAACTTTGAGATGAAAGACCTGGGCGTGGCTGATGTTATCTTGAACATCAAGCTACTGAGAAATACTGAGGGTGGAATTACACTTTTGCAATCACACTATGTTGAGAAGATTTTGAGTTGTTTTGGATATTCGGACTACAAACCTTTTGCAACACCTTATGATCCTAGCGTGCGGATTCGAAAGTTTGAAGGCACGACTGTAGATCAATTGAGATATTCTCAAGCGATTGGTTCACTCATGTACCTTGCATGTTAAAGATACGCTTGCAAGTGAGGCAAGAAAAAGGTCGACACATGTTTGATTGGGGACATTTAACTAACACTCACATTTTTTTAATAAAAAGACATGATTTTTAAAGTAAAAATAAAAAAGAAAGAGAAAATGGAAAAGAAACCAAAAATGATAATGGCCGAACGACCACTATTTTTGGATGTCAGCCCAAACACGCCGCGAGCCGTTTGATTGGTTGCACGCATCTTAGAGCAGGGAGATCAACCACGTCATCTTTTTGCACCCATTCTTGTTTTCATATTAATCTTCTGAATGACGTAGTCGTCCCCACCCTTATCCATTCCCAACACGGTTTCATCCCCCTCTCCCATCCCCCGGTGCCCTATCCACTCACTTCCATAGCAATATAGTAGAAGGATGGAGGAAGGAGAGAGCGGATGTGTGGCAGCTTGCCGACGGCGGCTAGGCGAAAGAAGGGGGAGGCTCGTTGCGGGAGCTCACCGACGGTCGCTGGGCGGAGAGCAGGAGGAGGCTCATGATGCCAGAGATGAGAAGCATCCTCCCGCCTCATCTCCTCCGCGGGCTCCAGCCCGCTGCAGCAGCAAGCTGCCATGGGGAGTAGGGTTAGCTTTGGCGGGGCAGAGGGGAGATGTGGTGGACGAGTGGCGGGAAGTGCAAGTCACAGCGCCGGATTCAGGGGATTGGAGGTGTCGTGGCCCATAGGCGATGAGTTCGCTACATATAGCACTCGCCTGGTGCCGGTAGTGGGAGGAGAAAGGGGCGGTGCGATTCTAGCACCAGCCTTGAGGTCGTCCAGCTCCAGTTACGTGGACAGGCCAGCGGCGAGCTGCGTGCGGGGTGAGAACCCAATGTTCAGAAACGTGGTGCTCTTTCATAGAAGTAGTTGCCATTTGTTCCTCTATGCAACCTGTTTCTATTTGTGCAACTTAATTCATGCAAAATCACTAGATCCAAGATTCCCACATCTTTTCTTATTCATTTCTAGGTTTCAACTAGCATCTAATCTATCTACCATTTCAATTTCTTATCATGATGTTTAGCAAAACTGCAAAAGCAAAACATGTCAATTTCTTTGATTATTACAAATTCTAACCCCTGGGCAACTTTTATAATTGTTAATTCATTCACATGACAATTCTCTTTTATAGTTTTTGTCCTAACATCATGGCCCATCCTAGATTTATTGTTTTCTAATGGTCATAGGCCAAATATAGGCCTTTTAGGAACTATGTGTCATATGATCATATGGTCATATGGCAATGAGGTGATCATTGCATTTTACGGTGTTTTTGCTATGGAAAGTTAAATATACATTTTGTCATGGCAACTTAAGATGTCTTGTTTTCCATGGCTAATTAATATGTTTGGCCATGTCATTGGAGTTCTATTGACATGCCAATAAACACTTGCCATGGCAACTTAACATGTGTTGCCCTGGCAAGTGTAGATGTTTTCCCTAACGTCGACCATTAATACATCATGTCAATTTTTTAGTTTACTCGGCATGGCAATTTTAACCTTTCAATTTGCTATGGCAGATTTGCCCTTATTCACATGGCAATTTTACCTAAATCGCCATGGCAAATTTTAAATATTATTGCCATGTCAATTTATACTCTTTAATTTTATGGCAATTTTTTACATTTTTTTTGCCATCACAAAATTATTTATACCGCCAAGGCAAAAAAAAACATTGTAGTCGATCACGGCTAATTAGATTTACTTTTTTTTTGCCATGGCAAATTCAATTTTATTGACATGACAAATTTACCTATATCGCCGTGGCAATTTGGAACCTTTCTTGCCATGGCAATTTCTAATCTTATTTTCCATGGCATGTTCACACTTATTTTTTATGGCAACACTATCTATTCTGCCATGGCAAAATTTAGATTTATTGTCATGGCAACACTATATTTACTTTCACATACGAGTTAATTTTTTTATTTTAGTCTATCATGGCGAATTAAATTTACTTTTGTTTTTTTGCCATGAAAAATTCACCTTCATTGACATGGCAAATTTAGCTGTATTGCCATGTCAAATTTTACCTTTTATTGCATGGCATTTTTTAAGTTTTCTGATATTGTTTTATTGCCATGGCAAAATTATCTATACTGGCATGGCGAATTTAGTTTGATTGCCATGGCAAAACTATCTATACTGGCATGGGAAATTTAGTTTCATTACCATGGCTAAATTATACTTGGTCAATCATGGCTAATTATTGTTTTTCTTTGTCATGCCAACATGGCAAGTTTAGTTTTATTGCGATGTCAAAACTATAATTGGTCGGTCATGGCAAATTATTGTTTTTATTTGTCATGCCAAATTTAACTTGGGTCGACCATGGCAATTTTAACCTTGGCACCAGTTGTTGTCATTTTTTCGTACCACGGCAAAAAGTGGGCTTTTTATTTGTCACAGTAAAAATGGCAATTTTACCTTTAATGACTTGGAAAATTTACCTACAACGCCTAGCAAATTCTTTTTTACCTCTTGTTTTGCTATGATTTTATTTTACTTTTAAATTTTCCATGGCAAATTTTACTATTTTTTGCCATGGCATATTTTTTAACATTTCCATGGCAATTTATAACATTTACATACATGTCAATATAATCGTTAATGGCAATTTTAATCAACATTTTTCTGCTTTTTAGAGTTGACGACATTTTTATAGCACAACAAAAGCCGGGCTTTTATTTTTGACAGGCAAAAAAAAAACTAGGCTTTGCTACTGGATTTTTTTCCCTTTGTCATCTTTTACGAAGGAAAGGCCTGTAGGGCCGATGGGCAGGATGTTCGGGCAGTAGTGGTTTAATCATTTGTTCTGGGGTGCTGCCGTACCGAACCTTTCGTTTGGTCTGGGAGGTTCTCGGACCGGACGTCAGGTAGATATAGACATCCAAAGAAAAAGAAAAAAATCATGAATTTATAAAAAGTTCATGAATTTGGAAACAAATAAATAAAAAGGAAAAAATGCAAAAGAAAACAAACAAAGCAGATCGGCCCACGTACCGCTTGAGAACGTAACCCAATATAATAAACAACAAACTAGTAGAATTGGCCAAACGCGGGCAGGAGGCTGGCGAGGACGCTCCGCGCGTGTGACAAGACAATGGGATAATGCTGGGCGAGCGTGACATTGATTTTGCATGAAAATTAAAAACCAGCGGACGGTTTTGGACTTAGATGTGATCGTAACTAAATTTTATCTAGATGTGAGTTAGCAATTCCGTACAATTTAACTTGCTAAAGCGGAGGCACTAATAAGCAGTTAACGTGTTACTATTAAGTTGCTGCATACGGCGTGAGAAACATCTTTATACTAGTTGTGATAAGTAATCCAAACAATTTAAAAAAAAAACATCCTTATACTAGTAGTGACTATGTCACAGTCGACTGAGACTTAACGAAGCCTAAGTCAATTGACATAATAACTTAAGTAAAAGAAAAACTATTTTTTACCCGGATCTACATGTAAAATCCTGCGGATATATCATCGACTGAGACTTGGTTAAGTCTTAGAGGGTGTTTGTTTCCATGAACTTATTGGCTTAGGGACTTAAAAAAGTCCCTATAAGTCACATCTAAATCAAACAGGAGGGACTTATAGGGACTTAAAGTGGTCGTTTGAGACTTATGAAATAAGACTCTCAAGAAGGGACTTATAGGGACTTATAGTTGTAATATGGTCTTATAGGGACTTATAAGTCCCAGGAACCAAACATGTAGGGACTTTTTGAGGACTTGGGACTTATAAGTTGGAACTAAAAAAAGTTGTAGGACTTGTGAACCAAACAGGGCCTTAGACAACTGAGATTTAGCAATCCTGGTTATTAAATGTTGTTTAACTCCGACCGATCGAGAGAGCTAGCTGATCCACTCCAGCATGCATCGACTTAATCGATTTGGACAGATTTGGTGGTGTATTCCTGCAAACTTCATCCGACGAACCGGCCGCCATGACAAAGCTTCGGAGGCTCCGCTCCGCCGGCCCGCCCGAAGCCGCGGCCTCTTGCGCCATCCCTTTCAGAGCCTCTACTCTTTCCCTGATCTCAATAGCCCTCGGGCCATGACCCATGAGCAGCTCCACGCACCTCGCGAGCTCCTCCCCGGTGAAGACGCCCTCGCTGTTGCGTTCCCCTCTGACGCCGGAAGCCCACTCCTCCTCTATCAAGAACGCGTTCGTCGGCTGGTCGAACAAGCTTGGCGCAGCGACGACCGGCACGCCGAGGGCCATGGCCTCCAGCGTCGAGTTCCAGCCGCAGTGCGTGACAAAGCATCCCACGGACGGGTGCGACAGGACCTTGGGTTGGTCGCACCACTCCACCACCATGCCCAGCCCCTCCTGCACGAGGTCATCCAGGCTCCGGCTCACGTCCTCCTGCCGCCCGTCGTTGCGCACGACGAGCAGGTACGGCCGCCCGCACCGCCGCAGCCCGCTGGCAATCTCCTCCATCTGCTTTTCGCTGTACGTCCATACGCTCCCGAACGAAACGTACACCACCGACCTCACCGCCTGCGCGCCCAGCCACTCCATGTACCTCTTCACGTCGGCGCCGGCGTGGCTGAACAGGTGGATGCGCGGCTCGGCCGAGGAGGACCCGATCACCGGCCCGACGGCGAACACGTCTAGGTGCTCCTTCATGGCTGCCAGCGCTGCCGGCTCCAGCTCGTCGAAAGTGTTCACGAGAACCTTGGTGCAGCCGTGATCGCCCAAGCGCTCGAACAGTTCTCCGGCCGCTTCGTTGAAGACCTTGGCCAGCTCGCTACCCGTGGTGTCGACGAGAAAGGACGGGAAGTCGCGGATCCGGAGCGGGCGGGGCAGTCCGGGCAGGGACACCTCGTACGCGGGGTCGGCGGCGTGGGACGCGACGAGGTGGCCGTGGCCGTGGAAGTAGTGGTAGTACGCGGCGAGCACGGTGGCCGGCTGGATCCAGTACACGGCCAGCGGGATGGCGTGCTCACGCGCGACGTCCAGCGCCGCGGGGAGAACCATGCTGCAAACGACGCACGTGACGGGCCGGCCACGTGCGGCGAGGGTGGCGACGACGGCTGACAGGCTCTCAAAGGTCGCCTGGCGGCTGCGCGCCCTGGCCTCGCCGTCTCTGGCCATGGAGCCGTCGTCGAGGCCGTTGGAGTATGGAGCGTAAGAGACGACGCCGTCGGTGGCGCTGGCGGCATCCTTGTTGTCGACGTCTCGGGAAGAAGGGAACATGCGGCGGTGAGCGGAGACCGGGAGGGAGACCGTGGCGAGGACGGGCCCGGAGCCGTCGACGCCGTGGATGCGCGCGAGGCGGTGCGCGAGGACGCGGCACGGGTTGAGGTGGCTCTGGACGCCGTAGGCCACGATGAGGAAGTGGTGGCCGGTGTGCACGCCGCCGTTGCGGCTGTGTCGCTGGTGCTGTTCGTCCGTGGCCATGGATAGAAAGAGGAGAAATTTTGATGTGAAATGAAGATGTATCTGCTTCTCATGCACCCTATATACTGGTTCCATTGTACTCCGTATTGTACACCATCTTGGCCATGTGACGGCCTTGAAGCCGCCGAACGGCGAACACCAGCAGCTTGCAACCACATGGATTAGCTACAGGTGACGTCGGCACTGACGGTATGCTGTTCCATTTGGCAGTCAGACGTGCATACAATATACGGATGAAAAGAGGGACACTAAGAGCATCTCCAACGCGCCAAAAGACGCGCGCGAGGTAAAATGCCATTTTAGCGTGCGGGGGACATTTTCGCGTTCCGGCGGGCGCGGGAAACTAGCGCGCGGGGGAAACGATTGCGCGCACGGAAGAAAGAGGGAGCTCGCGCGCTAGATTTGGCGCACCGCGTTCGGCATGCCTATAAACTTGCAGCGCCCTCCGCCGCTCTCTCATCGCTCCTTCTACCGCTTTCTCTCCTCGCCGCCGACACGCCACCATACCGCCACGCCGCCGGGGCGCTTCGGGCTACCGCGGCGTCCGCGTGCGTCCGGCCGGCACCTACTCCGCCGAGATTCGGTCCGGCGACGTGCGCCTCGGCCTCGGAACCTTCGACACCACCCAGGAGGGCGCCTGCGCGGGCGCTGCTGCGACGTGGGGCCTCCGGCGGTCCCGTTGGGACATGAACTTTCCGGACGTGGCGACGCGGGAGCGGGCGCAGGAGTTGGCGCCTCCCCGCGGCTTATCACCGACGAGGATCGTCGCGACAACCGGAGGCGGGAGCGCCGTCTCAGCCTGGTCGAGATAGACGAGGAGGCCATGGCTCTGTGGCGCCAACGCTTCCCGCAAGACGTCATCAACAAGCAACAGTTCTTCGCTGAGAGGAGGGTGGAGAGGGATGAGAGGAGGGAGAGCGAGCCGCTTATCGCGAGGACAGGCGAACGAGGAAGACGGTCGCTAAATTCAACATCACCCTAGGAGATGCTTCGTCTTGGGACTCCAACGACGAGCGGTTCCTTGAGGCCTACGTTTAGACGTCGGAGGACATCACCGAGACAGAGTCCGAGTTGGAGGATGACGAGTAGTAGTAGTTTTTCGTTTTATCTATCTATCGTTTGACTTCATCTAAGATTATATTTTCATATTATATTTATTAGGTATTATAGATGTTAATATTTTCTAACATAAATTTGGTCAAACTTAGTAAAGTTTGACTTCAGACAAATCTATAAATCTAATACGCAGGATAAAAATGACCGGAGGGAGCACCTTCGTCCTGGTTTATAAGCCCACTTGTATTTTGAGTTATTTTTTAATCATGATTTTAACTAATTAAATATAAGTTATGCATAGCTGTGTTGCTGGTGCTGTGCGTCCGTGCCCATGGATAGGAAAAGGAGAAATTTTGATGTGAAATGAAGACGTGTCTGCTTCTGATGTGAAACCTCCGATGCGCCCTATATATTTGGTGCCATTGTGCTATCTTTGCCATGTGCCGGCCTTGAAGCCGCCGAATGGCGAACATCAACAGCTTGCTTCCAAATGGGCTAGAGCTACAGGTGACGTTGGCACTGATGGTATGCCATTCCATTTGGAAGACAGCCGTACATTTGTTTTCAGGAAATCAAGGAGTTCTATTCCTTAACTAGAGTTACAATCCGCTAATACATAGTATTCTCTTCTTATATTACTGTTTTCACTTTGTTCATTGGATTCATAATAGGAATCTTTTTTTAACACACAGTACAAACGCAGACATGCTCATACACATGCACATACACTCACATGAAATCACGCAGGCACATCCTACCCATGAGCACCTCCGAGAGATTGAGCTAGCGCATCAGAAATAATCACAAAAAAAATATGGCCACCAATACCGTGTAGGATTTGAATTCTAGTGGGTTGGTTCCATCACGAGGAACAACATCCTCAACAGGTGATGTATCTTAAACACAAAAGAAACAGTTTTATATCACCAAAAAAAATACATTATACATCACCTGAAACATTTTTGCTCCAACAGATGATGTAAAATAGAGCACCATTTTGCTCCAACAGGTGATGTATATTGGACACAACAATTGCATACATATTGAACATATTCATACCAAACTCATCTCAAATGAATCACAGACACTACAAATAAATTGTTCATCACACATCATACAAGTGACAAAACAGCAACAAGTGATCATCCGCAAGCTTTGTCTTGCGCATGAAGATGACACAATTGGCGACGAGGCCCTTCAAGCTTACATTAGACTCTTCGACAACCCACTCACCGACGGGCAAATCGCGGCCATCCTCGCATTGTTCGGTTGGGAATCACCGGCGGCACCAATGCTCGGAGAAGTGGAGGCAGTGGATGGACAAGCTTAGGCTCTCCTCTAGAGGCGGAGTGTGTGGGCCTTTTTCATGACTTCGCAACCGCTCAAGATGATAGTGTGGAATGTATATGGACTCAATAACCCAGCACGACGTAGGGCTGTTTTTCAGACAGTCGTCAAAGCGGATCCGAGCTTGATCTGTTTCCAAGAGACTAAAATGGCGGTGCTGACCTTGGACATTTTTTGCAATGTGTGGGAAATAAATTCAAGGGTTTTTATTATCTGCCAGCTTTGGGCACATGTGGAGGAATTCTTCTAGCTTGGGATCCCCTCGTTGTAACCCTCTGGAACCCTCACCTCACCAAGAACACCATCTCGGCGGTCGTCTCATCCCCTGGATCGAATCCATGGTGGATTACGGGCGTGTATGGCCCCAATCCCGAGGCAGCAAAAATTGAGTTCATGCGCGAATTGGAGGATGCTCGGGATTTGCAAGCAGGGCCGTGGTTGTTAGTTGGGGATTTCAACTTGCTTGTCAATCCAGAGGACAAAAATAACAGCTCGATCAACTGCAGAATGATCTCTCGTTTCCAGACAAGACTAAATAGGCTTGAGCTCAAGGAAATTTACTTAATGGGAGAAGATACACGTGGTCCAATGAGAGAGCGCATGCAACTTTGGAGAAGATCGACCATGTTTTTGCTACAAATTCTTGGGAGGACCTTTACCCCTCCTGCTTCCTCACGACGCTGGGATCTTCGTTCTTGGATCACTGTCCATTGCTTCTGGACCTTCATGCGGATTTCACTTTCGGGAAGCGGTTCAAATTCGAAGCCTTCTGGCCAAAAGCTCCTGGATTCTTAGAGACAATTCATGAAGCTTGGCATTCTTGCACGTCAACCGGGAATCCTTATTTGGTTCTAAACTGCAAACTCCGCACCACGACACGTAAGCTGCAAGCTTAGAGCTTCAAGTGGATAGGCAATGTGTGACTTCAGATCGGCATTGCCCTTGAAATCATTCTGCGTTTGGACATTGATACGTCTCCGTCGTATCTACTTTTCCAAACACTTTTTCCCTTGTTTTGGACTCTAACTTGCATGATTTGAATGAAACTAACCCGGACTGACGCTGTTTTCAGCAGAACTGCCATGGTGTTATTTTTGTGCAGAAACAGAAGTTCTCGGAATGACCTGCAAATCCACGGAGATAACTTTTGGAAAATATAAAAAATATTGGCGAAAGAATCAAGGCCAGGGGGCCCACACCTTGTCCACGAGGGTGGAGCACGCGCCCCCTCGCCCTGGGCACGCCCCCTGTCTCGTGGGCCCCCTGACGCTCCACCGACCTCAATTCCAACTCCATATATTCCGTTTCACGGAGAAAAAAAATCAGAGAGGAAGTTTCATCGTGTTTTACGATATGGAGCCTCCGCCAAGCCCTAAAACCTCTCGGGAGGGCTGTGTCGTGGTTCTAAGCCTAACAGTAGAATAGGGGGTAGGTATGGAGAGGCAAGATCCTAGCTATGGAGCAGTTGTGCACACAAGTGTTTTACGAGTTCAGGCCCTTCTCGGAGGAAGTAATAGCCCTACGTCTCGGAGCCCGGAGGCAGTCGACTGGATTATATGTGTGAGAGTTACAGGGGTGCGAACCCTTCTACCAGTGGAGGGGGGTGGCTTATATAGAGGACGCCAAGACCCCAACCAGCCCACGTAGTGGAGGGTTGAAGTACATTAAGATCTGGCGTTACTGGTAACGCCCTACATAAAGTGTCATCATGACCATTAAGACTACTTAATTATAGACCGTTTGGACACAGAATAGATCCTGAACTCCTGGTGGTCGAGTGAGTCTTCATGGTCGAGTGTCTTCAGGTTTGTCGAGTGTCTTCTAGTCCGTCGAGTGGAGTTCCACTTAGTCGACTGGAAGACGGCTTCTACTAAAAAGATGTCCTTGGGGAGGGTACCTTGGACAGGTCCGTAACCCTACCCTAGGTACATGACTTCATCAGTAGCCCCCGAATGGATCGAGGTTTGAGTGAGGAAGGAGTTGGCAATCTTTCCGACCTGCTTTCTGGTACTGTAAAGGTGTTTTTGCTCTGGATCAATGACTTTCAGGTGAGGGTGTCAACTTTCGTTCAGTTGCCTTGATCCATTCTTTATATCTGTCGAGTGAACTTTATGAACTTGGAGATTCCGAGCGACGGATCGCAGGAGATCTTCCGTCTGACAAGTTTCCCTGCGGTTAGCGGATTTAGTGGGATCCGAATTTTGGGGAGCGCGTGAAGCGGAGAAGACTACGGTACTCGGATGGGATAAGGCAGGGGCGCCTCGATTCCTGCGCCGCCTTTTTCGCCACGTATCGCCTGCGCGACTGTTTCGGGATTTGACAGGATTGCCTGGGCCTACCTGTCAGCCACTCGGAAGCGACCCCATATAAGGAACTGGGCGGAGGTTTTCCGAACATTGCCTCCCCATTTTCCCCTCCCTCATCTCCATATTCATCTGCTGCGCTCGCCAACTGCCCGGCACCGCTGCTCCGTTCCAGCTTCATCGGCGACAATGGTGAAAGAGAAGACGGCGGCTTTGCAGCGGGCGAAGAAGGCGACGGCGCAAGCGAAGGGGAGAGCGCCCAGTCGGGGTGGATCCTCATCGCGGTCTCGCCTGCCGCAGGGTTGGATCCAAGGGGATTGGATCCGCTCGACCATCACCCAGAAGGACCTCGACGACCTCGCCAACAAGGGGCTGATCGAGCACAGAGCAGCGAGGCTTCCGGGGGCGGAGTGGCAACCGCAACCTTAGGAGGGTGAGTGCGTCCTCTTGGCGACTCATGTAGATCGAGGGTTCTCTCTGCCACCGCATCTTTTCTTTTGAGGGTTTCTGAATTTCTTTGGAGCCCAGCTTCACCAATTCACCCCCAATTCTATTGCCTATCTCTCCGCCTTTGTATCTTTGTGTGAAAACTTCTTGGGTTGTCGGCCGCACTGGGGTCTCTTCAAACACATATTCACTTGTCGTTCCCAGACGGTGAAAAAGGCCAGCCCCAATGATGAGAGAACTCAGGTAATCCAGATGTGTGGGGGTCTCGGGGTACAGATGAGGGGTAAGAGCGCTTTCCCAGCTATGACCCTTCCCGATTCGGTCAGAGGGTGGCAGTCGACCTGGTTCTACTGCCAAGACTAGCCGGCGCCAGGGCAGTCGACTGGGCTCCCTCCCTTTTCTATGAGTCGAGTGAACAAGCCATCTTCTTTGAAAGTAGCTCCGGAGAAGAAGGCTCAGGTAAAAATGTTGATGGAGCGAGTAGTCCAACTGATTCGCAATGGCGTGACTGGCATGGACCTTCTGGAGGTTTTCCTTCGGCGGCGCATCCAACCGCTCCAGTACCGGGGCCACCCGATGTGGTTGTACTCTGGTACTGAAGACACCAGTCGGGTCCACCCAGAGGAGGTCGATGATGCAACACTGGAGAGGTGGATGACTGCCATTACGGGGAACAAGGACAACCCTCATGGAGCCAGGAGGATCCCGCCACTCGACCACTCTTATGAGGCGGACAAGGTACGACCACTTTTCTCCGATTGCTCCGTCCGTTCTGTTTCGTCGTAGATCGGTCGATTGAATTTTGTCTTGCTTGTTGTCTTTCAGGAAACCACCGAGTTGTACTCGATGCCCAACGGGGCGCAAGCACAGGCCGAAGAGGAGGAAGGAAGCGGAGGCGAAAGCCAAGAGGAGTGGGAGTCGGACGCTGATGAGGGTGATGAAGATGCAGGCTCCGATGAGGAGGAAGAGGAGGAGGAAGAGGAGGAGGAAGTTGCGCCTCCTCATTCTGAAAGGAGGTCCAAGCTCGCCCATGACCGTGCGGCCGAATGCGGTAAGGGAGTCGCGGCTGCTGGACAGTCGACGAAACGCCCTCGGACAACTTCACCGGCACCGACTGAAAAGGCGTCGAAGCAACCCCGAGCGGCCCCGACAAAACCGGCGAAGGCCCTACCGAAGATGAGGATGGAGATTCCGACTGTTTCTGGGTAACGCCATAATTCATGTTTTTCATTCTTGGTCGACTCGATCGCTAACCGACTGATGTTTGAAAATCGCAGTGCTGCTACTTCTGAGACTTCAGCCAGGCATGAGGATCAAGAAATGGAAGATGCTGCTACTTCTCATCCTGGTATGATCTGCGCGATTTCGCTTTCGGTCGATTGAATCTTTATTTTTGACTTTGAACTTCTTCTGCAGCTCCATCTAACGTTGTCATCAATCTTCCTGACGATGACGACGAAGCGCCACTGAGGCAAAGGAGGAGCAGGAAGGCGACTGTTGGCGAGGCTGCGCAGGTTATGTCAGCACCTGGACCACAGATTCCAGAGGGGAGCAACGTTGCTCGGGCTACCGTGTCCTTTGCGGAGCCGTTGACGGTTGCCCGCCCTTCATCGTCGAGTGCTGACCCGCCTTCTCTCTTCTCCACCTACCACGTCCCGGAGGACCAAGCAAGCGCCGCCAAGGAAGCCATATGCCAGGCCGGGATTATGATGGAGCAGGTGAAGGCGATCCGAACCGCCAGCCAAGCTGCTTATGACGCGAGTTCAGCTCTCTAGAGTAATGTCCAGGTTAGTTAAACAATGACTGAAAATCTTGAAATTTGTCATCTACCCACTGGGTGTGTCGATTCTATGGTGGACTGCTGGTAGTCGACTGTAGTCCTTGTGTCTTGAGATTTCTCACTTTACTTGTTTCGCTCGAGCTTGGTCGAGTGGAACAAATAAAACTGGTGGGGGCACGCTGAGTGCACCCACTGGGTGTAGTCCCCGAGACCGTGGTCGATTACTGGCAGTCGACTATGGTCTGATTTTATTTTGCTAATAGTTAACTGCTTTCGGTTGACTGATCGACTCAGAGTCTAGCTGATAGAACTAGTGGGGGCACGCTGAGTGCACCCACTGGGTGTAGTCCCCGAGACTTCAATTGAATGTTTAGATTCAGCTGTAGTCTTAGAAATACTACGATTTTACTTTTAGTCACTCGGAAGTGATCTGTCGTTGATGTCTGTCGACTGATCTTTCGCAGAAATCTTCTCGTTATACCGAATTGGAGAAAAAGCATATCCAGCTTGAACTTGACCAGAAGCTTGTCCAAGAGAACCTTACGAAGTCGAAGGAGGAGGCAAAAGGTATGTTTGGTGAGAATCTTGACGACTGTCCTTGCTTCTTGCCTGTCTCCTAGTCTGATCTTATTGTAATTTTTGCAGAAAAACTGAGGGATGCTCTGAAGAAGAAAGACCTTGACCTCGCCGCGGCGCATAAAGCGGCTTCAGACAAGATAAAACTTGCATAAGAGAAGTTGGCTTCCGTCACCAAGCTTGAAGAACAAAACACTAATCTGAAATCTGCTCTCGACGCGGCCAACCAAGAAGTCGTTCGACTGAAGAGCGCCCACATGGCCATGAGCGACAAAGCTGGC
Source organism: Triticum aestivum (assembly GCF_018294505.1). Taxonomy (NCBI): domain Eukaryota; kingdom Viridiplantae; phylum Streptophyta; class Magnoliopsida; order Poales; family Poaceae; genus Triticum; species Triticum aestivum. Next base: position 714,012,379 of record NC_057798.1, on the reverse strand, counting down.
GAACTGGCGGGAAAGAAGAAGGACTTAGAGGTTTATCTGGGAGGACTCGCCAAGAAGCTATTCCTCATGCTCGAAGGTAACCCCTTATCTTCGATTGGTAATTACTGACTTGCTGTAAGGGCATTAGCTTATCTTTGAATCGTGTCCACAGAATTCTGCCAAGACTTTGAAGAGGAGACTAGTCGAGTGGAGACTGGCTTGGATCCCATCAATTCTCCGGTGAAGGATGAAACCGCTATGAACGTGCTCCGCCTCGAGTCCCGTGTTGCTGCGGTGGTCGATTATCTTGCAAGACTGAAGGCTGCAACGTCGCGCATCGACACATCGCTCTGGCCAGAAGAAACGCTTCAGAACGACCTTGAGTCGCTGATGACTCGACTGAACGAAGTTCCAAGTCGAGTGCAAGAATGGAAGAAGTCTTCTGTCAGGTGCGGTGCCGATGTCGCCCTGTCCTTGGTCCATGTCCACTGCAAAGAAGCGAGAGAAGACAAGCTGGTGTCTCTCAAGGTGGCCAACACTAGGAAGCATGACTTCCGTTCTTTCATGGAGACCTTCATCGCGGCTGCCACTCGGATCGCAGATGGGATCGACCTGGACGAGTTTGTTGCGCCTTCCAGCCCTCCGCAGGAGGGGTAAGAAACTTCTATGCTCGATGCTTTGAATTTGCCTCGGAATGCCGAGTGATTTTTGTAACCGCCAAACTTTAACAGGCTTGATGCCTGAGTACTTCTGGGTCCGTAGGACGTTATCCGAACTTTATTTGCCGTCGAAATACGTTTGCTTCTTTCGGACAACCATCTTCTTTGGATTGGAGTATATACTAGAATCTGTAATGCTCTTTTTGCAGGTGGGAGTGAAGCACAAATTGCAGTCGACTTGTGCTCGTCATGTTTGGGAGAGTGCTGGGTTGCAGCTAAGCCCCTGAGTGGGAGGTTTGCTCTCCACTCGGTAGTATTTTAGAAACTTAGGCGAGCACTGGGCTGCAGCTAAGCCCCCAAGTGGGAGGTTTGCTCTCCACTCGGTAGGTTTTTTAGAAACTTAGGCGAGCACTGGGCCGCAGCTAAGCCCCCGAGTGGGAGGTTTGCTCTCCACTCGGTAGGTTTTTTACAAACTTAGGCAAGCACTGGGCTGCAGCTAAGCCCCCGAGTGGGAGGTTTGCTCTCCACTCGGTAGGTTTTTTAGAAACTTAGGCGAGCACTAAGCTGCAGCTAAGCCCCCGAGTGGGAGGTTTGCTCTCCACTCGGTAGGTTTTTTAGAAACTTAGGCGAGCACTGGGCCGCAGCTAAGCCCCCGAGTGGGAGGTTTGCTCTCCACTCGGTAGGTTTTTTACAAACTTAGGCGAGCACTGGGCTGCAGCTAAGCCCCCGAGTGGGAGGTCTGCTCTCCACTCGGTAGGTTTTTTAGAAACTTAGGCGAGCACTGGGCTGCAGCTAAGCCCCCGAGTGGGAGGTTTGCTCTCCACTCGGTAGGTTTTTTACAAACTTAGGCGAGCACTGGGCCGCAGCTAAGCCCCCGAGTGGGAGGTTTGCTCTCCACTTGGTAGGTTTTTTAGAAACTTAGGCGAGCACTGGGCTGTAGTTAAGCCCCCGAGTGGGAGGTTTGCTCTCCACTCGGTAGGTTTTTTACAAACTTAGGCGAGCACTGGGCTGCAGCTAAGCCCCCGAGTGGGGGGTTTGCTCTCCACTCGGTAGGTTTTTTAGGAACTTAGGCGAGCACTGGGCTGCAGCTAAGCCCCCGAGTGGGAGGTTTGCTCTCCACTCGGTAGGTTTTTTACAAACTTAGGCGAGCACTGGGCCGCAGCTAAGCCCACGAGTGGGAGGTTTGCTCTCCACTCGGTAGTTTTTTTACAAACTTAGGCGAGCACTGGGCTGCAGCTAAGCCCCCGAGTGGGAGGTTTGCTCTCCACTCGGTAGGTTTTTTAGAAACTTAGGCGAACACTGGGCTGCAGCTAAGCCCCCGAGTGGGAGGTTTGCTCTCCACTCGGTAGGTTTTTTAGAAACTTAGGCGAGCACTGGGCTGCAGCTAAGCCCCCAAGTGGAAGACTGGCTTATCACTCGGTAGGATTTTCAAAAACTTAGGCGAGCACTGGGCTGCAGCTAAGCCCCCGAGTGGAAGGCTGGCTTACCACTCGATAGGATTTTGTTTACTTAGGCGAGTATTTAGACTGCAGCTAAGCCTCCGAGTGGAAGACTGGCTTATCACTCGGTAGGATTTTCAAAAACTTAGGCAAGCGCTGGGCTGCAGCTAAGCCTCTGAGTGGAAGGCTGGCTTACCACTCGGTAGGATTTTGTTTACTTAGGCGAACCGGATTCGCAGCTAAGCCTCCGAGTGGAAGGCTGGCTTACCACTTGGTAGGATTTTTTACAAGCTTAGGCGAAACGGGTTCGCAGCTAAGCCACCCACTGGGGGTCAGATTTATGAGAGGAAAAAGCAATAACAATTTCTAAGAAAATTATGAAACTCTTGTCTTTGATGAATACACTACAGGAGTACTTTTATTACAACTCATCCGAGTGGAAAACTTAAGTATAAAAAGGGCGGAGTAAGTCCGCATTCCATGCTCTGGGCTCGTCAATCTGGTGCTCGACATTGTAAAGGCGGTATGCCCCATTATGGAGAACCTTGGTGACGATGAAGGGACCTTCCCAAGTAGGAGCAAGCTTGTGTGGTTTCTGTTGATCCACTCGGAGAACTAAATCTCCCTCCTGGAAAGCTCGACTCTTCACATTTCTAGCATAGAAGCGACGCAAGTCCTGCTGGTAAATGGTCGATCGGATCAAGGCCATCTCTCTCTCTTCTTCTAGAAGGTCGATCGCGTCCTGTCGGACTTGCTCTGCTTCAGCTTCGGTGTAGAGTTTGACTCGGGGTGCGTTGTGAAGCAGGTCACTTGGCAAGACAGCTTCAGCTCCGTAGACCAAGAAGAACTGAGTCCTTCCAGTCGACCAGTTTGGCGTGGTCCTTAATCCCCAAAGTACCGATGGAAGCTCGTCGACCCATGCGCCAGCTGCATGCTTGAGGTCGCGCATCAGTCGTGGTTTCAATCCTTTTAGAATTAAGCCATTTGCTCGTTCTGCTTGTCCATTCGACTGAGGGTGGGTGACTGAAGCATAATCGACTCGCGTACCCTGAGATGTGCAGAAGGCTCTGAATTCTTCGGAGTCGAAGTTTGACCCATTGTCTGTGATGATACTGTGGGGAACTCCATATCTGAATACCAACTCCCTGATGAAACTGACGGCGGTGTCGGCATCCAGATTCTTGATGGGTTTAGCCTCAATCCACTTAGTGAACTTGTCGACTGCTACCAATACATGGGTGTATCCATTTCTGCCTGTTCTCAGTGGTCCAACCATATCTAACCCCCATACAGCGAAAGGCCAGACAAGTGGAATGGTCTTCAAGGCTGAGGCGGGTTTGTGTGACATATTGGAGTAGAATTGACATCCTTCACACTTGTCGACTATCTCTTTCGCCATCTCATTTGCTCTTGGCCAGTAAAAACCCGCTCGGTATGCTTTAGCCACGATGGTCCGAGAGGACGCATGATGGCCATAGGTCCCCGAGTGGATGTCGTTGAGAATCATTCGACCTTCTTCCGGTGTTATGCATTTCTGGCTGACTCCAGTCGCACTTTCTCTGTACAACTGTCCCCTCATGACGGTGAAGGCTTTGGATCGGCGGACGATCTCTCGAGCCTCTTCTTCATTCTCGGGGAGCTCCTTCCTCAGAATATAAGCGATATAGGGCACTGTCCAGTCGGGAGTGATGACTAGAACTTCCATGATTAAGTCGACCACAGCTGGGACCTCGACTTCAGTCAGATCCGTGGCGCTTTTTGGCTGCGGGGCTTCCTCGGTAAAAGGATCTTCTTGAACCGACGGCGTGTGAACATGCTCCAAAAACACACCACTCGGAATGGCTTCCCTCCTGGAACCTATCTTCGCCAAGTCATCGGCTGCTTGATTTTTCAGTCGGGGAACATGATGGAGCTCTAATCCCTCAAACTTCTTCTCCAGCTTTCTGACTGCATTGCAGTATCCAGTCATGGCTGGGCTTCTGACGTCCCACTCCTTCATCACTTGGTTAACCACTACATCCGAGTCGCCGTAGACCATGAGGCGACGGACGCCGAGTGATATGGCCATACGCAACCCGTACAAGAGTGCTTTGTATTCCGCTTCATTGTTGGAGGAATCAAAGTGAATCTGGAGTACATATCTGAGCTTATCTCCTCGGGGGGAAACCAAGACCACTCCGGCACTGGAACCATTCAGCATTTTGGAGCCATCGAAGAACATAGACCAGTGCTCCGAGTGAACTTGGGTCGGTAACTGCTGTTCAGCCCACTCGGCGAGGAAATCTGCTATTGCTTGGGACTTGATCGCTTTCTTTGCCTCAATTCTGATATCTAGGGGAAGAAGTTCAATCGCCCATTTTGCCACTCGACCGGTTGCGTATTTGTTGTGCAGAATCTCTGATAAGGGGGCGTCGGTGACGACTGTGATAACATGATCAGAAAAGTAGTGAGCAACCTTCTTCGTGGTCATATAAATCCCATATACAAGCTTCTGATAATGAGGGTATCGTTGCTTGGATGGGGTCCGGACTTCGGAAATGTAATATACTGGACGCTGAACTTTGAAGGATTTCCCTTCTTCTTCCCGCTCGACCGTAAGTACAGTACTGACGACTTGTCTTGTGGCTGCAATGTAAAGCAGCAAAGGCTCTTTGCTGATTGGGAGAGCAAGCACCGGCTGGGTGGAAAGCAGGGTTTTTAGCTCTGCAAACACTGCATCAGCTTCTGGAGTCCACTCGAACTTGTCTGACTTCTTCATCAGTCGGTAAAGAGGCAATGCCTTTTCACCGAGGCGAGAGATGAATCGACTTAACGCGGCCAAGCATCCAGTAAGTTTCTGGACATCGTGCACACGCACGGGGCGTTTCATTCGGAGTATAGTGCCAACTTTTTCTGGGTTGGCGTCGATTCCTTGTTCAGAAATGAGAAAACCGAGTAACTTTCCGCCTGGAACTCTGAATGTCCACTTTGATGGATTAAGCTTGATATCATACCTCCCGAGGTTGGCAAATGTTTCAGCGAGGTTAGTTAGCAGGTCGCAACCTTTTCGTGACTTGACCACTATGTCATCCATGTACGCTTCCACATTCCGACTGATTTGAGTGAGCAAACACTTCTGAATCATCCTCATGAACGTGGCTCCGGCATTCTTGAGGCCGAATGGCATGGTGACATAACAGAAGCACCCGAATGGGGTGATGAAAGCCGTTTTGATCTCATCGGGCCCAAACAGACGGATCTGTTGGTACCCGGAATAAGCGTCCAAGAAAGACAGTCGCTCACATCCCGCAGTCGAGTCGACTATCTGGTCGATGCGGGGAAGAGGAAAATGATCTTTCGGGCAGGCCCGATTGATATGCTTAAAATCGATGCACATGCGAAGTGAATTGTCCTTTTTGGGGACCATGATGACATTGGCGAGCCACTCGGAGTGGTAAATCTCTCGGATAAACTCTGCTGCTAGGAGCCGAGCCACTTCTTCGCCAATGGCCTTCCTTTTCTGGACGGCGGACCGTCGCAGATGTTCCTTCACAGGTTTTGCCTTTGAATCGACTCGTAGACGATGCTCAGCCAGTCCCCTGGGTACACCCGGCATGTCAGAAGGTTTCCATGCAAAGATGTCCCAGTTCTCACGGAGGAACTGGATGAGCGCTTCTTCCTATTTGGGGTCGAGTGATGTGGAGATATGAGTCGGGGCAGCGTTTGGGTCGGTCGGGTGGATGTGAACAGGTTTTGTCTCACCGGACGACTAGAACGCTGACTCCGTGGCAGGCTTTTTGGCTCGCAACAAATCACTCGGATCTGCATTCCTTTGGTGTTCCTGCCACTCTTCTGCCACCATCTGAGCATCTGCGATCTTTGAGCCTTTCTGGAAGCACTCTTCTGCCTTCTTGCGATTACCAGTGACAGTGATCACGCCTTTAGGGCCAGGCATCTTTAATTTGAGGTACACGTAACATGGTCGAGCCATAAAGCGCGCATAAGCTGGTCTGCCCAAAATTGCGTGATAGGCACTCTGGAAATCCACCACCTCAAATGTCAGCTTCTCCTTGCGGAAATTCCTTGAATCGCCAAAGACTACATCAAGCGCAATCTGACCGAGTGATGCGGCCTTCTTGCCAGGGATGACTCCATGAAAACTCATGTTGCTCGTGCTCAGTTTGGACATCGGAATGCCCATCCCCTTCAGTGTCTCAGCATATAGTATATTCAAACTGCTGCCGCCATCCATCAACACTTTGGTCAGTCGAGTGCCCTCGACGACCGGGTCGACCACCAATGCTTGCCTCCCAGGGGTGGCTATGTGCATGGGGTGATCAGATTGGTCGAATGTAATGGCGGTCTGAGACCACTTCAGGTAATTGGGTGTTGACGGAGCAGCCATATTCACCTCTCGGTTTATAACTTTCAGTCGGGTTTTGCTCTCAACATCTGCAAAAATCATTAAGGTGGAATTGACCTGCGGATATTCCCCGTCACTATCCTCTTTGTCCTCAACCTTGTCTGACTCTTTTTCTTTGTCCTTGGACTGCTTCCCTTGGAACTACTGTATCAGGAGTCGACACTGTCGAGTGGTATGCTTCGGATAGATGAAATTACCCTCTTCGTCTTTCTTGGTGTGGATGTGACATGGCAAATCTAACACGTCATTTCCTTCTTTATCTTTTACCTTCTTCGGGTTCCAGGGCCCCTTGGGTTTCCCTTTGAATTTTCCTTGGTTCAGGGCCAAGGCTTCTCCAGGTGCGGCTGGCTCAGCTTTACGCTTTTGCTTCCGACTGGAATTTCCACCTCCGGTGTCCTGGGCGACTGACTTGTGTTTGCCGCTCCGGAGCCGATCCTCTTCCTCACCATTGGCATATTTGGTGGCTATTTCCATCATTCGACTCAGAGACATGTCTCCGGTTCGACCAAATTTCAGGCTTAGCTCTCTGTACTTTATGCCCTCCTTGAAGGCGCAGATTTCCTGGTGATCAGATACATTTTCTACTGTATGATGCAGTGTGATCCATCTCTGGATGTAATCCCTTAGAGTCTCATTCGACTTTTGTACACAAGATTGCAGCTCTGTCAGTCCCGCTGGTCGCTTGCACGTTCCTTCGAATGTCCTGACAAACACTCGGGAGAGGTCCTCCCACTTGTAGATGCTGCTGGGTGTCAACTGATTCAGCCATGCCCTGGCTGACCCTTCCAACATGAGAGGCAGATGCTCCATGGCCACCTCGTCATTTCCACCGCCGATCTGAACAGTCATCGGTAGTCCTCAAGCCAAGTGTCGGGCTTGGACTCACCATTGAACTTGCTGACTCCAGTCGCCAACCTGAAGTTGGGAGGAATCACCGCGGCTCTGATGGCTCTGCTAAAACACTCTGGTCCGGAGACGTGCACTCGGCTGCTGGTGGGTACATCTCTGTCATTACCCTCTCTGTGGGCTCTGTTCGGTCGACCAGACCTTGAACGATGATGGATCTCGCGTCAAAGCCTGGTTCCCTGGGGTCGACTGGAATTCTTCGCCCGCCACTGTACTGGCGTCTGTCATCTTGCTGTCGAGGCATATATGATCCACCCCTCCGGGAGGAGTGGGCACTCGATGTCGATCGTTGCGATTGACTCGGTGATCATCCTGCTCATAGTTCCTGTACTGATCGCGCCGGTCGCCATGCCCTTCATGCCTCGGAGGCGATCTGGGGCTATGAGCTGACTGGACAGTATTCGCCGCCACGGACCTGCTATGAATCCTGTTCCGCGACTGCGGCACAGCCGAGTTCTGATATCCTGCTGCCCGAAGCAAATCCCTGATCTGCATCAAGGCTCTGCCAGCCTCTGTCTGGGAAGGCTGAATCGACTCTGCTATGCGTGTTGCAGCTGCCAAATTCTGGATTGGAGTGCGGTATACTTGAGTCGGAGGTTTAAAGAGTTGGCGTCGACTGGAGTCTGGGATCCGTTGACGTGCGCGCTCGTCGAGTGCCCGCTGAAGGTTCTCCAGTCGAGTGCGCTCAGCCAGTTTGGCTAAGCACGCGTCTTCTAAGGCGCGAGCCTCAGGAGTTTCTCCAATAATCGGAGTATGAAGTGCATCCATGTTTCGGCGGCGAAGCTCTTCCCTCTGCTGCGAGTCAAGGGGCTCGGGGCGGTACTCCTCATGGTCGTGTGACGGGTCGCCTCCGCCGTTGCCTCCCTCGGTGCCAGGAAAGCCGGGGGGAACATGCGGCCCATTGACCATCAGGACCTCCATCGCCGGATCACTGTTGTCGCATTCGGATGCAGTCTCTGTGGAGCCAGTCGACAGGTCGAACAGGCCTTAGAGAGATTCGTCGGGCTCGATTGCCGCGACTTGGGCAGTGGCCGACTGGCGAGCCACTGCGTGCCTCACCCACCTCTGAAGCCTCGACCGACCGGAGCGCTTACGCTGGCGGGAAGCTGGGAGGGAGGATGACACGAAAACCGGCCGATACTGAGTCGACGGTTGCCGCAGGAGGACGCCACGGACGCATGCTCGAAAGTGCGTAGCTCCGTGGACCGGGACTGCCTCCACGTTGAGCGGAGCCTCCTGCAGCCAGGCAGAGTCGTCGGCGACGAATGTGAGCACGCCGAGACAGATCTCGCGGCCCTCAACCAAAACTCCACCTGAAACCATGATGATGGGAATCGGAAAAATTGTAACTTCTCCAACAAGTCGCTAAGACACCGGCCCCATGGTGGGCGCCAACTGTCATGGTTCTAAGCCTGACAGTAGAATAGGGGGTAGGTATGGAGAGGCAAGATCCTAGCTATGGAGCAGTTGTGCACACAAGTGTTTTACGAGTTCAGGCCCTTCTCGGAGGAAGTAACAGCCCTACGTCTCGGAGCCCGGAGGCGGTCTACTGGATTATATGTGTGATAGTTACAGGGGTGCGAACCCTTCTACCAGTGGAGGGGGGTGGCTTATATAGAGGACGCCAAGACCCCAGCCAGCCCACGTAGTGGAGGGTTAAAGTACATTAAGATCTGGCGTTACTGGTAACGCCCTACATAAAGTGTCATCATGACCATTAAGACTACTTAATTACAGACCGTTCGGATACAGAATAGATCCTGAACTCTTGGTGGTCGAGTGAGTCTTCATGGTCAAGTGTCTTCAGGTTCGTCGAGTGTCTTCTAGTCCGTCGAGTGGAGTTCCTCTTAGTCGACTGGAAGATGGCTTCTACTAAAAAGATGTCCTTGGGGAGGGTACCTTGGACAGTCCGTAACCCTACCCTAGGTACATGACTTCATCAGGCTGATCTGGAGTCCGTTCAGGGCTCCGGAGAGGGGGATTCGTCGCTGTCGTCATCATCAACCATCCTCCATCACCAATTTCATGATGCTCACTGTCGTGCGTGAGTAATTCCATCGTAGGCTTGCTGGACGGTGATGGGTTGGATGAGATTTACCATGTAATCAAGTTAGTTTTGTTAGGGTTTGATCCCTAGTATCCACTATGTTCTGAGATTGATGTTGCTATGACTTTGTTATGCTTAATGCTTGTCACTAGGGCCCGAGTGCCATGATTTCAGATCTGAACCTATTATGTTTTCATGAAAATATGTGAGTTCTTGATCCTATCTTGCAAGTCTATAGCTACCTATTATGTGTTATGATCCGACAACCCCGAAGTGACAATAATCGGGATACTTCTCGGTGATGACTGTAGTTTGAGGAGTTCATGTATTCACATGTGTTAATGCTTTGGTCCAGTACTCTATTTAAAGGATGCCTTAATATCCCTTGGTTTCCATTAGGACCCCGCTGCCACGGGAGGGTAGGACAAAACATTCCATGCAAGTTCTTTTCCATAAGCACGTATGACTATATTTGGAATACATGCCTACATTACATTGATGAACTGGAGCTAGTTCTGTGTCACCTTATGTTATAACTATTATATGATGAATTGCATCCGAATAATTATCCATCACTGATCCATTGCCTCCGAGCTTTTCACATATTGTGCTTTGCTTATTTACTTTTCCATTGCTACTGTTACAATTATTACAAAACTGCTATCGTTACTTTTGCCACTGTTACCATTACTATCATACTACTTTGCTACTAAATACTTTGCTGCAAATACTAAGTTATCCAGGTGTGGTTGAATTGACAACTCAACTACTAATACTTGAGAATATTCTTTGGCTCCCCTTGTGTCGAATCAATAAATTTGGGTTGAATAATCTACCCTCGAAAATTATTGCGATCCCCTATACTTGGGTTATCAAGACTATTTTCTGGCGCCGTTGCCGGGTAGCATAGCTCTATTCTTTGAGTCACTTGGGATTTATATCTGCTGATCACTATGAAGAACTTGAAAGATCAAAGAACTAAAATGTATCCCTCAACTACGAGGGGAGGTAAGGAACTGCCATCTAGCTCTGCACTTGATTCTCCTTCTGTTATGAGTAAGCTTGCGACACCTAAACCTGCTAATGCTATGAATTCTGATATGTTGCATGTTATTGATGATGCCACTTCTCCTATGCATGATACTTATGATGAAACTACTTCTATGCTTGATACTACTGTGCCTTTAGGTGAATTTCTTAATGAACAACTTGTTAGGGCTAGGGAGAATGAGATTATTGAAACTGATAATATTGATGATAGTGATGATGAAGGTTCTCCCCCTAAATATGAATTGCCTGTTGTTCCTGAGGGTTATTTTATGGATGAAGAAACTGCTAGAGATTTTCTTGCTTGCAATGATAGATCAGATCTTAAGACATTATTAGCTCAGCTGAAATAGAAAACTTTGAATGCCAGAATGAAATATGACCCTGCTTTTGCTACTTCACCTATCTTTGTTACTGATAAGGATTATGAATTCTCTGTTGATCCCAAGATTATTACTTCAGTTGAATCTGGTCCTTTCTATGGCACTGAATCTGAAACTGTAGTGGCACATCTTACAAAGTTAAATGATATAGCCACCCTGTTTACTAATAATGAGAAATCTCGCTATTACTATATCCTTAAAATATTTCCTTTCTCATTAAAGGGTGATGCTAAGACATGGTTTAATTCCCTCGATCCTGGTTGTGTGCGCAGTCCCCAGGATATGATTTATTACTTCTCTGCTAAATATTTCCTTGCTCATAAGAAACAAGCTGCCTTGCGGGAAATATATAATTTTGTGCAAATTAAAGAAGAGAGTCTCCCACAAGCTTGGGGGAGGCTTCTCCGCTTGCTTAATGCTTTGTCTGATCATCCTCTTAAGAAAAACAAAATACTTGATATCTTCTATAATGGACTAACCGAAGCTTCCAAGGACCACTTGGATAGTTGTGCTGGTTGTGTTTTCAGGGAAAGGACAGTCGACCAAGCTGAATTGCTATTAAATAATATGTTGACTAATGAAAATAATTGGACTCTTCCTGAGCCAATTCCTGAGCCAATTGAGCCAACCCCTGAGCCTATTCCTAAACCAACTCTGAAGAAGAGGGGTGTTCTATTCCTCAATCCTGAAGATATGCAAGAGGCAAAGAAATCAATGAAAGAAAAAGGTATTAAAGCTGAAGATGTTAAGAATCTACCTCCTATTAAAGAAATACATGGTCTTAATATACCGCCTGTTGAAGAAACACATTGTCTTGATAACCCGACATAGGTAGTGAAGGTAAATTCTCTCTATAGATATGATAAAGTTGAAATTCCGTCTACTAAATTTGCTAGCCAGTGCTTAGATGAATTTGATAATTTTATGGATAAACAAGCAAATTTCAATTATTATGTTAGTAGACAATTGAAGAACAATGCTTATATGATTCGACGCTTGAGCGATTATATGTCTGGAGTTAAGGGTGAACTTAAACTCACTAGCAAATATGTCTCTATGGTCACCACTCAAGCTGAACAAGTACTTAAGGCTCAGAATGAATTGCTAGATGAATTAAATAATAAACATGACTTTGCTGTTAGAGTGGCTACTATAACTGGTAGAATGACTCAGGAACCCTTGTATCCTGAAGGCCACCCTAAGAGAATCGAGCAGGATTCTCAGAGAGATAACCTAGATGCTCCTAGTTCTTCTAAAAATAAAAAAATGATAGGACTTTGCATGCTTCTAGTGAACCTAATGAAGAAACACCTGAGAATCCTAATGATACTTCTATCTCTGATGCTGAAACACAATCCGGAGATGAACATGAACCTAATGATAATACTAATAATGATGTTCATGATGATGCTCAACCTAGTAATAAAAATGTTATAGAAATTGAACCTGCAGTCGATCTTGATAAACCACAATCAAGAAATCAATGTTATGATAAGAGAGATTTTGTTGCTAGGAAACATGGTAGGGAAAGAGAATCATGGGTTCAGAAACCCATGCCTTTTCCTCCTAAGCCATCCAAGAAAAAGGATGATGAGGACTTTGAGCATTTTGCTGAAATGATTAGACCTATTTTCTTACGCATGCGCTTAACTGATATGTTTAAAACAAACCCTTATGCTAAATACATGAAAGATATCATTACTAATAAAAGGCAAATACCTGAAGCCGAAATCTCCACCATGCTTCCAACTATACCTTTAAGGGTGGAATACATTAGAAACTCGGTGATCCCTGAGTACCCACTATACCATGCTCCATCAAAAGAAATTATGTTAAAACTGCCTTATTTGATTTAGGAGCCGGTGTTAGTGTTATGCCTCTTTCCTTATACCGTAGACTTGAATTAAGTAAGTTGACACCTACTGAGATATCCTTGCAAATGGTTGATAAATCAATTGCTATACCTATCGGCATTTGTGAGGACGTGCCTATTGTTGTTGCGTATGTTACTATCTTAACAGACTTTGTCATTCTTGATATGCCTGAGGACGACAGTATGTCGATTATCCTTGGTAGACCCTTTTTAAATACTGCAGGTGTTGTCATTGACTGCAACAAAGACAATGTCACCTTTCATGTTAATGGAAATGAGCACACGGTACACTTTCCGAGGAAGCAACCTCAAGTTCACAGCATAAATTCTATTTGGAAAATTCCATCAATTATATTTGGAGGTTTTGAATTTCCTCTCCATACTGCAAAGAAAAAGTATGATATTCTTATTATTGGGGATGTTCATATCCCCGTTGAGGTAACCTAGTGCCACTTCGAAATTTCTCCGGTTCCATGTTATTCGGAATGAGTTTGTTAACAAGACTTGCTCAACCTTGTTAGTGTATTCCTTTTGATGATCATGAGATGGATGAAACTAGAAGGCACAACCTTCTGTACTCTTTCTTTACTTTCTGTTACTTAGAATAAATAAAGTAGAAATAGTATATTTTGTCTGTTTTTTGAATTAGCCATGCAATAAAAAATATCACGAAAATAAAAGTTCTCCAAATGCCATGCAAATTTAATATGATTTTTTTGGAATATTTGAGAATATTTGGCACTAAGAACACAACAGGGGGAGCAAGCACCTGGCCACGAGGGTCCAGGGCGCGCCCCCCTGCCTCGTGGGCCCACGGTGGCTCCCCTCCACTTATTACTGCACCCATACACTCCATATTCCTCCCAAAAAATCCCCATCCAGCTCAAGCACGAGTTCTAGCTCGTCTTGCTGTGATTTTTGATCTACTTGCTCAAAGCTCCATTCACAAAACTGTTTTGGGAGATTGTTGCTTGGTATGTGACTCCTCCAATGATCCAGTTAGTTTTTTTTCTAGTGCTTTATTCATTGCAAATTGTTGCTGCCTTGGTGACCCTGTTCTTGAGCTTGCATGTTAAATTTATGAGGTCCCAAGTAATTCTAATGCATGATATAGGCTCTAGGCACTTATGGGAGTAGTTGCTATCAATCTTGTTTAGTTTGATTCACTTTTATTTTGAAGTTACTAAAAATTTCAGAAATATTGCAGAAAAATAAATATGTTCAGGAAAATGTACCAAGGAGGTTCTTCAAGGAAGAAAGGACCCGGGCTCGCGATCCGTGAGCTTGACGATAAACCACCAAGGGAAGCTGATGTGCGGCCTTGTGAATGGCCGTCAGAGCAGTTTATGGTTGCAGCAGGTATCAAGGATGAATTCGATGCATATGTGCGTAATGCTGACCTTGAGGAATTCATACAAGATAAGTGCCCGCAATACCAATACTTAACTGATTCATTTGTGAGAAGGTTTAAATTTACATCCTCACGCAATTCTCAAAGTGTCCTGTTTGATATTTATGATAAATCATATACCATGGACCTAGAAGATTTTACTACTGCTTGCAAACTCCCGCAGTGGGGAAGTGTTAATGAACCTAGTAAATCTGAATATAAAGACTTTCTTGCTAGTATCACTGTGGGAGAATCTAGGGAAATAGCACAAGCTACCATAGGGAGCATTCATTTTCCTTCTATACATTATTTTGCTCTCTTCATTGGTAGATGCATTAATGGTAAAGATGAAGCATGTCACATGTGTGTTCCTGATCTTTGTGTGCTCAAGAGTGCTGTATTAGGTGATAAACAATACAACTTGGGGGCAATTGTTGCACGTAGGTTGCATCATAATGGTTTAGCTGGAGACTTTTTTGGAGGAATTTATGCAACCCGTGTGGCTAATTATCTTGAGATACCTATACATGAAAATGATACAGAGGTTCTTCCCGCTTATTTAGATTATAATGCCATGGTTAGACATCATTTTCTTGAGAGGAATGACCAATTCCTCCAATATCGACTAATCTTTGACAGACATCGTGCTGTCCATATTACTCTCCCTGCTCCTACCCTTTTTGATTATCAGGCAAAAAGAAGATATGTTGTCACCAGGGAGGAGGCAAATGAGTACGAGAGAAGACCGGAAGCAGCCCGCCACCAGGATGCCACTCAGGAGGCAATGACTGCTGCATCTCAGTACGACCCCAGTTACAACTACGGATATCAGCCAGGCTACCCATGGCCATAGACCAACATAGGCCAAAATCCTAAGCTTGGGGGAGTGCGTATTTCCCACCGACTTTACATTCATGTACACACTCATTTTAGTGTCGGTGCTCATACTCTTTCGTTGTACTATCCATGCTAGTTTAATTTCTTTTTCCTGTGTTCTTCTTGTGTGTTTGATAAACGTAAAGAAAAACCAAAAAAATTAGTTAGTTTAATTTCCATGCCTGTAGTAGTAATTAAAAAGAAAACTCAAAAAGATTTCTCGTTCTTCTTTTGCTTGTTGGGAGCTTTCCCGTGTAAATAGTTTTATTTCTTTTCTTTTCTTTGGGGGTCGAGAGTAGAAGACCATAATGAAAATGCTTAGTGGCTATCATATGCATAATTGTTGATTTAACCAAGAGGCCATATTACTTTGTCTTCTCTCTTGAGTTGAATGCTTGCAGATTCCAGCTTAGTCTAATGCACGTGCACTATTATTATTATACACACCGTTCGGCCGTGCAAGTGAAAGGCAATAATGATTATATATGATTGACTGATTGAGATGAGAGAAGCTGGTATGAACTCGACCTCTCTTGTTTTTGTAAATATGATGAGTTCATCGTTCCTGTTTCAGTCTATTATGAATAAACATGTTTGCAATGACAATTAGAAATTATAGTTGCTTATGCCATGCTTAATTAGCTGGGAGCTTATAATGGTTTACCTTGCGTGCCAACATGCTATTAAAATGGTTGTGATGTGGTATGATAGGGTGGTAGCCTCCTTTGAATGCATTGAGTGACTCGACTTGGCACACGTTCACGCATGTAGTTGAAACAAAAATCAACATAGCCTTTACGATATTTATGTTCATGGTGGATTATATCCTACTCATGCTTGCACTCGGTGTTGATTAATTTTAATGCATGTTCATGACTGTTGTCGCTCTCTCAGTTGGTCGCTTACCAGTCTTTTGCTAGCCTTCACCTGTACTGAGCGGGAATACTGCTTGTGCATCCAAACTCCATAAACCCCAAAGTTATTCCATATGAGTTCACCATACCTTCCTATATGTGGTAATTACCTGCCGTTCCAAGTAAATTTGTGTGTGCCAAACTCCAAACCTTCAAATGAAATTTTGTTTTGTATACTCGAGCAGCTCATGTATCAACTAGGGTTGTCTGTATCTTCCATGCTAGGTGGGTTATTCTCAAGAGGAGTGGACTCCGCTCCTCATTCACGAGAAAATGGCTGGTAACCGGGATGCCCTGTCCCATGATCAAAAAGATCAAAGCAAATCAAAATAATTAAACAAAACTCCCCCAGGATTGTTGTTAGTTGGAGGCACTTGTTGTTTCGAGCAAGCCATGGATTGATGCTTGTTGGTGGTGGGGGTGTATAAACTTTACCATTCTATTTGGGAACTGCCTATAATGTATGTAGCATGGAAGATATCGAGATCTCATAGTTGTTATGTTGACAGTGAAAATATACCGCTCAAAATGTTATTTATCTCTGTATTTCAAAATCGAGCTCTGGCACCTCTACAAATCCCTGCTTCCCTCTGCGAAGGGCCTATCTATTTACTTTTATGTTGAGTCATCACCCTCTTATTAAAAAGCACCCGCTGGAGAGCACACTGACATTTGCATGCATTACTATTAGTTTATATCCGGTATGACTTGACTGGATCTCTTTTACCATGAATTACAATGTTTAGTCAGTCCTTGATCTTTAAAGTTGCTCTGCATTTATGTTTTGCGGTCTCAGAAAGGACTAGCGAGATACCATCTTGTTATATCATATTATGATTGTTTTGAGAAAGTGTTGTCATCCGAGTTTCATTATTATTGCTCGCTAGCTGATTATGTCATTGATATGAGTAAACATGAGACCTAAGTGTTATTGTGAATGTGGTTAGTTATGATCTTTGTTGAAAACTTGAATGCTGGCTTTACATATTTACAACAATAAGAGCAAATAGAGTTTGTAAAAGTTTTTCTTTGTCACTTTCAGTTTATCAACTGAATTGCTTTAGAACAAGCAAAGGTTTAAGCATGGGAGAGTTGATACGTCTCCATCGTATATACTTTTCCAAACACTTTTGCACTTGTTTTGGACTCTAACTTGCATGATTTGAATGAAACTAACCCGGACTGATGCTGTTTTCAGCAGAACTGCCATGGTGTTATTTTTGTGCAGAAACAAAAGTTCTCGGAATGACCTGCAAATCCACGGAGATAACTTTTGGAAAATATAAAAATTTGGCGAAAGAATCAAGGCCAGGGGGCCCACACCCTATCCACGAGGGTGGGGGGCGCGCCCCCTCCCCCTGGGCGCGCCCCCTATCTCGTGGGCCCCCTGACGCTCCACCGACCTCAACTCCAACTCCATATATTCCGTTTCGCGGAGAAAAAAATCAGAGAGGAAGTTTCATCGCGTTTTATGATACGGAGCCGCCACCAAGCCCTAAAACCTCTTGGGAGGGCTGATCTGGAGTCCGTTCGGTGCTCCGGAGAGGGGGATTCGTCACCGTCGTCATCATCAACCATCCTCCATCACCAATTTCATGATGCTCACCGCCGTGCGTGAGTAATTCCATCGTAGGCTTGCTGGACGGTGATGGGTTGGATGAGATTTACTATGTAATCAAGTTAGTTTTGTTAGGTTTTGATCCCTAGTATCCACTATGTTCTGAGATTGATGTTGCTATGACTTTGCTATGCTTAATGCTTGTCACTAGGGCCCGAGTACCATGATTACAGATCTAAACCTATTATGTTTTCATGAATATATGTGAGTTCTTGATCCTATCTTGCAAGTCTATAGTCACCTATTATGTGTTATGATCCGACAACCCCGAAGTGACAATAATCGGGATACTTCTCGGTGATGACCGTAGTTTGAGGAGATCATGTATTCACTATGTGTTAATGCTTTGGTCCGGTACTCTATTAAAAGGAGGCCTTAATATCCCTTAGTTTCCATTAGGACCCCGCTGCCACGGGAGGGTAGGACAAAAGATTTCATGCAAGTTCTTTTCCATAAGAACGTATGACTATATTTGGAATACATGCCTACATTACATTGATGAACTGGAGCTAGTTCTGTGTCACCCTATGTTATAACTATTACATGATGAATTGCATCCGACATAATTATCCATCACTGATCCATTGCCTCCGAGCTTTTCACATATTGTGCTTTGCTTATTTACTTTTCCGTTGCTACTGTTACAATTATTACAAAACTGTTATCGTTACTTTTGCCACTATTAACATTACTATCATACTACTTTGCTACTAAATACTTTGCTGCAGATACTAAGTTATCCAGGTGTGGTTGAATTGACAACTCAACAACTAATACTTGAGAATATTCTTTGGCTCCCCTTGTGTTGAATCAATAAATTTTGGTTGAATACTCTACCCTCGAAAACTGTTGCGATCCCCTATACTTGTGGGTTATCAGACATAGCCATGGAATCGCGGATTCTTAGCGAGGCAGAGCTTCAACTCCGGTGAACCCCGAAGAGAAAACTGCTTGGTCTATCTTCCCTCGAGCGCACGATCACGCGTCAAAAGTCTCGGTTGCTGCACTTGACTGATGGGGATGCAAATACTCGCTTCTTCCATCAGCACACCCGCCATCGCCAGAGGAAGAATGTGATCACGGCTCTGCGCCACAATGGCCAAGTAATCACTGGTAGGAGGAGATTGCTTCGGTGGTGGATGATTTCTACGATAGACTTCTGGGCACGGGCATCACACGCGACTAGGGATTGCACCTGGACGCCCTAAACTTGCCCACGTGTGACCTGAGTAGACTCAAATCGCCCTTCACTGAAGATGAGATCCTATAGACCATCAAATCCATGCATTTGGACAAGGCACCCGGCCCGGACGGCTTCACGGGCAGATTCTACACGACTTGCTGGTCCATCATCAAAGTAGATATCACGAGGGCTTTCTCATTGTTTTACAGTGGGGACACTAGGGGTCTGGCAACACTCAACAAAGCTTTGGTCACTCTTTTGCCAAAGAAAGTAGGCACAGACGAGCTCTCACAATACAGACCAGTCAGCCTAATACATGGAGTCGCTAAGATCTTTGACAAAGCGCTGGCTTGCAGACTTGCGGAGGAGTAGCCCCACCTTGTGGGAGTCCACCAGAGCGCTTTTGTCAAAGGAAGAGCGCTGCATGATAATTTCATGTTGGTCCAGAGCACGGCGAGAAAGCTACACGCGCTATGGCAACCGGCAATCATGCTCAAATTGGATATTTCTAAAACTTTTGACACGGTGCAATGGCCTTTTCTGTTCGAAGTCCTCCATGCATTGGGATTTGGAAGTAGATGGCTGGAGTAGATCGCGGGCCTACTTGCCACCTCTTCTACCCGCATCATGGTAAATGGCGTTCCCGGAGCTCCAATATTCAACTGCAAAGGTCTTCGGCAAGGTGGGCCTATGTCCCCAATGGTCTTCATCCTCATAATGGAGCCGCTCCATCATCTATTCAGTCTCACTGTGGACATGGAAGTTTTGTCGCCGCTCGCAAGTCATGGGCTGAGGCAGCGGATCTCCCTCTTCACCGACGATGCAATTGTCTTCCTCAAGCTGATGGACAATGATATTCAAGCTTGCTCACGTATCTTGCGCCTGTTCGGGACAGCCTCTGGCCTTCAAGTGAACTTCAACAAGACTGCAGCAATTCCCATCCACTGCTCTGATGATGAGAAAGCGCTCACCGCGGTTGTTGTAGGCTGTGAGCTCGGGACTTTTCCATGTCGGTACCTTGGCTTGCCGCTATGCCTGCGCAAGCCATCGGACGCACAACTTCATGGTCTGGTGGAACACATCGCCCAATGCCCACCCAAGTGGAAGGCGGCTACACTACCAAAGAGCGGCAGGTTCACTCTCGTCCTCTCTGTCCTATGCTCTATCCCAATTCATGCAATGCTCGTGCTTGCTCTTCTAAAGAAGACCATTCATGCCATTAGTAAGATCATCAGAGGGTTTGTGTGGTGCGGCAAGAGCTAGGCGGACGGTGGAAATTGTTCGGTTGCTTGGGCAACGGTATGCACACCTAAGTGGACAGGCGGCCTTGGTATCCTAGACCTCGCATGGCTGAACGTGGCCTTGCAGGCGCGCTGGCCCTGGCTACAACGAGTGGATCACCAGAGACCGTGGAGCGAGTTCAACATCAAGGTCCCTAAAGAATCAACGGCACTCTGCAAAGCCGCAACCAAGATATCAGTAGGAGATGGGAACCGAACCCTTTTGTGGGAAGATCGATGGTTAGAGGGATTTGCCTTCAGGAGCTTGCCCTGCTGGTATACGCAGTAGTTCCCCCGCGCAAAAGGAAGGCTCGATCGCTCAGAGAAGCCGTCGACACAGGAATCTGGGCAACGGATATTAATCCGGACCTAGGGCTGGATGCTCTCGGACAGTACCTGCACTTGTGGCATCGGATCCAGGAGATAAATCTACAAGAGGGAGTGCCGGATACCTTAACTTGGGCCTGGGAAAGTAATGGTATGTACTCTGCCAAGTCGGCCTATGCAGCAAGGTTTGCAGGGTGTGAGGTGTCTATTTCAGCTCAATTCACGTGGAAATCCAAGGCACCATTATGCTGTCGCTTCTTCCTTTGGCTCGCAATGAAAAACCAATGCTGGACAGCTGCTCGTCTAGCTCGACGAGGCCTTCCACACCCGGATGCCTGCCTGTTCTACGACCAACAGGAAGAGAATTTGGATCACATCGATCTAACATGTGTCTTTGCATGGACGATCTGGAGAACACTATGTACCACGATTGGCAAGCCGGCTTGGACATCGGAGGGGCACGAGACCTTGGTGGATTGGTGCGTGGACAAGCCAAAGAACATGCGTGCCTTCATCACCTTGGTCCTTTGGGAGATGTGGAAACACCACAATGTGATCATCTTCAATGGCGCTTCGCCCTCACTCACTGGGCTCATCATGCAAATTGTGGAATAAGGAAACGCTTGGTGTACGGCGGGCCTGCTCAAGGGAGATTGGAATGGCATTGCTGCAAAGCTAGCTAGGTGGGCGCGACGTGAGTAGTAAGCTTAGGCCCCCCCTCCTCGAGGAGTAGTAGATGTGGCATGCTTAGTTCATGATGTAAAACCATTTCATGTGGATTTGGGTTCTTTACCCACCCCTTGTTTATAAATATAATATGCACACTCGTGCGTATTCAAGAAAAAAAATCACACATCATACAAATTAACCTTAAAAGAACACATCATAAAAATTGCTCAAGTTATTACACAAATTGGTCATCACACATCGCATAAATTGTTCATCACACAAATTATTCATCGTGTGAGAAGATGAAATTAGGGCTGTTGTTCCCCATGCCACTTCCACCACTCCATGACAGCCTTTTGAAGACCATTGTGTGTATCGGCATCTCGAATCTCATGGTATGTTGTGTCGGATTCAATCCTCCCTTCTACATGACTTCATAGGTTTCCCCGTGAGCTCATAAAACGTGTAATCCAAATCTTCGTCACTTTATTCTCAGATCTCAATGATCATGCTATGCATGATCACGCACACCGTCATGATGTACGAGAGGATCTCTTGATCCTAAAACCTAGCCGATCCTTGCACGGTAGCAAATTGGACTTGCAAGATCGCAAAAGCCCTCTCCACATCTTTCCTAGCGGCCACTTGAGCATTATGAAAGTAGAGTTCTTTATTACCTTGAGGACTTGAAATTGGCTTCACAAAAGCAGTAGACCACCTTGGATATATCCCATCCGCAAGGTAGTAGCCCTTGTTGTAGGTGCGGCCATTTTCTAGGAACTCCACCGGTGATGATTCTCCATTGGCTAACTTGGCAAAGAGAGGTGACCAATGGAGCACATTGACATCATTGCAAGAACTCCGCATCTCAAAATATGCATGCCAAATCTATGTCTCCTGATCAGCCACGGCCTTAAGAATAATGATGGCATCCTTGTTGCATCCTTTGAACTCCACGTCTCATGCTGCAGGGCAGTTCTTCCACTTCCACTGCATGCAAACAATGGAGCCAAGCGTACCTAGAAATCCATGGCCTGTGTTCAACTCCATAAGCCTCGCTGTGTCTTGAGGATTGGGTCCTATCAAGTACAATTACCCAAACACCTCAACCACTGCCTTTATAAATCACCTGACATAAAAGATTGAAGTGTTCTCTCCCATTGCCAAGTTATCATCAATGAAATTAGTCAGAACATCATATGCCATCATGTGCAATGCGGTTGTCACCTTCTGGATGGTGCTAAGAATGCTGATGCAATTCCTCATTTGCTCAAATTATTGATCATGTTCCTTCACATAGTTGGCAATGTGATGGAAAAAATCCGAAGACATCCTAAAACGGGGGAAAAAGTATCACTCTGGATATGTTGGAGATGGACCAAAGTAGAGGTGCATCAATCTAGCGTGAGCCTCTTGCCTATCCCTACGAATCACTCAAATCCGTAAATGGAACCAGCATGCTTCCACTTCTTGTTTTTGTGCATCGTCAAGATCAAGACAATGTCCTCCTCTTCAGTCATGTCGGATGAGGAATCATTCCATGAAGAACACAATTCACATGAAGAAAGAAAGAAAAAATCATCATCTACTATATTGTCCACAAATAAAACAAAAAAATCATCCCATGAAGAAAGAAAAAAAATACCTTGCACACAATTCGCCAAACACCTAGGGTGCAAGGAGGAGCACATCGATCGGCGGTATTCTAGAGACAATTTTTTAGCCGCGCCGGGATGAATCGGACGTGTGGACGTCGGGAATGACCTCCTAGCCACCGACAAGTGAAGGTCTTGGAAAAAGATTGATGCGGAGCATCCCTTGGCTACCCGCACCGACACTCCATCACCACCGCAAGCACCGAAGGACCAATGACAAGAGCACGTGCACGCGCCATCGAGAACGAGGTGAACTCCTTCCTCTTCGAGATCCATTCAAATTCACACGAGAGTTGGGTCCTACCTCGAGTGGAAGTATTGTGCATGATTAGGTATCAAGATGTTGATCACGAAGAGGCTAGCACGAAGACCCAAGCACCTACGTATGAGAAGAAGGAGCAAAGTAGCAACACGAGTGAAGAGGGAGAGGCCCTGGACACCCTGGGTGCCCGGACGGAAGGACCCCGGGTGCCCGGACACTCGACCACGGGAGGGACCAATCCCCCTGGATACCCTGGGTGCCCGGCCGTCTTGGTCCCAGGTGCCCGACCCCTGCCTGGGCTGCGCCTCAGCCGACCCCGGGTGCCCGGCCAGGAGCTGGGTCGTGCCCCCAGCTAGCCCTGGGTGCCCGGGCCCTCAACCCCGGGTGCCCCCCCTCACGCCGTATCCTAGCTGCCCCCCCCCCCGGTGCCTGGACTTGGAGCCTCGGGTGCTCGGTCAGCCCCAGCCGCCCCCCTGACTAGGCCGGGTGCCCGGTCCCTTCGCCCCGGGTGCCTGGTCCACTCCGCGAGCCTGCGTGCAAGTTGGGGCTTTTGCCCTTGTAACCCTCTCCCCCTCTTATTTCGCCCCTAGTCTATAAGTACCCCCTTCCTAGCTCATTAGAGAGGTCAACAAAGTATTAGATAAAACATTGTGAGCTTTGCTCCTTGTATCCCCTCCTCTTGGAGATCAAGACCCCTCTTGGGAAGAATCCTTGTGGATTACAAGACCTCCAAAGGTAGTAGATCATCATCAAGACCTCACCTCCTCTAGGAGTGGGAAGAACTTGACCTTGTGCTTGTTTCCTTGGACTGATCCTGTAATCTTGTGGATCTCATGTATGCTACTCTAGTGGATGTGATATTTGGGTTTGTTTGAGTGATTTGTGCCTTGTGTTCTTGAGTGTTCTTCCCCCTCCAAGTGTGGAAAGATCCCCTCTAGGGTTTTAGCCTACAACATCTTGGTATCATGAGCAAGGTTGATTCACACATCTTGGAGTCCCATCCCCCCATTTGCTAGCTTGATTTTGT
Source organism: Triticum aestivum (assembly GCF_018294505.1). Classification (NCBI taxonomy): domain Eukaryota; kingdom Viridiplantae; phylum Streptophyta; class Magnoliopsida; order Poales; family Poaceae; genus Triticum; species Triticum aestivum. The sequence continues at coordinate 713,988,443 of NC_057798.1, read as the reverse complement.
TCTTTTTCGACCAAATTCAAAAATCCCCACAAAAATAGCCCCAAAAATTTTTCTTGCAATTTGTTGGATCTTGTGAGATTTGGTTGTTTTGGTCCATGGATTTGATGTTTGGCAAGTGGATCTATCCCCTCCACAATAATCCCCACCCTTCCCTCCATGAAATCCTCCAAATTTTGCCATTTCCCAGGATTTTCTGCCCAAATCTGGCACCACCGGGTGCCCGCACCTCGAACCAACGGGCGCCCGCACCCCCGGGCCATTCCCCCCTAACCACTCCGGGCACCCACACCTCCCACCCCCGGGTGCCCGCACCCCCCAAATCAGCCCACTACCAACACCAATTTGACCATAACTTCCAACTCCCAAGTCCGTTTTTCGTGTTCGTTAGCTCGTTTGGAAGCTCTTGACACCCTCCATCCACATATATCATTACCACCACCATTAGCCTACACCCAAAAATTCATCATCATAGCACTCACCTTCCACATTTGACCGATTTTGTGTTGCATTTTCCGTTTCCTAAGGTGTTTCGGCTACTTAGGAGCGGGTGCCATCGACATCACCATCACTGCCTCGGAGTCATCTTCACCACTAACCGTAAGAAAGAAAGGACGGTATACTCGATAAAACTTACTTCTTTCCTTGCTTTTGCATTGATAGCCCAAGCCATTTTGCGTTGCTTACCCATTGAGACTAGTAAGTTGGGAATTGTCGGGCCACGCTATTTTGCACCGTAGTTATCATGTTATCATCTTTGTGCCATAAGTCTCTCCCGTGCATATCTTACATACTTGTCTCATATCATACTCGTCTCGAGCATCAAGCTTAGAAAAAAATGAGAAAAAGAAGAAAAGTTTTTAAAAAAAGAGAAGCAACAAAGAGCTTGTAAGCAATAGCTTTGATCCATTTGCATAGTTATATCATCTTGGTCATCGCATAGATAGCATAGTTGGGATTGAAGACGGCACGTTTCTCTCATAGGTTGGTGCACAAGCGTATCTTGCCCATTTGAGAAATGAGCTAGCGTCTCTCTAGCATTCGCACAACAAGAGCATTTTCCGTGGTTGCACATTTTGAGCTCACTCCTTGGTTGTGCGGGTCCCATCTATCTTCCGTGCGTGTGTTCCTAGTGATATCCTTGGGTTTGATCTATTTGCTTTACTTGCATTTTTGTGAACCTTCTCAACCTTATTGATATCTTAACTAACATTTGCTTGAAATTTTTGCCATCATCCTCACCGAGCTCCTCCATAAGCCTTTTATTTGTAGGTGTGGGAAACAAACCCGGTTCCAATTCGCCTCTTGTGGCATTACATTGAGTGACACTTGTTACATCCTCAATCCTTGGAGAAGGTAACTTTGGTATTGTTCTCTCATTTTCCTACTCACCCCACTTGGTTATGATGGATAGGCCAAACTCGTCTTCGAACCCACTTTTCGAGGAGCAAGGTGGTGATAACGGCTACGTCACCAAGAACCACTTCATCGCGCAACAAGCGCTACATCAAGAGAAGCTCCCCAAGATCAAGTCCGCGACTTCCACGAGCTACTACGACCTCGACACCGACCACGAGCTTCCTTTCTATGGGACTTAAGACCCTGAGGAGTATCTCGAGTGGGAGTGCAAGATGGACGACTACCTCAAGCTACATCAAGTACCTTCCGAAGACCAAGTGAAACGCTCCTCAAGTAACTTCCACGATTACGCGTTGACATGGTGGCTTCATACACCTTCGACGATCTTCGTCACGAGTTGGCCCAAGACAAAGAAAGCTATGCGGCGAGAGTTTTTGCCTTCCACCTACACGGAACATCTTCAACGCCAATTGGAGAACACCATCCAAGGATCCAAGTCCCTCGACGAGTACTTCCTCGATATGAAGAAAGTCTTGCGATGAGCCAGTGTGGATGACCCCATTTGGATGAAATTATACTTCATGATGGGATTGAACAAAGACATCTCCAAGATTATCTTCCTCGAGAACTACAAGTCCCTCGATGACAACTACATTGGAGCTCTCAAGGCGGAACAAGAACTTATGAAGGCCAAGACTTCTCCACCCCAAGCACACTTCTCGAAGACCAACCTCAAGGACGGAGAGCATGAGGCTAGTACCACCATGATGTCCAAGCCCGACAAGCTCCAAGACTATGCTCCCCAGTTCGACTCCACCGCCATCCCTCTTTGTGGCATTGATGACACCGAGTCTACTTCGACTCTTTTTCAAGACGGTGCGGCAACGAGTACAACTATGGAGACCCTCAAGGAGCAAGCTTTCAAGGCGAGCGACACGGTGGCGAGCAAGGATGATGCTTCCATCTTTGGAGGCAAGAGTGATGATGTGCCATCTTCGGCCTTCATCCACGGCGACGACGGCGACAAGGCTGAGCATGGGACTTTCCCTTCAACCAAGGCGGCGATAGGCGTTAAGCATGGAGATATTTGCACCAACATCTCTCCTACACCCACATATGAAGAGATGCCCCAATTCCCATTTGAGGAGAGCCACTACCACATGAGTGACATGCGTGACTCCACCATATGTGACATTTCCTATGAGAGGATGAGTGTGACCACTACTAGCCCCACACTTGAGAGCATGGCACACATCCTATGTGAGGTTGAGAGCCATTTGAGTGACTCCACTAACCATATGAGTGAGTGCATCCTTAAGGGAGTGAGTGAGCCACAACACTTAGTGAGTGAGGTAGTTGACACGACATGTGAGGCCAATATGATTTCTAACGACTTATCCTCTACTCCGAGTGTGTTTTTTCTTTGGTGCTAGGTCTCCTACATGACGACATGCCTATCCTCGTCGAGTCCATACCTCCAATGGAGACGACGATGGCCATGGTGGAAGATGATGCACCCCCCACATGGTTCCATGAAGATGAAGATGACAACGGGTGGATCTTCGACACCTCACCTACAACACATGAGTGATGCTCCAAAGGTAACATAGGTGATGGTGCTTATCTTGTCCCACTAGTGGACTCTCTTGACATTGATTGCTCCCATGATGATGATCACCTTATGGATTCACCACATACTATGTCTTCTACATGCTTAGATATGGCACCTATTTATGATGAATATGATGATGAGCATGTTGATTTGCCTAGTTGTGATACTATGCTTCATAGGATATCTTGTGAAAATTCTAGCGGTCGCGTCATGTTTGACAATCCATTAAACTTGTCATATGCTATGGGTGACATTTCCCATAATAGCTTGCATCATATGCATACAATTCATAACAATGCTCTAAATATCACTAGTGATACATTCTACAATTTGAGTCTCCATTATGCTATACATTATAACAAACCTCTCATGATGGATGGCATGTTTCTATATCACGCATCTCATTTCTTTGAGGATTGGATATTTGGTGCTAACCAACACGTGCACATATGCATCATAAGGGATGATGTGTACATATACCATGCACACACAATTTTCCCTTTGCCTTTGTTTTGTGTAGGTACTTATGAACACTCGTCAACCTCACAATCCCATGAGTTGATGAAACGAGCTCTTGGGAGGAACGATGCTTTGGTATTCATTGGACTATCCTTACAACCATTCCCTTCGCGCAAGGACTACGCGCATCTCTTTTCCTTGGCTATCACACGGCTTTGGGCTATATATCACTTGTTATGTTATGCCCATTTTCTCGTGTTCACTTTGCATGCTATGCCTCTTTACATGACTTTGCCATGCAATTGTTACCCTTGCTTGCACTTACATATGATTCACCATTATACTACTTCTATGTGTATTTGCCTTCTTGGTGGAGATACTTGTTACTATTGCCATGTTTACCATGTGCCACAAGCTATTGTTGATTCTTGTGTTGGGCAAGTCATATTGTTCAATTGCTATTTACATAGGATTTCTTGCCAATACAATGATGCTACACTACTCATATCTTGCTTTCATGCTTGTGATATGTCATGTGCATTATATATGCTCACTATTTGCACACATGACATGATTGCCATGATCACTTCTAGTACGTTGCATCTTTGCACTACTAGCTTGCTTGAATTGATCACTAGGATTGCTTGCTTTGTTGCATCACCCATGTTCCATTATTACTTGCTTTCTTGGGTTGATGACATATATGCTCATGCCTCTCACTTGATTTGTCTTGATCATTGTCTCTTGTCTCCATTAGTTGCATATCTCATCTCACCTTGTATTGAGTGACAGCTTGCTATGATTATTGATCTTGGAGACTTGGACATATTACTTATGATGCATGCTTGTTTGATTGAGCTTCTTGTCTTTGGTTGTACTCGCATCATATGCTTTCATACCATACCACACCTTGTCCTTTCGTATGATAAGAATGGTGAAAACGCTTGTTGGGTGTCTCACCACACGGATGATAGGTTTTGCACTTCCACTAACCTCATTTCTTTTTCCGAGTGTTTGTCATGTTCTTTCGTTTTGAAGGATTCACAAGGCGGTACCATGGCAAGACAACTTGGTCATGTGAAGGCGTACACGATGTGCAACACCAACATTTTCGAAAACATCCTCATAAAGGTGAACTCCTTCCCTTTGAGCCATCCTTCGGCTAGCACACTCCAAGAGCATCCCTCGGCTACCCGCACCGACACTCCATCACCACCGCAAGCACCGAGAGGACCAATGACAAGAGCACGCGCACGCGCCATCGAGAATGATGTGAACTCCTTCCTCTTCGAGCTCCATTCAAATTCACATGAGAGTTGGGTCCTACCTCAAATGGAAGTATTGTGCATGATTAGGTATCAAGATGTTGATCATGAAGAGGCTAGCACGAAGACCCAAGCACCTATGTACGAGAAGGAGGAAAGTAGCAACATGAGTGAAGAGGAAGAGACGCTAGACACCCCGGGTGCCTGGACACTCGACCACGGGAGGGGCCAATCCGCCCTGGACACCCCGGGTGCCTGCCGTCTCGGCCCCGGGTGCCCGGCCCCTGCCTGGGTTGTGCCTCAGCCAACCCCGGGTGCCTGGCCCTTTGGCCCCGGGTGCCCGGCCAGGAGCTGGGTCACGCCCCCAGCCAGCCCCGGGTGCCCGGGCCCTCAAACCCGGTTGCCCGGCCCCCCTCACGTCGTCTCCCAGCCGCCCCCCCGGGTGCCCGGAATTGGAGCCCCGGGTGCCCGGTCAGCCCCAGCCAGCCCCCTGACCAGGCTGGGTGCCCGGTCCCTTTGCCCCCGGGGCCCGATCCACTCTGCGAGCCTGCGTGCAAGTTGGGGCTTTTGCCCTTGTAACCCTCTCCCCCTCATATTTCTCCCCTAGTCTATAAGTACCCCCTTCCTAGCTCATTAGAGAGGTCAGCAAAGTATTAGATAAAACATTGTGAGCTTTGCTCCTTGTATCCCCTCCTCTTGGAGATCAAGACCCCTCTTGGGAAGAATCCTTGTGGATTACAAGACCTCCCAAGGGAGTAGATCCTCATCAAGACCTCACCTCCTCTAGGAGTGGGAATGACTTTACCTTGTGCTTGTTTCCTTGGATTGATCTTGTAATCTTGTGGATCTCATGTATGCTACTCTAGTGGATGTGATATTTGGGTTTGTTTGAGTGATTTATGCCTTGTGTTCTTGAGTGTTCTTCCCCCTCCAAGTGTGAAAAGATGCCCTCTAGGGTTTGACCCTACAACAAAAATCCTCCACTATGCCATCACGACGGCCGACACAGCAAAGCGGTGGGCAGCTCGGTGCCGAGGTCAAGGCAGCAACAGTTGATCGATAGTTAGACCGCGTCGACCGCCTGCTGTGGGGCGAGGACCTCCATTACATGCGGACGAAGGGCAAGGACCGGCTGATTAGTCCCTTTAGTGATATAGTAAAGGAGCAGAAAGGATTATCGCTTTTTCCCTAGAGGTGACCCTGAGTTATCGAGTCCAGGAGAGGATGGTACCCTTTAACTCAAGGGTTTCTCACAACTTCTGCAAGAGAATTAAATTTCAGCTTTTGACCGGATCAAAATCAAGTTGACAATAGAAAGAGTTACAATAAAAATGGGCATGGGCATGAAGACTTATGCTTACAATCATATATTTGTGTCGGGACCATTATGATCTTAATTTGTGCCCTGGAAGTCATTACTACCTTTTGAGCATGCGTTGGTTTTTCCCTTGAAGAGGAAAGGGTTATGCAGCAAAGTAGCGTAAGTATTTCCCTCAGTGTTTGAGAACCAAGGTATCAATCCAGTAGGAGGCTACACTTCAAGTCCCTCGTACCTACACAAACAAACAAGAACCTCGCAACCAACGCGATAAAGGGGTTGTCAATCCCTTCACGACCACTTGCGAAAGTGAGATGTGATAGAGATAATAAGATAAGATAAATATTTTTGGTATTTTTATGTTGTAGATTGAAAAGTAAAGATTGCAAAATAAACTAGATCGAAAACTTATATGATGGAAAATAGACCTGGGGGCCATAGGTTTCACTAGTGGCTTCTCTCAAGATAGCATAAGTATTACGGTGGGTGAACAAATTACGGTCGAGCAATTGATAGAAAAGTGCATATTTATGAGAATATCCAGGCATGATCATGTATATAGGCATCACGTACATAACAAGTAGGTCGACTCTTGCCTGCATCTACTACTATTACTCCACACATCGACCGCTATCCAGCATGCGTCTAGAGTATTAAGTTCATAAGAACAAAGTAACGCATTAAGCAAGATGACATGATGTAGAAGGATAAACTCAAGCAATATGATATAAACCCCATCTTTTTATCCTTGATGGTAACAATACAATACGTGCCTTGCTGCCCCTGCTGTCACTGGGAAAGGACACTGCAAGATTGAACCCAAAGCTAAGGACTTCTCCCATTGCAAGAAAGATCAATCTAGTAGGCCAAACCAAACTGATAATTCGAAGAGACTTGCAAAGATAACCAATCTTACATAAAAGAATTCAGAAGAAATTCAAATATTTCTCATAGATAAACTTGATCATAAACCCAAAATTCATCAGATCTCGACAAACACACCGCAAAAAGAGTTACATCGAATAGATCTCCAAGAATATCGAGGAGAACTTTGTATTGAGATTCAAAGAGAGAGAAGAAGCCATCTAGCTAACAACTATGGACCCGAAGATCTGTGGTAAACTACTCACAACTCATTTGAGAGGCTTTGGCATTGATGTAGAAGCCCTCCGTGATCGATTCCCCCTCCGGCAGAGCATCGAAAACGGCTCCAAGATGGGATCTCCTGGGAACAGAAGGTTACGGCGGTGGAAATAGGGTTTTGTGGTGCTCCTGGATGTTTTCAGGGTACGTAGATATATATAGGCGAAGGAAGTCGGTCTGGGGAGCCACGAGGGGCCCACGAGGGTGGGGGCGCACCCACCCCCCTAGGGCGCACCCTCCTACCTCGTGGCTTCCTCGTCTGCTTCTTGACGTCCACTCCAAGTCTCCTGGATTGCATTTGTTCCAAAAAGATCGCTCCCGAAGGTTTCATTCCGTTTGGACTCCGTTTGATATTCCTTTTCTGCGAAACACTGAAGTAGGCAAAAAACAGCAATTTGGGCTAGGCCTCCAATTAATAGGTTAGTCCCAAAAATGATATAGAAGTGTTTAGCAAACCCATAAACATCCAAAACAGGTAATATAATAGCATGGAACAATCAAAATTATGTATACGTTGGAGACGTATCAATCATCCCCAAGCTTAATTCCTGCTCGTCCTCGAGTAGGTAAATGATAAAAACAGAATTTTTGATGTGGAATGCTACCTAGCATATTTCTCAATGTAATTTTCTTTATTGTCATGTTCAGATCCAAATGATTCAAAATAAAAGTTCATATTGACATAAACATAGTAATACTTCAAGCATACTAACAAGTAATCATGTCTTATCAAAATAACATAGCCAAAGAAAGCTTATCCCTACAAAATCATATAGTTAGGCTATGCTTCACTTTCATCACACAAAATACTCCCATCATGCACAACCCCGGTTTCAGCCAAGCAATTGGTTCATACTTTTTAACGTGCTTCAGCTTTTTTTAACTCTGACGCAATACATGAGTGTAAGCCATGGATATAGCACTATGGGTGAAATAGAATATGATGATGGAGGTTGTGTGGAGAAGACAAAAAAGGAGAAAGTCTCACATTGACTAGGCGTATCAACGGGCTATGGATATGCCCATTAATAGATATCAATGTGAGTGAGTAGGGATTGCCATGCAACGGATGCACTAGAGCTATAAATGTATGAAAGCTCAACAAAAGAAACTAAGTGGGTGTGCATCAAACTCGATTGCTCACAAAGACCTAGGGCATTTTGACGAAGCCCGTCATTGGAATATACAAGCCAAGTTCTATAATAAAAAATTCCCACTAGTATATGAAGGTGATAACAAAGGAGACTCTCTATCATGAAGATCATGGTGCTACTTTGAAGCACAAGTGTGGAAAAAGGATAGTAACATTGTCCCTTCTCTCTTTTTCTCTCATTCTTTTTATTTTGGTGGGCTTCTTTGGCCTCTCTTTTTTTGGGCTTCTTTGGCCTCTTTTATTTTTTGTAAAGTCCGAAGTCTCATCCCAACTTGTGGGGGAATCATAGTCTCCATCATCCTTTCCTCACTTGGGACGATACTCTAATAATGAAGATCATCACACTTTTATTGATTTACAACTCAAGAATTACAAATCAACACTTAGAACAAAATATGACTCTATGTGAATGCCTCCGGCGGTGTACCGGGATATGCAATGAATCAAGAGTGACATGTATGAAAGAATTATGAAGGTGGCTTTGCCACAAATACGATGTCAACTACATGATCATGCAAAAGCAATATAACAATGATGGAGAGTGTCATAATAAACGGAACGGTGGAAAGTTGCATGGCAATATATCTTAGAATGGCTATGGAAATGCCATAATAGGTAGGTATGGTGGCTGTTTTGAGGAAGATATAAGGAGGTTTATGTGTGATAGAGCGTATCATATCACGGGGTTTGGATGCACTGGAGAAATTTGCACCAACTCTCAAAGTGAGAAAGGGCAATGCACGGTACCGTAGAGGCTAGCAAAAATGTGGAAAGGTAAGAGTGCGTATAATCCATGGAATGCAATATGACAATGATGGAGTGTGTCATGATAAACGGAGCGGTGGAAAGTTGCATTGCAATATATCTCAGAATGGCTACGGAAATGCCATAATAGGTAGGTATGGTGGATGTTTTGAGGAAGATATAAGGAGGTTTATGTGTGATAGAGCGTATCATATCACGGAGTTTGGATGCACCAGCGAAATTTTCACCAACTCTCAAAGTGAGAAAGGGCAATACACGGTATCGTAGCGGCTAGCAAAAATGCGGAAAGGTAAGCGTGCGTATAATCCATGGACTCACATTAGTCATAAAGAACTCATATACTTATTGCAAAAGTTTATTAGCCCTCGAAGCAAAATACTACTACACATGCTCCTAGGGGAAGGGTTGGTAGGAGTTAACCATCATGTGATCCCGACCTCCACACATAAGGAAGGCAATCAAAGAGCACCCCATGCTACAAATTTGTTACACAACTTTTACCATACGTGCATGCTACGGGACTTGCCAACTTCAACACAAGTATTTCTCAATTTAATAATTACCCAACTAGCATGACTCTAATATTACCACCTCTATATCTCAAAACAATTATCAAGTATCAAATTGATCATGGTGTTTAATGCACTCTATATGATAGTTTTTATTATACCCAACTTGGATGTCCATCATGTTAGGACTAAATTCATAACCAAAGCAAATACCATGCAGTTATGAAAGACTCTCAAAATAATATAAGTGAAGCATGAGAGATCAATAATTTCTACAAAATAAAACCACCGCCACGCTCTAAAAAGATATAAGTGAAGCACTAAAGCAAAATTATCTAGCTCAAAAGATATAAGTGAAGCACATAGAGTATTCTAATAAATTCCGAATCATGTGTGTCTCTCCGAAGAGGTGTGTACAGCAAGGATGATTGTGGCAAACTAAAAAGCAAAGACTCATATCATACAAGACGCTCCAAGCAAAACACATATCATGTGGTGAATAAAAATATAGCCCCAAGTAAAGTTACCGATAGACGAAGACAGAAGAGGGGATGCCTTTTGAGGAATCCCCAAGCTTAGGCTTTTGGTTGTCCCTGAATTTATCTTGGGGTGCCTTGGTCATCCCCAAGCTTAGGATCTTGCCACTCCTTATTCCGTAGTCCATCAAATCTTTATCCAAAACTTGAAAACTTCACAACACAAAACTCAACATAAAATCTCATAAGCTCTGTTAGTGCAGGAAAGAAAAACCACTACTTAAGGGACTGTAATGAACTCATTATTTATTTATATTGGTGTTAAACCTACTATATTCCAACTTCTCTATGGTTCATACCCCCCAATACTAGCCATAGATTCATCAAAATAAGCAAACAACACACGAAAAACAGAATCTGTCAAAAACAAAACAGTATGTAGCAATCTGCACTACTACAAAAAGGGCTATAGATGGAATGGCCACTAATGGCGCACCTGTGATGTGGTGCGCCATTACTATATTCTAATGGCGCACCATGTCTCGGTGCGCCATTAGTAATATATTACTAATGGTGCACCTGGTGTATGGTGCGCCATTAGTAGTTTTGAAAAAAGAACATAAAAAAATTTGTTACTAATGGCGCATCGTTGTATAGTGCGCCATTACTAATTGACATAGTAATGGCGCACCACATCCGTCGTGCGCCATTAGTAGTTTTGAAAAAAAAGTAAAAAAATAAATAAAAAAAATTACTAATGGCGCACCATGTCTCGGTGCGCCATTACTAGTTTTAACTAGTAATGGCGCACTGTCCACTGGTGCGCCATTACTAAGTTTTTTAAAAAAAATTCAAAAAAATATCAAATTTTTTTTATTTTTTTTTCAAAACTAGTAATGGCGCACCGTGGGTGTGGTGCGCCATTACTAGTTTAACTAGTAATGGCGCACCACCCCATGGTGCGCCATTACTAACTTGCCCCAATACCGAATGCACCCACAGAGGATCGCCTTTTCAGTTTTAAAAAAAATAAAAGAAAATGATGGAAATGTCAAAAAATAAAAGAAAATAAGTTTCCCATGTGATATGTGCTCTAGTTGTTGGGAAAATTTACAAATATGAATTTCGACTTTATTTGCAAAATCTCTCTGGAAATTTGTAAAATGGGCATAACTTTTGCATACGAACTCGGATGAAAAAGTTTTTTATATGAAAAATCATCTACTCGAAAAGTTACATCCAAATTTAACGAGGGGAACCCCGTTAAACATTTTCAAAATCCCCAAAAACCTAACAGAAAAAAGTTACGGGGCTTTCGAGATCTAGAGGCAAAAAAATTCAAAAAATTTCAAACTTACTAGTGGTGCACCGTGGATGTGGTGCGCCACTAGTAACAGAAAAAAAATTGGTTTTGAAATTTTTTTGAATTTTTTTTTCAAAAAATGATACGTAATATAATCGGGAAGTTTGAAATATTTTCCAAAATTTCATCATAGTCATGAACATGAACAAAGTCCTAAACATCAACAAGGTATAACAGGATTGATATGCTAGATATATCAACAAGTGCCTGTGAAGTGAGTTGTTGCTAGGGTTGGATAGAACTCTGAAGTTAAGCGTGCTTGGGCTGGAGTAGTGTGAGGATTGGTGACCTTTCGGGAAGTTTGACCATGGAGTGCGATTTGACCTGAGATTAAGCATATTGACTCGAGATTAAGCCATAGTGAACTGAGATTAAGAAAAAATTAAAAAAATGAATTTTTTTTTAAAAAAAATTGAAAAAATATTGTTACTAATGACGCACTTCTATGTGGTGCGCCATTAGTATACCAGATACTAATGGCGCACCGTGGGCTATTCTAATGGCGCACCAGCGGTGTGCCATTAGTATACCAGATACTAATGGCGCACCACAGGTGCGCCATTAGTAAAAAAATACTAGTGGCGTGGTACCAATGGCGCACCAGTAGTGCGCCATTAGTAGGCAAAACCGGTGCGCCATTAGTAGGCCTTTTCCTAGTAGTGTTGTAACTTTCGAATACTTATGTAACTCCAAAAATTCTGAAATAAATTGGTGCACGTGAGGAATTTGTCTATTAATCATCTGCAAAAATTAATCAACCTAAAAGCACTCTCCAGTAAACAATGGCAGCTAATCTTGTGAGCGCTAAAGTTTCTGTTTTTTACAGCATGATCATAAAGACTTCACCCAAGTCTTCCCAAAGGTTCTACTTGGAACAAACACTAATTAAAACATGAAAACACATCTAAACATAGGCTAGATTAATTAGTTATTACTAAACAGGAACAAAAAACAAGGAACAACAATAAAATTGGGTTACCTCCCAACAAGCGCTATCTTTTAACGCCCCTAGGTAGGCATAAAAGCGATCTAAGTATTGCCATCTTTGGTATTCAATTCATAAGTGGCTCTCATAATAGATTCATAAGGTAATTTTATTTTCTTTCTAGGAAAGTTTTCCATGCCTTTCCTTAATGGAAATTGGAATCTAATATTTCCTTCCTTCATATCAATAGTTGCACCAATCGTTCTACGGAAAAGTCTACCAAGAATAATAGGACATGAAAGATTGCAATCTATATCAAGAAGAATAAAATCTACGGGCACATAATTCCTATTTACAACAATAAGAACATCACTGATTCTTCCCATAGGTTTCTTAATAGTGGAATCCGCAAGGTGCAAGTTTAAAGAGCAATCATCAAATTCACGGAAACCTAGCACATCACATAAAGTTTTTGGAATCGTGGAAACACTAGCACCAAAATCACACAAAGCATAACATTCATGATATTTAATTTTAATTTTAATAGTAGGTTCCCGCTCATCATAAAGTTTTCTAGGGATAGAAACTTCTAATTCAAGTTTTTCCTCATAAGATTGCATCAAAGCATCAACGATATGTTTAGTAAAAGCTTTATTTTGACTATAAGCATGAGGTGAATTCAACACGGATTGCAACAAGAAAATACAATCTATTAAAGAACAATTATCATAATTAAATTCCTTGAGATCCAAAATAGTGGGTTCCTTGCTATGTAAAGTTTTGACCTCTTCAATCCCACTTTTACCAATTTTAGCATCAAGATCAAAAAACTCCAAATCATTGGGATGCCTTTTAACTAAAGTTAACTCATCTCCAGTCCCATCATTACAAAGATTCATATTGCAAAACAAAGATTTAATAGGGGACACATCAATCACTTTTAGATCTTCATCATTATTATCATGAAAATTAGAAGAACACGCTCTTATAAAGTAATCTTTCTTAGCACACATTCTAGCGGTTCTTTCTTTGCACTCATCAATGGAAATTCTCACGGATTTGAGAGACTCATTGATATCATGCTTAGGTGGAATAGATCTAAGTTTCAAAGAATCAACATCAAGAGAAATTCTATCCACGTTCCTAGCCAATTCATCAATCTTAGGCAATTTTTCTTCAAGGAAAGCATTGAAATTCTTTTGAGAGATAATAAATTCTTTAACACTAATCTCAAAATCAAAGGGCATCTTATTGAAATTTCCATAAGAGTTGTTGTAGGAATTACCAGAATTATTAGAGGAATTACTAGGAAACGGCCTAGGATTAAAGTTTCATCTATAAGCATTGTTACCAAAATTATTCCTACAACCAAAATTCACATCCATAGATTCATTGTTATTCTCAATCAAAGTAGACAAAGGCATATCATTAGGATCAATAGGGGCACTCTTAGTAGCACACAATTTCATAAGTTCATCCATCTTTCCACTCAAAACATTAATCTCTTCTATCACATGAACCTTTTTACTAGTAGATCTTTCGGTGTGCCATTGAGAATAATTAATCATAATATTATCTAGGAGTTTTATAGATTCTCCTAAAGTGATTTCCATAAAGAGGTGCCTCCCGCGGCCGAATCTAAAAGATTTCTAGAAGAAAAATTCAATCCGGCATAAATTTTTTGTATGATCATCCATAAATTCAAACCATGTAGGGCAATTGCGAATCATTAATTTCATCCTCTCCCAAGATTGTGCAACATGCTCATGATCAAGTTGCTTAAAATTCATAATATCGTTTCTAAGAGAGATGATCTTAGCAGGAGGAAAATACATAGAGATAAAAGCATCTTTGCACTTATTCCATGAATCAATACTATTTTTAGGCAAAGATGAGAACCAAGTTTTAGCACGATCTCTAAGTGATAACGGAAATAGCTTCAATTTAACAATATCATTATCCATGTCTTTCTTCTTTTGCATATCGCACAAACCAACAAAGTTGTTTAGATGAGTAGTGTCATCTTCACTAGGAAGGCCAGTGAATTGATCTTTCATGACAAGATTCAACAAAGCAGCATTGATTTCACAAGATTCAGCATCATTAAAAGGAGCAATTGGAGTGCTAAGGAAATCATTATTATTGGTATTGGAAAAGTCACACAATTTAGTATTATCTTGAGCCATCGTGACAAGCAATCCAACACACAAGCACACAAGAGGCAAGCGAAAAAGAGGCGAACGGAAAAGATAGGGCGAATTAAACGGCAAGGGTGAAGTGGGGGAGAGGAAAATGAGATGCAAATGGCAAACAATGTAATGCGAGGGAGAATAGTTTGTGATAGGTACTTGGTATGTCTTGACTTGAGCGAAGACCTCCCCGACAACGACGCCAAAAATCCTTCTAGCTACCTCTTGATCATGCGTTGGTTTTTCCCTTGAAGAGGAAAGGGTGATGCAGTAAACTAGTGTAAGTATTTCCCTCAGTTTTTGAGAACCAAGGTATCAATCCAGTAGGAGGCTACACTTCAAGTCCCTCGTACCTACACAAACAAACAAGAACCTCGCAACCAACGTGATAAAGGGGTTGTCAATCCCTTCACGGCCACTTGCAAAAGTGAGATCTGATCAAGATAATAAGATAAGATAAATATTTTTGGTATTTTTATGTTGTAGATTGAAAAGTAAAGATTGCAAAATAAAGTAGATCCAAAACTTATATGATGGAAAATAGACCCGGGGGCCATAGGTTTCACTAGTGGCTTCCCTCAAGATAGCATAAGTATTATGGTGGGTGAACAAATTACTGTCGTGAAGTTGATAGAAAAGTGCATAATTATGAGAATATCTAGGCATGATCATGTATATAGGCATCACGTCCGTAACAAGTAGATCGACTCCTGCCTGCATCTACTACTATTACTCCACACATCAACCACTATCCAGCATGCATCTAGAGTATTAAGTTCATAAGAATAGAGTAACGCATTAAGCAAGATGACATGATGTAGAAGGATAAACTCAAGCAGTATGATATAAACCCCATCTTTTTATCCTCGATGGCAACAATACAATACGTGGCTTGCTGCCCTTGCTGTCACTGGGAAAGGACACCGCAAGATTGAACCCAAAGCTAAGCACTTCTCCCATTGCAAGAAAGATCAATCTAGTAGGCCAAACCAAACTGATAATTTGAAGAGACTTGCAAAGATAACCAATCATACATAAAAGAATTCAGAGGAGATTCAAATATTTCTCATAGATAAACTTGATCATAAACCCATAATTCATCGATCTCGACAAACACACCGCAAAAAGAGTTACATCGAATATATCTCCAAGAAGATCGAGGAGAACTTTGTATTGAGATTCAAAGAGAGAGAAGAAGCCATCTAGCTAATTACTATGGACCCGAAGGTCTGTGGTAAACTACTCACAACTCATCGGAGAGGCTTTGGCATTGATGTAGAAGCCCTCCGTGATTGATTCCCCCTCCGGCAGAGCGCCGGAAAAGGCTCAAAGATGGGATCTCCCGGCAATAGAAGGTTACGGCGGTGGAAATAGGGTTTCGTGGTGCTCCTGGATGTTTTCGGGGTACGTAGATATATATAGGCAAAGCAAGTCGGTCAGGGGAGCCACGAGGGGCCCACGAGGGTAGGGGGCGCGGCCACCCCCTAGGGCGCGCCCTCCTGCCTCATGGCTTCCTCGTCTGCTTCTTGACGTCGACTCCAACTCTCCTGGATTTCGTTTGTTCCAAAAAGATCGCTCCCGAAGGTTTCATTCCGTTTGGACTCCGTTTGATATTCCTTTTCTGCGAAACATTGAAACAGGCAAAAAAATAGCAATTTGGGTTGGACCTCCGGTTAATAGATTAGTCCCAAAAATGATATAAAAGTGTTTAGTAAAGCCCATAAACATCCAAAACAGGTAATATAATAGCATGGAACAATCAAAAATTATAGATACGTTGGAGACATATCAGTCATCGAGATGTTTCCAAACTACGGCTTGACCGACGCGCATCCTGCATCAAGAGTCAGTTGTCCCCACCAGATGCGCTATCCATCATGCAGGGTTGCACCAGTAATTAAGAAAGCAATAATCAGACAAAAGCATTTGACATGTAATGACTACACCTCTTCTATCCCCAAAGATAGGATCCGTGTTACCATACTAAACCTTTCTGTCACTTGTGTTTAGAATAACACATCACGGTCTCCTTGCCCTTAGCCTCTGCAGGGGTGAATAACGAGAACGGGACAAGAGACAACTACGAAGCAATTTTATGTTATGCATATACGGTGTTAATGAAGGAAATGTGCCCTAGAGGCAATAATAAAGTTGTTATTTTATATTTCCTTATTCATGATAAAGGTTTATTATTCATGCTAGAATTATATTGATCGGAAACCTAAATACATGTGTGAACGCATAAACAAATACTATGTCCCTAGTGAGCCTCTACTAGACTAGCTCGTTGATCAAAGATGGTTAAGGTTTCCTAACCATGGACATGTGTTGTCATTTCATAATGGGATCACATCATTAGGAGAATGTTGTGATGGACAAGACCCATCCATTAGCTTAGCATGATGATCGTTCAGTTTATCGTTGTTGCTTTCTTTATATCAAATACATATTCCTTCGACTATGAGATTATGCAACTCCGGGATACCGGAGAAATACCTTGTGTGCTATCAAATGTCACAACATAACCAGGTGATCATAAAGATGCTCTACAGGTATCTCCGAAGGTGTTTGTTTAGTTGGCATAGATCGAGATTAGGATTTGTCACTCCGAGTATCAGAGAGGTATCTCTAGGCCCTCTCGATAATACACATCATAAGAAGCCTTGCAAGAAAATGAATAATGAGTTAGTTACGATATGATGTATTACAGAATAAGTAAAGGGACTTGCCGGTAACGACATTGAACTAGGTATGAAAATACCGAAGATAAATCTTGAGCAAGTAGTATACCGACAGACAAAGGGAATTATGTTTGTTGTCATAACGGTTTGACCGATAAAGATTTGTAGAATATGTAGGAGCCAATATGGGCATCTAGGTTCCTCTATTGGTTATTGACCGGAGAAGTGTCTCCGTCATGTCTACATAGTTCTCAAACCCGTAGGGTCCGCATGCTTAACATTCATTGACGATATAGTGTTATATGAGTTATATGATTTGGTGACTAAATGTTGTTCGGACTACCAGATGAGATCACTGACATGACGAGGAGTTCGAAAATGGTCAAGAAGTATAGATTGATATATAGGATGATGGTATTCGGACACCGAAAATGTTTCAGAGTGTACCAAATAGTCATCAGAGTACCGGACACCCCCGGGAGGATAGTGGGCCTATTGGGCCACAAGAGGGGAGCACACCAGCCCACAAGGGGCTGGCGCAGCCCCCATGGCAGGCGCTCAAGTGGGGAAAGGAAAGGGGGGATTCAGCCTCCCCCTTCCTTCCCTCTTGCCCTTTCCATCACCCCTCCGACAAATATGGCAGGGGGTGCGGCCAAGGGCAGGAGCCCAAGCAGGATTCGGACCTACTTGGGGCGCCCATTGGCCTCTCACCTCTCCCTTCCACCTGTATATATGTGGGAGGGGGTGCCTAGCATACCCAAGACAATTTCTAAGCCATGTGCGGCACCCCCCTCCATCGTTTACACCCCCGGTCATATTTTCATAGTGCTTAGGCGAAGCCTTGTAGAGATAACTTCACCGTCACCGTCACCATGTCGTCGTGCTGCTGGAACTCATCAACTACCTTGCTGTCTTGCTGGATCAAGAAGGTGTGGATATCACCGAGCTAAACTTGTGTTGAACGCAGAGGTGCGGTACGTTTGGTACTCGATCGGTTGGATCGCGAAGAAAGTTCGACTACATCAACTGCATTGTTAAACGCTTCCGCTTACGGTCTACAAGGGTACGTAGAAACACTCCCGCACCCTCATTGCTCTGCACCTCCGTGGATAGATCTTGCGTGTGCATAAAAAATTGTTTTCCATGCAACATTTCTCAACAGTGGCATCCAAGCCAGTTCTATGCGTAGATGATATGCACGAGTAGAACACAAAGATGGTCATACTACTTACCACCAACGTCTTATTTTGATTCCGCGGTATTGTGGGATGAAGCGGCCCAGAACAACCTTACATGTCGACGCACATGAGACTGGTTCCACCAACTCACATGCAACTAGTTTTGCATAAAGGTGGCTGGTGGTTGTCTATTTATCCTACTTTAGTTTAATCGAATTTGACTGCGGCCAGTCCTTGAGGAAGGTTAAAACATCAAACTTGATAAATCACCATTGTGGTTTTTTCTGTAGGTAAGAACGATTCTTGCTAGAAACCCATAGCAGCCACGTAAAACTTGCAACAACAAAGTAGAGGGGCGTCTAACTTGTTTTTGCAGGGCATGTTGTGATGTGATATGGTCAAGACATGATGTGATATACGTTATTGTACGAGATGATCATGTTTTGTAATTTATCGGCAACCGACATGAGCCTTATGGTTGTCTCTTTATTGTATGAAATGCAAACGCTGTGTAATTGATTTACTTTATCACTATGCATTAGCAATAGTTGTAGAAGCAACAGTTGGCGAGATGACCATGATGCAACAATGGAGAACAAGGTGTTGAGCCGGTGATGATGGAAATCATGATGATGCTTTGGAGATGGAGATCAAAAGCACAAGATGATGATGGCCATATCATGTCACATATTTTGATTGCATGTGATATTTATCCTTTATGCATCTTATTTTGCTTAGAACGGTGGTAGCATTATAAGATGATGCCTTCACTTAATTCCAAGATAAAAGTGTTCTCCCTTAGTATGCACCATTGCCAAAGTGCGTCGTTTCGAAGCACCACGTGATGATCGGGTGTGATAGACTCTATGTTCACATACAACAGGTGTAAGCCAGATTTACACATGCAGAATACTTGGGTTAAACTTGACGAGCCTAGCATGTACAGACATGGTCTCGGAACACTGGAGACCAAAAGGTCGAACATGAGTCATATAGTAGAAATGATTAACATGGAGATGTTCACCATTAAAGACTACTCCATCTCATGTGATGATCGGACATGGTTTAGTTTATTTGGATCATGTATCACTTAGACAACTTGAGGGATGTTGATTTAAGTGGGAGTTCACTAGTAGTTTGATTAATTGAACTTAAATTTATCATGAACTTAGTCCTGATAGTATTTGCAAATAATGTTGTATATCAATATCTCGCGTTGTAGCTCCCCTATTTTTTGATATGTTCCTAGAGAAAACTAAGTTGAAAGGATATAGTAGCAATGATGCGGACTGGGTCTGTGATCTAAGAATTATCCTCATTGCTGCATAGAAGAATTATGTCCTTGATGCACCGCTAGGTGAAAAACTATTGCAGGAGCAGATGTAGACGTTATGAACGTTTGGAAAGCTCTATATGATGACTACTTAATAGTTTAGTGCATCATGCTTTACGGCTTAGAACCGGGACTTCAAAAATGTTTTGAACGCCACGAAACATATAAGATGTTACAAGAGATGAAATTGTTATTTTAGACTCATGCCCGTGTTGAGAGGTATGAGACCTATGACTAGTACTTTGCCTACAAGATGGAGGAGAATAACTCAGCTAGTGAGCATGTGCTCAGAATGTTTGGGTACTACAATCACTTGAATCAAGTGGGAGCTAATCTTCCAGATAAGATAGTGATTGACAAAATTCTCTAGTCACTATCACCAAGCTACTAGAACTTTGTGATGAACTATAATATGCAAGGGATGACGAAATTGATTCCTGAGCTCTTCGCGATGCTGAAATCGGCGAAGGTAGAAATCAAGAAAGAGCATCAAGTGTTGATTGTTAACAAGACCACTAGTTTCAAGAAAAAGGGCAAGGGAAAGAAAGGGGACTTCAAGAAGAATGGCAAGCAAGTTGCTGCTCCCATGAAGAAGCCCAAAGCTGGACCCAAGCCTGAAACTGAGTGCCTCCACTTCAAAGGAAATGGTCACTGGAAGCAAAACTGCACCAAATACTTGGAGGATAAGAAGGATGGCAAAGTGAACAAAGGTATATTTGATATACATGTTATTGATGTGTACCTTACTAGTGTTTGTAGTAGCCCTTGGGTATTTGATACTGGTTCAGTTGCTAAGATTAGTAACTCGAAACAGGAGTTGCAGAATAAACATAGGCTAGTCAAGGGCGAGTTGATGATGTGTGTTGGAAGTGATTCCAAGATTGATACGATCACCATCGCACACTCCCTCTACCTTCAGGATTAGTGTTGAACCTAAATAAATATTATTTGGTGTTTGTGTTGAGCATGATTATGATTAGATCATTTTTATTGCAATATGGTTATTCATTTAAGTCAGACAATAATTGTTGTTCTGTTTACATTAATAAAACCTTCTATGTTCATACACCCAATGTGAATGTTTTATTGAATCTCGATCATAGTGATACACATATTCATAATATTGATACCATGCAAAGTTGATAATGATAGTGCAACATACTCGTGGCACTGCCGTTTAGGTCATATTGGTGTAAAGTGCATGAAGAAACTCCATGTAGATGGACTTTTGGAATCACGTGATTATGAATCATTTGATGCTTGTGAACCATGCCACATAGGCAAGATGACTAAACCTCTGTTCTCTGGAACAATGGAGCGAGCTAATGACTTATTGGAAATAATACATACCGATGTATGTGGTCCGATGAGTGTTGAAGCACGTGGTAGGTATCATTATTTTCTGACCTTCATAGATGATTTGAGTAGGTACGGGTATATCTACTTGATGAAACACAAGTCTGAAAGATTCAAAAAGTTCAAAGAATTTCATAGTGAAGTGGAGAATCGGCATAACAAGAAAATAAAGTTTCTACGATCTGATCCCGGAGGCGAATATTTGAGTTATGAGTTTGGCCTTCATTTAAAACAATGTGGAATTGTTTCACAACTCATGCCACCTGGAACACCACAATGTAATGGTGTGTCCGAATGTCATAACCGTACTTTATTGGATATGGTGCGTTCTATGATGTCTCTTACCGATTTACCACTATTGTTTAGGGGTTATGCATTAGACACAGCCGCATTCGCATTAAATAGGGCACCGTCTAAATCCGTTGAGATGACACCGTATGAACTGTGGTTTGGCAAGAAATCTAAGCTCTCGTTAAATTTGGGGTGCGACACTTATGTCAATAGGCTTCATAGGATACCCTAAAGAAACTATTGGGTACACCTTCTACCACAGATCCGAAGGCAAGATATTTGTTGCCAAGAATGGGTCCTTTCTAGAGAAGGAGTTTCTCTCGAAAGAAGTGAGTGGGAGGAAAGTAGAACTTGATGAGGTAATTGTACCTTCTCTCGAATTGGAGAGTAGCACATAAGAGAAATCCGTTCCCGTGATGCCTACACCAACTAGAGAGGAAGATAATTATGATGATCATGAAACTTTGGATCAAGTTACTACTGGACTTCGTAGGTCGAACAAAGCATGTTCTGCACCAGAGTGGTATGATAATCCTGTCCTGGAAGTCATGTTATTAGACCATGGCGAACCTACGAACTATGATGAGCCCATATTCCGACAGATGGCTTGAGGCCATGAAATCTGAGATAGGATCCATGCATGAGAACAAGCCATAGAGAATAAATGGATCTTCAAGAAGAATACTGACGCTGATGGTAATTTTACTGTCTACAAAGCTCGACTTGTCGCAAAAGGTTTTTAACAAGTTCAAGGAGTTGACTATGATGAGACTTTCTCACCCGTAGCTATGTGATAACCCACAAGTATAGGGGATCAGTTGTAGCCTTTCTCGATAAGTAAGAGTGTCGAACCCAACGAGGAGCTAAAGGTAGAACAAATATTCCCTCAATTTCTATCGACCACTGATACAAGTCTACGTACGCTACGTTCTCTTTACCAAGTATAAAACTAGAAGTACTTTGTAGGTGTGATAGGATAGATTTGCAAGATAATAAAGAGCACGTAAATAAAAACTAGGGGATGTTTAGATAAGGAAATAACTAAGTTAGTTTTAGTAGAGAGCTTTTTGTCACAACAAAGTTATTTGTCCCTAGGCAATCGATAACTAGACTGGTAATCGCTATTGCAATTTTATATGAGGGAGAGGCATAAGCTAACATACTTTATCTTCTTGGATCATATGCACTTATGATTGGAACTCTAGCAAACATCTGTAACTACTAAAGATCATTAAGGTAAAACCCAGCCATAGCATTAAAGTATCAAGTCCTCTTTATTCCCATACGCAAACAACCTACTCACTCGGGTATGTGCTTCTGTCACTCACGCCACCCATCATAAGCAAATCATGAACATGTTGCAAACAGTATAGCGGGGATCCCTCACACTTGCGCGACACGGAGAGCACCATAGGACAACACCAATAATAAAACATGCAACTCAACCAATCACCGTCATCAATGAACCCATAGGACAAAACGGATCTACTCAAACATAATAGGATAGCCATACATCATTAGCAACTAATATATAGCATTGAGCACCATGTTCAAGTAGATATTACAGTGGGTAGAAGGGGTCTTACACCGCTGCATAGAGGGGGAGAGAGTTAGTCATGACTGCGGCAAAGTTGTTAGTGTAGATCACCGTCACGATGATGGCCCCAGCGGCGTTCCGGGACCACCGGGAGAGAGGAGGAGAGAGCCCCTCTTGATAACCCGCAAGACTACGAGATAGTTGTAGCCTCTTTAGATAAGTAAGAGTGTTGAACCCAACAAGGAGCTAAATGTAGAACAAATACTCTCTCAAGTCCTATCGGCCACTGATACGACTCTACGCACGCTTGACATTCACTTACCTAGAACAAGTATGAAACTACAAGTACTTTGTAGGTGTTGTTGGATAGGGTTGCAAGATAATAAAGAGCACGTAAATATAAACTAGGGGCTGTTTAGATAAAGAAGCAATAAAGTAAATATTAGTAGAGAGCTTTTTGTTACGAGAACGTTATTTGTCCAAGGCAATCGATAACTAGACCGGTAATCACTATTGCAATTCTATTTGAGCGAGAGGCATAAGCTAACATACTTTCTCTTCTTGGATCTTATGCACTTATGATTGGAACTCTAGCAAGCATCCGCAACTACTAAAGATCATTAAGGTAAAACCCAACCATAGCATTAAAGTATCAAGTCCCCTTTATCCCATACGCAAACAACCTACTTACTCGGGTCTGTGCTTCTGTTCACTCACGCCACCCACCATAAGCAAATCATAAACATATTGCAAACCCTACAGCAGGGATCCTTCATGCTTGTGCGACACGAAGAGCACCATAGGACAGGACCAATAATAAAACATGCAACTCAAACCAATCACGATCATCAATTAACCCATAGGACAAAACGGATCTACTCAAACATCATAAGATAGCCATACATCATTGGGAAATAATATATAGCATTGAGCACCATGTTTAAATAGAGATTACAGCAGGTAAGAGAGAGGTTACACCGCTGCATAGAGGGGGGGAGAGTTGGTGATGAAGGCGGTGAAGTTGTTGGTGAAGATCGCGGTGATGATGATGGCCCCCGGCGGCGTTCCGGTGCCACCGGAAGCAAGGGGGAGAGGGCCCCCCTTCTTCTTCTTCTTCCTTGACCTCCTCCCTGGATGGGAGAAGGGTCTCCCCTCTAGTCCTTGGCTCCCATGGCGTGGGAGGGGCGAGAGCCCCTCTGAGATTGGATCTATCTCTCTGTCTCTCTCTGTTTCTGCGTTCTCAGATTCTGCCCCTTCACCGTTTCTTTCATATCCGGAGATCCGTAACTCCGATTGGGGTGAATCTTTCGCCCAGATTTTTCTCGTAAAATTAGCTTTCTTGCGGGAAAAGGAGAGCGTCAACCGCATTACGGGTGGCCCAGGAGAGTGCCAGGCGTACCCAGGGGGTGGGTGCGCCCCCCTATCTCCTGGCCACCTCAGACACCGTTTCGCGTTGATTATTCCTCCGGAAATTCCCAAATATTCCAAAATAATTCTCCGTCCGTTTTTATCCCATTTGGACTCCGTTTGATATGGGGTTTCTGCGGAACATAAAACATGCAACAGACAGGAACTGGCACTGGGCACTGGATCAATATGTTAGTCCCAAAAATAATATAAAAAGTTGCCAAAAGTATATGAAAGTTGAAGAATATTGGAATGGAACAATTAATAATTATAGATACGACGGAGATGTATCAGCATCCCCAAGCTTAATTCCTGCTCGTCCTCGAGTAGGTAAATGATAAAAAAGATAATTTTTGATGTGGAATGCTACCTAGCATAATCTTGATCATATGTCTAATCATGGCATGAATATTAAGACACGAGTGATTCAAAGCAATAGTCTATCATTTGACATTAAAAACGATAATACTTCGAGCATACTAATAAAGCAATCATGTCTTTTCAAAACAACAAGGCCAAAGCAAGCTTATCCCTACAAAATCATATAGTTTGGCCATGCTTCATCTTCGTCACACAAAAATGCTCCCATCATGCACAACCCCGATGACAAGCCGAGCAATTGGTTCATACTTTTTAACGCGCTTCAGATTTTTCAACCCGCACGCAGTACATGAGCGCAAGCCATGGATATAGCACTATAGGTGGAATAGAATATAATGATGGAGGTTATGTGGAGAAGACAAAAAAGGAGAAAGTCTCACATCGACGCAGCTAATCAACGGGCTATGGAGATGCCCATCAATTGATGTCAATGCGAGGAGTAGGGATTTCCATGCAACAGATGCACTAAGAGCTATAAGTGTATGAAAGCTCAAACTGAAAACTAGGTGGGTGTGCATCCAACTTGCTTGCTCATGAAGACTTAGGGCATTTGAGGAAGCCCATCATTGGAATATACAAGCCAAGTTCTATAATGAAAATTCCCACTGGTATATGAAAGTGACAACATAAGAGACTCTCTATATGAAGAACATGGTGCTACTTTGAAGCACAAGTGTGGTAAAAGGATAGTAACATTGCCCCTTTTCTTTTTCTTTTTTTCTCTTTCGGTGGGCTTCTTTGGCCCCCTTTTTTATTTAGGCTTCTTTGGCCTTTCCTTTTTTTCTTTTTTTTATTTTTTTCATGAGGCAATGCTCTATAATGATAATCATCACACTTTTATTTACTTACAACTCAATACTACAACTCGATACTAGAACAAAGATATGACTCTATATGAATGCCTCCGGCGGTGTACTGGGATGTGCAGTGATTTAGCGTAGCAATTACATCAAAAAACGGACAAGCCATGAAAACATCATGCTAGCTATCTTACGATCATGAAAGGCAATATGACAATGAATGCTCATGGCAATATATCTCGGAATGGCTATGGAAATGCCATGATAGGTAGGTACGGTGGCTGTTTTGAGGAAGATATAATGTGGCTTATGTGTGATAGAGCATATCGTATCACGGGGTTTGGATGCACCAGCGAAGTTTGCACCAACTCTCGAGGTGAGAAAGGGCAATGCACGGTACCAAAGAGGCTAGCAATGATGGAAAGGTAAAAGTGTGTATAATCCATGGACTCACATTAGTCATAAAGAAATCATATACTTATTGCAAAAAATTATTAGCCCTCGAAGCAAAGTACTACTACGCATGCCCCTAGGGGGATAGATTGGTAGGAAAAGACCATCGCTCGTCCCCGACCGCCACGCATAAGGTAGACAATCAAAGAAACACCCCATGCTTCAAATTTGTCACACAACAGTTACCATGCGTGCATGCTACGGGACTTGCAAACCTCAACACAAGTGTCTCTACAATCCACAAACACCCACTAGCATGACTCTAATATCACCATCTTTATATTGCAAAACTATTGCAAGGAATCAAACATATCATATTCAGCAATCTACAAGTTTATGTAGGATTTTATGACTAACCATGTGAATGACCAATTCCTGTCATCTCTCTAAATAGATATAAATGAAGCAAGAGAGTTTAATTCTTTCTACAAAAGATATGCCCACGCTCTAACAAATATAAATGAAGCAAAAGAGCATTCTACAAATGGCGGTTTTGTATGTGGAGAGAAATAGGCAATCCAAACTTGAAACAATATACGTGAAGCACATGAAGCATTCTATGAAGCCATACTCAAAGGATTTAAATGAAGTGCAATGAGCATTCTATAAATAAACCAAGGACTATCTCATACCAGCATGGTGCATAAAAGAAAAATGAAAAATAAATGCAAAAGACACTCCAAGAATTGCACATATCGCATGAACGAAACGAATACGAAAACATACCGATACTTGTTGAAGAAAGAGGGGATGCCTTCCGGGGCATCCCCAAGCTTAGACGCTTGAGTATCCTTGAATATTTACTTGGGGTGCCTTGTTCATCCCCAAGCTTGAGCTCTTGCCTCTCTTCCTTTTCCTCATATCGAGACTTCCTCGATTAGACACTTCATCCACACAAAACTTCAACAGAAAACTCGGTAAGATCCGTTAGTATAATAAAGCAAATCACTACTGTAAGTACTATAGCAAACCAATTCATATTTTGTTTTTGCATTGTGTCTACTGTAATATAGCTTTTTCATGGCTTAATCCACTGATATAAATTGATAGATTCATCAAAACATGCAAACTATGCATCAAAAACAGAATCTGTCAAAAACAAAACAGTCTGTAGCAATCTGAACATCCACCATACTTCTGATACCCCAAAACTTCTACCAAAATTAGGAAAAATAAACAAGTTGTACAGCAAGACATTGCAAAAGTAATCAGAACCGTTTGACGTTCCAGTTAAAAATTTAAAATCGCGCACTACAGCCAAAGTTTCTGTCCTGCACCGTACAAACCAACAAGCATTGTAAACATCCTAAAGGCAAACCTTGGCACATTATTTTTATAATACAATGTAATTGTACAAGGGGATAATTATTTTTGATGAAAAGTTTCTGTAATCAAGATTCACAAAGTTTCCGTGAGCATGAACAAAGTTCAAGGAGCTCTCCCACTTCAACAATGCTTGTCTCTCTCACTTTCACTTTCCTTTTTGAAAATGTTTTGGGTTCCCCTCTTTATTTTTTTTATTTTCAAACTATATAAAAGCACTCAACAAAAATAAATGACTCTCTAAAACTTCTGGGTTGTCTCCCTGGCAGCGCTTTCTTTAAAGCCATTAAGCTAGGCATATAGTGCTCAAGTAATGAATCCACCCGGATCCCAAGGTATATCAAAGCCAATTTTAATTAACAATGATTTGTAATTTAGTAGTGAGCACAAAGTAACATATATCATGCAACAAAGAAGTCTAAACCTCTTCCTATGCATCGGCATGTCATAAAATAAGAATTCATGCACACATAGTAAAGGCCAATGCATAGTATAAATAGTTTCTTGCAATTTTATCATATTGGAAACATAAAGAGGCGGAGATGTAGTTCATCTCTCATAATAATTGCAAGTAGGAGCAGCAAGCACATGTATATTACATCTATCAAAATCATCATGTGTAGTGGTAAAAGGCAACCCATCAATATAATCCTTAATAAGCACAAACTTCTCCGATATAGTGTAGTCGGGAGAATTCAAAAAGATAATAGGACTACCATGCGTGGGTGCAATAGCAAGAATTTCATGTTTAACATAAGGAACTATAGCAAGTTCATCTCCATAAGCATAATTCATATTGGCATCTTGGCCACAAGCATAGCAAGCATCATCAAAAAGGGATATTTCAAACAAATTCAAGGGATCATAACAATCATCATAGCAATCATCCTTCGGTAAGCACAAAGGGGAATTAAACAATGTATGAGTTGAAGAGTTACTCTCATTAGAAGGTGGGCATGGGTGATCAATCCGCTCTTCCTCCTTTTGTTCTTCGCTCTCCTCATCATATTTTTCATCCAATGAGCTCACAGTTTCATCAATTTCTTCTTCCATTGTCGGGGAAACTGATCCACGAACACCTATGGGACCGGCGGACCAAGCCCCTTTCGGTTCGGCAGGGGGCGGAGATCACACGAAGAGCAGATCGAGGCGAAGCACACGAGCAGTTTACCCAGCTTTGGAGCTCTCCGGAGAGATAATACTCCTACTGCTGCTTGTCTGATTGTATTGTGTTCTTGCTCGGGAGCGCTGAGTGCTACAGTACACTCTAGCTGCTAACGAGACCGAGCGTGTGGTGTTTTCTGGGTTCGAACCCCTTCTACGTTGCGCATGGGCCTCCTTTTATATGTTCAAGGGGTCACCGACAGGTGGCAACGCAGACGAGGGTAAAAAGGGGAAAAGGAGTTGCGGTTGGTACAGCTACCTGCACAGTGCATCCTACCTAACCCTGACGGCAGGGGACAAGGGCATTAAATGCCCGTCCTGCGTCGCCCAAACAGTGCAGAAAAGGACCGTCAGGGCGCCACCGCTCGCCACGATGGCAATCTTGTCAGCATCGCATGCCACCGCGCACCGCTGGCTGCACAGCCTCCCGCCACGCGCGCCTGGAAAGGCCCCAGGGCGACACGTTGGTGGATGTGCTGAGAGCGTGGGTACAGAGTGGTCGCTTGCCGCGGCAAGCGCCTTGCCGCGGTCGTTGTCTTGTCGCGCCCGGAAGCTTGTCGCTCACCGGGCCTTGCCGGGACGCGTGGCGCGTCGCGGCAAGTTCCTTGAAATGCCTTGGTTGGCCTTCCCGGCAAGCTCCTCTTGCCGGGGCCTTGTCTCCTCGGCTTAAATACTTTGTTCTTGAATGGCTCCAAAGGAACCACGGAGGACCTTGGCGGTCGCCCGGCAAGCCTTGCCGCGGGGTGCTGCAACTGCCCGTGCACAAGTTCGGGATACTAGGGTACCCCTACTCTAGTACACCGACAGGAGCCCCCGGGCCTGGGCCACACACGGTGCCGAGCGTTGTTGGGCCAGGCCCAAACAGGGCACGGGCACGCGCGGCCTGGGTCACGCCGTATCTTACTCCGTATCCACCGCGCCCTCCCCGAACGGCACGCGTTGAATGCGGCATCGTGGGAGAGATCGTGGGTGGTTTCTTTATTCGGAAGGGCGAAACGTCCGCCCCCTCCCTCTTTATAAGCAGGGGAAACAGGGGCAGTTCGCCCACTTCGCCGGTTGCTACTCCATTCTCGAAAATCTCCGCCGCTCCCCCCTTCTTCTCAAAGCCGAAAGAGAGCAGCGCTCCGCCCCCCATTGCCACCAGCACCACCAACGCCGTCGATCTCCCCCACCACTCCGCCATGGCTCCGAAAGCCGACAAGGGGAAGGGCGTGAAGTCGGCCGAGGCGCAGCGGCTCGCGGCGCTGCGAAAGGAGCGGGCCATCTTCCCCCCTCAGCTTGACGCAAAGGAGCTGAGGGAGTACTACTACCTCTTCTGGTCGACGGAGACGCGAGCGCATCCGCGCACGAAGGTACTCCCGGCCACCGCTTCGAGACTGGCTCCGAACGGGTATCCCTTCTTCGCGCTGTTCTTCTACTGCGGGCTCTGCCCGCCCTACTCTGAATTCTTCTGTGACATCATGAACACCTACGGGTTCCGCCTCCTTGATTTCACCCCCAATGCCGTTCTGACCATGGCAGTTTTCGCACATTTGTGCGAAAACTTTGTCGGAGTCCACCCAAACGTAGCCCTCTTCCGCCACTTCTTTATGCCCCGGGTCGAGAGAGGAGAGCCCCTTGCCGGGGAATCGCTTGGATCTCGAGAGTCGGCAAGAAGGAAGCCTATCTGGAGGGAGAGCTCCGCAGCAAATGGGAGGAGTGGAGAGCAGAGTGGTGCTGGATCGTCGAGGAGAACCCGCAGCCATTTACCGCCCTGCGCCAAGCCCCAATAGTGCGCGGCAACGATTGGAGCAACGTGGCCCCGGAAGACGACAGGCTGAAGATCGCCGTCACCCGGATCCTTCGCCTCAGGCTTGCCGGGCTCACTGTAGGCGCAGTTGGCGCAGATTTCCTTCGCCGCCGCATCGCCCCCCTGCAGGAGAGGGGGAGACCCGCCTGGGAGTTCCAGAACTCGGCGGATATCATGAGGCTGCGCCCGGGCCTCAATTTCAACTTCACTGTCCTGGAGCTGGACGCGATGCTCCTGGAGCTGTTCAAGCGCGATCCTTAGCATCCATTCATGTTGCCGCGGGATGTCGTTCCGCTGTGCAACAATTCTTCGCTTGACCGCATCCGTGCAATGATGCCGCTATGCGACTCTCACGGAATCGTTCCAACTTGGCAAGAGCCGGCAGACGCCATCGTGCAGGAGTTCTTTGATGGCTTGGTAGAAGTGCCGGTCCGCGCCGACGAGCAGAAGAGCCTCACCCGCGACACCACCGATGCGGAGATGCAGCGCATCGCCACCAGGCTGGAAGAGGCGCAGCGGCTGCTGCCGCGGGCGTATTTGGATTCACCATGTGGAGGGAGGCGGGAGGCGGCAAGCCTTTGCCGAGCGCGAGGAGTTTGCCGGCGAGGAAGAGCTCGCCGGGCCCCGAAGATGAGCCGAGCGAGCCCGCCGACGAGCGCGGGCGACCCGATTGCAGATCGGCTCCTCCTCCTCCCCACCTTCAGCCAGCTCGCCGCAAGCGGAGCCCCCAGCTCAACAAGAAGGCGTCTCCGCAAGGCGGGGGACGTAGCAGGGCGGCAGACGGGCCAGCAGCCGCCGCACCGCGCGACGCGCTCGACCGCGGCAAGCACTGTTGCCGCGGGAGCACCTCACGCTGCAGGCGGCAACTGGAGCGGGGTCTTCCCGGTCCACCGCTACTGCACCTGCCAAGCGGGCAAGGGAGCCTACTCCTCCCGTCGCCGCACCGGAGGCGAGCCGGACTTTGATCTCTCCGCGCTCAGCTCCGACGATGAAGAAGAAGAGTAAGATCCCTTGTTGTACTTGTAATTCTTCGATTTTTGCTGTCTTTGTCTTGTATCTGATCTACTTGACTCTGAACTCATCCCTTTTCAGGACTCTGGCCCAGAGAGCGGCAAAGAGAGCCAAGGCCCCGGTGATTGTCATCGAGGACGACCCCACCACGACGGCAAAGGACATGTCCGAAACCACCTTGTCGGACCCGGCAACCATTTCTCAGAGCAGCCCCCAGCGCAGCCCCCCACGTAAGTATATGGTTTACTTCACGCTGTCAGGCCCGCATGGGTGCTCTTCTTTTGCTGATATCTGTCTGTTGGTTTGTGTAGGAGCAGAGCAGCCTCACCAGGAGGGCCCGGAGGCCGCTCCCGAAGTGCCATCTGCTTCGACTACACCGCCAAGGGAGGATTCCCCGGCAAGGGAGCGTTCTCCGGCAAGGGAGAATTCTCCGGCAAGGGGCAGTTCTCCGGCAAGGGACAGCGCCAGTGATCCTCCGGTGGTTGAGACCACGACTGCAGATCCTAGCACAGGTAACCCTTTTGCCTGAAAACTTCCCTTGGGTTCTTCTTCTGATTTTCTTTTTGAATATTCGCTTGACCTTTCTCCCCTCTTCGGTCGTCAGATCCACCTGCCACGGAGCCGATGGAAACCGAGGCCGCCGGCGAGGAGAACGCGCGCGGCAACAACGACGACGCCGCCGCCACCGAAGAAGAGGCCGGTGCTGATGATCCCGCCGGCGAAGAGGCCGCCAAGGCTGCCGCCGCAGAAGCAGGCGAGGGATCCGGCGATCGCACTGACGGCCCCGAGGCCGCAGGAGCGCCAGGCGCTACGCCGACCGCTGATCCCTCCGCCGATGCTGCAGCACCAGGCTCCGAAGAGCCCCAGCCCGGCGCCTACTTGAAGGCCGGCGACGGTATCTTCATCAAGCTCCCCTGGGCGTCAAGCTCCAGGGCGCCGGTCGAGGGAGAAACCTTGGATGGAGAGGTGCTCGCCTCCGCTGGGCTGACGGTGGTCGACGCGCCAAGCAGCAGCAGCGACGAGCCTGAGGAGGAGCGGCTGCTGCAGAAGGTGCTGTCGCTCTACCGCGCCCGACAAGCCAAGCTAGCATCCCGAGAGGCGCTTGTCGCGAAGGCGGGAGTGGATATTGAGAAGCGCGCGGAGGAACTTCGGGGTCTGAGGCAGGAAACTCTCTGGTCCCTGGCGGAGGAGCGGGAGCAACTTCTCGAGGAGCGGAAAGCTTTCCTCCTCGAGAAGGCTGAAGTTGAAGAGAAGCAACGGCTTGTCGCTGAAAATCTATTTGCGCAGGAAAGAGAGTTGGCGCAGCACAAGGTCAACCTTGACAGCCACGAGGAAGAGCTTGCCACGCGCGAGCAATCAATTGGCGGGGCTCTCAAGGAGGCAAGGGATGCTGCCGAAGCTGCCGAGGCCGCCAAGAAGGAGCTGGAAACAAAGGTAGCGCAGCTGGAGGCTGATCTCCGGGCGAGCGGCGAGGAGCTTGCCGTTCTCAAGCGTGAGCGCGAGAAGGACGCTGCCGCTCATGGTGAGCTACAGGGCCTTCTCGCAGAGAGGAGCAAGGAGCTCAGCGCCGCCAAGGATTCCAATGCAGATCTCGAGCTGAAGCTGGCTACCTTGACTCAGACGCTGGACGGCGCCAGAGAGCGGGAGGTGGCCTTGTCGGAGAAGATCAAGGCCGACGAGGCGCTGCTGGCGAATGCTGCTGCCGCCCACGATGCCTTCAGGGAGACTGTGGAGCACTGGACTGAGGGTCTTGTGGATCTTGCCGCCGCCATCGATGGGGAGCTGGTGCAGCTGGGGATGGAGGATCTCGGGTACTCCTCCGACAAGCACCTCCAACCCAGCGCCAAGCTCTGCTTGTTCTTCAAAGGCGTGGCGACGGCTCTCCAGCGACTCCGGGAGAAGATCCCAAAGCAGCTGGCCGACGAGTCGCGCAAGATCTGCGCAGGAGCTCTCCAGAAGGTGCTGATGAAGGTGGCCTTCCGCAACCCAGCCTCAACTTCACCAACGTCCTCAAGTCCTTGCCGCCGGATGCTGATCTGGAAGCGCTCAAGGCCCTTGTCGCACCCATTGTGGACAAGGTGAGCGGAATCAAGAGGGTTGAGGGCGATCGCGTAGATTAGGCCGCCCGTTTTCTCTTTCTCCTTGTCGCTGCTAGTCATGTCATGAGAACAATCTATTAGAGCTGCGACAAGCTATCTTGTAATATAACTCTATTTTGGGTAGAGATTTGCTATGTTATTCCTTTACTTGATTCCTTCCTTTGTATGTTTTTGCCCTACGCTTTTAGGGAACTTGTCGGCGCAGGCACCTTAGCCGCGAGCGCTGAGTGCGGGACGTCAGCAGCCTGCTGGCGGTGCCGCTACCGACAAGAAACCTTGTCGCAACTAGTCGCAGCTCACTTAAGTTGTTGAGCGGACTCGAAACAAAGTAAGGGCGCAACTAGCTACGAGTTGGTTCCTCCGCGCACAGGTTTTCCATACAAAGTACGGTCGTTCGAGGAAGATAACTTAAAAATTTAAAACTGATTGCTCAAACTTTGGCAACTTAGCTTTTCTGTCGTTTGCTTTCCGGCAAGGCGAAACTTGCTTGAACGATGCCTGGTCCACACCATTATCTTCTCCTTTCCCCCCGGCAAACTTGTGTGCGAGGGAACCTTCTTTCCTTTTGAGAAAAAGAAAGAAGAGAAAATAAAGATATGGAGCCTTACGGCTCGTTATTGCTTACCGGGGGTAGGTGCTGCACAAAGTGTCAGATAATGCATGCAAATATAAAGTAGAAAGCATGAAATTGACAAGATGTGCGGAGCACATGAGCTTTACTTATGCACGGGATCTGCGCCCGGCTTTGTACAAAGGATTACATGCAACATCGGCAAGACTTGTACAAAAGGTGGTTGCCGGAACAGGTTCCGGCAACCGCGCCCTACGGGTAAAACTTACGAAGATGCTCAATGTTCCAGGAGTTGCTCACCGGAATGCCATCTTCGGTCTCAAGGCGGACAGCGCCAGGCCTAGTGACTCGTTTCACCCGATAAGGGCCTTCCCACTTCGGCGTCAACTTGTTGGAATTCTTGGCGGACTGAACGCGCCGAAGAACAAGGTCGCCTTCCTCGAAACTTCTGGCATTAACTTTGCGGCTATGGTAGCGGCGCAAAGCTTGCTGGTATCGAGCAGCTCGTACAGCAGCCTGAAGACGGTCCTCCTCAAGGAGCAGCGCGTCATCTTGTCGCAGCTGCTCTTGCTCAAGCTCATCATAAGCGAGCACTCGAGGTGACCCGTATACGAGTTCCGTGGGGAGAACTGCCTCTGCTCCATAGACTAGAGCGAAAGGTGTCTGGCCAGTGGCTCGATTTGGCGTCGTCCTGATCGACCAAAGAACCACCGGCAGCTCCTCGATCCAGTTCTTCCGCACTTGCGCAGCCTGTCGAAAGTTCTGGTCTTGAGCCCGCGCAGCACTTCAGCATTTGCCCTCTCCGCTTGACCGTTGCTTCTCGGATGAGCAACAGAAGCGAAGCAGACCTTGGCGCCAAGATCTTGGACGTACTGCATGAAGGTGCGGCTCGTGAATTGCGTGCCGTTGTCGGTGATGATCCTGTTAGGGATCCCGAAACGGCAAACAATCGACCTGAAGAACTTGACTGCTGACTGTGCTGTCACCTTCCTCACTGCTTCCACTTCCGGCCACTTTGTGAACTTGTCGATTGCAACGTACAAGTACTCAAAGCCCCCGACAGCTCGGGGAAAGGGGCCGAGGATGTCGAGCCCCCAGACCGAAAATGGCCAGGATAAAGGGATCGTCTGGAGAGCTTGAGCTGGCTGGTGTATCTGCTTGGAATGGAACTGGCACGCTTCACACTTGGTTACTTGTGCAGTTGCATCCTGGAGGGCTGTCGGCCAAAAGAAACCTTGCCGGAACGCTTTGCCGGCAAGTGCTCTTGCGCCAATGTGGTGACCACATATGCCTCCATGTATCTCTGCCAACAGCTTTTGTCCGTCTTCCCGGTGAATACACTTCAATTTCACGCCGTTGAGTCTTCTTCTGTACAGTGTGTTGTCGACAAACTGGTACATACTTGACTGCCGGGCTACTCTTTCCGCTTCTTCTTGCTCTTCGGGAAGTTCTCCTGTCTGAAGGAAATGGACAATCTGCTGTGCCCATGCTGGAGCTTGCGGCTCGACAACAAGGACTAAAGGCACATCTGCTGCTGCGGGAACATCCGCTTCTACGGCAAGAACCTGCGGCTCAGCCGGAGCTTGATGTTCCCCGGCAAGCTTGCCGGAGCAAAACTTGTCGGGAGCGTCTGCTTCAACGGAACAAACCCTAAGGCTTGTCGGAGCAGACTGCTCCTCAGCATCCTTGGTGTTGATCTTGGGACCTTCTTGGCGGCGGCTTCGGGGAGCTCTGCCGGAAAATAGTCACCAGAAATCAACTTCCTCTTCTTGTTCTGTCCAGTTGATGGTGTTACAGATGGTTGAGTCAGCTTGAGCACAAAGATCCCTTGTTCCACAGGTAACTTAAGCGCGACGCACTTTGACAGGCCATCGGCAATGTCGTTCTGAGCTCTTGGAACATGTTCCATCTGTAGGCCGTCAAAGTGCTCTTCTAGCTTTCTCACTTCATCAACGTAAGCTTCCATCAATGGACTCTGATAATTCTTGTTCACTTGGCGGACGACAAGATGGGAGTCACCCCTGACAATGAGCTTCTTGATCCCAAGGTCTGCCGCGATCCTGAGACCGGCAAGCAATCCTTCATACTCTGCAGTATTGTTCGTTGCTTGCTCCTTGGGAAAGTGCATCTGGACTACGTACTTGAGGTGCTCTCCGGTGGGTGCAACTAGTAGCACGCCCGCACCGGCGCCTTGCAGCGAGAAGGCACCATCAAAGTACATCAGCCACTCTTTGCTTGCTTCCTTGACGGGGATGCTCGT
Source organism: Triticum aestivum (assembly GCF_018294505.1). Lineage (NCBI taxonomy): Eukaryota > Viridiplantae > Streptophyta > Magnoliopsida > Poales > Poaceae > Triticum > Triticum aestivum. Next base: position 713,952,276 of record NC_057798.1, on the reverse strand, counting down.
TTCTGGAATTTCTTCATCTGGTGTTGGCGTCCACTCTGCTATGAACTCTGCCAATGCTCTGCTTTGGATAGTTGAAGTGCTTTCAAACTTGAGGCCAAAGCTTGACAGTTCCAGTGCCCACTCGACAATCCTGCCTGTTGCTTCTGGATTTTGCAGTATCCTCTTCAGCGGAAAACGAGTGACGACTGTGATCTCATGTGCTTGGAAGTAATGGCGCAGCTTTCTCGAGGCCATGAGAAGGCCGAAAAGCAATTTCTGCACACCAGAGTACCTTGACCTAGCCCCCTGCAGAAGGGAACTGACAAAGTAAACTGGGCGCTGCACCATTCTCTTCTGCATCTTCTCATGCTCCTGCGCAGATCCATCCTTGTCGGGACCAGAGCTTGCCGGTGAAGTCCTCTGCTTGTCGCTGGATGCATCTGCCGTGGTTGCTGGCTCATCATCCGCCTCCCTCTCCGCTACTAACGCAGCACTAACCACTTGATTGGTTGCCGCTATATATAGCAGCAACTTCTCTTGTGGCTTAGGTGCGACAAGTGTTGGAGTGGAGGACAGGTATCTCTTCAAGTCCTGCAGCGCAGCCTCCGCTTCCGGAGTCCATTTCATTGGACCTGCCTTTTTCAATATTTTGAAAAATGGTAGGGCGCGCTCAGCAGACCTAGAGATAAACCTGCTGAGAGCAGCTACGCAACCGGCAAGTCTTCGTACATCCTTGACGCGCTTCGATGCTTCAATCTGCTCAATGGCCTTGATCTTGTCGGGATTGGCTTCAATTCCCCGCTTGAGACACAAAGAACCCGAGAAGCTTGCCGGAGGGGACTCCAAACACGCACTTCTCGGGGTTAAGCTTGAGGTTGATCTTGCGCAGATTTGCAAAGGTTTCGTCTAAATCTTGAATCAGAGTCGCCTTGTCCTTGCTCTTGACCACTATGTCATCCATGTAGGCTTCCACATTTCTGTGCATTTGCGGTTCAAAAGCGTCATGGACTACTCTTGCAAATATTGAACCAGCATTCTTTAAACCGAAAGGCATCCGTACGAAACAGTATGTGCCACATGGGGTGATGAATGCGGTCTTCTCCTCATCCTCTTCTGCCATGAAGATCTGATGGTATCCTGAGTATGCATCAAGAAATGAAAGCAAGTCACATCCGGCCGTGGAGTCAACAATCTGGTCGATGCGCGGCAAGGGAAATGGGTCTTTGGGACAAGCTTTATTAACATCGGTAAAGTCGATACAAAGCCTCCATTTCCCGTTTGCCTTGCGCACGACTACAGGATTGGCCAACCACGTAGGATGGAGCACTCCTCTGACAAGGCCTGCTGCTTCCAATTTCTTGATCTCTTCTGCAATGAATTCTTGGCGCTCCACTGCCTGTTTCCTGACTTTCTGCTTGACGGGCCGCGCATGAGGGCAGACGACAAGATGGTGCTCGATTACTTTCCTGGGAACACCGGGGATGTCAGACGGTTGCCATGCAAACACGTCGACGTTCGCCCGCAGGAAAGCAACGAGCGCGCTTTCCTATTTAGGGTCGAGAGTGGCACTGATGGTGAAGGTACCACCAGTGCCGTCCTCCTTGGCGGACACCTTCTTGGTCTCTGGTGGAGCTGCCATTGTCTTCTTACACTTGCCGGTGGAGCTCGATGGTGCGTCCTCGACGGTAGCGCAGCACTCCGAAGAGGTGCGCTTGCCGGAGTGGGCATCAGAGCTCTTGCCGGACTTGGTCTTCTTCTTCCCCCCGGGAGCTTCAACGGCAAGTGACCTGCGATCTGTTGCGGCTGCTGCTTCCCGGTAGATCTTGTCGGCGCAGATAAGGGCATCCTTCTTGTCGCCAGGGACAGAGATGACACTTATCGGGCCTGGCATCTTTAGCACGTTGTATGCATAGTGAGAGGCTGCCATGAACTTGGCAAGTGCTGGACGGCCGAGTATCCCATTGTAAGGTAATGGAAAATCAGCAACGTCAAAAGTGACCCTCTCAGTTCTGAAGTTCAACTCGCTGCCAAATGTTACCGGCAACGTGATCTTTCCCTTCGGCTTGCTCCTTCCCGGATTGATTCCTTGAAATGTGCCGGTCTCTTCGAGCTCGCCATCAGGGATCTGAAGCTTCTGGAGTACCGCGGAGGAGATCAGGTTCAAGCCGGCCCCGCTGTCAACTAGCATCTTAGTGACCTTGAGCTTGCGGATAGTTGGTGAAACCAACATCGGCAAGCACCCGACCGCAGTTATGCGATCAGGGTGGTCCTCAATATCAAAGATGATAGGCGTGCTGGACCATTTCAGAGGCTTGCGTGACTCGATGAGTGGTTCTGCTTCATTGACTTCCCGCACCCACTGCTTGAGCTGGCGGTGTGAAGTATGCAGAGAAGCACCACCATCAACGCACAGGACCTCTGTGGCTTTCTGGAACTCCTTCTCATCGGTCTCGTCATCATCCATATCTTCATCGTCGTCGTCATCTTCATCCTTGTCGCGGCCGCGGGGAGGTCTGTCTCCTTGCCACTGCTTGGCCTTGCCGCGGCGTCCTCCTCGGCCGGGATGTTTCTTGCCGGATCCTCCAGCACCTTCCTGGGCCTTCTCCTTGTCGTGTCGCTCGTATTCGGCCTTTTGTTGTTCAACAAGCTGCTCGACCTTCTTGCAGCTCTGGAGATCATGGCCCTTGGTGCGGTGGATCTTGCAGTATTGCTTGTTGGTGCCGTCCTGCTTGTCGGCGACCGCCACAGCTGCGGCAACCTCCTTGCCGGAGCTACCAGCTTTGGCTTCCTTGCCGGACTGCTCAACGACTAGCACCTCTTTGCCTTTCTTCTTCCTGTTATTCCGCCACCGGTTTTTCTTTGCCGGGACAGTCTCCTCACTATCGGATCCTCCTGCTCCTGTATTCTCTCCAGGGAGTTTCCTCCCTTCCTCAGCACGTGCACACTTGTCGGCCAGGGCATATAGCTCACTGACGTCTCTGATTTTGCACATCGCCATCTCCTCCCGCATCCTGCGGTTTCGCACGTTCTGATGGAACGCGCTGATTACCGCAGCAGGGTGGACATCTGGGATGGTGTGCTGTACACGGCTGAATCTCTGAATGTACTTGCGCAGGGGCTCTCCTTCCTTCTGGGCGAGCATATGAAGGTCGCTCTCTTGGCCATGAGGCTTGTGGCCGCCTGTAAAGGCGCCAACAAACTGATGGCACAGGTCAGCCCAGGAGGATATGGAGTTGTTCGGCAAGTGCATGAGCCAGGATCTGACATTGGGCTTGAGCACCAGTGAGAAGTAGTTGGCAAGGATCTTGTCGTCTCGCCCCCCAGCAGCTTGCACCGCGATGGTGTAGATGCTGAGGAACTCCGACGGATGCGTCTTGCCGTCATACTTCTCTGGTACATCCGGCTTAAAATTCTTCGTGCTGGGCCACTGGACTTGCCGCAGCTCATGAGTGAACGCAGGGCAACCTACCGCATACGGCAAGTCACCTGGTTCCCCTAGTGCATGCATGTCAACAGAGGGCCCAGTGCGCTTGTCGGATTGACGTCGCGCTTCTCTTTGGCGCTCGATGCGAGTACGAGCGTCTTCTTGTTGTCGTTCGTGAAGAACTTGGCGCTGATCGCGACGAGCTCGTGGATCTGACGATGCGGTGGAGTCGCTGTCGAGGTGGATCCGACGAGTCGGCGATCTTGGCCTTCGGGGTGGATAGTGCATGGTGGTTGCACCCCCACCGGTTTCATCGCCACCGGCTCATGCCTGGCAGTCCTGCCGCGGCCGAGATGCACTTGGCTGCCGCGGAGAGTCTGGCAAAGCCGATGAGACTCTGAATGGTGGCCCTCCATTGGTCGATCTTGTCTTCCGCTGGAGGGTAATCCAGGAGCAGTTGAGCTCGCGCCAAAGCTTCTGCTGGAGTGGTGGGTGGCAGTGGCGAACGGTGCGAGGAGCGGGATATGCTCGGACTCCTAACTATGTTAGAAGGAGCAGTATCCTGTCCAGGCGACCGTGCCTCGCTCATGCCAGCATGTTGGCGTGCATGCTGGTCTTGAGCACCCCGAGATCCACCAGCTTGGTCTTGGCCCAACAAACGGATGGTACTGCGAGTACCATGACGCTGTCGGTCCTGCGCCACCTGAGATGGGCGCGGTACATGTACGGACGCCGAGGTCTGTGCAGCCTTGTCCTTGGACCTGGCAGCATCGTGAGCTTCCTCGTCGACGTCCGTTCTTCCTCCGGCGTCTACTCCACCACCCGCTTGCTCCGGTGGTGGTGGGATCGACGTAGACGGAGCAGCTGCTGCCGAAGTCTTCTTCTTTGGTGGCATGTCGATGAAGAAAATGAAGATCTAGCTCGTGTGAACGCCGGATCAGGTTCACGCAATCTCGACGCCCCCTACCTGGCGCGCCAAAGATGTCGGGGAAACTGATCCACGAACATCTATGGGACCGGCGGACCAAGCCCCTATCGGTTCGGCGGGGGGCGGAGATCACACGAAGAGCAGATCGAGGCAAAGCACACGAGCAGTTTACCCAGCTTCGGAGTTCTCCAGAGAGATAATACTCCTACTGCTGCTTGTCTGATTGTATTGTGTTCTTGCTCGGGAGCGCTGAATGCTACAGTACATTCGTGCTGCTAACGAGACTGAGCGTGTGTGTGTTTTTGGCCTTCAAACCCCTCTCTACGTTGCGCATGGGCCTCCTTTTATATGTTCAAGGGGTCACCGACAGGTGGCAACGCAGACAAGGGTAAAAACGTAAAAGGAGTTGTGGTTGGTACAACTACTTGTACAGTACATCCTACCTAACCCTGACGGCAGGGGACAAGGGCATTAAATGCCCATCTGCGTCGCCCAAACAGTGTAGAAAAGGACCGTCGGGGGCGCCACCGCTTGCCACGATGGCAATCTTGTCAGCAACGCATGCCACCGCGGACCGCTGGCTGCACAGCCTCCCGCCACGCGCGCCTGGAAAGGCCCCAGGGCGACACGTTGGTGGATGTGCTGGAGCGTGGGTACAGAGCGGTCGCTCGCCGCGGCAAGCGCCTTGCTGCGGTCGTTGTCTTGCCGCGCCCGGAAGCTTGTCGCTCACCGGGTCTTGCCGGGACGCGCGGCGCGTCGTGGCAAGTTCCTCGAAATGCCTTGGTTGGCCTTCCCGGCAAGCTCCTCTCGCCGGGGCCTTGTCTCCTTGGCTTGAATACTTTGTTCTTGAATGGCTCCAAGGGAACCACGGAGGACCTTGGCAGTCGCCCGGCAAGCCTTGCCGCGGGGTGCTGCAACTGCCCGTGCACAAGTTCGGGATACTAGGGTACCCCTACTCTAGTACACCGACATCCATAGCTTCCTGCAAAATATTAGTCTCTTCTTGGACAGCGGATACTTTCTCCATAAATGCATTAATATTGTAATTGTATTCATAATTTTCATAGCATTATCTAAGCATAGCAAAATTTTCTAGTCTATAAACTGGATCATCAAAATCGTCAAACGCTTTAAACATAGATTCAATCTCATAAGCACCCATAAAAGCAACAAATTCTTCTATTTGTTCCACATCATAGTAATCATAGATACCATTAGCATAAGAGGCTAAGGTTTCATTATCATTGAATTTGCATGAAAAGGGAAGGTGTGGAGCCTTCAGCCTAGAGCAACAAGTATAATCATATCTCAAGCATAGATCCCGAGCATACCAACGCAACATATTAATTTGATCCCATAATAGTTTCCCTTTTTGTGTCAAGCGATAATCCCTAAAGTATTCACGTTGATCCAACATTACTCCCATTACATAATTGAATGGGGTTTTCTCAGGATTATCAAAGTAGTACATAATGTCTTTCACATAACAAGCATCGAGGGTTTTAGGAGGTTCCCCATCTCCACAAGTAGCAAGTACACCTAATTTTTTTGGTATTTCGTGTTCCATATCCATAACTAAAGATAGAGAACAACTTAGAACAACAAATAAAAATTACTTAGTGATAAAGCAAACAAGCACACACGAGAATATTCACCCCATGCTATGACTCCCCGGCAACGGTGCCAGAAAAAGGTCTCGATAACCCGCAAGTATACGGGATAGTTGTAGCCTCTTTCGATAAGTAAGAGTGTCAAACCCAACGAGGAGATAAAGGTAGAACAAATACTCTCTCAAGTCATATCGGCCACTGATACGACTCTACGCACGCTTGACATTCACTTACCTAGAACAAGTATGAAACTACAAGTACTTTGTAGGTGTTGTTGGATAGGGTTGCAAGATAATAAAGAGCACATAAATATAAACTAGGGGCTGTTTAGATAAAGAAGCAATAAAGTAAATATTAGTAGAGAGCTTTTTGTTACGAGAACGTTATTTGTCCAAGGAAATCGATAACTAGACCGGTAATCACTATTGCAATTCTATTTGAGCGAGAGGCATAAGCTAACATACTTTCTCTTCTTGGATCATATGCACTTATGATTGGAACTCTAGCAAGCATCCGCAACTACTAAAGATCATTAAGGTAAAACCCAACCATAGCATTAAAGTATCAAGTCCCCTTTATCCCATACGCAAACAACCTACTTACTCGGGTCTGTGCTTCTGTTCACTCACGCCACCCACCATAAGCAAATCATAAACATATTGCAAACCCTACAGCAGGGATCCCTCATGCTTGCGCGACACGGAGAGCACCATAGGACAGGACCAATAATAAAACATGCAACTCAAACCAATCACGATCATCAATTAACCCATAGGAAAAAATGGATCTACTCAAACATCATAAGATAGCCATACATCATTGGGAAATAATATATAGCGTTGAGCACCATGTTTAAGTAGACATTACAGCAGGTAAGAGAGAGGTTACATCGCTGCATAGAGGGGGGAGAGTTGGTGATGAAGGCGGTGAAGTTGTTGGTGAAGATCGCGGTGATGATGATGGCCCCCGGCGGCGTTCCGGCGCCACTGGAAGCAAGGGGGAGAGGGGGCCCCTTCTTCTTCTTCTTCCTTGACCTCCTCCCTAGATGGGAGAAGGGTTTCCCCTCTAGTCCTTGGCTCCCATGGCATGGGAGGGGCGGGAGCCCCTCCTAGATTGGATCTATCTCTCTGTCTCTCTCTATTTTTGCGTTCTCGGATTCTGCCCCTTCACCGTTTCTTTTATATCCAGAGATCCGTAACTCCGATTGGGGTGAATCTTTCGCCCAGATTTTTCTCGTAAAATTAGCTTTTTGCGGCAAAAGAAGAGCGGAAATCGCCTTACGGGTGGCCGGGGAGAGTGCCAGACGCGCCCAGGGGGGTGAGCGTGCCCCCTATCTCCTGGCCACCTCGGACACCGTTTCGCGTTGATTCTTCCTTCGGAAATTCCCAAATATTCCAAAATAATTCTCTGTCCGTTTTTATCCTGTTTGGACTCCATTTGATATGGGGTTTCTGCGGAACGTAAAACATGCAATAGACATGAACTGGCACTCGGCACTGGATCAATATGTTAGTCCCAAAAATAATATAAAAAGTTGCCAAAAGTATATGAAAGTTGAAGAATATTGGCATGGAACAATCAAAAATTATAGATACGACAGAGACGTATCAGCCCCCCTCCTTCTTCTTCTTCCTTGACCTTCCCCCTAGATGGGCGGCGGAGGGGCGAGAGCCCCTCCGAGATTGGATCTCTCTCTCTCTCTCTCTCTCTCTCTCTCTCTCTCTCTCTCTCTCTCTCTCTTTGTTTCCTTCTGCTTCTGCGCTCCCAGATTCTGGCCTTTCACCGTTTCTTTAATTCTCGGGTATCCCTAACTCCAATTGGTCTGAAATTTTAATACGATTTTTATCTAGGTATTAGCTTTCTTGCGGCGAACTAACCAACCGCCTTACGGGGTGACCACAAGGGCCTAGGGCGCGCCCCCTGCCTTGTGACCCCCTCAGGCATCGTCTCGTGTTGATTCTTTTTCCCAAAAATCACATATATTCCAAAAAAATCTCCATAAGTTTTTATCGCATTTGGACTCTGTTTGATATGGATTTTCTGCAAAACAAAAAATGCAACCAACAGGAACTGCCACTGGGCACTGGATCAATATGTTAGTCCAAGAAAATAGTATAAAAAGTTGCCAAAAGTATGTAGAAGTTATAGAATATTGGCATGGAACAATCAAAAATTATAGATACGATGGAGATGGATCAACATCCCCAACCTTAATTCCTGCTCGTCCTCGAGTAGGTAAATGATAAAAAAGATAATTTTTGATGTGGAATGCTACCTAGCATAATCTTGATAATATAATCTAATGATGGCATGAATATTAAGACACGAGTGATTCAAAGCAATAGTATATCATTTGACATAAAGATAATAATACTTCAAGCATACTAATAAAGCAATCATGTCTTCTCAAAATAACATGGCCAAAGAAAGTTATCCCTATAAAATCATATAGTGTCGGTGTACTAGGGTAGGGGTACCCTAGTATCCCAAACTTGTGCACGGGCAGTTGCAGCACCCCGCGGCAAGGCTTGCCGGGCGACCGCCAAGGTCCTCCGTGGTTCCCTTGGAGCCATCCAAGAACAAAGTATTCAGGCCAAGGAGACAAGGCCCCGGCAAGAGGAACTTGCCGGGAAGGCCAACTGAGGCATCCCAAGGAACTTGCCGCGACGCGCCACGCGTCTCGGCAAGGCGACAAGGCCCCGGCAAGAGGAGCTTGCCGGGAAGACCAACCAAGGCATCTCAAGTCCTGGTGAGCAACAAGCTTCCGGGCGCGACAAGACGACGACCGCGGCAAGGCACTTGCCGCGGCAAGTAACCACCCTGTACCCACGCTCTAGCGCATCCACCAACGTGTCGCCCTGGGGCTTTTCCAGGCGCGCGTGGCAGGAGGCTGTGCAGCCAGCAGTGCGCAGTGGCATGCGGCGCTGACAAGATCGCCATCGTGGCGAACGGTGGCGTCCCTGACGGTCCCTTTCTGCACTGTTTGGGCGACACAGACGGGCATTTAATGCCTTTGTCCCTTGCCGTCAGGGTTAGGTAGGATACACTGTGCAAGTAGGTGTACCAACTGCAACTCCTTTTTACGTTTTTACCCTTCTCTGCATTGCCACCTGTCGGTGACCCCTTGAACATATAAAAGGAGGCCCATGCGCAACGTAGAGGAGGTTCGAACCCAGAAAAGACACACGCTCGGTCTCGTTAGTAGCTAGAGTGTAATGTAGCATTCAGCGCTCCCGAGCAAGAACAAAATACAATCAGACAAGCAGCGGTAGGAGTATTATCTCTCCGGAGAGCTCCGAAGCTGGGTAAACTGCTCGTGTGCTTCGCCTCGATCCGCTCTTCGCGCGACCTCCGCCCCCCGCCGAACCGAAAGGGGCCCGGTCCGCCGGCCCCATAGGTGTTCGTGGATCAGTTTCCCCGACATGGAATGAAGAAGATAATGGTGTGGACCAGGCATCGTTCAAGGAAGTTTCGCCTTACCGGGAAGCAAACGACAGAAAAGCTAAGTTGCCAAAGTTTGAGCAATTAGTTTTAATTTTTAAGTTATCTTCCTCGAACGACCGTGCTTTGTATGGAAAACCTGTGCGCGGAGGAACCAACTCGTAGCTAGTTGTGCCCTTACTTTGTTTCGAGTCCGCTCAACAACTTAAGTGTGCTGCAGCTAGTCGCGACAAGGTTTCTTGTCGGAAGCGGCACCGCCAGCAGGCTGCTGACGTCCCGCACTCAGCGCTCGCAGCTCAGGTGCCTGCGCCGACAAGTTCCCTAAAAGCGTAGGGTAAAAACATACAAAGGAAGGAATCTAGTAAAGGAAATAACGTAGATATCGATACCAGAAATAGAGTTATATTACAAGATAACTTGTCGCAGCTCTAACAGATTGATCTCATAATATGGCCAGCAGCGACAAAGAGAAAGAGAAAACGGGCAGCCTAGTCTACGCGATCGCCCTCAACCCTCTTGATCCCACTCACCTTGTCCACGATGGGTGCGACAAGGGCCTTGAGTGCTTCCACGTCAGCATCCGGCGGCAAGGACTTGAGGACGTTGGTGAAGTTGAGCCCTGGGTTGCGGAAGGCCACCTTCATCAGCACCTTCTGGAGAGCCCCCGCACAAATCCTGCGCGACTAGTCGGCCAGCTGCTTTGGGATCCTCTCCCGGAGTCGCTGGAGGGCCGTCGCCACGCCTTTGAAGAACAGGCTGAGCTTGGCGCTGGGTTCGAGGTGCTCGTCGAAGGAGTACCCGAGCTCCTCCATCCCCAGCTGCGCCAGCTCCCCGTCGATGGCGGCGGCAATATTCACCAGACCCTCAGTCCAGTGCTCCACAGTCTCCCTGAAGGCGTCGTGGGCAGCAGCAGCATTCGCTAGCAGCGCCTCGTCGGCCTTGATCTTCTCCGACAAGGTCACCTCTCGCTCCCTGGCGCCGTCCAGCGTCTGAGTCAACGTGGCCAACTTCAACTCAAGATCCGCATTGGAGTCCTTGGCGGCGCTAAGCTCCTTGCTCCTCTCTGCAAGGAGACCTTGCAGCTCACCATGAGCGGCAGCATCCTTCTCGCGCTCACGCTTGAGAGCGGCAAGCTCCTCGCCGCCCGCCCGAAGATCGGCTTCCAGCTGCGCCACCTTTGTCTCCAGCTCCTTCTTGGCGGCCTCGGCAGCTGTGGTAGCTCCTCCTCGTGGCTGTCAAGATTGACCTTGCGCTGCGCCAACTCTCCTTCCTGCGCGAATAAGTTTTCGGCGACAAGCCGTTGCTTCTCTTCAGCTTCAGCCTTCTCGAGGAGGAAGGCTTTCCGCTCCTCGAGAAGTTGCTCCCGCTCCTCCGCCAAGGACCGGAGAGCTTCCTGCCTGAGGCCTCGGAGCTCCTCCGCGCGCTTCTCAATATCAACTCCTGCCTTCGCGACAAGCGCTTCTCGGGAGGCCAGCTTGGCTTGTCGGGCACGATAGAGCGACGTCAGCTTCCGCAACAGCTGCTCCTCTTCAGGCTCGTCGCTGCTGCTGCTTGGCGCGTCGACTACTGTCAACCCTGCGGAGGCGAGCACCTCTCCGTCCAGGATTTCTCCCTCGACCGGCGGCCTGGAGCTTGACGCCCACGGGAGCTTGATGAAGATACCGTCGCCGGCCTTCAAGTAGGCGCCGGACTGGGGCTCTTTGGAGCCTGGCGTTGCAGCATCGGCGGAGGGATCGGCGGTCGGCGTAGCGCCTGGCGCTCCTGCGGCCTCGGGGCCGTCAGTGCGATCGTCGGATCCCTTGCCTGCTTCTGCGGCGGCAGCCTTGGTGGCCTCTTCGTTGGCAGGATCATCAGCACTGGCCTCTTCTTCGGTGGCGGCGGCGTCGTTGTTGTTGCCGCGCGCGTTCTCCTCGCCGGCATCCTCGGTTTCCATTGGCTCCGCAGCAGATGGATTTGAGGAACGAAAAAGGGAGAAAAGTCAAGCAAAAATCCAAGAAAGGAAATTCAGAAGAAGAAGAACCCAAGGGAAGTTTTCAGGCAAGAAGATTACCTGTGCTAGGATCTGCGGTCACGGTCTCAACCGCCGGAGGATCACTGGTGCCGTCTCTTGCCGGAGAACTGTCCCTTGCCGGAGAGTTCTCCCTTGCCGGAGAGCGCTCCCTTGCTGGGGACTCCTCCCTTGGCGGCGTAGTCGAAGCAGATGGCACTTCGGGAGCAGCTTCCGGGCATTCCTGGTGAGGCTGTTCTGCTCCTACACAAATCCAACAGTCAAGATGTCAGTAGAGAAAAGAGCACCCATGCACGCCTGACAGCAGGAAGTAAGCTATAAACTTACGCTGGGGGCTGCGCTGGGGGCTGCTTTGGGGAGTAGTTGCCGGGTCCGTCAAGGTGGTCTCAGACACACCCCCTGCTGACACGGTGGGATCATCTTCGATGACAATCACCGGGGCCTTGGCTCTCTTCGCCGCTCTCTGGGCCAGCGTCCTGGAAAAGAATGGATTCAGATCGAAGCAAGTCAGATACAAGACGAAAGCCAACAAAGATCGAAGAACAACAAGAACGGCAAGGGATCTTACTCTTCTTCTTCCTCGTCGGAGCTGAGCGCGGAGAGATCGAAGTCCGGCTTGCCTCCGGTGCGACGAGGCGGAGGAGTAGGCTCCCTCGCCCTCTTGGCAGGAGCAGTGGCGGTGGACCGAGAAGACCCCGCTCCAGTTGCCGCAGCGGCGTGAGGCGCTCCCGCGGCAACAGTGCTTGCCGCGGTAGAGCGTGTCGCACGGCTCGGCGGCTGCTGGCCCGTCTTCCGCCCCGCTGCGTCCCCGGCCTTGCGGAGACGCCTCCTTGCCGGAGCCGGGGGCTCCGCCTGTGGCAAGCTGTCTGAAGGTTCGGGCTCTTCCTCGCCGGGCTCGCTCGGCTCAGCTTCAGGGCCGGCAAGCTCTTCCTCGCCGGCAAACTCCTCGCGCTCGGCAAGGCTTGCCGCCTCCGCTGCCTCCGCCTCCTCCACGGTGAATCCAAATGCGCCCGCGGCAGCAGCTGCTGCCGCCTCTTCCAGCCTGGTGGCGATGCGCTGCATCTCAGCATCGGTGGTGTCGTGGGTGAGGCTCTTCTGCTCATCAGCGCGGACCGGCACTTCTACCAAGTCGTCGAAGAACGCCCGCACGACGTCATCCGCAGGTTCTTGCCAAGTTGGGGCGATTCCGTGCGAATCGCACAACGGCATCATTGCGCGGATCTGGTCGAGCAAAGAATTGTTGCACAAGGGAACAACATTCCTCGGCAACGTGAATGGGTGCTGAGGATCGCGTTTGAATAGCTCCAGGAGCATCGCATCCAGCTCCAGGACGGTGAAGTTGAAGTTGAGGCCCGGGCGCAGCCTCATGATATCCACCGAGTTCTTGAATTCCCAGGCGGGGCTCCCCCTCTCCTGCAGGGGGGCGATGCGGCGGCGAAGGAAATCTGCGCCAACTGCGCCCACAGTGAGCCCGGCAAGCCTGAGGCGTAGGATCCGGGTGACGGCGATCTTCAGCCTGTTGTCTTTCGGGGTCACATTGCTCCAATCATTGCCGCACACTATTGGGGCTTGGCGCAGGGCGGTGAAAGGCTGCGGGTTCTCCTCGACGACCCAGCACCACTCAGCTCTCCACTCCTCCCATTTGCTGCGGAGCTCTCCCTCCAGATAGGCTTCCTTCTTGCCGACCCTCGAGATCCAAGCGATTCCTCCGGCAAGGGGCTCTCCTCTCTCGACTCGAGGCATGAAGAAGTGGCGGAAAAGGGCTACGTTTGGGTGGACTCCGACAAAGTTTTTGCACAAATGTGCGAAAACTGCCATGGTCAGAACGGCGTTGGGGGTGAAATCAAGGAGGCGGAACCCGTAGGTGTTCATGATATCGCAAAAGAATTCTAGAAAGGTGGGAAGAGCCCGCAGTAGAAGAACAGCGCGAAAAAGGGATACCCGTTCGGAGCCAGCCTCGAAGCGGTGGCCGGGAGTACCCTCGTGCGCGGATGCGCTCGCATCTCTGTCGACCAGAAGAGGTAGTAGTACTCCCTCAGCTCCTTCGCGTCAAGCTGAGGGGGGAAAATGGCCCGCTCCTTCCGCAGCGCCGCGAGCCGTTGCGCCTCGACCGATTTCACGCCCTTCCCCTTGTCGGCTTTTGGAGCCATGGCGGAGGTGGCGAGGGAGATCGACGGCGTTGGTGGAGCTGGTGACAATGGGGGGCGGAGCGCTGCTCTTTTTCGGCTTTGAGAAGAAGGAGGTAGCGGCGGAGATTTTCGAGAATGGAGTAGCGACCGGCGAAGTGGGGAAACTGCCCCTGTTTCCCCTGCTTATAAAGAGGGAGGGGGCGGACGTTTCGCCCTTCCGAATAAAGAAACCACCCACGATCTCTCCCACGATGCCGCATTCAACACGTGCCGTTGGGGGAGGGTGCGGTGGATACGGAGTAAGACTCGGCGTAAGCCAGGCCGCGCGTGCTCGTGCCCTGTCTTGGGCCTGGCCCAACAGCGCTCGGCATCGTGTGTGGCCCAGGCCCGGGGGCTCCTGTCGGTGTACTAGGGTAGGGGTACCCTAGTATCCCGAACTTGTGCACGGGCAGTTGCAGCGCCCCGCGGCAAGGCTTGCCGGGCGACCGCCAAGGTCCTCCGTGGTTCCCTTGGAGCCATCCAAGAACAAAGTATTCAGGCCAAGGAGACAAGGCCCCGGCAAGAGGAACTTGCCGGGAAGGCCAACCGAGGCATCCCAAGGAACTTGCCGCGACGTGCCACGCGTCCCGGCAAGGCGACAAGGCCCCGGCAAGAGGAGCTTGCCGGGAAGACCAACCAAGGCATCTCAAGGCCTGGTGAGCGACAAGCTTCCGGGCGCGACAAGACGACGACCACGGCAAGGCACTTGCCACGGCAAGTAACCACCCTGTACCCACGCTCCAGCGCATCCACCAACGTGTCGCCCTGGGGCTTTTCCAGGCGCGCGTGGCAGGAGGTTGTGCAGCCAGCGGTGCGCGGTGGCATGCGGCGCTGACAAGATCGCCATCGTGGCGAACGGTGGCGTCCCTGACGGTCCCTTTCTGCACTGTTTGGGCGACACAGACGGGCATTTAATGCCTTTGTCCCCTGCCGTCAGGGTTAGGTAGGATACACTGTGCAAGTAGGTGTACCAACCGCAACTCTTTTTTACGTTTTTACCCTTCTCTGCATTGCCACCTGCCGGTGACCCCTTGAACATATAAAAGGAGGCCCATGCGCAACGTAGAGGAGGTTCGAACCCAGAAAAGACACACGCTCGGTCTCGTTAGCAGCTAGAGTGTACTGTAGCATTCAGCGCTCCCGAGCAAGAACACAATACAATCAGACAAGCAGCAGTAGGAGTATTATCTCTCCGGAGAGCTCCGAAGCTGGGTAAACTGCTCGTGTGCTTCGCCTCGATCCGCTCTTCGCGCGACCTCCGCCCCCGCCGAACCGAAAGGGGCCCGGTCCGCCGGCCCCATAGGTGTTCGTGGATCAGTTTCCCTGACATATAGCCTGGCTATGCTCCCGGTGTTAGCCAAGCAATTGTTTCATACTTTTATGTTCTCAAACTTTTTCAACTTCCACGCAATACGTGAGCGTGAGCCATAGATATAGCACTATAGGTGGAATAGAAGGTGGTTTGAGGAGAAGACAAAAGAGGAGAAAGACTCACATCAACTAGGCAAATTAATGGGCTATGTAGATTCCCATCAATTGATATCAATGCAAGTGAGTAGGGATTGTCATGCAATGGATGCACTAGAGCTATAAGTGTATGAAAGCTCTAACTGAAAACTAAGTGGGTGTGCATCCAACTTGCTTGCTCATGAAGACCTCGGACATTTGAGGAAGCCCATCATCGCAATATACAAGCCAAGTTCTATAATGAAAATTCCCACTAGTATATGAAAGTGATAACTCAAGAGACTCTCTATATGAAGAACATGGTGCTACTCTGAAGCACAAGTGTGGTAAAAGGATAGTAGCATTGCCCCTTTTGAAATGACCATGACTAACATTGGTATTACTGCTACGTCTTGAGCTTGCGTTGGTTTTCCTTGAAGAGGAAAGGGTGATGCAGCAATAGTAGCGTAAGTATTTCCCTCGGTTTTTGAGAACCAAGGTATCAATCTAGTAGGAGGCTCCTCACAAGTCCCACGCACCTACACAAACAAACAAAGAACTCGCAACCAATGCAATAAAGGGGTTGTCAATCCCTTCACGGCCACTTGCGAAAGTGAGATCTAATAGAGATGGTAAGATAAGATAAATATATTTTTGGTATTTTATAATATAGATGCAAAAAGTAAAGATGCAAATAAAAGTAAATTGGAAGTAAATATGATAAGAGATAGACCCGGGGGCAATAGGTTTCACTAGTGGCTTCTCTCAAGATAGCATAAATATTACGGTGGGTGAACAAATTACTGTCGAGCAATTGATAGAAAAGTGAATAATTAAGATTATCTAGGCATGATCATGTATATAGGCATCACGTCCGCAACAAGTAGACTGACTCCTGCCTGCATCTACTACTATTACTCCACACATTGACCGCTATCCAGCATGCATCTAGAGTATTAAGTTCATAAGAAAAGAGTAACGCATTAAGCAAGATGACATGATGTAGAGGGATAAACTCAAGCAATATGATATAAACCCCATCTTTTTATCCTTGATGGCAACAATACAATGCATGTCTTGCAACCCTTTCTGTCACTGGGTAAGAACACCGCAAGATTGAACCCAAAGCTAAGCACTTCTCCCATGGCAAGAAAGATCAATCTAGTAGGCCAAACCAAACCGATAATTCAAAGAGACTTGCAAAGATAACTCAATCATACATAAAAGAATTTAGAGAAGATTCAAATATTATTCATAGATAAACTTGATCATAAACCCACAATTCATCGGATCTCGACAAACACACCGCAAAAAGAGATTACTTTGAATAGATCTCCACAAGAGAGGGGGAGAACATTGTATTGAGATCCAAAAGAGAGAAGCAGACATCTAGCTAATGACTATGGACCCGAAGGTCTATGGTAAACTACTCACAACTCATCGGAAGGGCTATGGTGTTGATGTAGAAGCCCTCCATGGTGGATTCCCCCTCCGGCAGAACACCGGCGACGGCTCCAAGATGGGATCATGCAGAAGGTTACGATGGCAGAAATAATTCTTTGGTGGCTCCCTGGATGTTTTCGGGGTATGTAGGCTTATATAGGAGGAAGAAGTACGTCGGTGGCCGCCCGAGGGGCCCACGAGACAGGGGGGCGCGCCCTATAGGGGGTGCGCCCTACCCTCTTGTGGCCGCCTCGGCTGCTTCTTGACTTGCATTCCAAGTCCTCTGGATCACGTTCGTTCCAAAAATCACGGTTCCGAAGGTGTCATTCCGTTTGGACTCCGTTTGATATTCATTTTCTTTGAAATACTGAAATAGGCAAAAAAACAGCAATACGGGTTGGGCCTCCGGTTAGTAGGTTAGTCCCAAAAATTATAATAATGTGTAAAATAAAGCCCATAAACATCCAAAACAGGTAATAAATAGCATGGAACAGTCAACAATTATAGATACGTTGGAGACGTATCAAGCATCCCCAAGCTTAATTACTGCTCGTCCTCGAGTAGGTAAATGATAAAAACAGAATTTTTGATGTGGAATGCTACCTAGCATAATTCTCAATGTAATTTTCTTTATTGTGGCATGAATGTTCAGATCCAAATGATTCAAGATAAAAGCTTATAAAACATAAAAATAATAATGCTTCAAAGCATACTAACAAATAATCATGTCCTATCAAAATAACATAGCCAAAGAAAGCTTATCCCTACAAAATCATATAGTTAGGCCATGCTTCATTTTCATTACACAAAATACTCCCATCATGCACAACCCCGATGACGAGCCGAGCAATTGGTTCATACTTTTTAACGCGCTTTAGCTTTTTCAACTCTTACGCAATACATGAGCGCAAGCCATGGACATAGCACTATGGTGGTCTATTGTGGTGGTTGTGAGGACAAAAAGTGGGAGAAGATAGTCTCACATCAACTAGGCGTATCAACGGGCTATGGAGATGCCCATCAATAGATATCAATGTGAGTGAGTAGGGATTGCCATGCAACGGATGCACTAGAGCTATAAATATATGAAAGCTCAACAAAAGAAACTAAGTGGGTGTGCATCCAACTTGCTTGCTCACGAAGACCTAGGGCATTTTGAGGAAGCCCATCATTGGAATATACAAGCCAAGTTCTATAATGAAAAATTCCCACTAGTATATGAAAGAGACAACATATGAGACTCTCTATCATGAAGATCATGGTGCTATTTTTGAAGCACAGGTGTGGAAAAAGAGATAGTAGCAATTGTCCCTTATCTCTTTTTCTCTCATTCTTTTTTTTTCTTTTTTTCTTTTTTTTCTTTTCCCCTTTTTTTCTTTTTTTTCTTTCTCTTTTTTTTCCTTTTTGGTGGGCTTCTTTGGCCTCTTTTATTTTTATAAAGTCCGAAGTCCCATCCCGACTTGTGGGGGATAGTCTCCATCATCCTTTCCTTACTGGGACAATGCTCTAATAAAGAAGATCATCACACTTTTATGGATTTATAACTCAAGAATTACAAATCAAAGCTAGAACAAAATATGACTCTATATGAATGCCTCCGGCGGTGTACAGGGATATGCATTGAATCAAGAGTGACATCTATGATGAAGGTGGCCTTGCCACAAATATGATGTCAACTACATGATCATGCAAAGAGCAATATGACAATGATGAAACATGTCATAATAAACGGAATGGTGGAAAGTTGCATGGAAATATATCTCGGAATGGCTATGGAAATGCCATATAGGTAGGTATGGTGGCTGTTTTGAGGAAGGTAAACAATGGGTTTATGCTACCGGCGAAAGTTGCGCGGTAAAATAGAGACTAGCAAAGTGGAAGGATGAGTGTGCATATATCCATGGACTCACATTAGTCATAAAGGACTCATATACTTATTGCAAAAGTCTAATTAGCCCTCGAAGCAAAGTACTACTACGCACGCCCCAAGAGGGATAGATTGGTAGGAAAAGTCCATTGCTCGTCCCCGACTGCCACTCATAAGGAAGACACTCAAAAGAGCACCTCATGCAACAAATTTGTCACGCAACTTTTACCATGCGTGCATGCTACAGGACTTGCCAACTTCAACAAAAGTATTTCTCAATTTCATAATTATCCACTAGCATGACCCTAACATTACTACCTTTATATCTCAAAACAATTATCAAGCATCAAATTGATCCTAGCATCCAATTCACTTTCTATGATAGTTTTTATTATACCCAACTTGGATGCTCATCATTCTAGGGCCAAATTCATAACCAAAGAAAATACCATGCTGTTCTAAGAGACTCTCAAAATAATATATGTGAAGCATGAGAGATTAGCAATTTCTTCAAAATTAATCCACCGCCATGCTCTAAAATATATAAGTGAAGCACTAGAGCAAAAACTATCAAGCTCAAAAGATATAAGCGAAGCACATAGCATATTCTAATAAATTCTAATCAAATAGGCTTCTCCCGAAAGTTGTGTACAGCAAGGATGATTTTGGTAAACTAAAAGCAAAGACTAATATAATACACGACGCTCCAAGCAAAACACATATCATGTGGCGAATAAAAATATAGCTCCAAGTAAAGTTACCAATGAACGAAGACGAAAGAGGGGATGCCTTACCGGGGCATCCCCAAGCTTAGGCTTTTGTCTATCCTTGAATATCTTGGGGTGCCATGGGCATCCACAAGCTTAGGCTCTTTGCCACCCTTTATTCCATAGTCCATAAAAGCTTTACCCAAAACTTGAAAACTTCACAACACAAAACGCAACAGGAAATCTTATAAGCTCCGTTAGTGAAAGAAAACAAAACCACCAAATAAGGTACTGTAATGAACTCATTATTTATTTATTTTGATGTTAAGACTACTGTATTCCAAGTTCTCTATTGTTCATACCCTTACATACTAGCCATAGATGCATCAAAATAAGCAAACAACACACGAAAAACAGAATCTGTCAAAAACAGAACAGTCTGTAGCAATCTGTAACTAACGCATACTTATGGAACCTTAAAAATCCGTCCAAAATATGACGTCCTAAAAAATTTGTTTATTGATCATCAGCAAAAATAATCAACGCAAAAGCATGTTCCTGTAATTTATTGATTTTTTTCTTGTGAGCGCAAAGTTTCTGTTTTTCAGCAGAATCAAATCAACTATCATCATAGGTTATCCTATAGGTTCTACTTGGCACAAACACTAATTAAAAGATAAAAACACATCTAAACAGAAAGTAGAAGCAAAATTCATTACTAAACAGGAACGAAAACAAAGAACACAAAGAAAATTGGGTTGCCTCCCAACTAGCGCTATCGTTTAACGCCCCTAGCTAGGCATAAAAGCAAAGATAGATCTAAGTAGTGCCATATTTGACACTTGAATCATCAATAGAGCACTTATAATCTTTAGGGGTTTCTCCCTTTTTAGCAATGATAAAACCTTTAGGCTGAAATTCAAGAAATTCATTTGTAACCGAAGGTTCTTTAACGATAGAGGGACAATTGTGATGATCATTTATGGAATTGAGATCCGCATCTCCCTTATTAGAAGATTCACCCTTATTTTTAGGAACATAAACAAACTTGGCAGTTTTGGTAGGGGGTTTTGGAGTGTTTTTCATGGAATAAAACGCGGAACCTAAGTTAGTAATCATATCCTCAAGTTTACCATTCTTGCAGAATCTAGATCTATTTTTTCATTAACTATAGGTTCTTTCTATTTAAGATTTTTCAAAGTAACTCCAACCCTAGATCCGTATTGGGTAATTTGATTATGAATCTTTTTATCCAAATTTTCAATTAACTCAACAGTGGCAATTTTATTTTCAATGATCTCGAGCCGTTGCATAACATGTTCCAAAGTTAAAATAGTTCCATTAACCAAAAGAGGTGGGGGCCAAACAAATCTAACATAGCATTATAAGCTTCAAACGTGTGACTATTCAAGAAATTCCCTCCGGCAACGGTATCAAGAACGCATCTATTCCAAGGAGTAATGCCTACATAAAAATTGCGAAGAAGAACGGAAGTAGAAAGTTTCCTAGTGGATTTATTTTGAGCATTGCAAGTTCTATGCCAAGCATCTTTCAAATTTTCTCCCTCCCTTTACTTAATATTGAGAATTTCATGTTCGGGAGTAATAACAAGGATAGAGGGACTAGCCATAATGACAAGATAAACGATCTAACACACGAGCATACAGAAAAAGGCAAACGAAAGAGAGGAGGAGATTGGGAGAGAGAAGGCGAATAAAACGGCAAGGGTGAAGTGGGGGAGAGTAAAACGAGAGGCAAATGGCAAATAATGTAAATGCGAGGGAGATGAGTTTTTGATGGGTACTTGGTATGTCTTGACTTGAGCGAAGACCTTCCCGGCAACAGCGCCAGAAATCCTACGTCCTGAGCTTGTGTTGGTTTTCCTTGAAGATGAAAGGGTGATGTAGCAATAGTAGCGTAAGTATTTCCCTCAGTTTTTGAGAACCAAGGTATCAATCCAGTAGGAGGCTCCTCACAAGTCCCACGCAACTACACAAACAAACAAAGAACTCGCAACCAACGCAATAAAGGGGTTGGCAATCCCTTCACGGCCACTTGTGAAAGTGAGATCTAATAGAGATGGTAAGATAAGATAAATATATTTTTGGTACTTTATAATATATATGCAAAAAGTAAAGGTGCAAATAAAAGTAAATTGGAAGCAAATATGATAAGAGATAGACCCGGGGGCCATAGGTTTCACTAGAGGCTTCTCTCAAGATAGCATAAGTATTACGGTGGGTGAACAAATTACTGTCGAGCAATTGATAGAAAAGCGAATAATTATGATATTATCTAGGCATGATCAAGTATATAGGCATCACGTCCGCAACAAGTAGACCGACTCCTGTCTGTATCTACTACTATTACTCCACACATCGACTGCTATCCAGCATGCATCTAGAGTATTAAGTTCATAAGAACAGAGTAATGCATTAAGCAAGATGCATGATGTAGAGGGATAAACTCAAGCAATATGATATAAACCCCATCTTTTTATCCTCGATGGCAACAATACAATACATGTCTTACAACCCTTTCTGTCACTGGGTAAGAACACCGCAAGATTGAACCCAAAGCTAAGCACTTATCCCATGGCAAGAAAGATCAACCTAGTAGGCCAAACCAAACCGATAATTCAAAGAGACTTGCAAAGATAACTCAATCATACATAAAATAATTCAGAGAAGATTCAAATATTATTCATAGATAAACTTGATCATAAACCCACAATTCATCGGATCTCAACAAACACACCGCAAAAAGAGATTACATCAAATAGATCTCCACAATATAGGGGGAGAACATTTTATTGAGATCCAAAAAGAGAGAAGAAGCCATCTAGCTAATAACTATGGACCTGAAGGTCTGTGGTAAACTACTCACAACTCATCGGAAGGGCTATGGTGTTGATGTAGAAGCCCTTCATGGTGGATTCCCCCTCCGGCAGAACGCCGGCGACGGCTCCAAGATGGGATCTCGCGGATACAGAAGGTTACGGTGGCGGAAATATTTCTTTGGTGGCTCCCCGGATGTTTTTGGGGTATGTAGGCTATTATAGGAGGAAGAAGTACGTCGGTGGCCGCCCGCGGGGCCCACGAGACAAGGGGCGCGCCCTACACTCTCGTGGTCACCTCGGCTGCTTCTTGACTTGCACTCCAAGTCCTCTGGATCACGTTCGTTCCAAAAATCACGCTTTCGAAGGTTTCATTCCATTTGGACTCTGTTTGATATTCCTTTTCTTCGAAATACTGAAATAGGCAAAAAAACAGCAATACGGGTTGGGCCTCCGGCTAGTAGGTTAGTCCCAAAAATGATAATAATGTGTAAAATAAAGCCCATAAACATCCAAAACAGGTAATATAATAGCATGGAAGAATCAAAAATTATAGATACGTTGGAAACGTATCGATTACTAATCTTTACAAATTATTGTCGTGGGTCGACGGGTTAAAGATCACCAATGTTTATGTGCCACGCTACATAAAATTGAGCTACGAAGACAATGATTGCTCGGTTCAGTCTAAAGATGAACATGAGGAGGCCAAGTCCAACACATGCCCGTTTGGACAAAAGATATGCATGTACAAATATTTTGGTGAGGAGGCCAAGTCCAACACATGAGGAGGCCACGACTTGAGGAAGACAACCAGTACTTTGTGGAGATCGGAGTTGATAAATTACTTGTCGCTAGTTGTTGCATGCAGATTGGAGATAAGAAACAATTTCTCTTTTTTATTTCTACCGATTAAGGAGGAAGGCCACGTTAGTTTGGCAAAGACTTGCTACGCATGGGATTTCATGTGTTTGAGGGAGTTTGTTGGGGTCCACCAATTTGTAGGGCCACAAGAGATAGATAATAGTACTAGTTCGTTTTGTAATCATAGGTGATCAATGTGGTCGGATATTTTATTAGTTAAATGATAGATTAGTTTAAATAGGAGAGAGAGTCTGTTAGAATCAAGAATTGTTATGTTGGTTTGTTGATTTTGTGTCGCCTACATATATGGCAGGCTATGGCCAATGTAAAGGCAGATTATGTTATTATGAATTAGACACCGTGTGTTTTGGCCGTCGGCCATTATTGAGTTTAGAGAAACCTTGACAAAATCTCTGTTGGTGTGTGAGTTCGTACGACGTGACGCGTAGGAGATTACAAGCTGAGCCTATATGGTTCGTCCATGTTATTCCTTCGGATTGAGGGGTTGGCATGTTGTTTCCGTGGGATTTGCGAATATCTTCGTAAACCCGCAACTTGTTCTTGTTGTGATGGAGGTTTATGCCGTGAAAGATCGGACCAACAATGGATCGACCCTTGTCTCGAGGTTCGCCCCACATCAAGTGGTATCAGAGACCGGTGTTTCTCACGGCACTTTGGAGGTGATGACCGGCAAGTCATCATCAAGGCGGAGCTACTGGAAGCTATCCGGTGACTTTTTGCTAGAGGAGAAAGGCTATGGTGCTGAACTTTTTCACATGTACTCTAAAGTGAGAGAGAAAGTTTGCGCCACGATGATCGACCATGGCAGTTCGGTTAACGCGGTCGATATCGACATGGTGGAGAAGTTGGAGCTAGCAATGACACCACATTCACGACCGTACTCACTGAGAAGGTGCTACGACAAGCTTAACATCACACACCAAACTACGGTATTTTTCCAGTCAGCAAATTTTGTTGTGAAGTTTTGTGCGACGTTCTTCCGGTACCGATGGTTTCATGCCATATGTTGCTTGGAGAGCCATGGTACAAGAAAAATAATGCTACACACGACTATCTCGCCAACACGTATGCTATCGAACGGAATACAAAATATGTTCTGATGGCTATGACGAAGAAGCTGTTCAAGAATTGGAGGAAGGAACGAGTGTGGAAGATGAAGGAACAAGAAAAAGAGAAGGAAAAGGAGGCCGAAGTTGCAGAATGTTTTGTGGCATGTGAACAATCAATGGATGAAGATATTACGAAATCAGGGACGATTTCACTTGAAGGGAGGGAGGATGATACGACCATGACTAACGTTGGTATTACTAATCTTTACAAATTATTGTCGCGGGTCGACGGGTTAAAGATCACCGATGTTTATGCGCCACACTACATCGAATTGAGCTACAAAGACAATGATTGTTGGCTTCAGTCTAAAGATAAACATGAGGAGGCCAAGTCCAACACATGCCCGTTTGGACAAAAGATATGCATGTACAAATATTTTGGTGAGCCACGACCTGAGGAAGACAACCAGTACTTTGTGGAGATCAAAGTTGATAAATTACTTGCCGCTAGTTGTTGCATGCAGATTGGAGATAAGAAACAATTTCTCTTTTTATTTCTACCAATTAAGGAGGAAGGCCACGTTAGTTGGGCAAAGACTTGCTACGCATGGGATTTCATGTGTTTAAGGGAGTCTGGTTGGGGTCCACCGATTTGTAGGGCCACAAGAGATAGATAATAGTACTAGTTTGTTTTGTAATCATAGGTGATCAATGCGGTCGGGTACTTTATTACTTCAATGATAGATTAGTTTAAATAGGAGAGAGAGTTCGTTAGAATCAAGAATTGTTACGTTGGTTTGTTGATTTTGCGTCGCCTATATATATGGCTGGCTATGGCCAATGTAAAGGTAGATTATGTTATTATGAATTAGACACCGTGTGTTTCGGCCGTCGGCCATTATCGAGTTTAGAGAAACCTTGTCAAAATCTCTGTTGGCGTGTGAGTTCCTACGACACGACGCGTAGCAGATTACAAGCTGAACCTATACGGTTTGTCCACATTATTCCTTCGGATCGAGGGGTTGGTGTGTTGTTTCCGTGGGTTTTCGAACATCTTCGTAAACCCGCGACTTGTTCTTGCTGCGATGGAGGTTTGTGATGTGAAAGATCGGACCAACAACAGATCGACCCTCGTCTCGAGGTTTTCCCCACATCACCTTCTCTCTTTTTCTCTCTTTTTTTCATTTTTTTCATTTTTTTCATTTTGTTGGGGGCTTCTTTGGTCTCTTTTGTTATTTTTAAAGTCCGGAGACTCATTCCAACTTGTGAGGGAATCATAGCTTCCATCATCATTTCCTCATATGGGACAATGCTCTAATAATGATGATCACCACACTTTCATTTACTTACAACTCAATATTACAACTCGATATCTAGAACAATATGACTCTATATGAATGCCTCTGGCAGTGTACCAGGATGTGCAATGATCTAGCATAGCAATGCCATAAGAAATGTACAAGCCATGAAAACATCATGCTAGCTATCTTAGGATCATGCAAAGCAATATGACAATGATGATGCATGTCATAAAAATGAAACGGTGGAAGTTGCATGGCAATATATCTCGAAAAGGCTATGGAAATGCCATGATAGGTAGGTATGGTGGCTGTTTTGAGGAAGGGTATATGGTGGGTTTAATGCAGCGGTGAAAGTTTCACGGTACTAAAGAGGCTAGCAATGGTGGAAGGGTGAGAGTTTGTATAATGCATGGACTCAACATTAGTCATAAAGAACTCACATACTTATTGCAGAAATTTATTAGCCATCAAAACAAAGTACTACACGCATGATCCTAGGGGAAGGGTTGGTAGTAGTTAACCATTGCGCGATCTCGACCTCCACACAAAGGATGGCAATCAAAGAATGAATCATGCTCCGACTTGATCACATAATGGTTCACCTTACATGCATGCTACGGGAATCACAAAATTTAACACAAGTATTTCTATCAATCCACATTACTCACTAGCATGACTCTAATATCACCATCATTATATTGCCAAACTATTGCAAGGAATCAAACATATCATATTCAGTGATCTATAAGTTTTATGTATGATTTTATGGCTAACCATGTGAATGACCAATTCCTGATGACTCTCTAAATAGATATAAGTGAAGCATGAGAGTTTAATTCTTTCTACAAAATATATGCCCACACTCTAACAAATACAAGTGAGGCAAAAGAGCATTCTACAAATGGCGTTTTTCTATGTGTAGGGAAACAGGCAACCCAAACTTGAAATGATATAAGTGAAGCACATGAAGCGTCCTATGAAGCCATACTCAAAAGATATAAGTGAAGTGCATGAAGCATTCTATAAATCAACCAAGGACTGTCTCATACCAGCATGGTGCATTAATTAAAAGAAAATTTAAAAGCACACAATGCTCCAAGATTTACGCATATCATGTGACGAATAAAAATATAGCTCCAAGTAAAATTACCGATGATCGTTACAAAAAAGAGGGGATGCCTTCCGAGGCATCCCCAAGTTTAGTTCCTTGGTAGTCCATGAATATTACTTTGGGGTGCCTCGGGCATCCCCAAGCTTAGGCTCTTGCCACTCCTTATTCCTTCATCCATCATGATCTCCCCCAAAACTTGAAAACTTCAATCACACAAAACTTAACAAAACCATCGTGAGATCCATTAGTATAATAAAGCAAATCACCACTTTAAGTACTGTTTCAAACCCATTCATATTTTGTTTTTCCATTGTAGCTACTGTATTATAACTTATCCATGGCTTATACCACTGATAGAATCGATTATTTCATCAAAACAAGCAAAATAATGCATCAAAAACAGAATCTGTCTTAAACAGGACAGTCTGTAGTAATCTGAACATCTACAAGACTTCTGTAACTTCAGAAATTCTGAAAAAATAGGAAAAAAAATTTTATAGAAGTACTGCGCAAAAAGTTTCAGAAGCGTTTGAGTTTCTAGTAAAAAATGTAAAATCATGCACTATAGCCAAAGTTTCTGTTTTTGCACCGCACAAACCAAAG
The DNA here is from genome assembly GCF_018294505.1 of Triticum aestivum. Lineage (NCBI taxonomy): Eukaryota > Viridiplantae > Streptophyta > Magnoliopsida > Poales > Poaceae > Triticum > Triticum aestivum. The sequence continues at coordinate 713,925,470 of NC_057798.1, read as the reverse complement.
AAGCAATCTAATCATCCTAAAGGCAAATCTTGGTACATTATTTTTATAATACAATGGATTTATACAAGGGGATAATTTTTTTTGAAAAGTTTATGTAATTAAGATTCACATAGTTTACATGGGCATGAACAAAGTTCAAGGCATGCTCCCACTTTAACAATGCTCGTCTCTCTCACTTTCACTTTTCTTTTTGAAAAAGTTTTAGGTTCCCCTCTTTATTTTTTTTGTTTTAAACTTTATAAAAGCACTCAACAGAAATAAATGACTCTCTAAAACTTCCAGGTTGTCTCCCTGGCAGCTCTTTCTTTAAAGCCATTAAGCTAGGCATATAGTGCTCAAGTAATGGATCCACCCGGATCCCAAGGCATATCAAAGCCAATTTTAATTAACAATGATTTGTAATTTAGTAGTGAGCACCAAGTAACATATATCATGTAATGATGAAGTCTAACTCTCTTCCTATGCATCGGCATGTCATAAAAGAACAATTCATGCACACAAAGTAAAGGCCAATGCATAGATAGTATAAACAGTTTCTTGCAATTTTATCGTATTGGAAACATAGAGAGGCGGAGATGTAGTTCCTCTCTCATAATAATTGCAAGTAGGAGCAGCAAGAACATGCATATTATATTTATAAAAATCATCATGTGCAATAGTAGAACGCAACCCATCAATATAGTCTTTAATAAGCGCAAACTTCTCCGACATGGTGTAATTGGGAGAATTCAAAAACATAATAGGACTATCATGCGTGGGTACAATAGAAACAATTTCATTCTTAACATAAGGAACTATAGCAAGTTCATCTCCATAAGCATAATTCATATTGGCATCATGGCCACAAGCATAGCAAGCATCAAGTTCATCAAAAAGGGATATTTCAAATGAATCAAAGGGATCATAGCAATTCATAGCAATCATCCTTCGGTAAGGACAAAGGGAAATTAAACAATGTGTGGGTTGAACAGTTACTCTCATTAGAAGGTGGGCACGGGTGATCAATCAGCTCTTCCTCCTTTTGTTCTTCGCTCTCATCGTGATCTTTTTCATCTAATGAGATCACAGTATCCTCGATTTCTTCTTACATAGATTCCTGCAAAATATTAGTCTCTTCTTGGACAGCGGATACTTTCTCAATAAACACATCAATATCTGAATTATATACATAATTCTCATAGAAATTTGCAGGCCTATAAATATCATCATCAAAAGCTTCATACTTTTTAAACAAAGATTCAATTTCATAAGGACCCTTAAAAGCAACGAATTCTTCTATTCATTCCACATCATAGTAATCATATATACCATTAGCATAAGAAGCCAAGGTTTTATTATCATTAAATTTACATGAAAAGGGAAGGTGTGGAGCCTTCATCCTAGAGCAACAAGCATAATCATATCTCAAGCATAGTTCCCGAGCATACCAATGCAACATATGAATTTGATCCCACAATAGTTTCCCTTTTTGAGTCAAGTGATAATCCCTAAAGTATTCACGTTGATCCAACGTGTCTCCCATTATATAATTGAATGGGGTTTTCTCAGGATTATTAAAGTAGTGCATAATATCTTTCACATAGTGAGCATCAAGGGTTTTAGGAGGTTCCCCATCTCCATGAGTAGCAAGTACACATATTTTTTTTGTATTTCGTGTTCCATATCCATGACTAAAGATAGATAACAACTTAGAACAACAACTGAAATCTACTTAGTGATAAAGCAAACAAGCACATACGAGAATATTCAGCCCACGCTATTGCTCCCCAGCAACGGCACCAGAAAAAGGTCTTGAAAACCCACAAGTATAGGGGATCAGTTGTAGCCTTTCTCGATAAGTAAGAGTGTCAAACCCAACGAGGATCTAAAGGTAGAACAAATATCCCCTCAAGTTCTATCGACCACCGATACAACTCTACGCATGCTAGACGTTCGCTTTACCTAGAACAAGTATAAAACTAGAAGTACTTTGTAGGTGTGATAGGATAGATTTGCAAGATAATAAAGAGCACGTAAATGAAAATTAGGGGCTATTTAGATAAAGAAATAACTAAGTTAGTTTTAATAGAGAGCTTTTTGTCACAAGAAAGTTATTTGTCCCTAGGCAATCGATAACTAGACCGGTAATCGTTATTGCAATTTTATATGAGGGAGAGGCATAAGTTAACATACTTTCTCTTCTTGGATCATATGCACTTATGATTGGAACTCTAGCAAACATCTGTAACTACTAAGATCATTAAGGTAAAACCCAACCATAGCATTAAAGTATCAAGTCCTCTTTATTCACATACGCAAACAACCTACTTACTTGGGTTTCTTCTTCTGTCACTCACGCCACCCACCATAAGCTAATCATGAACATGTTGCAAACCCTATAGTGGGGATCCCTCACGCTTGTGGGACATGGAGAGCACCATAGGAAAGTACCAATAATAAAACATGCAACTCGAACTAATCACAATCATCAATCTACCCATAGGACAAAACGGATCTACTCAAACATCATAGGATGGCCATACATCATTGGGAGTAATATATAGCGTTGAGCACCATGTTCAACTAGAGATTACAGCAGGGAGAAGGGGTGTTACACCGCTGCATAGAGGGGAAGAGAGTTGGTGATGACGGCGGCGAAGTTGTTGGTGTAGATCGACGTCACGATGATGGCCCCGGGACGTTTTGGCGCCATCGAGGGAGAGGGGGAGAGAGCCCCCCTCCTTCTTCTTCTTCCTTGACCTTCCCCCTAGATGGGAGAAGGGTTTACCCTCTGGTCCATGGCCTCCATGGTGGTGGAGGGGCGAGATCCCCTCAGAGATTGGATCTCTCTGTGTGTGTGTGTGTTTCCTTTTGTTTCTGCGCTCCTAGATTCTGCCCTTTCATCGTTTCTTAAATTCCCGGAGATCCATAACTCCGATTGGGCTGAAATTTTAATATGATTTTTCTCCGAATATTAGCTTTCTTGCGGCAAAAAAAAGAACACCAACTGCCTTGCGTGGTGACCACAAGGTCCCAGGGCACACCCCCTAGCTTGTGGCCCCCTCGGTCATCGTCTCGCGTTGATTCTTTTTCCCAAAAATCACATATATTCCAAAAAAACTCCATAAGTATTTATTGCATTTGGACTCCGTTTGATATGGATTTTCTGTGAAACAAAAAACATGCAACAAACAGGAACTAGCACTAGGCACTGGATCAATATGTTAGTCCGAGAAAATAGTATAAAAAGCTATCAAAAGTATGTAAAAGTTGTAGAATATTGGCATGCAACTATGAAAAATTATAGATACAACGGAGATGTATCACTATGCTTAAGTCCGTCCGAATGATGTTAACAATTGCCACATTTTATGATTATGAAATCTGGAAAATGGATGTCAAAATTGCATTCCTTAATGGATATCTCAAAGAAGAGTTGTATATGATGCAACTAGAAGGTTTTGTTGATCCTAAAGGTGCTAATAAAGTGTACAAGCTCAAGCAATCCATCTATGGACTGGTGCAAGCATCTCGGAGTTGGAATATAAGCTTTGATGAGGTGATCCAAGCTTATGGTTTTATATAGACTTACGGTGAAGCCTATATTTACAAGAAAGTGAGTGGGAGCTCTGTAGCCTTTCTGGTTTTATATGTGGATGACATATTGTTGATTGGAAATGATATAGAATTTCTAGATAGCATAGAAGGATACTTGATAAGAATTTTTCAATGAAAGACCTCGGTGAAGCTACTTACATATTAGGCATCAATATCTATAGGAATAGATCAAGACGCTTAATCAGACTTTCACAAAGTACATACCTTGGCAAAGTATTAAAGAAGTTCAAAATAGATCAGTCAAACAAAGAGTTATTGTCTGTGTTACAAGGTGTGAAGTTGAGTAAGACTCAAAGCCCGACCGCAGCAGAAGATAGAGAGAGAATGGAAGTCATTCTCTATGCCTCAGCCATAGGTTCTATAAAGTATGCCATGCTGTGTACCAGACCTATTGTGTACCTTGCCATGAGTTTGGCAAGAGGGTACAATACTGATCCAGGATTAGATCACTAGGCAGCGGTCAAAATTATCTTTAGTTACCTAAGAGGACTAAGGAAATATTTCTCGGTATGGAGGTGATAAAGAGTTTGTCATAAAGAGTTACATCGATACAAGCTTTGACATCAATTCGGATGACTCTAAGTCTTAATCTGGATACATATTGAAAGTGGGAGCAATTAGCTAGAGTAGCTCCATGCAGAGCATTGTAGACATAGAAATTTGCAAAATACATACGGATCTGAATGTGACAGACCCATTGACTAAACTTCTCTCACAAGCAAAACATGATCACACCTTAGTACTCTTTGGGTATTAATCACATGGCGATTTGAACTAGATTATTGACTCTAGTAAACTCTTTGGGTGTTAGTCACAAGGCGATGTGAACTATGAGTGTTAATCACATGGCGATGTGAACTAGATTATTAACTCTAGTGCAAGTGGTAGACTGGAGGAAATATGCCCTAGAGGCAATAATAAAGTTGTCATTTTATATTTCCTTATCCATGATAAAGGTTTATTATTCATGATAGAATTGTATTGATCGGAAACCTAAATACATGAGTGAATACATAAACAAATACTATGTCCCTAGTGAGCCTCTACTAGACTAGCTCGTTGATCAGAGATGGTTAAGGTTTCCTAACCATGGACATGTGTTGTCATTTGATACTGGGATCACATCATTAGGAGAATGATGTGATGGACAAGACCCATCTATTAGCTTAGCATAATGATCGTTCAGTTTATTGCTATTGCTTTCTTTATATCAAATACATATTCCTTTGACTATGAGATTATGCAACTCCCGGATACCAGAGGAATACCTTGTGTGCTATTAAACGTCACAACGTAACTGGGTGATCATAAAGATGCTCTACAGGTATCTCCAAAGGTGTTTATTGAGTTGGCATAGATCGAGATTAGGATTTGTCACTCCGAGTATCGGAGAGGTATCTTTGGGCCCTCTCGGTAATACACATCATAATAAGCCTTGCAAGCAAATGACTAATGAGTTAGTTACGAGATGATGTATTATGGAACGAGTAAAGAGACTTGCCGAGGTAATGAGATTGAACTACGTATGAAGATACCGACGATCGAATCTCGGGCGAGTAACATACCGACAGACAAAGGGAATTAAGTCTGTTGTCATAACAGTTCGACCGATAAAAATCTTCATAGAATATGTAGGAGACAATATGGGCATCCAGGTTCTGCTATTGGCTATTGACCGGAGAGGTGTCTCGGTCATGTCTACATAGTTCTCGAACTCATAGGGTCTGCATGCTTAACGTTCATTGCCAATATAATGTTATATGAGTTATATGATTTGGTGACTGAATGTTGTTCGGAGTCCTAGATGACATCATGGACATGACGAGGAGTCTAGAAATGGTCGAGAAGTAAAGATTGATATGTAGGACGATGGTATTCGGACACCGAAAGTGTTTCGGAGTGTACCAGATAGTCATCGGAGTATCGGAGGGGGTACCGGACACCCCCGAGAGGATAGTGGGCCTATTGGGCCGCCAAAGGGGAGCACACCAGCCCACAAGGGGCTGGTGCACCCCCCCCCCCCTCATGGCAACCGCCCAAGTGGGGAAAGGAAAGGGGGGATTCGGCCTCCCCCTTCCTTCCCTATTCCCCCTTTCCTTCCCCCCTCTGACAAATATGGCAGGGGGCGCGGCCAAGGGCCGGAGCCCAAGTAGGATTCAGACCTACTTGTGGTGCCCCTTGGCCTCTCCCATCTCCCTCACACCTATATATATGTGGGAGGGGGCGCCTAGCACACCCAAGACAATTGCTTAGCCGTGTGCGGCACCCCACCCCCTCCACCGTTTACACCCCCGGTCATATTTTCGTAGTGCTTACGCGAAGCCCTGCGGAGATAACTTTGTCGTCACCATCACCACACCGTCGTGCTACCAGAACTCATCCACTACCTCGCCGTCTTGCTGGATCAAGATGGTGCGGACGTCACCGAGCTATACGTGTGCTGAACCCGGAGGTGTCGTACGTTTTATACTCAATCGGTTGGATCGCAAGGAAAGTTCGACTACATCAACCGTGTTGTTAAACGCTTCCGCTTACGGTCTACGAGGGTACGTAGACACACTCTCCTCCTTGTTGCTATGCATCTCCATGGATAGATCTTGCGTGTGCGTAGAATTTTTTTTGTTTTCCATGCAATGTTTCCCAACAGTTAATTCAAAGTACTTCCATCAATCCTTCCAACAAATACATCGGGTTGCAAGGCCTTGTCTCAACCCATGACCTTACCGAACTACACACACATGAAGATTGGATCAAATGAAAAAACATTGAAGAACACATCATAAAGATTGATTGATTAATAATATGCCTTACAATAGATGCCAAATATGATACACAATTACAAAGTATGGCTAGATGGCTGAGAACTATGATGGTGATGAAGGTTGTGGCTATGGTTGATGGATATGGTTGTTGCAAAGATAATGATGTATGCAAATGGCATGTTGCTCATTTGGCGTCGGGCCTCTCATAAAGGTTACTAGCAAAAAGGCCTGTGCGTTGCAACGTGAGAAAAAAATGCCACGCACTCTTAATTCACGAAAAGTGGTTTATAATCTGAGAATTTGTAGCTACGACCCAAAGAAATGTGGTCTTAGCCTAGAAAAGTGCAGTTCAAGATTCCACCTGTATTCTATTTCAACATGTTCATCCCCTATCGAATAACTACCGGCATGAAAGAAAGATGGATGATGCATTATTGATTAAGATTGCACCGTAATCACTAACTTAGATTGTATTTCCTAAATTATTAACAGGTAAAATAACAACATATATATTCAGATTCTACATATTTTTCTAATCAAAATTCACATTAACATGTTAAATTTGGAGTTATGGTTAAGAAGTATGAGTATTTAAAAAAAATTGATATCTACTGCGGGTTTAATGTAAGAAAAATCAGGGGGTTTTCTATAAAGGGATATTTAAATTAGTGCCCCTGGTTCCTTAATTGTGCTCACTTTCCCCACGCTCCAAACGTTTGCTCACTTTTCCCCTCTTCCTTAGCTGAAACTCTCACAAATGCTCATAGCGGGCGTTTGCCGTCTTGACCGTCCATTGACCGTTAGTTGCTGACGAGTGGGGCCGAGTCTTCGTCTGACTGTTGCTTGCTGACGGGTGGGACCGCAAGGAGACACGTATTGGGCAGCTTGTCTGAATCTGGAACAGATCTAGACAGGCCGCACTGCACCCGCCACCCTGCCCCCTCCGCCGGCATCGTGCCGCGTCCACCGCAGTTGTTTCCTCCACCCTATGCCATATTCCGTTCGTCGGTGACGCCGCGTCTCCGCCAGATATAGCCCACCTCCCCATCTGGGATTACATAGCGATGTTGAGTGAGGACGCCCGGAATGCAGTCGACCGTGGAGAGGATTGGGTCGAATCCGCGGCAGATAATTCATGGATTAAACCTGGGTAAGCATTGTTTCCTCTCGAATTGACGTTCTAAGTCGTATTGTAGGCCGTATTTGACTTCTATTTGCTTGAATCGTTCAAATTTGTGCTCGATTTTACCCGACTAACTGAAGCCTTTGTTTCCTTCCCCCAACAAAATAGGATTGATCCCGCGCTGGCTTTCCGGCTGGCGATTAGAATGGAAACTTGTGTGCTGCATGGTACTAAACCGCATTTGATTTCATCATTTTTCTATCCCAAAGTGGTAGAAACTAGCATATCTTTCAAACATTTGCGAGCTGAGCTCCGAAACACCTATCCCTGGAGTGATGTCGATGCTGTTGAACTGAATTACTTCAGCAGTGACGAGCAAAGATTTCTCCCACTAACTTGCGATGATCATATGTCGTTGCTTTTTGCTGGGATTGCTGGCTGCCGATTCGGTAAACTCCAAATCGATGTGCTTCAGCCACGCGCAGAACGGGCGAAGGGGAAGGGAGTTCAGACATCATCTGTCTGTGCTAATAGCCAGCACCCCGGCACTCCTTGTAGGTCGACACCAAGTAAAGCAAGTGGTTCATGGAGCCACAACATGCCTGCTGCCAATTCTGGTTCCGATTCAGCTGCTGCTTCTCGTGTACCTTCTGCAGTTGGTGTAGAAGAAGATGCAGAACCTGACGAGGCAGTGCCTACAAATGATGATGAAGACGAGATGATGTTTCCTGAACTGGTCGATGTAGCCAGTCAGCAAGCAGTGGATGACGAATATATGGAGGATCCCATCAGCCAAGCTAGGTTTGATGACACTGACGATGAAGAGAAGGTGGAGAACATGGACAGCTTAATCGAGGATGAATACGATGGTGATGACATGCCAACAATTGAGTGGAACAGGGAAAAACCTGAGCTTAGTGTAGGTACCATTTTCCAATCAATGGTGGACTGTCGGAATGCAGTGACAACATGGTGCATTATATCTGAAAACAACTATAAGATTAAAAGGAGTGAGCCAGCAAGGTTCACAGTTTTTTGTCCATATCCTAGGTGTAGGTGGAAGTTGCATACATCTCGTATGAGAAAGAGCAAATATATTCAGGTAATCCAAGTTCAGTTAGTAATTTAGTTTCTTATCGTTGAGTAAGGTTTCTTAACTGTTCTTTACCCTTTTATTTTGTTTCAGATAAAGAAAAACCCACACAAGCACACCTGTCCACCTGGAGGGGGAGGGGGGAAGGCCAAAACCAAGCTAGCAAAAACTAGGTGGGTGGCAGATGCTATATTGGATTGGCTGAGAGAAGAACCTGGACTTGGTCCAACAGCACTCCATGGGAAGCTTTTTGAGAAGTACAAGATAGAAATTCCTTACATGAGAATTTTCAATGCTAGGGAAAAGGCTCTTGACAGAATTAATGGTCAATGGAATGACAGTTTTCAGCTGCTTTACACTTTCAAAGCTGAAGTGGAGATGGCAAGTCCAGGGAGTGTTGTAGAGATTGACAAGCATACAGTTCCATTCAAAATTAAAGGGAAGTCATTTCAGAAGGAGTGCTTCAGAAGGGCTTTTGTTTGTTTCAAGGCTTGCTGGCAGGGGTTTCTAGATGGTTGCAGGCCCTATTTGGCTGTAGATGCTACACATTTGACTGGAAGATGGAGAGGACAGCTAGTAGCAGCTTCTGCAGTTGATGGACACAACTGGCTATTCCCAGTTGCATTTGGTGTGGTGGAGGCAGAGTCTGAGGAAAGTTGGGTCTGGTTTCTGCAGCAGTTGCGCAACATTATAGGCACACCCCCAGGTTTAGCTATACACACAGATGCTTGCAAGGGTTTAGAGAGTGCAGTGGAAATTGTATTCCCTGGAGTGGAGCATAGGGAATGTATGCGACACCTAGCGCATAATTTCAAAAAGAAGTTCAAAGGTAAAGTTTATGATGAGAACTTATGGCCAGCATCATACACATGCAGCAAAAGGAAGCATGAACACCATTTGAGAGTGTTGTATGCTCAAAATCCTCTTGTGAAGGAGTACATGGATGCACATCATGGCAAGGTGTGGTCAAGAAGCAAATTCAACGAAATCTGCAAAGTAGATTATGTGACCAGTAACCTTGCAGAATGCTTCAATTCAAAGTTCAAGTCAGTGAAAGGGCTCTTGTTGTGGCAAGCATTTGACAAGATGAGGCAAATGATCATGATAAAGATGGCTCTTCGCAAAAGAATTGCAGAAACACAATATGTTGGTCATCAAATGCTCCCATCACTGATTAAGGCATTGCACTTGAAGGCAAGAGGACTGAAGATGAAATGTATTCGATCTGGTACATATGAGGGAGAGGTTACCTATACTGACACTAAAAATAGGGTATGGAGGTATCCTGTGAACCTAAGTACTAGAGAATGTACTTGTAGGCAATGGCAGATCCGTGGGAAGCCATGCATACATGCCCTACATCTGATGACCGTTATCGGGGGTGCAGATGGTGAAGTTGATCAATATTGCTCTGAGTATTTCTCTGTTGCCAAATTTATGGCTGCTTATGCTGACAATGTGCCTGCACTATTGGGGAAAGATCAATGGAACATAGTAGATCCAGGGTTCAAACTCCACGCTCCTGTCATTACTAGACCACCAGGAAGACCAAGGAACCAGAGGATTAGAGCAGGTGAGGAGGGTCGTCTACCAAAGAAGCGTGCTTGCAAAAAATGTGGAGTTCTGGGGCATATTGCTAGGCTTTGTACCAATGCAGTGGATGCATCATTTGGAGAGGAGGAAAGATGGACAGCAGCCAATGCTGAGGAGAATGCAGCAGCAATGGAGACTGAAGATGCAGTGGAGAATGCAGCAGCAAATGAAGCAGTGGAGAATGCAGCAGCAAATGAAGCATCTTGGTATGTGTTTGCACCCTTTGTAGAATGCAGCTACCCTTTTGTTTGCATTTGTTCTCTTTTTTGCCTATGGCTTATAATTTTCTTTACCAGCTCTAGGGAGAAAAGGCCAAGAGATGAAGAAGCAGAAGATTTTGAAACCATGGCCTTTGATGGTTTTGAATCTATAAGAGAGGAAGAGGAGGGCGTAATTTTTCCAATTGTGCCTTTAAAGATTATTGAACCCATAGATGACCGTCAAATGGTCGTCAAGTGCTCGGCGAGTGCAACTACTCCATCAGCACCTCCACGAGGAAAACCCCAAGTAAAGCCCAAGATCAAAAGGAACAAGAGTCTGAAAGAAAAGAGCATCTCAACTAGGGAAACCAGGAGCAAGACGGTGAAGCCAGCTGCAAACACAAGGAGCAAGTCGAAAATTTGAATTAAGTTGTTGGGAAATGTTTGTGTTGTCAATTTGAGGGCGAGTGGATCGCTTAAAACTTGGTAGATTTGTATTAAGATCTTAAAACTTGGTACATTTGAGCTACTGTGAAAACTTATCAGTTGTAATAATGTTGCTTCTACTTTGGTTTCTTATTTGAGTCGGAATTCAAATTTCCATCAAAATTTGAATTTAAATCAATATTTGAATTTGGGCCAAAATTTGGATTCGAGTCAAAGTTGAAGTTGAACATTGGAGGTTCATTGCTCTATGCAGTGTATTTGATCGAGCATTTGAAGTCCAATATTCGTAGGTGAACAGTCCGAATGAGAAATGTGCTAGAAACGAGCTCGAAAGCTAGGGTAAACAACCCTATTTGAAATCAAGTTTTTTTTTACCTTGCCTAAATGAGGCATATATATTTTTATTAACACTTGTTCCATATATATAGGGTGAAAATGAAGTCTCAATATTTATTGATTAATATTCATATTACTACATTTTTTTGAAAAAATATGCTTTTATTTCAAAACCGTCAAATAACACGTTTTAGATATGAAAATGAAAAAGTAAGTTTAGATCCTTCTTACTCACTCCAAAATGAAGCTATGGAGATTTTTTCTGATTTTTTTTAATTATTTTGAATTTTTTTAAACCCTAAACCCTCTCTCCCTATTCTACAACTCTGAAAATGTTCATAGGTGATAGCTCATTTGTGTGAAGACTTTTTTCATGAAAATGACCTACACCAAGTTTATATTATTTTTCTCATAACCTTGTCACATATGACGGCTATGTGCGCAAGAATTACAACATTTTGATTTTTTTTTGAATTTTTTAAAAACATTTGAACTTGATTTCGACAAATCACTTCAAAAAATGATTTTTCAGAAAAACGCCCCTATACCAATTTTATATTTTTTTATGGTAACTAGGTCTCATAAACGGACGAACTACGTTTGTTTTATATTTTTGCGATTTTTTCTAATTTAGTTATGGCCATTTGAAATCTGGTCAAACCCTAATAACCCCGTTGATTCGCTCATAACCCCGCAGAAATGCTCCAAACCCTAGCATCGAACGTGCGCCGTCGGATCCTACCAAGCGCCAAACACCACCTGTCAGATGTGGGGCAGGCATGCGCGATCCGCGTGATGCATCCTCATTGGCTACTGCACTGTCCTTCTCGGGTTTTTTACGATCTGCCCCACTTTACATATGAAATTGTATTTTTCGCACATGACCACCACATGCCAGTGTTAAGAGTTGGTTCAAATATTCAAACTGCAAAATACAATGTGGCAAATCGTCAATATAGCTTCCCCTTCTCCTCTTCTCCATCTGACAGACAAAGGCATCGAGCAGATCGAGCAATTCCTCTGTTTCTTTCCCCATCTTCTCGTTCTTCTTCCTCTCGAGCAATTCCTCTGTTTCTTCCTCTCGGGCGATATGTCGACCTCCTCGTCAGCCCCCCGTTCCACGTGGCCGGTGTATGGTCCAGTGCTGATGACTCAATGCCCTGACTGCCCACGGACTGCGCCACTAAAGTGGTTGACTTCGAAGGAGGAGAAGAATGGGAACTTTGGGCGTGAGTTCGTCAAATGCGAGAGCAAGCCGGAGGGGCAGGTTAGATCTGAGTTTTCCTCGCATCCTTTATCTCTAATTTCTCAAAAAATCTCTGATTTTTTTTCAGATCGTGAAGAAATGCCACCATTTCGAGTGGATGGATGATTACATCGAGATGCTTCAAGGGTCGGGCTTGCTGGATTCGAGGGGGAATGCAATCCGCGAGTCCAATCTGCCCCATGAAAGTGCCGCTCCGGCAGCAGCAGCGCATTCGGTAGATGTCGAGCTGAAGACGGAATTGAAGAAGATGAACAAGAACTTCAAGGAGCTTATTGAGTTGAAGAAGCAATCCAATCTGATAGCTTTAGGAATACTTGCTCTAGGAATTTTTTACTTGATGGTCATCTCTCGTTAGAGATGTTTTTCTACTGTTGTTGCCACTGTTTAGCAATCCAAGTCTGTTTATCTCAAATGCAACTCTGTTTAGTGCAACTGTCGATCTCTGAATGTATGCAGTTTACTGTTAAGTTTCGACACTTTCAGTTTTGGCAGAAAACAACTACCAGTTCAGTGATTGGATTATTTTGTTAGCTAATAACCTAAAAAAACCTAGTTCGTGGGCCCAAAGAGAAAGCCCAGAAACAAGCGGGCCCAACTACCAGTCTCTCTCGCACTTGCCAAACTTTTGTCCTCGAGTTCGTCAGTTCTACTAAAAAAAACCTAGTTCGCGGGCCCAAAGAGAAAGCCCAGAAACAAGCGATGTTTCTTTTTTTGTTTAGGAAGGATTGCTTTGTTCTTTTTTGTTTCTAATTGCTTTTTTCATTAATTTCATTGCCCAATCTCTTCTATCTCATTGAGGAATTTTTTTGGCTTTCCTAGCGAACCAATACTTCATGATTAGAAAAAGAGGTCTAACCCTCTTTTTTATATACTTCAAACATAGTGTAGTTAAAACTAAACTTTTGACTAAAGCCAAATATCTCAAAGTATTTGATACGTCAATATTTCTGAAAACCAAAGTATTCTTTGAAGGGAGCCCTTCTTTGAATAATGTACAATATGTTCTCAAACCAAAGTCGTGTACAAATGTACAATATGTTCTTATTTTTAGAAGGCATCTATAAACACATCGTTTTTAGTTTGTTTGGTTAATTTTTCCCACGCCAATTAGCCGTGTCTAAACTTGGGACAAACAAAATACAAACATAACAAAGCATTAATATAACACACATAACTTAACTTAGATAGGGTTGCCAGGGCAACATAAGTTCTTACATAGAAACCGATAGATAATCCCTAATAATTAACCTTACATAGATAGGGTAGCTAGCTCGGGCAACACACACACCAAACTCACACTACATAGTAGATAGATAGGGTAGCTAGGGCAACACCGCCATGTCTTCATCGTCGTCTTCACCTTAACTGCCGGCTTCACCGTCTTCTTCGCCGCCGGCTTCAGTACTCCTCCTCCTCAAGGCCATTGTCGCTGACGTAGTACGGGATGCTGTGCATGCGGTTGCGAGCAGGGAAGATGCTCTCGAAGTCGGTGAAGATGTTATAGGTCGTGAATGCGATGAACTCGCACCCACACCAATACACCTTGCCGAGCAGGTAGTAGGCATCGAACCTGTTGGTGAAGTGGACGACGAGCCCTACCATTGGAGCGTTGGCGTGGGGATGCTGCTCCACGAGGTTGAACATGGGCGGCGAGCCTGCCGGGAGGTGGTGGAAGCCCGCACGGAGGAACCCCCGTGCAAGCTCAGTGCTTCCCCTCCAGCGGGAGAACGCCCACACGCGGAGAGATTCCTCGACGACGACGTTGGCGGGGTACCGCCGTTCTGGCACGGTGGGCGGCGCTTGGAACGTCGGCCTGTTGTACTGCATCTTGCTCGCTTCGCTGACTGGAACGGCTTTGGCTTTTGGGGGAAGAAGAGAAGTTGGAGGCGCAGATGGATCTGTAGAAGAAGAGGCAATGAAGGGCAGTTTAAATAGCCGGGGGAGACGCAGTGGGTACACGCGCAACCGGCGTAGATCGTGACTCAGTGCGTGCGTGAACCGATGCGATCATCAATTTGTGAACGTGAATCGATGCGACCGTGCTTTGCATGCTCTGCGTTGGCGGCTGCCTGCCTCCCCCTTCTGCGTGCTCTGCGTTGGCGGCTGCCTGCCTCCCATTCATGAGTGTGCGTGCAGCCTGCAGCGTGAACCGATGCCTCGACATATGGACGCGACCGTGCGTGCAGCCTGCCCCTTCTGCCACCGGCACATATGCCTGCGACACGTGAAACGATGCTGCAGAGCGACTGAATCCACCGGCAACCGTGCGGCACGGATCGATGCGTGCGTGTCGGCGTGCATGCATGAGATTAGGTCTAGGTCACTAGATGCGTGCGTGGCGGTGTTCGCATGCATAGCAGGCTACATCGATGCCAAAGCCGGGCATGCATAGCAGGCTGCATCCATCCATAGCAAGCTTTTTTAATTGGGCTCCCTTTTTAATTCATTACCAACAAACTAACGGGCCCGTCCTACGAACACAAACACAGCCCAAACAGCGAAGCCACAGCCACAGTCAACAAAGTCCAACGTGGCCCCACAAGTCAGTTAACGGCCAAGACGGCAAACGTCTGTTATGAACATTTGTGAGAGTTTCAGCTAAGGGAATGGGGAAAAGTGAGCAAAAGTTTGAAGCGTGGGGAAAACTGAGCACAACTAAGGAATTGGGGGCACATATGGAATAAGCCCTTCTATAAAATAGCATGATGGACTAAGAATACCTATTTCTTTTATTAGTAGGTATAGATTCTAGTGCATAAGGCGCCTCCGTTGGCAAGACACCACCACCAGTCCAGCACCACCACCAACCAGAAGCTCAAGATCCTCCCCGTCTTGATCATTGCCGTAGCCGTCTTCTTCGTCCACGGGAGCATTATAGACATCTTCCACTTCTTCCACGGCTATGCACACAACCACACGGACCCGGAGCTCCTTCCCCTTCGTCTTCTTTGCTCTCTGCTTTCTGGAGATGCGGCGCGTCAAAGATCAGCAACTCGCCATCGTCCACGTCCACATCGTTGTCTTCTTCCTCTTCATCGCCGCGGGACGCCAAGTTCCTCAACATCGTCTGCTATGCTTCCTAATCTCCACGGAGAGCCGATCACCTCCGCAACTAGTGCCTCCTCGCGCCTCTGTGGTCATGCTTCCAACCTCGTCTTCTTGTCCCGAGCCCTCGGTGAGCAGCCGCTCCTCCCCATCTCTCTTTGGTTTGATTCGTCGCGGTAGCCGTGGATCCCATGGTTCCCGAGGCCATGTCCATCATGTACGACCATGGCAACAAGCTCGAGCTTGTGTTCTAGCCTCTGCTCGTCTCACCTGGGCATGCATCCGCACTTGCACTCACGCTCGTAGCACACGCCCATCTCACTTGCGAGCCCCGTTGCGCTGTGATACGTCCATTTTGCATTATGCTTTTATATCAATATTTATTGCATTATGAGCTGTTATTACACCTTATATCTCAATACTTATGGCTATTCTCTCTTATTTTACAAGGTTTACCATGAAGAGGGGGAATGCCGGCGGCTGGAATTCTGGCTGGAAAAGGAGCAAACATTGGAAACCTATTCTGCACTGCTCCAAAAGTCTTGAAACTCCACGAAACCTGTTTTTGGATTTATTAAGAATTATTGAGCGAAAGAAATACATCAGGGGGGCCACACCCTGTCCAGGAGGGTGGGGGCACCCCCCCCCCCCTCTCTCCTAGGCCCCCTGGTGGCCCTCCGGTGTCCATCTTCCGCTATATGAAGGCTTTTACCCTGGAAAAAAGCGGGGGCAAGCTTACGGGACAAAACTCCGCCGCCACGAGGCGGAACCTTGGCAGAACCAATCTAGGGCTCTGGCAGAGCTGTTCTGTCGGGGACACATCCCTCCGGGAGGGGGGAAATCATCACCAACGTCATCACCAATGATCCTCTCATCGGGAGGGGGTCAATCTCCATCAACATCTTCACCAGCACCATCTCCTCTCAAACCCTAGTTCATCTCTTGTATCCAATCTTGTATCCAAAACCACAAATTGGTACCTGTGGGTTGCTAGTAGTGTTGATTACTCCTTGTAGTTGATACTTATTGGTTTACTTGGTGGAAGATCATATGTTCAGATTCTTAATGCATATTATTACACCTCTGATTATGAACATGAATATGCTTTGTGAGTAGTTACATTTGTTCCTGAGGACATGGATGAAGTCTTGCTATTAGTAGTCATGTGAATTTGGTATTCGTTCGATATTTTGATGAGATGTATGTTGTCTTCTCCTCTAATGGTGTCATGTGAACGTCGATACATGACACTTCACCATCATTGGGCCTAGAGGAGGGCATAGGGAAGTAATAAGTAGATGATGGGTTGCTAGAGTGACAGAAGCTTAAACCCTAGTTTATGTGTTGCTTTGTTAGGGGCTGATTTGGATCCACATGTTTCATGCTATGGTTAGGTTTACCTTAATACTTTTGTTGTAGTTGCGGATGCTTGCAATAGGGATTAATCATAAGTGGAATGCTTGTCCAAGTAAGGGCAGTACCCATGCACCGGTCCACCCACATATCAAATTATCAAAGTACCGAACGCGAATCATATGAGCGTGATGAAAACTAGCTTGACGATAATTCCCATGTGTCCTCGGGAGCTCCATTATCATTATTAGAAATTGTCCAGGCTTATACTTTGCTACATAAAGGATTGGGCCACCTTGCTGCACTTTATTTACTTTGTTTACTTGTTACTCGTTACTATTTATCTTATCACAAAACTATCTATCACCTACAATTTCAGTGCTTGCAGAAGACCTTACTGGAAACTGCTTATCATTTCCTTCTGCTCCTCGTTTGGTTCGACACTCTTACTTATCGAAAGGACTACGATAGATCCCCTACACTTTTTTAGGCTATGTGATGATACGGGATCTTGGAATTATAAGCGATTGAAGTTGGAATTTCACCAGAAGTTCTATCCTATGCATCTTGTTCATCGTGATCATAATTACATATATAATTTCTGGCCTCGCGAAGGAGAAAGCATCTCTCAATCTTGGGGGAGGCTTAAGTCAATTTTATATTCATGCCCCAATCATGAGCTCTCTCGGGAAATGATTATTCAAAAAATTTATGCTTGGCTTTCTCTTGATAATCGCAACCTGCTCGATACTTCCTGTGTTGGTTCTTATATGCTGAAGACTATTGATTTCAAATGGGACTTATTGGAAAGAATTAAACGCAACTCTGAAGATTGGGGTTCCGACGATGGTAAGGAGTCAGGTATGACACCTAAGTTCGATTGTGTTAAATCTTTTATGGATACTGTTGTTTTTCGTGGATTTAGCACTAAATATGGACTTGACTCTGAGATAGTAGCTTCTTTCTGTGAATCTTTTGCTACTCACGTTGATCTCCCTAAAGAGAAGTGGTTTAAATATAATCCTCCTGTTGAAGTGAAAGTTGTTGCACCACCGTAAGTAGTAGGAACAATAGGATCACTATAAGTTGAGAAACCACCTTTTCCTATTAGGATAAAGGATCATGCTAAAACTTTGACTGTTTTTCGTAAGAGTAATACTAGGACTTATACACCTCCTGAGCAAATCAATATTGAACCTAGTATTTCTATTGTTAAAGATCTCTTGGATGATAATTTAGATGGGCATGTTATTTATTTCTGTGATGAAGCTGCTAATATTGCAAAACCAGACGCTAAGATACATAGGCCCGTTGTAGGCATGCCTGTTATTTCTGTTAAATAGGAGATCATTGTTATCATGGCTTATGTGATATGGGTGCTAGTGCTAGTGCAATACCCTATGACTTATATAAAGAAATTAAGCATGACATTGCACCCGTTGAATTAGAAGGTATTGATGTCACGATTAAGCTTGCTAATAGATATACTATTAAGCCTTTTGGGATTGTTAGAGATGTTGAAGTCTTGTGTGGGAAGGTCAAATACCCTGCTGACTTTCTTGTTCTTGGTTCTCCACAAGATGCCTTCTGTCCCATTATATTTGGTAGACCCTTCTTAAACACTGTTAAAGCTAAGATTGATTGCAAAAAGGATGTTATTACGATTGGCTTGGATGATATGACTCATGAGTTTAATTTTGCTAAATTTCATAGACAACCCCGTGATAAAGAATTATCTAGTAAAGATGAAATAATTGGTCTTGCTTCTATTGCCGTGCCTCTTACTGATTCGTTAGAACAATATTTGCTAGACCATGAAAATGATATGTTTATGAAAGAAAGAAGGGAAATAAATGAGTTATTCCTTAAACATGAACCTATTTTGAAACACAACCTTCCCGTTGAAATTCTTGGGGATCCCCCTCCACCCAAGGGTGATCCTGTGTTTGAACTCAAACCTTTACCTGATAATCTTAAGTATGCTTATCTCGATGAAAAGAAAATATATCCTTTTATTATTAGTGCTAACCTTTCAGAGCAATAAGAAGAAAGATTATTGAAAACTCTGAAGAAGCATCGAGCTACTATTGGATATACTCTGGATGATCTTAAGGGCGTTAGTCCCATGTTATGCCAACACAAAATTAAATTGGAGGACGATGCCAAACCAGTTAGAGATCCTCAACGACGACTAAATTCTAAAATGAAAGAAGTGGTAAGAAAGGAGATACTAAAGCTCCTTGAGGCAGGTATAATTTATCCCGTTGCTGATAGTGATTGGGTAAGCCATGTCCATTGTGTCCCTAAAAAGGAAGGTATTACCGTTGTTCCTGATGATAAAGATGAATTGATCCCACAAAGAATTATTACAAGTTATAGGATGGTAATTGATTTTTGTAAACTAAATAAAGCTACTAAGAAAGATCATTACCCTTTACCTTTTATTGATCAAATGCTAGAAAGATTGTCCAAACACACACATTTCTGCTTTCTAGATGGTTATTCTGGTTTCTCTCAAATACCTGTGTCAGTGGGAGATCAAGCAAAAACTACTTTTACTTGCCCTTTTGGTACTTTTGCTTATAGATGTATGCCTTTTGGTTTATGTAATGCACCTGCTACCTTTCAAAGATGCAAGATGGCTATATTCTCTGATTTTTCTGAAAAGATTTGCGAGGTATTCATGGATGACTTCTCCATTTATGGATCCTCCTTTGATAATTGTTTGAGCAACCTTGATCGAGTTTTGCAGAGATGCGAAGACACTAGTCTCGTTCTAAATTGGGAAAAGTGTCACTTTATGGTTAATGAAGGCATTGTCTTGGGGCATAAGATTTCCGAGAGAGGTATTGAAGTTGATAAAGCTAAAGTTGATGCTATTGAAAAGATGACATGTCCCAAGGACATAAAAGGTATAAGAAGTTTCCTTGGTCATGCCGGTTTTTATAGGAGGTTCATTAAGGACTTTTCTAAGATCTCTAGGCCTCTGACTAATTTATTGAAAAAAGATATTCCTTTTGTCTTTGCTGATGATTGTGTAGAAGCATTTGAAATACTTAAGAAAGCTTTGATCACTGCACCTGTTGTTCAGCCACTTGATTGGAATCTACCTTTTGAAATTATGTGTGATGCTAGTGATTATGATGTAGGGGTTGTTCTAGGGCAAAGAGTCGATAAGAAATTGAATGTTATCCAGTATGCTAGTAAGACTCTTGATACAGCCCAAAGAAATTATGCTACCACTGAAAAACAATTCTTAGCAGTTGTGTTTGCATGTGATAAGTTTAGACCTTATATTGTTGATTCCAAAGTTACTATTCACACTAATCATGCTGCTATTAAATATCTTATGGAAAAGAAAGATGCTAAGCCTAGACTCATTTGATGGGTTCTCCTACTCCAAGAGTTTGATTTGCACATTATTGATAGAAAGGGAGCTGAGAACCCCGTTTCAGATAACTTGTCTAGGTTAGAGAATGTTCTTGATGACCCACTGCCTATTGATGGTAGCTTCCCTGATGAACAATTAGCGGTCATTAATGCTTCTCGCACTGCTCCATGGTATGCTGATTATGCTAATTATATTGTTGCTAAATTTATACAACCTAGTTTCACATACCACCAAAAGAAAAAGTTCTTTTATGATTTAAGACATTACTTTTGGGATGACCCACACCTTTATAAAGAAGGAGTAGATGGTGTTATTAGACATTGTGTACCTGAGCATGAACAGGAACAGATCCTACACAAGTGTCACTCTGAATCATATGGAGGACATCACGCTGGAGATAGAACTGCACATAAGGTACTACAATCTGGTTTTTATTGGCCTACTCTCTTCAAACATGCTCGTAAGTTTGTTTTATCTTGTGATGAATGTCAAAGAATTGGTAATATTAGTCAACGTCAAGAAATGCCTATGAATTATTCTCTTGTTATTGAACCATTTGATGTTCGGGGCTTTGATTATATGGGACCTTTTCCTGCCTCTAATGGTTATACACATATTTTAGTTGTTGTTGATTACGTTACTAAATGGGTAGAGGCTATTCCAACTAATAGTGCTGATCATAATGTTGGGGAACGTTGCAGAAAACAAAAATTTTCCTACTCGTTTCACCAAGATCATCTAGGAGTTCATCTAGCAACGAGTCATTGAATGCATCTACATACCTTTGTAGATCGCGAGCGGAAGCGTTCAAAAGAACGGTGATGATGTAGTCGTACTCGACGTGATCCAAATCACCGATGACCAGCGCCGAACGGACGGCACCTCCGCGTTCAACACATGTACGGGACGGGAGACGTCTCCTCCTTCTTGATCCAGCAAGGGGAAAGGAGAGGTTGATGAAGATCCAGCAGCACGACGGCGTGGTGGTGGATGCAGGGCGTCACAGCAGCAGGGCTTCGCCGAGACTACGAGGGAGAGACGTAACGGGGGAAGTGGAGGCGCCAGGGGCTGGTGTCAAATCCCTCCTCTCCCCCCCCCCCACTATATATAGGGGTGCCAGGGGGGGCGGCGGCCAAGGGGAGGTTTCCCTCCCCCCCAAGGCACCTAGGGGTGCCTTCCACCACATGGACTCTTCCATGGTGGAAACCCTAGGCGCATGGGCCTATAGGGGCTGGTGCCCTTGGCCCATCTAGGCCAAGGCGCACCCCCTACAGCCCATGTGCCCCCCCGGGACAGGTGGCCCCACCCGGTGGACCCCCAGGACCCTTCCGGTGGTCCCGGTACAATACCGATAACCCCGAAACTTGTCCCGATGCCCGAAATAGCACTTCCTATATATAATTCTTTACCTCCGGACCATTCCAGAACTCCTCGTGACGTCCGGGATCTCATCCGGGACTCCGAACAACATTCGGGTTTCTGCATATACATATCTTCATAACCCTAGCGTCACCGAACCTTAAGTGTGTAGACCCTACGGGTTCGGGAGACAAGCAGACATGACCGAGACGACTCTCCGGTCAATAACCAAGAGCGGGATCTGGATACCCATGTTGGCTCCCACATGCTCCACGATGATCTCATCGGATGAACCACGATGTCGAGGATTTAATCAATCACGTACGCTATTCCCTTTGTCTATCGATATGTTACTTGCCCGAGATTCGATCGTCGGTATCCCAATACCTCGTTCAATCTCGTTACCGGCAAGTCACTTTACTCGTGCCGTAATGCATGATCCCGTGACCAGACACCTGGTCACTCTGAGCTCATTATGATGATGCATTACCGAGTGGGCCCAGTGATACCTCTCCGTCATACGGAGTGACAAATCCCAGTCTTGATCCATGTCACCCAACAAACACTTTCGGAGATACCCGTAGTCTACCTTTATAGTCACCCAGTTACGTTGTGACGTTTGGCATACCCAAAGCACTCCTACGGTATCCGGGAGTTACACGATCTCATGGTCTAAGGAAAAGATACTTGACATTGGAAAACTCTAGCAAACGAACTATACGATCTTGTGCTATGTTTAGGATTGGGTCTTGTCCATCACATCATTCTCCCAATGATGTGATCTCGTTATCAATGACATCCAGTGTCCATAGTCAGGAAACCATGACTATCTGTTGATCAACGAGCTAGTCAACTAGAGGCTCACTAGGGACATGTCGGTGTCTGTTATTCACACATGTATTACGATTTCCGGATAACACAATTATAGCATGAATAAAGACAATTATCATGAACAAGGAAATATAATAATAATGCTTTTATTATTGCCTCTAGGGCATATTTCCAACAGTCTCCCACTTGCACTAGAGTCAATAATCTAGTTACATTGTGATGAATCGAACACCCATAGAATTCTGGTGTTGATCATGTTTTGCTCTAGGGAGAGGTTTAGTCAACGGATCTGCTATATTCAGGTCCGTATGTACTTTACAAATCTCTATGTCTCCATCTTGAACATTTTCACGAATGGAGTTGAAGCGACGCTTGATGTGCCTTGTCTTCTTGTGAAACCTGGGCTCCTTGGCAAGTGCAATAGCTCCAGTGTTGTCACAGAAGAGCTTGATCGGCCCCGACGCATTGGGTATGACTCCTAGGTCGGTGATGAACTCCTTCACCCATATTGCTTCATGTGCTGCCTCCGAGGCTGCCATGTACTCCGCTTCACATGTAGATCCCGCCACGACGCTTTGCTTGCAACTGCACCAGCTTACTGCCCCACCATTCAAAATATACACGTATCCGGTTTGTGACTTAGAGTCATCCAGATCTGTGTCGAAGCTAGCGTCGACGTAACCCTTTACGACGAGCTCTTCGTCACCTCCATAAACGAGAAACATTTCCTTAGTCCTTTTCAGGTACTTCAGGATATTCTTGACCGCTGTCCAGTGTTCCTTGCCGGGATTACTTTGGTACCTTCCTACCAAACTGACGGCAAGGTTAACATCAGGTCTGGTACACAGCATGGCATACATAATAGAACCTATGGCTGAGGCATAGGGGATGACGCTCATCTCTTCTATATCTTCTGCCGTGGTCGGACATTGAGCTGAGCTCAATTTCACACCTTGTAACACAGGCAAGAACCCCTTCTTGGATTGATCCATATTGAACTTCTTCAATATCTTATCAAGGTATGTGCTTTGTGAAAGACCTATGAGGCGTCTTGATCTATCTCTATAGATTTTGATGCCTAATATATAAGCAGCTTCTCCAAGGTCCTTCATTGAAAAACTTTTATTCAAGTAGGCCTTGATGCTGTCCAAGAGTTCTATATCATTTCCCATCAAAAGTATGTCATCTACATATAATATGAGAAATGCTACAGAGCTCCCACTCACTTTCTTGTAAACGCAGGCTTCTCCATAAGTCTGTGTAAACCCAAACGCTTTGATCATCTCATCAAAGCGAATGTTCCAACTCCGAGATGCTTGCACCAGCCCATAAATCGAGCGTTGGAGCTTGCACACTTTGTCAGCATTCTTAGGATCGACAAAACCTTCCGGCTGTATCATATACAATTCTTCCTTAAGGAAACCATTAAGGAATGCCGTTTTGACGTCCATTTGCCATATTTCGTAATCATAGAATGCGGCAATTGCTAACATGATTCGGACGGACTTCAGCTTCGCTACCGGCGAGAAAGTCTCATCGTAGTCAACCCCTTGAACTTGTCGATAACCCTTAGCGACAAGCCGAGCTTTATAGATGGTCACATTACCATCCGCGTCTGTCTTCTTCTTAAAGATCCATTTATTTTCTATGGCTCGCCGCTCAACGGGCAAGTCAGTCAAAGTCCATACTTTGTTTTCATACATGGATCCTATCTCGGATTTCATGGCTTCCAGCCATTTGTCGGAATCCGGGCCCGCCATCGCTTCTTCATAGTTCGAAGGTTCACCGTTGTCTAACAGCATGATTTCCAAGACAGGGTTGCCGTACCACTCTGGTGCGGAACGTGTCCTTGTGGACCTTCGAATTTCAGTAGGGGCTTGATCAGAAGTATCTTGATCATTGTCATTAACTTCCTCTCTAGTCGGTGCAGGCACCTCAGGAACATTTTCTTGAGTTGCGCCATTTTCCGGTTCAAGAGGTAATACTTCATCAAGCTCTACTTTCCTCCCACTTACTTCTTTCGAGAGAAACTCTTTCTCCAGAAAGGACCCATTCTTGGCAACAAAGATCTTGCCTTCGGATCTGAGGTAGAAGGTGTACCCAATAGTTTCTTTTGGGTATCCTATGAAGACGCATTTTTCCGACTTGGGTTCGAGCTTTTCAGGTTGAAGTTTCTTGACATAAGCATCGCATCCCCAAACTTTTAGAAACGACAGCTTAGGTTTCTTCCCAAACCACAATTCATACGGTGTCGTCTCAACGGATTTCGACGGAGCCCTATTTAAAGTGAATGCGGCAGTCTCTAAAGCATAGCCCCAAAAAGAAAGCGGTAAATCGGTAAGAGACATCATAGATCGCACCATATCTAACAGAGTGCGATTACGACGTTCGGACACACCATTACGCTGAGGTGTTCCAGGCGGCGTGAGTTGTGAAACTATTCCACATTTTCTTAAGTGTGCCCCAAACTCGTGACTCAAGTATTCTCCTCCACGATCTGATCGTAGAAACTTGATTTTCCTGTCACGTTGATTTTCAACCTCACTCTGAAATTCCTTGAACTTTTCAAAGGTTTCAGACTTGTGTTTCATTAAGTAGATATACCCATACCTACTTAAATCATCAGTGAGGGTGAGAACATAACGATAGCCACCGCGAGCCTCAACACTCATTGGACCGCACACATCAGTATGTATGATTTCCAATAAGTCGGTTGCTCGCTCCATTGTTCCTGAGAACGGAGTCTTGGTCATTTTACCCATAAGGCATGGTTCGCATGTGTCAAATGATTCATAATCAAGAGACTCTAAAAGTCCATCAGCATGGAGCTTCTTCATGCGTTTGACACCTATGTGACCAAGGCGGCAGTGCCACAGGTATGTGGGACTATCATTATCAACCTTACTTCTTTTGGTACTCACATTATGAACATGTGTAGCATCACGTTCGAGATTCATAAAGAATAAACCATTCACCATAGGAGCATGACCATAAAACATATCTCTCATAAAAATGGAACAACCATTATTCTCAGATTTAAAAGAGTAGCCATCTCGAATTAAACGAGATCCTGATACAATGTTCATGCTCAAAGCTGGCACTAAATAACAATTATTAAGGTTTAAAACTAATCCCGAAGGGAGATGCAGAGGTAGCGTGCCGACGGCGATCACATTGACCTTGGAACCATTCCCGACGCGCATCGTCACCTCGTCCTTTGCCAGTTTCCGCTTATTCCGCAGCCCCTGCTTTGAGTTACAAATGTGAGCAACTGCACCGGTATCAAATACCCAGGAGCTACTACGGGCACTAGTAAGGTACACATCAATTACATGTATATCACATATACCTTTTGTTTTGCCGGCCTTCTTATCCGCTAAGTACTTAGGGCAGTTCCGCTTCCAGTGACCGCTTCCCTTGCAATAAAAGCACTCAGTCTCGGGCTTGGGTCCATTCTTTGGCTTCTTCCCGGCAGCTTGCTTGCCGGGCGCGGCAACCTCCTTGCCGTCCTTCTTGAAGTTCTTTTTACCCTTGCCTTTCTTGAACTTAGTGGTTTTATTGACCATCAACACTTGATGTTCCTTCCTGACTTCTACCTCTGCTGATTTCAGCATAGCAAATACTTCAGGAATGGTCTTTTCCATCCCCTGCATATTGAAGTTCATCACAAAGCTCTTGTAGCTTGGTGGAAGCGACTGGAGGATTCTGTCAATGACCGCATCATCCGGGAGATTAACTCCCAGCTGAGTCAAGCGGTTATGCAACCCAGACATAGTGAGTATGTGCTCACTGACAGAACTGTTTTCCTCCATCTTACAGCTGAAGAATTTGTCGGAGACTTCATATCTCTCGACCCGGGCATGAGCTTGGAAAACCATTTTCAGCTCTTCGAACATCTCATATGCTCCATGTCTCTCAAAACGCTTTTGGAGCCCCGGCTCTAGGCTGTAAAGCATGCCGCACTGAACGAGGGAGTAGTCATCGAAACGTGCCTGCCAAGCGTTCATAACATCTTGTTCTGCAGGGAGAACGGGTGCGTCACCAAGCGGTGCTTGTAGGACATAATCTTTCTTGGCAGCTATGAGGATGATCCTCAGGTTCCGGACCCAGTCCGTATAGTTGCTGCCATCGTCTTTCAGCTTGGTTTTCTCTAGGAACGCGTTGAAGTTGAGGACTACGTTGGCCATTTAATCTACAAGACATATTGTAAAATATTTAGACTAAGTTCATGATAATTAAGTTCAACTAATCAAATTATTAATGAACTCCCACTTAGATTAGACATCCCTCTAGTCATCTAAGTATTACATGATCCGAGTTAAACTAGACCGTGTCCGATCATCACGTGAGACGGACTAGTCAACATCGGTGAACATCTTCATGTTGATCGTATCTTCTATACGACTCATGCTCGACCTTTCGGTCTTCCGTGTTCCGAGGCCATGTCTGTACATGCTAGGCTCGTCAAGTCAACCTAAGTGTTTGCATGTGTAAATCTGTCTTACACCCGTTGTATGTGAACGTCTGAATAAAACACCCGATCATCACGTGGTGTTTTGAAACAGCGAACTGTCGCAACGGTGCACAGTTAGGGGGAACACTTCTTGAAATTAGTATGAGGGATCACCTTATTTACTACCGTCGTTCTAAGTAAACAAGATGCAAAACATGATAAACATCACATGCAATCAAATAATAAACGTGACATGATATGGCCAATATCACATAGCTCCTTTGATCTCCATCTTGGGGCTCCATGATCATCTTGTCACCGGCTTGACACCATGATCTCCATCATCATGATCTCCATCATCGTGTCTCCATGAAGTTGCTCGCCAACTATTACTTCTACTACTATGGCTAACGCGTTTAGCAATAAAGTAAAGTAATTTACATGGCGTTTCTTGATGACACGCAGGTCATATAAAAGAATAAAGACAACTCCTATGGCTCCTGCCGGTTGTCATACTCATCGACATGCAAGTCGTGAATCCTATTACAATAGCATGAACATCTCATACATCACATATAGATCATTCATCATTCATCACAACTTTGGCCATATCATATCACAAACCACTTGCTGCAAAAACAAGTTAGACGTCCTCTAATTGTTGTTGCAAGTTTTACGTGGCTGAATTAGGGTTCTAGCAAGAACGTCTTCTTACCTACGTTAAAGCCACAACGTGATTTGTCAACTTCTATTTACCCTTCATAAGGACCCTGTTCATCGATTCCGCTCCAACTAAAGTAGGAGAGACAGACACCCGCCAGCCACCTTATGCAACTAGTGCATGTTAGTCGGTGGAACCGGTCTCACGTAAGCGTACGTGTAAGGTTGGTCCGGGCCGCTTCATCCCACAATACCGCTGAAGCAAGAAAGGACTAGTAACGGCAAGAAAGTTGACAAATCTACGCCCACAACAAATTGTGTTCTACTCGCGCAAGAAGAACTACGCATAGACCTAGCTCATGATGCCACTGTTGGGGAACGTTGCAGAAAACAAAAATTTTCCTACTCGTTTAACCAAGATCATCTAGGAGTTCATCTAGCAACAGTCATTGAATGCATCTACATACCTTTGTAGATCGCGAGCGGAAGCGTTCAAAAGAACGGTGATGATGTAGTCGTACTCGACGTGATCCAAATCACCGATGACCAGCGCCGAACGGACGGCACCTCCGCGTTCAACACACGTACGGGACGGGAGACGTCTCCTCCTTCTTGATCCAGCAAGGGGAAGGAGAGGTTGATGAAGATCCAGCAGCACGACGGCGTGGTGGTGGATGCAGGGCGTCACAGCAGCAGGGCTTCGCCGAGACTACGAGGGAGAGACGTAACGGGGGAAGTGGAGGCGCCAGGGGCTGGTGTTAAATCCCTCCTCTCCCCCCCACTATATATAGGGGTGCCAGGGGGGCACCGGCCCTAGTAGATGGCATCTACTAGGGGGGGCGGCGGCCAAGGGGAGGTTTCCCTCCCCCCCAAGGCACCTAGGGGTGCCTTCCACCACATGGACTCTTCCATGGTGGAAACCCTAGGCGCATGGGCCTATAGGGGCTGGTGCCCTTGGCCCATCTAGGCCAAGGCGCACCCCCTACAGCCCATGTGGCCCCCCGGGACAGGTGGCCCCACCCGGTGGACCCCCGGGACCCTTCCGGTGGTCCCGGTACAATACCGATAACCCCGAAACTTGTCCCGATGCCCGAAATAGCACTTCCTATATATAATTCTTTACCTCCGGACCATTCCGGAACTCCTCGTGACGTCCGGGATCTCATCCGGGACTCCGAACAACATTCGGGTTTCTGCATATACATATCTTCATAACCCTAGCGTCACCGAACCTTAAGTGTGTAGACCCTACGGGTTCGGGAGACAAGCAGACATGACCGAGACGACTCTCCGGTCAATAACCAACAGCGGGATCTGGATACCCATGTTGGCTCCCACATGCTCCACGATGATCTCATCGGATGAACCACGATGTCGAGGATTTAATCAATCCCGTACGCTATTCCCTTTGTCTATCGATATGTTACTTGCCCGAGATTCGATCGTCGGTATCCCAATACCTCGTTCAATCTCGTTACCGGCAAGTCACTTTACTCGTACCGTAATGCATGATCCCGTGACCAGACACTTGGTCACTCTGAGCTCATTATGATGATGCATTACCGAGTGGGCCCAGTGATACCTCTCCGTCATACGGAGTGACAAATCCCAGTCTTGATCCATGTCACCCAACAGACACTTTCGGAGATACCCGTAGTCTACCTTTATAGTCACCCAGTTACGTTGTGACGTTTGGCATACCCAAAGCACTCCTACGGTATCCGGGAGTTACACGATCTCATGGTCTAAGGAAAAGATACTTGACATTGGAAAACTCTAGCAAACGAACTATACGATCTTGTGCTATGTTTAGGATTGGGTCTTGTCCATCACATCATTCTCCCAATGATGTGATCTCGTTATCAATGACATCCAGTGTCCATAGTCAGGAAACCATGACTATCTGTTGATCAACGAGCTAGTCAACTAGAGGCTCACTAGGGACATGTCGGCGTCTGTTATTCACACATGTATTGCGATTTCCGGATAACACAATTATAGCATGAATAAAAACAATTATCATGAACAAGGAAATATAATAATAATGCTTTTATTATTGCCTCTAGGGCATATTTCCAACACATAACACTTCTATTAAAATGCTTAAAGAAGTTATTTTTCCGAGGTTTGGAGTCCCTAGATATCTTATGACTGATGGTGGTTCACATTTTATTCATGGTGCTTTCCGTAAGATGCTTGCTAAGTATGATGTCAATCATCGAATCGCATCTCCTTATCATCCGCAGTCTAGTGGTCAAGTAGAGTTGAGCAATAGAGAGCTCAAATTAAATTTGCAAAAGACTATTAATAGATCTAGAAAGAATTGGTCCAAAAAACTTGATGATGCATTATGGGCCTATAGAACTGCATACAAAAATCCTATGGGTATGTCTCCGTATAAGATGGTTTATGGAAAAGCATGTCATTTACCTCTTGAACTTGAACATAAAGCATATTGGGCTATTAAAGAGCTCAATTATGATTTCAAACTTGCTGGTGAGAAGAGGTTGTTTGATATTAGCTCACTTGATGAATGGAGAACCCAAGCTTATGAGAATGCCAACCTATTCAAAGAAAAAGTCAAGCGCTGGCATGATAAAAGGATACAAAAGCGTGAATTTAACGTAGGTGATTATGTGTTATTATTCAACTCTAGTTTAAGATTTTTTGCAGGAAAGCTTCTCTCTAAATGGGAAGGCCCCTACGTTATCGAGGAGGTCTATCATTCTGATGCAATAAATATCAACAACTTCGAAGGCACAAGTCCGAGGGTGGTAAACGGTCAAAGAATTAAATATTATATTTCAGGTAATCCTAGTAATGTTGAAACTAATATTATTGAAACCGTAACCCCGGAGGAATACATAAGGGACGCTTTTCAGAACGTTCCAGACTCCAAAAAGGAATATGTATGTGGTACGGTAAGTAAACCGACAACAAAACAACTCCAATGGCAATTTTTATCAGTTTTGGATTATTTAAGAATTTTAGGAAGAAAGAAGTAGTCCGAAAGGGACACGAGGCCCCCACGAGAGTGGAGGGCGCGCCTACCCTTACTGGGCGCGCCCCCTGTCTTGTGGGTACCTCATGTGCCTCCCGGACTCCGTTTTCTTGCACATTACGTATTTGGGTCGGTAAAAATTCATTATATATACTCCCGAAGGTTTTGACCACCGTATCACGCAAATATCCTCTGTTTTCGTTTTGAGCTATTTTCTGTTGCAGATCTAGAGCATTATGGCATCTCCAAGCGCTCCCAAGGACAAGTTTTTCGAGAGGGTTATCAACCCCTACCTCGCGGAGGTGCTGCAACACCGTCAAACCATTGAGATGCGTGAGGGGTGCTGCACATCCGTGATGTGGAAGGACCCAAGCGTACCGGAAGCGTGGAGACAAAGCTCGAAGCTGTGGATCAGCAAGTTTCAAGTGCCAAGGGATGGTGGAGCGTGGACTCAATGCTAACCAGATGATGATCACAGAGTTCACCAGCAACCACAAGCTAGATGCCAAAGTCATTGGGGAAACCATCTTCAAGCTTCAAGAGAAAATCGAGCACCTCCAAGCCCAGATCTATGACCTGCAAAACCAGAACTGTGAGTATGAATATAGATTCAAAAGGATGAGTTTGGCTACAGATTTAATGATCCTGGAGACTCGATCATCCTTCTATGATGGTGAGCCTATGCCTTGGAAGATGGACGACAAGCCTACATCATCAAAAATTCCTACTTCACCTTCTCCGAGGACATAATCACATGGGTATGGGCACTCCCCCTTGGCAACTGCCAAGCTTTGGGGAGGTGCCCCGGTATCGTATCACCATCACACTCTTATCTTTACCATTTTATTTAGCTCGATCCTTTTTAGTAGTATCTTGATCTAGTAGATTGAAGTTTTGATATCAAGTAGTTTTGAGTTTTGCTTAGTGATCTCTTTTTGTAATCGAGTCCGTGAGTTATCTATAATAAAGATTAGTGTTGAGTCAAGGGCTTTGCCTTGTTGCTGATCTTGAGAAAAATAGAAAGAATAAAAAGAATAAAAGAGTTCATATTGATCTTATGGATAGTAATAACTTCACACATACAAAGTATGAGGTGTAAAGGTTGTTGAGAGTTGATAAATGTAGTTTTGGTCATCGTTGCAATTAATAGGAAGTAATAAGGGAAGAGAGGTTCACATATAAATACACTATCTTGGACATCTTTTATGATTGTGAGCACTCATTAAGTATGACATGCTAAAAGAGTTGACGATGGACAAGGAAGACAACGTAATGGTTTATGTTTTCTCACATCTCAGTTAAAGTATGTTGTCATTGACCTTCCAAACATGTTGAGCTTGCCTTTCCCCCTCATGCTAGCAAAATTCCCAGCACCAAGTAGAGATACTACTTGTGCTTCCAAATATCCTTAAACCCAGTTTTGCCATGAGAGTCCACCATATCTACCTATGGATTGAGTAAGATCCTTCAAGTAAGTTGTCATCGGTGCAAGCAATAAAAATTGCTCCTTAAATATGCATGACTTATTAGTGCGGACAAAATAAGCTTTATATGATCTTGTTATGGAAGAAATAAAAGCGAAGGACTTCATAATAAAGGTCCATACACAAGTGACATATAAAGAGACGTTCTTCCGTACTAAGATTTTGTGTATCCAACCCTAAAAGCGCATGACAACCTCTGCTTCCCTCTACGAAGGGCCTATCTTTTACTTCATGTTCTTACTTTATGCTTTTATTTTGTGCTTGAGTCAAGGTGATCTTCACCTTTCCCTTTTTCATTTTATCCTTTGGCAAGCTCCTCGTGTTTGAAAGATCGTGATATATATATGTATCCAATTGGATGTTCGTTAGCATGGGCTATTATTGTTGACATCACCTAAAGGTGAATACGTTGGGAGGCAACACAATAAGCCCCTATCTTTCTCAGTGTCCGTCTGAAACTCCATAACCACAAGTATTGCGTGAGTGTTAGCAATTGTAGAAGACTATATGATAGTTGAGTATGTGGACTTGCTGAAAAGCTCTATTGTTGACTCTTTCTAATGTTATGATAAATTGTGATTGCTTCAATGACTGAGATTATAGTTTGTTAGTTTTTAATGAAGTTTGTGAACCATACTTGATATTGTGAATTGATTGTTACTTGAGCATAAGAAATTATATAATGGAATCTATATATGTTGTTGTTATAAGAATGATCATGATGCCCTCATGTCCGTATTTTATTTTTATCGACACCTTTATCTCTAAACACGTGGACATATTTTTCGATATCGGCTTCCGCTTGAGGACAAGCGAGGTCTAAGCTTGGGGGAGTTGATACGTCCATTTTGCATCATGCTTTTATATCAATATTTATTGCATTATGAGCTGTTATTACACATTATATATCAATACTTATGGCTATTACCTCTTATTTTACAAGGTTTACCGTGAAGAGGGGGAATACCGGCAGTTGGAATTCTGGCTAGAAAAGGAGCAAACATTGGAAACCTATTCTGCACTGCTCCAAAAGTCTTGAAACTCCACGAAACATGTTTTTGGATATATTGAGAATTATTGAGTGAAAGAAATACATCAGGGGGGCCACACCCTATCCAGGAGGGTGGGGGCGCGCCCCCCTTACTGGGTGCAGCCCCCTGTCTCCTGGGCCCCCTGGTGGCCCTCCGGTGTCCATCTTCCGCTATATAAAGGCTTTTACCCTGGAAAAAATCGGGGGCAAGCTTACAGGACGAAACTCTGCCGCCACGAGGCGGAACCTTGGCAGAACCAATCTAGGGCTCTGGCAGAGCTGTTCTGCCGGGGACACATCCCTTCGGGAGGGGGGAATCATCATCAACGTCATCACCAATGATCCTCTCATCGGGAGGGGTTCAATCTCCATCAACATCTTCACCAGCACCATCTCCTCTCAAACCCTAGTTCATCTCTTGTATCCAATCTTGTATCCAAAACCACAAATTGGTACTTGTGGGTTGCTAGTAGTGTTGATTACTCCTTGTAGTTGATACTTATTGGTTTACTTGGTGGAAGATCATATGTTCAGATCCTTAATGCATATTATTACACCTCTGATTATGAACATGAATATGCTTTGTGAGTAGTTACGTTTGTTCCTGAGGACATGGGTGAAGTCTTGCTAGTCATGTGAATTTGGTATTAGTTCGATATTTTGATGAGATGTATGTTGTCTTCTCCTCTAGTGGTGTCATGTGAACGTCGAATACATGACACTTCACCATCATTGGGCCTAGAGGTGGGCATAGGGAAGTAATAAGTAGATTATGGGTTGCTAGACTGACAGAAGCTTAAACCCTAGTTTATGCGTTGCTTCGTTAGGGTCTGATTTGGATCCACATGCTTCATGTTATGGTTAGGTTTACCTTAATACTTTTGTTGTAGTTGCGGATGCTTGCAATAGGGGTTAATCATAAGTGGGATGCTTGTCCAAGTAAGGGCAGTACCCAAGCACCGGTCCACCCACATATCAAATTATCACAGTACCGAACGCGAATCATATGAGCGTGATGAAAACTAGCTTGATGATAATTCCCATGTGTCCTCGGGAGCTCCTTTACCATTATTAGAAATTGTCCAGGTTTATCCTTTGCTACATAAAGGATTAGGCCACCTTGCTGCACTTTATTTACTTTGTTTACTTGTTACTCGTTACTATTTATCTTATCACAAAACTATCTATCACCTACAATTTCAGTGCTTGCAGAAAACCTTATTGAAAACCGCTTATCATTTCCTTCTGCTCCTTGTTGGGTTCGACACTCTTACTTATCTAAAGGACTACGATAGATCCCCTACACTTGTGGGTCATCACACTGTTTCGCCGTGCCGTCGCCATGACCGAGACAAGATTATGATCGTCCTCGATCTTCTCCTATATCCCTAGCACACGCATGCCTACAGCAGCAGTCGCTCGGTTCCGCGCACAGCACCCCGCTGATTGCTCCACTCTGACCATGCACGCGCAGTAGCCCTCGGGCCCTATTTCTGCATGCCCGTCGTAACCCTGCAGCCCCGTCCCCCGCAGTCGCCGTCTTGATCGTTGTCTCCGTCTTCCCTGTGTGCCAGGGAGAAGACTCGACCTTGCTGTACATAGGAATCCCAGTCTGTCCAAACCAACCAAGCTAGGAAAGTGGCACTCCCCTCCATTTTCCGCACCCCGCCGGCACTCCACAGCAGTAGCAGGTATCGCTACTTGCTCCAATCGCCGACAAGCATCACCGGGCACCCATGATCGTAGTTGTGGCCATGCCCGGCCGTGCCTCGCCATAGCTCCTGTTCTCGCCCAGTCGAGCCAACACCTGCATCCCACGCATGCCTGAGAACAACCGTTCTTCAGTCCTGGCTGTTCGGTCCATGTCACACAGCCATGGACAAGGAGGCCTCTGTCTCTATTATGTTCTTAGAGCATCTCCAACAGGCGCCCAACGCGTGGCGCGCTAAAATCTGGTTTGCGGCGCGCCCATCGCCAGGTTTGGCGTGCGCGCGCAGCTCCAGCAGCGTGCTAAAATGCAGCGTGCGCGAGCAGCCGGCGCCTCACATTTGTTCATTTTGGACACAAATTTCACATATCAACACTAAACACATGGCATATAATTTGAATCACAACCATCATTCAACCAAGTTCGTGCCCAAAGTGCATGCCCACAAGTTCAAATTCATGCCCACAACATCATTCAACCAAGTTCAAAATGCAAACCAAGTTCATGACACAAATGAAAGGCACAACAATCAAGCCACGTCCTCGTCTTCGTCTTCATCCTCATCTTCCTCCGATTCATCCGCTCCTCCGAAGACGATTCTTCCTCCTCCTCTTCATTGTTGCACGCCGCATCCTCATCATGTGAAGCTCGAAAGGTGTTGCTAAGATCTTCAATGACATATTTATGTGTAGGTGGCACACCCGCACCCGGAGGTGCACCCATGCCCCCAATGAGAGACGCAAAACTCATGCCACCCATGCTACCCCTGCCACCCATGCCGTCCAAGCCGCCTGGAGGTGCTCCAAAGCCACCCATGCCTCCCATGGTCTCCATGGTAGCTCCAAAGCCACCCATGGAACCCATGCCGCCCATGGTGGCTCCAAAGCCACCCATGGCACCAATGCCACCCATGCCGCCAAGGCCACCGCCGCCCATTGTGCGAATCATGGCTCTTTTTTGGATCAAGACTTCTTCATGGGCAAGGTTGACATACTCCTTTTGCGCATCATTGAACCAAGATGTGTCCAAGAAGAACAAGTGCTTCTCCCACTCCAACAATTTAGCTCGCTCCTCCATGCCCACCTTCCTCTCCTCCAATGCCACTTTCCTCTCCTCGGCCACCACCCTCCTCTCCTCGGCCGCCAACCTCCTCTCCTCGGCCGCCAACCTCCTCTCCTCGGCCCCGGCATCTTGGTTCCTTGCCATTTTCCTCACCTTGTTGGCTTCTTTTATTGCGTTGAAAATTGCTTCCATAGAATTTTTGAGCTCATCATCTCCTTTCCTCTTCTTCTTTTCTTTTGCGTCTTTCTTCGTGCCATCCGGTCGTTTTTGCTTCGAGTATGAAACCGAGTTTGGTGTGGGGCTTCTCTTGCCATCTTCACTTGATGCATCCTCCTCATTATCATCTTCCAAATCAATTGTTCGCTTGCGTTTTTTGCTCAAATCCAAATCATCAATATCCTCGCGCTTCTTCCATTTCTCATCATCCTTCAATACTTCATAGCAATGAGGCAAGGTAAATGGCCTTCCTTTCTTGATCTTCCCCTTCTTGGTCCTCTTCTCCTGGATAAACAGAGACTAGCCGAGCTGGCTAGCGCAGCAAGTCTCCACTCAAGGGATCCTGGTTTTGAATCCCAGATTGGTCTTTCTAATTTCAATTTTGCCTCCAGTAAATTCGCCTATGTGCCTATGACATCCAGGTCCCACTTGTCATCCTCTCTGTCCATTTACACCCCTACATAGCCACACTTCTGCCACCTCAGCACCCCGGGCCCTCTTGTCATTGACAGTGGCTGCCCCTGCCCGTGTCCCTTATTATTTTTTCCTTTTGTTTTGCATTTTCAGATAAATGCCTTCATTTTGAATTACTAATAACTAAATAACTATGCATCGGACTAAAACAAACTTTAAATGTAAATGCTTAGAATTTCATCTAGTTCCATAATATGCTTCTTTCATCCATGTTTAAAATATTTAAATTGGTGTTTGCATTTAATTTAATAAAAGACATGCTAAAAAGGTTTATTTCATAACTAAATAACCGTTGCTCGGAATTAAATAAACTTTATATGTAAATGGTGTAGAAAATTGCATACATTAACAAGGTGCACTTTACTTTGATGTTTAACAACTTTAAAATATTGTTTAGGGCAGAACAGTACCAAATTCGAAATATGCATATGGGGATTTTTTGAAATTGTTGTTTGTTGTTTCCGGCCTTATTTAAACTTGCCTAGATAAATAGTTTACTCATGTTCACCTCTTGTCATGTTTAACAACATTTAATATTATTGGATCTATAAACGGGAGTGAACTAAATAATTTGAATGAGGTGTTTTGCCAATATGCAACTCGTCGCATATTGAGCTCCACTTAATTTGTGGTATTGTTTGTTGCACTTTGTCATGCCATGCCTATTTAAAATGGACATGCATCATACTTGATTGTGCATCATGCCATGTTTATGCTTGTGTGTTTACCATGTTATTTGCTTCTTTCCGGTTGTGTTTCTTCTCGTAAGTTCCTGTTTCGTTGCGATCGTGAGGATTCGTTCGACTATGCTTGGCTCGTTTACGCTCGCTCGTCTTCTTCCTGAACTCATTCTTCTTCCTAGCGGGCTTTCAGACAAGATGACCGGTACCCTGGATCTCACTACTACCATTGCTATGCTAGTTGTCTTGATGCTATCGCTATGTCGCGCTTCCTACCACTTGTTTATCAAGCCTCCCAATATGCCATGAAAAAGCCTCTAACCTTTTCCACCATCCCAGCAAACCGTTGTTTGGCTATGTTACCGCTTTGCTCAGCCCCTCTTATAGCGTTGCTAGTTGCAGGTGCAGTTGTAGGTTGTTCCATTTTGGGACATGGATATCATGGGATATCACAATATCTGTTATTTAAATAATGCATCTATATACTTGGTAAAGGGTCACTACTGGAATCTGCCATTTTGCCGTCTGCCTACTCTTTGCCGTCCGCCAGCTGACGGCAAAGAAAGGGCTGATGGAAAAAAGGCTATTTGCCGTCAGCTACTTCTTTGCCGTCAGCCAGCTGATGGCAAAGAGCTAGGTGGGCCCCACAGGGCACGGCGTGGCTAGGCCAGACATTTTGCCGTCTGCCTAATCTTTGTCGTCTGCCTGCTGGACCTTTGTCGTCCGCTAGCGGACGGCAAAGAAAGGGCCCAGCTAACGGTCGTCTTCCCCTTCTGCTATGTGCGTTCTTTGCCGTTCGCTAGCGGACGGCAAAGAACGTGCCCCCACTAATTAGTAACGGCCGCCCCCTCTCTGTCTCTCTGGCCCCACCCCACTACTCTCTCCCCTCTCTCTCACCCCTCTCTCCACCCCACGGCCCCAACTCGCCCCCGCCCGGACGCTGCCGCCGCCCCACCCCACTGCAGCACCACCCTGCCGCCCCGGAGCCCTGCGGCCCCGTCGCCACCACCGCCCGGTCAGCGTTGCCCCGAGCCCTGCGGCCCCGTCGCCACCACCGCCCGGCGCCCCCTCCGCCCGGTCAGCGCCGCCCTGGAGCCCTGCGGCCCCGTCACCACCACCGCCTGGCGCCCCTCCGCCCGGCCAGTGCCCCTCTGCCGATGAGCAACCCCGGCGCCCGGCGCCCCTGGGCCCTGCCGGCCTACTGCAGGCCGTCCCACCCCTGCCGCAGGTGAGCCCCGGCCGCACCCCTCTTCTCCTTTTTTTCTGTTTTTTAGTTTAGATTACTTTTAGTTTTGTTTTAGATTTAGTTTAGTTTAGATTACTTTTAGTTTGGTTTTATATTTAGTTTAGTTTGGCTTACTTTTAGTTTGGTCCTAGGTTTAGTTTAGTTTAGTTTTAGGTTTATGTTTAGTCATGAAAAAAACTAAGAATAATTAGAAGAAGAGGAGGAGGAGGAGAATAGCTAGGTTTAGGTGTAGTTTTTTCCTGTTTTGTTTTAGGTTAATTAGTGCTAGGTTTAAGAAGAGGAAAAAGGAGGAGAAGAAGAAGAAGACGAGGAGGAGGAGGAGAAGAAAGAAGAAGAAGAAGAAGAAGAAGAAGAAGAAGAAGAAGAAGAAGAAGAAGAAGAAGAAGAAGAAGAAGAAGAAGAAGAAGAAGAAGAAGAAGAAGAAGAAGAAGAAGAAGAAGAAGAAGAAGAAGAAGAAGAAGAAGAAGAAGAAGAGAAGAAGAAGAAGAAGAAGAAGAAGAAGAAGAAGAAGAAGAAGAAGAAGAAGAAGAAGAAGAAGAAGAAGAAGAAGAAGAAGAAGAAGAAGAAGAAGAAGAAGAAGAAGAAGAAGAGAAGAAGAAGAAGAAGAAGAAGAAAGAGGAGAGGAGGAGGAGAAGAAGAAGAAGAAAGAGGAGAGGAGGAGGAGGAGGAGGAGAAGAAGAAGAAGAAGAAGAAGAAGAAGAAGAAAGCTAGAGGAGAGGAGGAGAAGAAGAAGACCACCGACACCCCGACCCTGACCCCGACCACCGACACCCCGACACCTGACACCCCAACCACCGACACCCCGACCCCGACCACCGACAACTCGACCCCGACCCCGACACGCCGACATCCTGAGACCCCGACAATCGACACCCGGACCCCCCCCCCACCCCACCCCAACCCCCGACCCCTGACACCCTGAAACCACACCGCGACCCACACCCTGACCCTGACCCCGACACCCTGACACACTGACCCCGACACGACACCCCGGCACAACACCCGACCCCGACACCCCGACACCCTGACAACACACCCTGACCCCGACCCCGACCTCCGACACCCCGACACCTGACACCCCGACCACTGACACCCCGACCCCGACCCTGACCACCGACACCCCAATCCCAACCCCGACACCCTGAGACCCCGACAATCGACACCCCGGCCCCTCCTCCCACCCCGACCCCAACCCCCAACACTCTGACACCACACCCCGACACCCTGACAGCACACCCCGACACCCCGATCGACCCCGACACCCTGACACCACAAACACAACCCGACCCCGACCCCGACGGGGTCATATATTTGTGAATTATGAGTTAGGTCATGTATTTTTCGATTTTGTTATGCAAAACATCATATATATTTGTGTTGATCAGGTGGATTTAAATGTGCAGTTGTTTCGTCGCTACGAGGGTGTTGTGTTTGATGACCTCCCCGTGCGTTCGATGAGCTCCGCCCCTGCGTTAGTTAGTGAGCACAAATGACATCTCCTCATCCCCCTTCATTTGCTCAGTTCCGGTCTTCGTGCTGATGAAACTTGCTAGCTATATGTGTCAATCATCAGTATGCGTAACCACTATGCATCTCCCGTTCGAAAGGGTTACATCTATAAATATGCATGCATTTGCATATTTATAATCGTGATTCTTTCGAATTGTCCAACGTTATCCATGGACAACCCGAGTATGTGTAGATTGGGTTCGTTTTCCCATATGATCAGCTCCGGATCCGATGCAGAATTTCGTCAGAGCCTCCCTGTTGTTCTCTGGGTACACATCCTCTCTGCTTATTGCTGAGACGTGTATCAGGAGAACAACGGGGAGGTGCTGCCGAAATTTTGCGTTGGATCCGGAGCAGAGCATGGGAAAACAAACCAGAACTACACATACTCGGGTGGGATTAGGGACTATCCTTACGTATTAGCGTGTAGGTTGCATGGACGTAATAAAACTGACAAACTCCATTAACTGATGGATATGGTTTGCTTAATTATGTATATATTTCTTGTGAGTCCAGTAGGAAGTCAATATGAGTGATCGTGCGTGGATGTACACCGGTTTAACTAGTCAGTATGTTTGGACCAAGGAATGGTTAACAAAAACCAAGGGGTTTGTTAGAGCCGCATTTGCAAATGGCCAGAAATTAAGCTTGTGCCCCTGTGTCTGGTGCGACAACTATAATCAGAGGGACGAGCTTCAAATGAGTAAACACCTGCAGAAGTTTGGTTTTACGCCTGGTTACACGGTCTGGACATTACATGGTGAGTCTGCCCAACATTCCAGAGCTGAAACGGTTCGTCGTCGCACCGACGAGCATGGTACCGGGATGGAAGACATGGTGCAAGACTTTGACGATGCTCGGGACTCGGACGAGGTGATGGAGGAATCTGCAAAGGCCTTCACTGAAATGTTGGAGTCCTCAAAACGTCCTCTCCACGAGCACACTGAGCTTTGTCAGCTGGATGCCATCTCACAAATAATGCCATTGAAGGCTCAATTCAACTTGGGCAGAGAATGCTACGACGCGATGATGACAATATTCGAATGATTTCTACCCAAAGGCCATGTGCTACCTGCAAACCTGTACCAGCCAGACAAAATCCTCCGTGCTCTTAAGATGCCCTATGAGAAGATACATGCCCGTGAGAAAGGATGTGTCTTATTTAGGTGTCAGTATGAGGACTTGAACTATTGTCCCATCTTCAAGTCTTCCAGGTATGTTGTGGTAGACAACGGTATGGGTGAGAAGACGCAGACCAAAATACACGTTAATTTTCTTCGATATATGCCAATCATAACAAGACTTTGACATCTTTTCATGGTCAAAGAGACGGCCAAGACAGATGACATGACACAAAACGGGCAAAAGAACCAAACTAGATGCAGATGGGAATGTGATGATGGTGTACACATCATATGGTGAAGCGTGGAAGCGCTTCGATGCGTTACATAAGGAAAAAACGGCAGATCCAAGGCATCCCGAGTCGTCGTCAGCACGGATGGGTTCGGTGTGTTTGGTGACGGCAGCCCAATACAGTTGTTGGCCCGTGTTTGTCATTCCACTCAATCCCCCCCCCCGGGGTAGGTTATGCAAAGATAGAACATTTTCCTGACATTGATAATTCCCGGGCCGAACTACCCGGGGAAGAATATGAATGTGTACATGCAGCCGCTAAAGGACGAATTGCAAGAAGCTTGGGATAATGGGTTCAAGACATAAGACGCCTTTAGCAAACAGAACTTCATAATGCGGGTCTGGTACATGTACTCGATGCATGACTTGCCGACGTATGCGCTATTCGTTGGCTGGTGTGTGCATGGAAGGTTCCCGTGCCCCACATGCAAGGGAGCTCTTGAGTTTCGTTGGCTGACGGCAGGGCACAAGTATACTTGCTTCGACTTGCATAGACCGATGACCCC
Source organism: Triticum aestivum (assembly GCF_018294505.1). NCBI lineage: Eukaryota > Viridiplantae > Streptophyta > Magnoliopsida > Poales > Poaceae > Triticum > Triticum aestivum. The sequence continues at coordinate 713,883,631 of NC_057798.1, read as the reverse complement.
GACCAGAGGTGGTTGATTGCGCCTAATTGGTTGAAGTAAGTGCATTTACTCTTTTTTAACCTTTTGCCTTCACGTTTCTTTAAATTAATATCTAATGCGTTGGCCTTGTCATACTGCAGGGGGTGGGTACACCCCCTTGGTGTCTGCAGGCCCAACACGGTCCTTGGTGTCATTTGCTGGCAGCACTTCCCTGGGTGAGTCATGTTACCCGGTGAGGGTCAGGTTCCACAGATAGCACTGAGCTGAGAGCTGTATGTTGTTGCCCCGGCCCCTCCGGGGGAGATGGTCGCCGGTGTCGCTGTTGGGGAACGTTGCAGAAAATAAAAAAATTCTACGCTTCACCAAGATCAATCTATGGAATTCATCTAGCAACGAGAGAGAGGAGTGCATCTACATACCCTTGTAGATCGCGAGCAGAAGCGTTCAAGAGAACAGGGTTGAGGGAGTCGTACTCGTCGTGATCCAAATCACTGATGATCTTAGTGCTGAACGGACAGCACCTCCGCGTTCAACACACGTATGGTTGGGGAAGACGTATCCTCCTTCTTGATCCAACAAGGGGGAAGGAGAGGTTGATGGAGATCCAGTAGCACGACAGCGTGGTGGTGGATGCAGCAGCGATCTCGGCACGGCTTCGCCAAGCACTATGAGAGGGAGAGGTGTTGCGGAGGGAGAGGGAGGCACCAGAGACTTGGGTGCGGCTGCCCTCCCCCCCCCACTATATATAGGGCCCCTAAGGGGGGGCGTCCCTAGGAGATCCAATCTCCAAGGGGGGCGGCGGCCAGGGGGGAAACTTGCCCCCCAAGCCAGGTGGAGGCGCCCCCCACCTAGGGTTTCCAACCCTAGGCGCAGGAGGGCCAAGGGGGGCACACCAGCCCACCAGGGGCCGGTTCCCCTCCCACTTCAGCCCATGGGGCCCTTCGGGATAGGTGGCACCACCCGGTGGACCCCCGGGACCCTTCCGGTGGTCCCGGTACAATAACGGTGACCCCTGAAACTTTCCCGATGGCCGAAACATGACTTCCTATATATAATTCTTCACCTCCGGACCATTCTGAAACTCCTCGTGACGTCCGGGATCTCATCTAGGACTCCGAACAACTTTTGGGTTACCGCGTACTAATATCTCAACAACCCTGGCGTCACCGAACCTTAAGTGTGTAGACCCTACGGGTTTGGGAGACATGCAGACATGACCAGGACGACTCTCCGGTCAATAACCAACAGCGGGATCTGGATACCCATGTTGGCTCCCACATGCTCCTCGATGATCTCATCGGCTGAACCACGATGTCGAGGATTCAATCAATCCCGTATACAATTCCCTTTGTCAATCGGTACGTTACTTGTCCGAGATTCGATCATCGGTATCCCAATACCTCCTTTAATCTTGTTACCGGCAAGTCACTTTACTCGTACCATAATGCATGATCCCGTGACCAGACACTTGGTCACATTGAGCTCATTATGATGATGCATTGTCGAGTGGTCCCAGAGATACCTCTCCATCATACGAAGTGACAAATCCCAGTCTCGATTCGTGCCAACCCAACAAACACTTTCGGAGATACCCGTAGTGCACCTTTATAGTCACCCAGTTACGTTGTGACGTTTGGCACACCCAAAGCACTCCTAGGGTATCCTGGAGTTGCACAAGCTCATGGTCTAAGGAAATGATACTTGACATTTGGAAAAGCTCTAGCAAAACGAACTACACGATCTTGAGCTATGCTTAGGATTGGGTCTTGTCCATCACATCATTCTCCTAATGGTGTGATCCCGTTATCAATGACATCCAATGTCCATAGTCAGGAAACCATGACTATCTGTTGATCAACAAGCTAGTCAACTAGAGGCTCACTAGGGACATGTTGTGGTCTATGTATTCACACATGTATTACGATTTCCGGATAACACAATTATAGCATGAATAATAGACAATTATCATGAACAAGGAAATATAATAATAACCATTTTATTATTACCTCTAGGGCATATTTCCAACAGTCTCCCACTTGCACTATAGTCAATAATCTAGTTACATTGTGATGAATTGAACACCCATAGAGTTCTGGTGTTGATCATGTTTTTCTCTAGGGAGAGGTTTAGTCAACGGATCTGCTACATTCAGGTCCGTATGTATTTTACAAATATTTATGTCTCCATCTTGAACATTTTCACGAATGGAGTTGAAGCGACGCTTGATGTGCCTGGTCTTCTTGTGAAACCTGGGCTCCTTGGCAAGTGCAATAGCTCCAGTGTTGTCACAGAAGAGTGTGATCGGTCCCGACGCATTGGGTATGACTCCTAGGTCGGTGATGAACTCCTTCACCCAGATTGCTTCATGTGCTGCCTCCGAGGCTGCCATGTACTCTGCTTCACATGTAGATCCCGCCACAACGCTTTGCTTGCAACTGCACCAGCTTACTGCCCCACCATTCAAAATATACACGTATCCAGTTTGTGACTTAGAGTCACCCAGATCTGTGTCGAAGCTAGCGTCGATGTAACCCTTTACGACGAGCTCTTCGTCACCTCCATAAACGAGAAACATATCCTTAGTCCTTTTCAGGTACTTTAGGATGTTCTTGACCATTGTCTAGTGGTCCATGTCGGGATTACTTTGGTACCTTCCTACCAAACTTACGGCAAGGTTTACATCAGGTCTGATACACAACATGGCATACATAATAGACCCTATAGCTGAGGCATAGGGGATGACACTCATCTTTTCTCTATCTTCTGTCGTGGTCGGGCATTGAGCTGAGCTCAATTTCACACCTTGCAACACAGGCAAGAACCCCTTCTTAGACTGATCCATATTGAACTTCTTCAATATCTTATCAAGGTATGTGCTTTTTGAAAGACCTATGAGGCGTCTCGATCTATCCCTATAGATCTTGATGCCTAATATGTAAGCAGCTTATCCAAGGTCCTTCATTGAAAAACACTTATTAAAGTAGGCCTTAATGCCGTCCAAAAGTTCTATATCATTTCCCATCAAAAGTATGTCATCTACATATAATATGAGAAATGCTACAGAGCTCCCACTCACTTTCTTGTAAACACAGGCTTCTCCATAAGTCTGCATAAACCCAAACGCTTTGATCATCTCATCAAAGCGAATGTTCCAACTCCGAGATGCTTGCACCAGCCCATAAATGGATCGCTGGAGTTTGCATACCTTGTTAGCATTCTCAGGGTCGACAAAACCTTTCGGCTGCATCATATACAGTTCTTCCTTAAGATAGCCGTTAAGGAATGCCGTTTTGACGTCCATTTGCCATATCTCATAATCATAGTATGCGGCAATTGCTAACATGATTCAGACGGACTTTAGCTTCGCTACGGGAGAGAATGTCTCATCATAGTCAACCCCTTGAACTTGTCGATAACCCTTAGCGACAAGTCGAGCTTTATAGATGGTAACATTACCATCTGCATCCGTCTTCTTCTTAAAGATCCATTTGTTTTCTATCGCCCGTCGATCATTGGGCAAGTCTGTCAAAGTCCATACTTCGTTTTCATACATGGATCCTATCTCGGATTGCATGGCTTCAAGCCATTTGTTGGAATCTGGGCCCGCCATCGCTTCTTCATAGTTTGAAGGTTCACCGTTGTCTAACAACATGATTTCCAGGACAGGGTTGCCATACCACTCTAGTGTGGAACGTGTCCTTGTGGACCTACGAAGTTCAGTGGTAACTTGATCTAAAGCACCTTGATCATCATCATTAATTTCCTCTCTAGTCGGTGCAAGCACCACAGGAACATCTTCCTGAGCTGCGCTACTTTTCGGTTCAAGAGGTAGTACTTCATCAAGTTCCACTTTCCTCCCACTTACTTCTTTCGAGAGGAACTCTTTCTCTAGAAAGGACCCGTTCTTGGCAACAAAAATCTTGCCTTCGGATCTGAGGTAGAAGGTATACCCAATGGTTTCCTTAGGGTATCCTATGAAGACGCATTTTTCCGACTTGGGTTCGAGCTTTTAAGGTTGAAGTTCCTTGACATAAGCATCGCATCCCCAAACTTTTAGAAACAACAGCTTAGGTTTCTTCCCAAACCATAATTCATACGGTGTCGTCTCAACGGAATTAGACGGTGCCCTATTTAAAGTGAATGTAGCTGTCTCTAGAGCGTATCTCCATATTGATAGCGGTAAATCGGTAAGAGACATCATAGATCGCACCATATCCAATAAAGTGCGATTACGACGTTCGGACACACCATTATGCTGAGGTGTTCCAGGCGGCGTGAGTTGTGAAACAATTCCACATTTCCTTAAGTGCGTACCAAATTCATGACTTAAATATTCTCCTCCATGATCTGATCGTAAGAACTTTATCTTTTGGTCACATTGATTCTCTACCTCATTCTGAAATTCCTTGAACTTTTCAAAGGTCTCAGACTTGTGTTTCATCAAGTAGACATACCCATATCTACTCAAGTCGTCAGTGAGAGTGAGAACATAACGATATCCTCCGCGAGCCTCAACGCTCATTGGACCGCACACATTAGTATGTATGATTTCCAATAAGTTGGTTGCTCGCTCCATTGTTCCGGAGAACGGAGTCTTGGTCATTTAGCCCATGAGGAATGGTTCGCATGTGTCAAATGATTCATAATCGAGAGACTCTAAAAGTCCATCAGCATGGAGCTTCTTCATGCGCTTGACATCAATGTGACCAAGGCGGCAGTGCCACAAGTATGTGGGAATGTCGTTATCAACTTTACATCTTTTGGTATTCACACTATGAATATGTGTAACATCACGTTCGAGATTCATTAAGAATAAACCATTGACCATCGGGGCATGACCATAAAACATATCTCTCATATAAATAGAACAACCATTATTCTCGTATTTAAATGAGTAGCCATCTCGTATTAAACGAGATCCAGATACAATGTTCATGCTCAAAGCTAGCACTAAATAACAATTATTGAGGTTTAAAACTAATCCCGTAGGTAAATGTAGAGGTAGCGTGCCGACGGCGATCACATCGACCTTGGAACCATTACCGACGTGCATCGTCACCTCGTCCTTCGCCAGTCTCCGCTTATTCCGCAGCTCCTGCTTTGAGTTACAAATATGAGCAACCGCACCGGTATCAAGTACCCAGGAGCTACTACGAGTGCTGGTAAGGTACACATCAATAACATGTATATCACATATACCTTTGGTGTTCCGGGCCTTCTTGTCCGCTAAGTACTTGGGGCAGTTCCGCTTCCAGTGACCACTTCCCTTGCAATAAAAGCACTCAGTCTCAGGCTTGGGTCCATTCTTTGGCTTCTTCCCGGCAACTGGCTTACCGGGCGTGGCAACTCCCTTGCCGTCCTTCTTGAAGTTCTTCTTAACCTTGCCTTTCTTGAACTTAGTGGTTTTATTCACCATCAACACTTGATGTTCCTTTTTGATCTCTACCTCCGCTGATTTTAGCATTGAATATACCTCAGGAATGGTCTTTTCTATCCCCCTGCATATTGAAGTTCATCACAAAGCTCTTGTAGCTCGGTGGAAGCGACTGAAGGATTCTGTCAATAACCGCGTCATCCGGGAGATTAACTCCCAGCTGAGTCAAGCGGTTGTGCAACCCAGACATTTTGAGTATGTGCTCACTGACAGAACTATTTTCCTCCATCTTACAACTGAAGAACTTGTCGGAGACTTCATATCTCTTGACCCAGGCATGAGCTTGGAAAACCATTTTCAGCTCTTCGAACATCTCATATGCTCCGTGTTGCTCAAAACGCTTTTGGAGCCCCGGTTCTAAGCTGTAAAGCATGCCGCACTAAACGAGGGTGTAATCATCAGCACGAGACTGCCAAGTGTTCATAATGTCTTGGTTCTCTGGGATGGGTGCTTCACCTAGCAGTGCTTCTAAGGCATAATCTTTCTTTGCAGCTATGAGGATGATCCTCGGGTTCCAGACCCAGTCCGTATAGTTGCTGCCATCATCTTTCAGCTTGGTTTTCTCTAGGAACGCGTTGAAGTTGAGGGCAACATTAGCGTGGGCCATTTGATCTACAAGACATATTGTAAAGATTTTAGACTAAGTTCTTGATAATTAAGTTCATGTAATCAAATTATTCAATGAACTCCCACTCAGACAGACATCCCTCTAGTCATCTATGTGAAACATGATCCGAGTCAACTAGGCCGTGTCCGATCATCACATGAGACGGACTAGTCGACATCGGTGAACATCTTCATGTTGATCATATCTTCTATACGACTCATGCTCGACCTTTCGATCTTCCGTGTTCCGAGGCCATGTCTGTACATGCTAGGCTCGTCAAGTCAACCTAAGTGTATTGCATGTGTAAATCTGGCTTACACCCGTTGTATTCGAACATTAGGATCTATCACACCCGATCATCACGTGGTGCTTCGAAACAACGAACCTTCGTAACGGTGCACAGTTAGGGGAACACTTTCTTGAAATTATTGTGAGGGATCATCTTATTTAAGCTACAGTCGTTCTAAGCAAATAAGATGTAAAACATGATAAACATCACATGCAGTCAAATAATGACATGATATGGCCAATATCATATTGCTCCTTTGATCTCCATCTTCGGGGCGCCATGATCATCTTCGTCATCGGAAAGACACCATGATCTCCATCATCATGATCTCCATCATTGTGTCTCCATGAAGTTGCTCGCCAACTATTACTTCTACTACTATGGCTAACAGTTTAGCAATAAGGTAAAGTAATTACATGGCATTTATTCGTTGACACGCAGGTCATACAATAATTAAGACAACTCCTATGGCTCCTGCCGGTTGTCATACTCATCGACATGCAAGTTGTGATTCCTATTACAAGAACATGATCTCATACATCACATATATATCATTCATCACAAACTTTTGGCCATATCACATCACAAAGGCAAATGCTGCAAAAACAAGTTAGACGTCCTCTAATTGTTGTTGCATGTTTTTTACGTGGCTTCTATAGGTTTCTAGCAAGAACGTTTCTTACCTACGTAAAACCACAACGTGATATGCCAATTTGTATTTACCCTTCATAAGGACCCTTTTCATCGAATCCGCTCCAACTAAAGTGGGAGAGACAGACACCCGCTAGCCACCTTATGCAACTCGTGCATGTCAGTCGGTGGAACCTGTCTCACGTAAGCGTACGTGTAAGGTTGGTCCGGGCCGCTTCATCCCACGATGCCGCCAAAGCAAGATAAGACTAGTAGTGGCAAGGAAATTGACAACATCTACGCCCACAACAAGTTTGTATTCTACTTGTGCATACAAACTACGCATAGACCTAGCTCATGATGCCACTGTTCGGGAACGTTGCAGAAAATAAAAAATTTCTACACTTCACCAAGATCAATCTATGGAGTTCATCTAGAAATGAGAGACAGGAGTGCATCTACATACCCTTGTAGATTGTGAGCGGAAGCATTCAAGAGAACGGGGTTGAGGGAGTCGTACTCGTCGTGATCCAAATCACCAATGATCCTAGTGCTGAACGGACAGCACCTCCGCGTTCAACACACGTACAGTTGGGGAAGACGTATCCTCCTTCTTGATCCAGCAAGGGGGAAGGAGAGCTTGATGGAGATCCAGCAGCACGACGGCGTGGTGGTGGATGCAGCAGCGATCTCGGCAGGGCTTCGCCAAGCACTATGAGAGGGACAGGTGTTGCGGAGGGAGAGGGAGGCGCCAGAGACTTGGGTGCGGCTGCCCTCCCTCCCCCCCCCCCCCCACTATATATAGGGCCCCTAAGGGGGGGCCTAGGATATCCAATCTCCAAGGGGGGCGGCGGCCAGGGGGGAAACTTGCCCCCCAAGCCAGGTGCAGGCGCCCCCCACCTAGGGTTTCCAACCCTAGGCGCAGGGGGGGCCCAAGGGGGGCGCACCAGCCCACCAGGGGCCGATTCCTCTCCCACTTCAGCCCATGGGGCCCTCTGGGATAGGTAGCCCCACCCGGTGGACCCCCGGGACCCTTCCGGTGGTCCCGGTACAATACCGGTGACCCCCGAAACTTTCCCGATGGCCGAAACCTGACTTCCTATATATAATTCTTCACCTATGGACCATTCTGAAACTCCTCGTGATGTCTGGGATCTCATCCGGGACTCCGAACAACTTTCAGGTTACCGCATACTAATATCTCAACAACCTTAGCATCACCGAACCTTAAGTGTGTAGACCCTACGGGTTCGGGAGACATGCAGACATGACCGAGACGACTCTCCGGTCAATAACCAACAGCGGGATCTGGATACCCATGTTGGCTCCCACATGCTCCTCGATGATCTCATCGGATGAACCACGATGTCGAGGACTCAATCAATACCGTATATAATTCCCTTTGTCAATCGGTATGTTACTTGTCCGAGATTCGATCGTCGGTATCCCAATACCTCGTTTAATCTCGTTACCAGCAAGTCACTTTACTCGTACTGTAATGCATGATCCCGTGACCAGACACTTGGTCACATTGAGCTCATTTTGATGATGCATTACTGAGTGGGCCCAGAGATACCTCTCCATCATACGGAGTGACAAATCCCAGTCTTTATTCGTGCCAACCCAACAGACACTTTCGGAGATACCCGTAGTGCACCTTTATAGTCACCCAGTTACGTTGTGACGTTTGGCACACCCAAAGCACTCCTACGGTATCCGGGAGTTGCACAATCTCATGGTCTAAGGAAATGATACTTGACATTTGGAAAAGCTCTAGCAAAATGAACTACACGATCTTGAGCTATGCTTAGGATTGGGTCTTGTCCATCACATCATTCTCCTAATGATGCGATCCCATTATCAATGACATCCAATGTCCATAGTCAGGAAACCATGACTATCTGTTGATCAACGAGCTAGTCAACTAGAGGCTCACTAGGGACATGTTGTGGTCTATGTATTCACACATGTATTACGATTTCCGGATAACACAATTATAGCATGAATAATAGACAATTATCATGAACAAGGAAATATAATAATAACCATTTTATTATTGCCTCTAGGGCATATTTCCAACAGTCGCGTGCGAGACGATGGCCGACATTGTGTTCTATCGGTTTTGGGTAATTTCTCCTTTACGGAATTAAAAATGAACACTACCTAGCTAGTGATTGTACTAATCGTTGTTGTCTTCTTTGATTGTAGACCTTCTACAGGGTTTTAGAGGGAGAACAGGAGGACGCGAATATGGTTGTCGAAGCCGAGTTCAAGCACCTACTTCAGAACTTATGAGTCAAGGCTCGGGTGCATGCCGTTCGAGACTACTACGCCTCGAAGGGTATTAGGAGGGGCAAGAAGAAGTGTCGCGGCAAGTTTCTGAGTAGGGAGAAGTACTTGGTGATAATTATACCTATTCTTAAGGCCTTGAACTTAGTTTTCTTGATTTGATTTGTAGGCGTAGTGCTGAAATTTCTCTTGACTAAGTTAGGTGCCCCCGAGATGGTGTGCGGATAAGATGGACTGTTGGGAGGCGTTGGTGGATATGTGGTGCTCTCCCCAATGGCTAGTTGAACACCATAGGGCCAAGGATAAGCATGACCAAATGGTTGGTATGCCACACCATCAAGGGAGCTCCAACCTGTTTGAGTACGGGGATCACTGGGTATGTGGTTTGCTACATCATTCATGCAATTTCATTCTTCAAGCTAGCATTTTCCCTTCCAAAATGACTTAATATGCTTAGTTAGTTAAAAAATGGCATAACTACCTTGGATAGCTCAATAACGACCTAAACCAATCTTAGTTGGTTCATTCATGACATAATTAGCTCTAAAATGACATAATAACCTTAGATAGCTCTATAAAATGCCTAAATATGCATTAGTTAGATAAAAAATGGCATAACTACCTTCGATAGCTCAATAATGACATAATTAGCATACTTTCGTCAAAAATGGCATAATAATCTTGGTTACCTCCAAAATGACCTAAACTTAGCTTATTTTCCTCGAAAATGACATAATAACCTTACTTAGCTTCAAAATGACCTATTTACATAGCAATATGATTCTTCATGCTAGCTTGAGCCCTTAACTAATATTTTGTTCCCCTCTCTCAGGCGCACCACAACAAGAAGCCTGTGCCAAGTCTGTTCGGCATCTATGGCATGGCCCATATATAGTGCCCCTTACAAGAAGGCCAAGGCATTCTCGGAGTCTGACCTAGATCATCCAGAGAGCTTCACCAACATCTCCTCCCACCACAAGATGGTGAAGTACGGAGATGAGGGGAAGGCGAGGAAAGGGGAGGACTTTAACTAGAGCAAGGATCCTTTTGATACAGAGCTGGTGATGATATCTGGTGGCGGGAGGTCCCATGGCTCACAAGCCATTGGTGATGGCCTGATACATTGTCCTATGACTCTCCCGTAGATCAAGAAGCGCCAGAGTATCTCTGCTCCTGAGATAACGCCTCGTGCACGGCCCACGGAGCTTGCCATGGCGGTTAGTTATACCGATTCTCTCGCCTTTCCTCCATTACATTGTGTGTGCATCCGTCGATGATTACAATGCTAATGAGGAGTGGTGTGTAGCAGGCATTGGTTGAGAAAGAGAGATTGAAAACCCAGGTGCTTTTGGAGGAGGCAAAAAGGTAGGCGGTGGAGAGGGAGAGGGAGATGGAGGAGAGGACGACTAAGTTGTTGAAGGAGGAGAGGAACAAGAACAAGGCGTCTCACCGGGCCCTCTACGAGCTCCTTGTGGTACGTTTCTCGTGCATATTAGCCAAATCATGCACGTAATGTTCGGATTACTAACTAATATGACTGACTCGTGAGAACCAAATGTGCAGACCATGTGCAAGAAAAACAGTCAGACCCCTCCGTCGATGCCCAGATAGCTCCGGCAACACGGTGAGTTTGATTTGAATGGTCATTAGTTACTAGTATTCACATTTCAGTTGCATCGTGCTAACGAGACATTATTGGAAATGATCTTTGGTGCAGCATGCCTCCCGACAAGCATCGACCAATCCTTCTACGTCTGGCAATGGCGCAACCCCGACCGGTCCTTCACCTACGTCTGCCACTGGCGTAGCCCCGACCATTCCTTCACCTCCGTGATAACGATATTTTTCTTCTTATTTACTCCCTCCGTCCGGGTGTATAAGTCATTTGCGTAGTTCTAGGTCATCAAAATGAGGAATTAAATATGTGTTATATGTCATGAAAAGTATACCACTAGATTTTCACACGGATGTAGTTTCTAAATATATATTTTTTGTCACATATAATACATATTTAGATAGTTAAATTATCGACCTAGAACTACGCGAATGACTTATACACCGGGACGGAGGTAGTAGCATATTTGGTCCATTTATGACATAATTCAACCTATTTAGTCCATTTATGACCAAGTTTACCTAGGTTAGCTCCAATATGATCCATTTAACCTACATTAGCTCCCAAATGATCCATTTAACCTACGTTAGCTCCAAAATGACCTATTTGCCTAGCTTAGCTCATAATTGACCTACACACTTAGCATATTTACCTACCTTAGCCTATTTAGTCCACAAATGAAATAATAAGATGAAGAAAATCAAGGAAGAGGAAGAAAAGAAGGAATAGGAAGAAAAGAAGAAGAAGAAGAACATGATGATGATGATCTTCTTCTTCTTCTACTTCTTCTTCTTATTTTCCTCCTCTTACTTGTTTTTATTCGTAAATGGCATAATAACCTTGCCAACCTCATAAATGGCATATACTTAGCTTGTTGTCCTCTAAAATGACACAACAAGCTTAGTTAGGTCAAAAATGGCATAATTAGCTAGGTTAGCTTAAAAATGACCAAGTTTACCTAGGTTAGCTCCAATATGATCCATTTAACCTACGTTAGTGTTGGAAATATGCCCTAGAGGCAATAATAAATTAGTTATTATTATATTTCCTTCTTCATGATAATCGTTTATTATCCATGCTATAATTGTATTGATAGGAAACTCAGATACACGTGTGGGTACATAGACAACACCATGTCCCTAGTAAGCCTCTAGTTGACTAGCTCGTTGATCAACAGATGGTTATGGTTTCCTGACATGGACATTGGATGTCGTTGATAACGGGATCACATCATTAGAAGAATGATGTGATGGACAAGACCCAATCCTAAGCCTAGCACAAAGATCGTAGTTCGTATGCTAAAGCTTTTCTAATGTCAAGTATCATTTCCTTAGACCATGAGATTGTGCAACTCCCAGATACCGTAGGAATGCTTTGGGTGTACCAAACGTCACAACGTAACTGGGTGGCTATAAAGGTGCACTATAGGTATCTCCGAAAGTGTCTATTGGGTTGGCACGAATCGAGACTGGGATTTGTCACTCCGTGTAAACGGAGAGGTATCTCTGGGCCCACTCAGTAGGACATCATCATAATGTGCTCAATGTGACCAAGGGGTTGATCACGGGATGATGTGTTACGGAACGAGTAAAGAGACTTGCCGGTAACGAGATTGAACAAGGTATCGGTATACCGACGATCGAATCTCGGACAAGTACAATACCGTTAGACAAAGGGAATTGTATACAGGATCGATTAAGTCCTTGACATTGTGGTTCATCCGATGAGATCATCGTGGAACATGTGGGAGCCAACATGGGTATCCAGATCCCGTTGTTGGTTATTGACCGGAGAACGTCTCGGTCATGTCTGCATGGTTCCCGAACCCGTAGGGTCTACACACTTAAGGTTCGATAACGCTAGGGTTATAAAGGAAGTTTGTATGTGGTTACCGAATGTTGTTCGGAGTCCCAGATGAGATCCTGGACTTCACGGGGAGTTCCGGAATGGTCCGGAGGTAAAGATTTATATATGGGAAGTCCTGCTTTGATCACCGAAAAAGTTTCGGGTGATATCGGTAATGTACCGGGACCACCGGGAGGGTCCCGGGGGTCCACCAGGTGGGGCCACCAGCCCCAGAAGGCTGCATGGGCCAAGTGTGGGAGGGGACCAGCTCTAGTTGGGCTGGTGCGCCCCCCCCCCCCACCAAGGCCCAAGGCGCAGGGAAGAGTGGGAGGGGGCAAACCCTAGGGCAGATGGGATCTGGTGGCTGCCGCCACCCCTGGGGAGGGAACCCTAGAGGGGGCGCAGCCCCCTCCCCTTCCCCTATATATAGTTGAGGTCTAGGGGCTGCCGAACACATGAGTTTCTCTCCCTCTTGGCGCAGCCCTATCTCTCTTCCTCCTCCTCTCCCGCGGTGCTTGGCGAAGCCCTGCAGGATTGCCACGGTCCTCCATCACCACCACGCTGTTGTGCTGCTGCTGGATGGAGTCTTCCTCAACCTCTCCCTCTCTCCTTGCTAGATCAAGGCGTGGGAGACGTCACCGGGCTGTACGTGTGTTGAACGCGGAGGTGCCGTCCGTTCGGCACTAGGATCTCCGGTGATTTGGATCACGACGAGTACGACTCCTTCAACCCCGTTCTCTTGAACGCTTCCGCTTAGCAATCTACAATGGTATGTAGATGCACTCTCATTCCCCTCGTTGCTGGTTTCTCCATAGATAGATCTTGGTGACTCGTAGGAAAATTTTGAATTTCTGCTACGTTCCCCTACAGTGGTATCGGAGCTAGGTCTATACGTAGATTCTTTGCACGAGTAGAACACAAAGTAGTTGTGGACATTGATTTTGTTCAATATGCTTACTGTTACTAGTCCAATCTTGATTCGGCGGCATTGTGGGATGAAGAGGCCCGGACCAACCTTACACGTACACTTACGTGAGACAGGTTCCACCGACTGACATGCACTTGTTGCATAAGGTGGCTAGCGGGTGCAAGTCTCTCCCACTTTAGTCAGATCGGATTCGATGAAAAGGGTCCTTATGAAGGGTAAATAGCAATTGACATATCACGTTGTGGTTTTTGCGTAGGTCAGAAACGTTCTTGCTAGAAACCCATAGCAGCCACATAAAACATGCAAACAACAATTAGAGGACGTCTAACTTGTTTTTGCAGGGTATGCTATGTGATGTGATATGGCCAAGAAGAATGTGATGAATGATATGTGATGTATGAGATTGATCATGTTCTTGTAATAGGAATCACGACTTGCATGTCGATGAGTATGACAACCGGTAGGAGCCATAGGAGTTGTCTTTATTTATTGTATGACCTGCGTGTCATTGAACAACTCCATGTAATTACTTTACTTTATTGCTAACCGGTATCCATAGTAGGAGAAGTAATAAGTTGGCTAGACAACTTCATGGAGATCATGATGATGGAGATCATGGTGTCATGCCGGTGACGATGATGATCATGGAGCCCCGAAGATGGAGATCAAAAGGAGCAAAATGATATTGGCCATATCATGTCACTATTTGATTGCATGTGATGTTTATCATGTTTATACATCTTATTTGCTTAGAACAACGGTAGTAAATAAGATGATCCCTCATTAAAATTTCAAGAAAGTGTTCCCCCTAACTGTGCACCATTGCGAAAGTTCGTCGTTTCGAAGCACGACGTGATGATCGGGTGTGATAGATTCTTACATTCACATACAACGGGTGTAAGCCAGATTTACACACGCGAAACGCTTAGGTTAACTTGACGAGCCTAGCATGTACAGACATGGCCTCGGAACACAAGAGACCGAAAGGTCGAGCATGAGTCGTATGGAGGATACGATCAACATGAAGATGTTCACCGATGATGACTAGTCCGTCTCACGTGATGATCGGACACGGCCTAGTTGACTCGGATCATGTAATCACTTAGATGACTAGAGGGATGTCTGTCTGAGTGGGAGTTCATTAGATGAACTTAATTATCCTGAACATAGTCAAAAGATCTTTGCAAATTATGTCGTAAGCTCGTGCTTTAGTTCCACTGTTTAGATATGTTCCGAGAGAAAATATAGTTGAAAGTTGACAGTAGTGATTATGCAGACAGTAGAAAGCTTATGTCCTTAATGCACCGCTCAGTGTGCTGAACCGCAAACGTCGTCTGTGGATGTTGCAAACATCGGACATACACGTTTTGATAACTATGTGATAGTTCAGTTAAATGGTTTAGAGTTGAGGCACCAAAGACGTTATTCGAAATGTCGCGGAACATATGAGATGTTTTGAGGGCTGAAATTGGGATTTCAGGCTCGTGCCCACATCAAGAGGTATAAGACCTCCGACGATTTTCTTAGCCTGCAAACTAAGGGAGAAAAGCTCAATCATTGAGCTTGTGCTCAGATTGTCTGAGTGCAACAATCACTTGAATCGAGTGGGAGTTGATCTTCCAGATGAGATAGTGATGTTTCTCCAAAGTCATTGCCACCAAGCTGCTAGAGCTTCATGATGAACTATAACATATCAAGGGTGGATATGGTGATCCTTGAGGCATTCACGATGTTTGACACCGCGAAAGTAGAAATCAAGAAGAAGCATCAATTGTTGATGGTTGGTGAAACCACTAGTTTCAAGAAGGGCGAGGACAAGAAGGGATACTTCATGAAACGGCAAATCAGCTGCTGCTCCAGTGAAGAAACCCAAGGTTGAACCTAAACCCGAGACTAAGTGCTTCTGTAATAAGGGGAACGGCCACTGGAGCAGAATTACCCTAGATACTTGGTAGATGAGAAGGCTGGCAAGGTCGATAGAAGTATATTGGATATACATTAAGTTAATGTGTACTTTACTAGTACTCCTAGTAGCACCAGGGTATTAGATACCGGTTCGGTTGCTAAGTGTTAGTAACTCGAAATAAAAGGCTACGGAATAAACGGAGACTAGCTAAAGGTGAGCTGATGATATGTGTTGGAAGTGTTTCCAAGTTTGATGTGATCAAACATCGCACGCTCCCTCTACCATCAAGATTAGTATTAAACCTGAATAATTGTCATTTGGTGTTTGCATTGAGCATAGACATGATTGGATTATGTCTATCGCAATATAGTTATTCATTTAGGCAGAATAATGGTTACTCTATTTATTTGAATAATGCCTTCAATGGTCTTGCACCTAAAAGGAATGGTTTATTGAATCTCGATCGTAGTAATACACATTTTCATGCCAAAAAGATATAAGATAGTAATGATAGTACCACTTACTTGTGGCACTGCCATGTAAGTCATATTGGTATAAAACGCATGAAGAAGCTCCATGTTGATGGATCTTTGGACTCACTCATTTTTTGAAAAGTTTGAGACATGTGAACCATGTCTATTGGTGTATATGCATGAAGAAACTCCATGCAGATGGATCATTTGGACTCACTTGATTTTGAATCACTTGAGATATGCAAATCATACCACATGGGCAAAATGACTGAAAAGCCTCGGTTTCAGTAAGATGGAACAAGATAGCAACTTGTTGAAAGTAACACATTTTGATGTGCGCAGTCCAATGAGTGCTGAGGCATGCAGTGAATATCGTTATGTTCTTACTTCACAGATGATTCGAGTAGATGTTGAGTATATTTACTTGATGAAACACAAGTCTGAATTGTTGAATGGTTCAAGTAATTTCAGAGTGAAGTTAAAGATCATCGTGACAAAAGGATAAAATGTCTATGATATGATCATAGAGATGAGTATCTGAGTTACGAGCTTTGGCACGCAATTAAGACATTGTGGAAATTGTTTCACAATTAATGCCGCCTGGAACACCATAGTGTGATGGTGTGTCCAAACATCATAGTTGCACCCTATTGGATATGGTGCGTGCCATGATGTCTCTTATCGAACTACCACTATCGTTCATGGGTTAGGCATTAGAGACAACCGCACTCACTTTAATAGGGCACCACGTAATTCCGTTGAGACGACACCGTTTGAACTATGGTCTGGAGAAACCTAAGTTGTCGTTTCATAAAAGTTTGGGGCTGCGACGCTTATGTGAAAAAGTTTCAGGTTGATAAGCTCGAACCCAAAGCTGATAAAATGCATCTTCATAGAACACCCAAAACAGTTGGGTGTACCTCCTAATTCAGATTCGAAAGCAATAATGGATTGTTTCTTGAATCGGGTCCTTTCTCGAGGAAAAGTTTGTCTCGGAAAGTTGAGTGGGAGGATGGTGGAGACTTGATGAGGTTATTGAACCGTCACTTCAACAAATGTGTAGCAGGGCACAGGAAGTTGTTCCTGTGGCACCTACACCAATTGAAGTAGAAGCTTATGATAGTGATCATGAAACTTCGGATCAAGTCACTACCGTACCTCGTAGGGTGACAAGGATGCGTACTACTTTAGAGTGGTACAGTAATCCTGTCTTGAAGGTCATGTTGCCAGACAACAATAAACCTACGAGCTATGGAGAAGCGATGGTGGGCCCAAATTCCGACAAATGGTTAGAAGCCATGAAATCCGAGATAGGATCCATGTATCAGAACAAAGCATGGACTTTGGTGGGCTTGCCCGATGATCGGCAAGCCATTGAGATAAATGGATCTTTAAGAAGAAGATGGACGTGGATGGTAATGTCACCGTCTATGAAGCTCGACTTGTGGCGAAGAGTTTTTCACAAGTTCAAGGAGTTGACTACGATGAGATTTTCTCATCTGTAGCGATGCTTAAGTCCGTCGGAATCATGTTAGCATTAGCTGCATTTATGAAATCTGGCAGATGGATGTCAAAATGAGTTTCCTTACCAGTTTTCGCAAGGAAAGGTTGTATGTGATACAATCAGAAAAGTTTTGTCGATCCTAAGGATGCTAAAAGGTATGCTATCTCCAGCAATCCTTTTAAGGACTGGAGTAAGCATCTCGGAGTTGGAATGTACACTTTGATGAGATGATCAAAGATTTTGGGTTTATACAAAGTTTATGAGAAACTTGTATTTCCAAAGAAGTGAGTGGGAGCACTATAGAATTTCTGATGAGTATATGTTGTTGACATATTGTTGATCAGAAATGATGTAGAATTTCTGGAAATCATATAGGGTTATTTGAAAGGTGTTTTTCAATAGAAAACCTGGATTAAGTTGCTTGAACATTGAGCATCAAGATCTATGAGGATAGATCAAAAACGCTAAATGGTACTTTCAAATGAGCACATACCTTGACATGATCTTGAAGGTGTTCAAGATGGATCAGTCAAAGAAGGAGTTCTTGCCTGAGTTGTAAGGTATGAAGTTAAGAGTTAAAGCTCGACCACGGCAGAAAAGAGAGAAAGGACGAAGTTCGTCCCCTATGCCTTAGACGTAGGCTCTACAGTATGCTATGTTGTGTACCGCACCTGATGTGTGCCTTGCTACATATCTGGCAAGAGGGTACAAAGGTGATCAAGGAGTGGATCACTAGATAGCGGTCAAAATTATCCATATAGGAATAAGGATATGTTTCTCGATTATGGAGGTGATAAAGAGTTCGACATAAAGGGTTACGTCGATGCAAGCTTTAACACCTATTCGAATGACTCTAAGTAGCAAACCGGATACATATAGTGGAGCAACCATTTGGAATAGCTCCAAGTGGAGCGTGGAAGCAACATTTACAATATGACCTAGAGATTTGCGAAGTACATACGGATCTGAATGTTGCAGACCCGTTGACTAAAACCTCTCTTCCAAGCAAAACATGATCAAACCCCAGAACTCATTGAGTCTTAATCACATGATGATGTGAACTAGTTTAGTGACACTAGTAAACTCTTTGGATGTTGGTCACATGGTGATGTGACCTATGAGTGTTAATCACATGGCGATGTGAACTAGATTATTGACTCTAGTGCAAGTGGGAGACTGTTGGAAATATGCCCTAGAGGCAATAATAAATTAGTTATTATTATATTTCCTTGTTCATGATAATCGTTTATTATCCATGCTATAATTGTATTGATAGGAAACTCAGATACATGTGTGGGTACATAGACAACACCATGTCCCTAGTAAGCCTCTAGTTGACTAGCTGTTGATCAACAGATGGTTACGGTTTCCTGACCATGGACATTGGATGTCGTTGATAACGGCATCACATCATTAGAAGAATGATGTGATGGACAAGACCCAATCCTAAGCCTAGCACAAAGATCTTAGTTCGTATGCTAAAGCTTTTCTAATGTCAAGTATCATTTCCTTAGACCCTGAGATTGTGCAACTCCCGGATACCGTAGGAATGCTTTGGGTGTACCAAACGTCACAACGTAACTGGGTGGCTATAAAGGTGCACTACAGGTATCTCCGAAAGTGTCTGTTGGGTTGGCACGAATCGAGACTGGGATTTGTCACTCCATGTAAACGGAGAGGTATCTCTGGGCCCACTCGGTAGGACATCATCATAATGTGCACAATGTGACCAAGGGGTTGATCACGGGATGATGTGTTACGGAACGAGTAAAGAGACTTGTCGGTAACAAGATTGAACAAGGTATCGGTATACCGACGATCGAATCTCGGACAAGTACAATACCGTTAGACAAAGGGAATTGTATACGGGATCGATTGAGTCCTTGACATCGTGGTTCATCCGATGAGATCATCGTGGAACATGTGGGAGCCAACATGGGTATCCAGATCCCGCTGTTGGTTATTGACCGGAGAACGTCTCGGTCATGTCTGCATGGTTCCCGAACCCGTAGGGTCTACACACTTAAGGTTCGATGACGTTAGGGTTATAAAGGAAGTTTGTATGTGGTTACCGAATGTTGTTCGGAGTCCCGGATGAGATCCTGGATGTCACAAGGAGTTCCGGAATGGTCCGGAGGTAAAGATTTATATATGGGAAGTCCTGCTTTGATCTCTGGAAAAGTTTCGGGTGATATCGGTAATGTACCGGGACCACCGGGAGGGTCCCGGGGGTCCACCAGGTGGGGCCACCAGCCCTAGAAGGCTGCATGGGCCAAGTGTGGGAGGGGACCAGCTCCAGGTGGGCTGGTGCGCCCCCCCACCAAGGCCCAAGGCGCAGGGAAGAGTGGGAGGGGGCAAACCCTAGGGCAGATGGGCCCTAAGGCCCACCCCAGGTGCGCCTCCCCTCTCTCCCCCTCTGGCCGCCACACAGATGGGATCTGGGGGTTGCCACCACCCCTGGGGAGGGAACCCTAGAGGGGGCGCAGCCCCCTCCCCTTCCCCTATATATAGTTGAGGTCTAGGGGCTGCCCAACACATGAGTTTATCTCGCTCTTGGCGCAGCCCTACCTCTCTTCCTCCTCCTCCCCCGTGGTGCTTGGTGAAGCCCTGCAGGATTGCCACGCTCCTCCATCACCACCACGCCGTTGTGCTACTGCTGGACGGAGTCTTCCTCAACCTCTCCCTCTCTCCTTGCTGGATCAAGGCGTGGGAGACGTCACCGGGCTGTACGTGTGTTGAACGCGGAGGTGCCGTCCGTTCGGCACTAGGATCTATGGTGATTTGGATCACGACAAGTACGACTCCTTCAACCCCGTTCTCTTGAACGCTTCCGCTTAGCGATCTACAAGGGTATGTAGATGCACTCTCCTTCCCCTCGTTGTTGGTTTCTCCATAGATAGATCTTGATGACTCATAGGAAAATTTTGAATTTCTGCTACGTTCCCCTACAGTTAGCTCCCAAATGATCCATTTAAACTACGTTAGCTCCAAAATGACCTATTTACCTAGGTTAGCTCTAAATTGACCTACACACTTAGCATTTTAACCTAACTTAGCCCAAAAATGGCATTTTTACCTACCTTAGCCTATTTAGTCCACAAATGACATAATAACATGAAGAAAATCAAGGAAGAGGAAGAAAAGAAGGAATAGGAGGAAAAGAAGAAGAAGAAGAAGAAATTATTCTTCTTCTTCTTCTTCTTAGAAGAAATTCTTCTTCTTCTTCTTCTTTTCCTCCTCTTCCTTTTCTTCTAGCTAGTCTTCTTCTTCTTTTTCTTCTTGTGTTCTAACTTTCATGTTTCCCAATTTGTAGATTTGCTTTAGATTGATGAGGAATCTTGCATTGATGGAGTGTCCTATTCTTCTCTTGCTTCCTTGTTGTTTATGAAAACTTGTTGGATACGTACATATGTCTATGGATATGTTGTTGGAAACTTGTTGCTGGATATGTATGTACATATATAGATATGTTGGACTTTTATGTTGTTGGATATGTTGGATTTGATGCAATATGTTGTTGGACATGCTCTTATATTGTTGGTTATGTTGGAGTTATATGTATGTAGGTATATCTGTTATATGTTGCCAAATTAAATGGATTAAAAAACAGGGGATATATAGCCTCTTTGCCGTCTGCTAGAAGATGACAAAGAGCTTTGCCAACTGCCAGCAAATGGCAAAGAGGCCACGTGGCAGCTTCCTGTGTAAACTGGGAACACTGGGCTGCCTATTTGGTCATTTTGCCGTCTGCCAGCAGACGGCAAAGAGGTCAAGCTCTTTGCCGTCCGCTGGCTGACGACATAGCTGGCCAGGTGGCAGCTTCTCAGCGTTGGTCCAGCTGATCTCTTTGCCGACTGCTGGCAGACGGCGAAGTGCTCAACTCTTTGTCGTCCGCTGGCAGACGGCAAAGTGCTGAGCTCTTTGTCGTGTGCTACAGACGGCAAAGAACACACCATTAACCCTAACGGCTCTCACCCACCCACTGCCTCCAAAACCTTTGCCGTCTTCTTGGCTACGACGGTGGACGACACAACCCTTTGTCATCCGCTTCTGTTAAGCAGACGGCAAAGAAGGCCTTGTCGGCAGCCGTTCGGCCTGACATTTTGTCGTCTGCCAGCGGATGGCAAAGGCCTTTGCCATCCGCCATCCATAGCTTTGCCGTCCGCCATGGCAGACGGCAAAGAAGCTGATTCCTGTAGTGGGAAGGCTCGGCCTTATGCCTGGTGTTTTGTTCCACTCTTGCCGCCCTAGTTTTCATCATACCGGTGTTATGTTCCTTGATTTTGCGTCCCTAAAATGATGAGGGTTTATGGCCCCTCTTGACAGTTCGCTTTGAATAAAACTCTTCCAGCAAGGCTCAACAATTGTTTTAACATTTGCTAACATAATAATACTGAATTAATTAATTAATTGGCATAGGGCATCATGAACCCGAGGATTTTCCACATAATAAAGGGGGCCGGTGCTGATGGTCTTGGTCCCAAACTAGAGCACTGTGCGGGGCTGCCCCTTGGCAACTTGGGTTTTTTGGCACCTGTATGCGTCGCTCATCCGTCGTGGCCTGAGACTAGATACGCACTGCTACTATCAGGGTGTCATCACGCCGGGAGGTTTTACCATTGTCGAAATGTCTTGTGCACCGGGATCCCGAGTCTGATCGGATGTCCCGAGATGGAGGATTGTCTCTGCGAATCGTGAGCTTGTCATGGGCTAAGTTGGGACACCCCTGCAGGGTTTAAACTTTTGAGAGGCGTGCCCGCGTTTATGTGGCAGATGGGAATTTTTAATGTCCGGCTGTAAAGAACTTGACACCAGATTCGAATTAAAATATACCAACCGCGTGTGTAACCGTGATGGTCTCTTTTCGGGTGAGTTCAAGAAGAGAACACGGGGCGGTTATGTTTGAATGTAAGTAATTGAGGATGACATATTGATCATTACTAGTTTGCGACCGTTTGCGTACCTTCTCATCTTATTCTTGTACTCGTAAGTTAGCCACCATATAATGCTTAGTCGCTTGTTGCAACCTCACCACTTATCCATTCCATACCCATTAAGCTTTGCTAGTCTTGATACCCATGGTAATGGGATTGCTGAGTCCTCGCGGCTCATAGATTACCACAACCATAGTTGCAGGTACAGGTAATGCGATGATCATGACGTGAGAGCGATGTTTGCTTGTTTTGGAGTTCTTCTTCTGCTTCTTCTTCGTTCAAGGGATAGGTTCCTGGTCGGCAGCCTGGGCTAGCAGGGTGGATGTCGTTTGACTTTCGTTTGTGTTTTATCTATAGTCAGATGATGCTCTGGTGTATGTGTTGTAGTATTCATGTGGCATTGGATGCCTTTTGTATGTATCCCCATATTATGTAATGGTACGATGTAATGATATCCACCTTGCAAAGCGTCTTCAATATGCGCTTCTATCCTTGATGGGACCTTCGAGTTCCTCTCGGATAGAGTCGCATATTGGACGTGACAAGGTGGGGTGGAAGCTAGCCACGAAACAAGGGAAAAGGAATCATACGTAGTAGGGTACACCTAGTTGAATTGCCCGCCTATAAATCCTCCACAAATTATGTGGCTATTCGATAAGAACATCAGTATCAACAACAGCATTGATTGTCCAGTTTTTTTTGTCATGGTAATAGAGTTTTATTCCATAGTCACAGGGTTACAATCGAGAGGCACAAGTTCCTCCACACACGGTGGTCCTCGACCCAGCCATACAGCAGTTGTACGCTCTGTACGACTGTAAAAGGCCAGACGATCTGCTACCCTATTTTGCAAGCGGCTAATTTTCATAGGAATAAAAACTCTATCTACCATGAGATGACGAATCTCATTTACAAGATGCCCATAGGCAGATCTAGATAAGCTAGTACCAGATAAAGTGGAGATAGCTAACGATGAATCAGACTGGACGATGATGGGAAGCTCGCAATGCTGGATCGCTATCGCCATGCCCTGCATTAGCGCATGTAGTTCCGCCTCGAGTGCGTCATTGCAATTGAAGATGTAGCGATAAGCAGCGAAGATAATACTTCCATCATGCCTCCGTAGTACCATACCTGCTGCAGCTGACCCATCCGTTTGAGAAAAGGCTCCATCTACTGATAACGAAGCATGGCCCAGCGGAGGTGGCGGCCATGGAGGGGCCTGTGACACCACCTTCGCGACCCTGCTTTGCTCCTGCACCATCGGCATCTTGCCCTTGATAATTTCGTCCGTTGAGAACCTTCTAGCCAGGTCCAGCGATTGCATGCAGCTCTGTAAATATAATACCATAGACGGAATCGAAGGCACTTCCGTCCCATGTGTTAAATCATTGCAAAGCGGCCATAGACGCCACAGCAACATGATCACACAGTCCTTCATGAAGTCATCACAATTTGCAAGGACATTTAGTAACCATTCTTTCCCCGTATCTAGCAAGTCTTCCTGCCGGGGTAGTTTCCAAACCGCCCTCATTTGTGCCCAAACCTCTTGAGCATAATCACATGCAACGAGCGCATGGAAGCTAGTCTTTTCTTATTTTGCACATAGAGAACAAGTGTCTCTCTTTGAAACGTGGCGATATTTCTTGCATGCATTAGTGGCCAGCGCCCCAGAGACCACCTTCCATGCAAATATTTTCATTTTTAGTGGCACTCTAGCATTCCAGATACACTGCCAAATAGGCCTTTGTCCGGTGGGATGAGTACTGGACGCACCCACCATGTTCTGGGCCTGATCTAGCGTGGCAAGACGATATGCACTCCGGACCGTGAACTGTCCATTCCTTTCCGGAAACCAAGCTAGAAAGTCTTGCCCGTTTCTCGGTGAGGTGCGAATTTTCAAAATCTCACAAACATCCAGTTCCCAAAAGTGTTCCCTTAAGAGCTGCTCCTTCCAAGCACCATGTTCGTCAATAAAATCTGCAACCCAATGTAGACGGCAATTACCTTTCGGTGTAACTGGACGCAGGTTATGGCCTCGTGGAATCCAAGCATCTCTCCAAGTTTTGATTAACGAACCATCTCCCACACGCCAAATGATCCCTTTCTTCACAAGCTCAAGTCCATGGACAATTCCTTTCCATACAGCAGACGAATTAGCAGGGAATACCATGTCTAAGAGATTTCTGTGGGGGAAATATTTAGCTCTGAGTAATCTCGCGCATAAACTTTGGGGGAAATCCAGCAAACGCCAAGCCTGCTTTGCAAGCAGGGCCTGGTTGAAAGCTCGCATGTCACGGAAGCCCATGCCACCCATAGCCTTTGGCAACATCATTTTTTCCCAGCTTAGCCATGCCATCTTCCTCTTTCCTTTCTCCACCCCCCACCAGTACTGTCTCATCATCCGTGTCAACTCATCACATACCGAGGCCGGCAATTTGAAGACGCTCATGACATACGTAGGAATGGCCTGCGCGACCGCCTTGATGAGAATTTCCTTGTTACCCACCGACATATACTATTCGCTCCAGTCAATTAAACACTTCCGCAGGCGATCCTGAAGCGTTTCAAACCTTCCTTTATGCATTCTTCCTTCAGGAATCGGCAAGCCCAAATATTTTGGGTCAAACACCTGTTGAGTTATATTCAAAAGGCCCTTTATTTCATCCGCCACCGCTGCATCACAATTGTCTGAAAACAGGATGGAACACTTCTCTGGGTTGATAAGTTGACCCGTAGCTGCAGTATAAGTGTTCAACAAACCCTTGACAAAGCTAGCTTGCTGGCCAGACGCTTCAAAGAGCAACATTGTGTCGTCCGCAAAAAGCAAGTGTGAAATAATTGGTGCACCCCGACAAATACTCACACCCCGCAAGTCACCATCCGCAACAGCCTTGGAGATTAGAGCAGACAGAGCATCAGCGACAAAAAGGAAAAGAAAAGGAGACAAAGGATCACCTTGTCGCAAGCCCCGCGTTGGGGAGAACACCTCAAGTAATTTTCCATTAAGCTTCACCGAATATTTTACCGATTTAACGCAAGCCATTATCCATCCTATCCACATGCCAGAAAACCCCCACCTCACTAGGGCCTTCTCGAGAAAGTCCCAATCCACACGGTCATAAGCCTTTGACATATCAAGTTTGAAAGCACATGCAGCTGGACTATTGTGTTTAATGGACTGGATATGATGGATGCACTCAAACGCTATGATAGAGTTATCAGAAATCAACCTCCCTGGAATGAAGGCACTTTGGTTCTCGGATATAAGATCAGCCAAGAGAGGGCGAAGACGATTCACCAAACACTTGGACACAATTTTGTAAATCACATTGCATAGACTTATTGGCCGAAAGTCCTTGAGATCTTTAGGGAAAGGTACCTTTGGGATTAGCACGATGGCAGTATCATTCACACCCTCTGGCATGACCCCTGATTTGAAGAACTCCAACACCGCCATCGTTATTTCATGCTTTAAGACTCCCCAGTTGCGCTGATAGAATCTGGCCGGGAAGCCGTCTGTGCCTGGTGCCTTTAGTGGACCTATTTGGAACAACGCATCGGCCACCTCCTCCTCGGAAAAGGGTGCACATAACATGTCATTCATGTGTTGGGATACTTTGGGCACTATATGCTCAAGGACTGACTCCGGATCCAGGGTCGGGTCCTTGGTAAACACTTCCTTAAAGTACGACGTTGCCATTAGCTCCATATCGGTGGGAACTGAGCACCACGTCCCGTCGGCTCGCCGTAGGCGCTGGATATGGTTCCGCCGTGCCCGCCATACTGCTCGCCGGTGAAGATAAGAAGTATTTCTTTCCCCCTCCTTAAGCCACGTGATTCGTGACCGCTGCAGCCAGAGCATCTCCTCCCGATAGAAAAGCTCATCCAGTTTGTACATTTTTTGACGTATGGCATCCCTAGCTGCGCCATGAAGTTGCATATCCTCCAACTGCGACCGGAGCTTTTCAATCTCCGAAGTCACATGCCCAAACTTCTCCTTGCTCCACGCCCGTAACTTATTCATCATTTCTTTCATAGCGTCTCGCACTGCCCCAAGATGACCTTGCGGTTTACTCTTACGCCAAGATTCAGCAATCACCTCTCCAAGTCCCGGGTGCCTCTCCCACATTATTTCATACCGCGGGCTTATTTTTGGGCGTCTAGGCTCCTCATGTGCAAGCCTAATCAGCAGCGGAACATGGTCAGAGCATGAGGTAGCGATGTGTGTGACCTGCGCAAACGGGAACAAGTCCCGTAGTGCCTCGTCGGCGCATGCCCTGTCCAGTCTTACCCGCACATTCCGATCTCCCATTTGCCCGTTGTCATAAGTAAACGGGGTTCCTGAAAAGCCCAAGTCCACGAGCTCGCAGATCTCCAAACAATCCCGGAATAGCAGCATTTGATTTTCAGACCGTTGCGACCGTGAAAAGTGTTCATGTTGCCATATTGCCTCATTGAAGTCCCCACAAACTAGCCATGGCTCTGTCGACACCGCCCGGAGGTTTGACAGAGCACTCCACATACGATGACGGTGTTCCACCCGAGGTTCACCATACACAAAGGTAGTTCTCCAACTCTTGTCATTAGCTACATCCACGATTCTCGCATCTATATAACGTGCACAAGAGTCCAGCACCATTACTTGCAGATTTTCATCCCAATACAATGCTAGGCCCCCACTCAGACCCTCACTTGACACACCAGCAAAACCTTTCATTTGCAATCTCCACTTCAATTTCTCCATCTTATTTGAGGCTTGACGAGTTTCTGACAGAAAAATCAGCCCCGAGGAATTGGCTTTTGCGAGGGCCAAAACCTCACGAACTGTCCGGCGGTCCCCCCCCCCCCCCCCCCGGCAGTTCCAAACTAGGGTACTCATTGGACCCGGCGGTCCTCCTCGAGGGAGGCCGCCGATTTCTCTTCAAACACTTCCGGTGTAGTAACCTTTGCTCTCTTGCTGTTTGAGCTAGTAGTTGGAGACGCATGATCTCCTCTATCCTCCCCCCGACCCTGAGTTAGAGCCAGTGTACCCAGGGTGGCCTTGTTTTGTTTCTCCCCCACCTCCAATTCCATGGCCAACCTCTTCCGGACCGCTGGATCCACTTGCATGCTGCTCACCTTGCTTCGGCGGACTAGACGTCGTGTCAGCTAACTCTGGGTCCACGACCTTTGTCACTTCCTTATCCTTTGCTAACGAATGCTGAAACTGCTTCTGCTCGGCGCTATGGCCAGTCTCATCTTGCCTTATTTTGTTCGGGCCATCAGCATACAGCCAGGGGCCAAATTTCTTCTCCTTTTCCTCATGAACCCCAGATCCACACTCCTTAAAATCGTGCCCAATAAGACCACAGACGCTGCAAAAACGAGCTAACTTTTCATAGCGAACTAAGAACACTTGCCTCTCCTTTCCTCTGACAATGCTAACGAACTTTGTTAGGGGTTTTTGTATATCATGCCGAACCCTAACCCTCACATAGTCGCCACGAGTGTTCCCGTTCAGCCTCATCTCCAGGATATCACCGGAGTTCCTCAACAAGGATTCCACTATATTCTTCTTGCAAAAGCCCTCGGGTAGCTTGTGAATTTGGAGCCAAATCGGCATAAACAGCACCGGCACCTCCTCCACCTTCGTGAACCCATCATATGGTGCCATGAGCACCACCATATTCCTGAAGAGCCATGGCCCTTGATCCACCATCCGTTCCCAATCGCCGAGACACTCTGCCTGAACTACGAAGACGTTTGGTCCGACAGGTCGGAACCTCACGGGCTTCGCCGTGTTCCAAGCAGCACGCATATCCTTGTAGAAAGCCGTCGGGCTAAAGGTTTTTGCCGTATGAACCCTAGCCAGGGCTAGCCAGCGTACACCTTCGTTCACCGCCGGATCATCCTCTTCTATCACTAGATCATCAAAGTCTGCATCTTCCAGATGGAGTTGTTCCATGAAATCACCAAGATCTGCCGCCTTGGCGGCGCCGCCGCCACCACTACTCGTACCGGACAAAGCATCAGGCACCTGATCCATCGTCCCCGGGCTGAGAGGCGCGGGGTGAGGACACTCGATTCCTGCGTGGGAGGTTCTTCGATCGGAAGGGGGACTCTCAGGCGATGGGATCGCCAGAGAGGAGAAAAACCCTAGCCTTGGCATAGGGGAAAAAACTACGTGCGCGTATATCACAAAGGATGACCTCTTCAGCATTGATTGTCCAGTTTAGTATTAACATCATTCATTCTGCTGAATAGATCGTTCGAAAAAGCATGTTACATGTGAGGAAAAATTGTTGGATTAATTTTCTCCATGCCATGCCTTCCGAAAAATATTTTGCACATTAAATTCGTAGTTCACGGACATCCCTTAAAATCGTGAGCTCGTATACGATATATACGATGATTTCGAACTTAATGCCAGCACGTCGTTGTAGTATAGTGGTGAGTATTCCCGCCTGTCACGCGGGTGACCCGGGTTCGATCCCCGGCAACGGCGCATAATTTTTTGTGTCGAACTCATACTCTGTTCTTCTGACTTCGAGGTTACTTTTTCTTTGCTAGGGATTACACATTTGAAGACGGAACGGGCACTGATCTCACGGCGCAACTCGTTTTAGACTACTACCCCGCACACACTGTGCATCTTCTCTTCAGATTAATTGCCCACAAGTGTTCTTCTCCTGTTCCTCTGAATCCAGCTCTTTTACGTACTCGGAACAGAACTTCTCTTGCTCTGTCTCTATGCACGAGATAGATGCGATGCAAAAAGCTCTTCTTGTTCCATTGATCGATGACAATGTCACATGGGATCCCTTGAACGATATAAGTAGGAACTAATGATTCCATCCGACTTATACTCAAGTGGTTGTCCATACATCCAAATCAAACTATTACTCCGACTCCGACTCCGAGTGTCTCCCCAATAGTCTCTTTTTTATATATTCTTATGAAAATGCCGGGTTCCTCTATTCCACCTCAGATCTCGTGGCGCGTTGTGTGAGGCTTCTTCAGGAGATCAGATCAACCGACCAATTGCCCGCGAGGAGGGTTCGCGCATCACAACGAACATGGCGTTTGATGTATCCTTACACACATTGCTCTGCCCTGTAAGGATGTATCCTTACACTAGAGGTTAGAACATACACTATTTTTAGGCAAAGTTAGAACATACTCGGTTTTGCCTCTTTTGTTCTCCATCGGTTGTTTGTACTCCCTCCGTCCGAAAAAGCACCAACAAAACAATGTCACTTGTCTATTTATAAATGCCTTGTGTATATTTACTGAGTTGTTTCTTAAATGGCGTGCCACGAGCTTAGCTCAATGCCGCCTCTGGGTTTCTGGCTCTGGGTGCAGTTAGATTCAGCGGAGCAAACTTATTTAAACCTAGGAGTTTGTAGAAGCAGTGGCTGGGAAGTCGTCGATGCAAACCAAATACGTCGACGACCAAGATCTGCGAAGCAAATCACCGCCCAGAAGAAGAAACTGCGAGAAAGGGTGTGTAGAAAACTCCGAAGACCGTGAAAGCCCACCAAATCCAGACAGATCCACCAGAAACCAAAACCAACCGAATCCAGGAAGACCCGCCGGCAACAATACACACACCATTGGAATGGGGAAAGGGTGCGAATGACATGATCCTTTGTTTAGCCTTGTGTTTCTTCTGTCAAAACCTTGGTAGTTTAGCCGTGGATATGTGAGTTACCTCTGATGCTATGTGCTACCTTCTGATACAGCAGCCAGCCCTATGTGCGATCTAGAACTTGATGTCATGTAGGTGTGAGGGATACAGATTGTGGAGTTGCAAATTGTTCTCTTTTTTACCTAGACTTCAGGGTAGGATAAACTCCCTAGTTTCATTGCCAAAACAGAACATCGTCGCCTGTCTAGGCCAGGCACTGGTGAATGCCTTGTTGTATCCCTTTGTCTTTCATGATGATGAGAAATGTGTCTCTGCAGTTTTATCGGCACTTGCAGTCACGTTCAATGTCATGTACGGGCTTAAAACAAACTTGCATCTTCACCTTCAGTGTTGTGTAGTACTCCGTACTTGTTATGATCCATCCGTACTATATTGCCATCCATGTCAACTGTGCTAAGCTAAGAACTGATGAACGCCTTGCATAATAATTCCGTATGTTTGCACAAATGTGTTTTTGCAGTTTTATGGCTGTTGTGTGCCTTGATTTCGCTTCTTCATCGGTTGTTAGTTTGTCAACCGGTTATGTTTTCGTTACAAAAACAAAACATGGCCACCAAGTTGCAGGTTGCAGCAGATTTGAGTGCGAAGGCTGGCCGGCTCTGTGGAGAGATGGAGAAGGCATCTAACCGGTTTTTACTTGTCCCCTTCGGCTTTTCCACCGATGAGTTTTGACGAGTTCATGTCTGTAGCCTGCTGGTGTGCACAGCCTGGGAGCAAAGAAAATTTTGGTCGGCTGGGCAGCTTTTGGAGGGTCTGCTTGGGCCATTTGGACAACTCTAGTGAGTTAATTAGTCTGTTTTCTTATATTGTTTCCGTTAGAGATTAATCAAAGTGTGCTGGCCTCGAGTCATTTTTGGTATGTTTTTAATTGGGCGGAATATTTGATGACTTCATCCATATAGTTGTCTTGAATTCTGTTTCTGATAAGCAGAGTTTCTAAACTGACAAGTGGACTGTACATTTGCGTTATTGCTTCTCAAAATTACATTAGAAACCTGTTCATGTAATGGTTTGCAGGCATAGTTTCAGAAACTAAACTAAGTTTCTTGCCCGTTATGGCGACACTGGTGAAATTATGGATAGTCTGAAAAGTCTGTACATTGATTTTGGTAATGTTTAGTGGCAGTAATGAGATAACTACTGAATACCTGTCATGTTTTCATGGGAAAACAGAACTCTCGATCCTAGTTTAAAGTTAGAGATCCTATATAACTATCCTAAAGAGATAAGATATGGTTGCTGCCTTTGTTGGTGCTGCCGGGAACATGACTAACAGGACTAGGTACATGATTCTTTTTACATTAGAAATATTATCATAGATTCTTTTGCTAGTTTACATGTTCTATCATAACCTGCGTTGATGATTGTTCTTTTCTCGGAACCCGGAAGTGCACGAGTTTTCTGGTTTAAATAGGTATAGGTAACACTCCATCTAGATTTGCTTTGCTGTCATTGTCGAATATAGGATTGAAATGTTTGCAATTGCTGTTAGATGTTACTACTTGTTTATTTATTTTGCTGAAAGACTGATCTACCCGCAAGAAAACTTCAGAAGAAAATAAGTGCAGAACAATCTACCTGCAGTTGGTCCCATAGTTGCCAAGTTCCCGGGACGATGGGAACGAGGGACGGGAACGAGGGTCGAGGATCGCCAGGTGCCAATAGTAAGGAACGGTGGGGGTATACATCTTTCAAGTGAACCGATCGATAGATGGAACGTGACCCAATTAATTTGGGAATGATGACCCGGGAACGATATGTCGGGTCGAGGAACCCAACCCTTGTCAAATTATCCATGTTTCAGAGAATAATATAGAAATTACATTTCGTTTTGTGGAAACACATTTTCTTTTTTGGAAGGTGACATAGAGGAAGGGAAAATGTGCAAATATCCCGCGGAAAGTTTTGACAGCAGAAAGTAATCTACTCCATGAAATCTGCCCCGTATGATTCCCAAATTCCAATCAAGAGGATGGGCAGTGGGAAGCGGGCACCACATTCGCTGGTCCACGGCAGCCGCCGCCGCCGTCCGGCCATCTAGCACAGCGTCCGCAGTCCGCCACCGAGCACCGCATCCGCAGTCTGCACGTCGACACCAGCCGTTGGCGCCGCCGGGCACCGCATCCGCAGTCTGCACGTCGACACCAGCCGCCGGCGCCGCTGGGCATCGCATCCGCAGTCTGCACGTCGACACCAGCCGCCGGCGCCGCTGGGCACCGCGTTCGCACATGCACACTAGCCTCCGGCGCGCATCGTTTTGGTCGACAGCGGAAGGCTCATGCCATGGACTTCAGGTAAGTCTCGATTCTATCCATTTGGCCTCCCGTTCATTGGCAAGTTGGGTCGAGATCCAGTGTATTTGCGATCACTGAAACGGAGCTGCGAACCTGCCTTTCCGGGTCGCGTTCCCGTCACCGAATCGCGTCGTTCCCTGTGTCGACCCCGACCCTCGATCCGGGTCGATGTTCCCGGTACAGGGGACGCGGCATCGTTCCCCGTTCCCGGCAACTATACTTGGTCCTCCCAATCTACCGACAGAAATCACTAGCCACCAATCGTACCAATCACTAGCAGTACCTGCTCCCCGGAGCGAGCTTGCACTTGACCTTCTGGAAGACGACGGCCGGCGTGCCGGGCGGCGCGAGCTGCAGCTTGAGCGGGCAATTGGCCTGGAACTTGCACTTGGTGAAGTGCGCCTGGTACCTGACCTGGCCCGACAGCGCCACCTCCACCTGGAACACCCCCGTCTTGTTCTCCTCCTTGAACTCGGCCACGCCGGCGTTGCCGAGCGCGACGTAGGCGCCGTCGGAGCCGGAGACGAGGTGGTACACCTGGGTCTTGCCGGCGGGGTGCGTGGAGCCCTCGTCGGCGAGCCTGACCCGCTCGAAGCGCTGGCCGTCGAAGCTGTAGTCGGCCTCGAGCGGCTGGGTGTTCTTGACGCTCATTGCCCAGTTCTTGTTCCGGACGGTGAGCGTGAGCGAGAGGTTGTAGGCGAAGGCGGTGGCGGGGGACGCGGCCAGCGCGAGGCGCGTGAGGGAGGCGTCGGTGACGGCGACCTCGGCGTGGCGGATGAAGCAGAAGGCCGCGAGGAGGACGAGGAGGAGGCCGACGCCGGCGAGGACGGCGAGGCAGCACGCGCAGCAGAGGATGGTGTCGCGCGCGCCGGTGGAGACGCAGAGGCAGCAGCGGTCGCAGAGTGCGTCATAGCAGCCGCACTCGCCGCAGCACATGGCTGGCTGACCCTGCCTGGATCTTGAGCTGGATCTTGGACTGGCAGGAGTGGAGTACGAACGCAGGAACCGGAGTGGTGGCGGCTTTTTGGAGTTTCAGCTACCAGTCGACGCGGATAGAGTAGGGGGATTGGGCACTTATTTTTCACTTGATATGAACGTGGATTCCTGACAGCAACGGCATACTGGTCAAATATTCAGTCAACGGTCAACCAGTCAAGTCTTCGAGCATAATTGTGCGCGACTTTTCTTAAAAACTAATCAACCCTCCCACCTCATGCCCTGACGTTGCCCCGCAAGGCGACTCGGGGTGGGGGGAGGGGGGGGGGCGACAAGGGTCCCCAGCTACCACCTTCCTCTTCCCCCTCCTCCCTCGCTGCCACCTGAGACGGTCGTCGGGGCAAGCCTGTGCTGGCGCCGGTGACGGTGGCAGCGAGGATTGTCTTTGAATTGCAGCGCGGGCGTATATTGTGACTGTATAATTTTCGCCATCAGCGAGCCTTAGAAATATCAGTCTTCCTTAGTTCTCCATCTCTGATCGTCTTGTGAAGGCACTGCCCATAAGTGAAAGCATTGAATATGTTGCATTGCTGTAAACTCATTTAAATATTAAAATTTTGTGTTATTTACTAATTCTTTCATTGCTGCCATTTTGTAGGAGGATGAAGAAATGTTGTGTAAAGGCTGAAGAGTGAAGATGTCCCTGCTTATTATTACATGTTTTCATTTATGTCAGTAATTTGAACTGAGTGGAGATTGCGATTATGTTGTTTGTGAACTTGTTACCAAGTTAAACACTTCAGCTATTATGACGTTTGTGTACTTGTTACCAAGTTAAACATTTAAGCTATTATGACGTTTGTGTACTTGTTACCAAGTTAAACACTTAAGCTATTATGGAGACTTATCTAAATTCTCTTGTGTTTTTATTATGTATGGAATAGCTTATTTGTATACAAATTCACATTGGTGACCGCTATTCCTTTTTCCCTCTTGTGGATCAGGAAGTTTCGTACACTGAAATCTTATCTTATACACTCTTCTATGGATCAGGAGGTTTCGTACAACGGAATCTGAGGCAGTTTGGTCCGTGTCCTCATCAAAATTCGCCTGGCCTGGAGCGTCCCTGGAGTGTGCCTGGGACATGTTTGGATGGTGTCCAGACAGATGAAACGCTTGTCTGGCCTAGTTGTACAAGCAGCAACGATTAGCCTGGCCTGGCTGAAAAAGTGAATTGTTTAGTCCAGGCAGAACGTTTAGCCTGGCCCAGGCATCCTACTCCTTGTGCCTGGGAGCAGCCTGGAGATAATCTGAAGCTAGTAGCAGTACGGTTTAATATTTGAATATTCCTTAAGCACTCAAGTACACAGCAACAAGCAAGGGCCTGAACCAAACAGGCGTGCACCAGGCCAGCCTGGCCAGGCAGAAATCACCTTCGTCTCAGGCTCGCTCCAGGCGCAATCTTTCCAGGCATAGTGTCCAGGTCTGCAACCAAACTGGCCCTTTATCTTCTACTCTCTTCTATGGATCATCTAGTTTCACCCACCGAAATATTGTCTTATTTTCCCTACAAGCCCAACGTCACTGCTTGAAGTTGGATTACTCTATCCATCCGCACCTGCTGCTGTTGGATCAATCACCGGAGGTGCGTCCATCCTCTCTTCGCACATATCTCGTACACACACACACACACACACACACACACACACACACACTACCTGAGTTGTTCACGTCAACGTGCACCCTCAACGCTGTGGGTGATGCACTATAACTCACGTTGAAGTAGGCATGTCCGAAAGCACGATATGCAAGATATCAGGTGAGCGCTTTTATAAGCCCCAAACCCCCGCTTGCGTGGGATGGACCCGTCAGAGCTTGCAACGGCTGCGGACTTCTTCACGTCAATTCGCTCACCTAGGCCGCGGTCAGCGGCCATTGACCCACTATTGGTGTTAATGGTGTAGGAGTAGTGTTAATTTTGTTGTTGGTCATATGTGATCAATGTTGTGAATAGTGTGAATAGTGTTGTATTTGGGTGGTATGACGATCACATTTAGAAAATGGGTGATCAGAACAACAAAGTAGACAATCCAAACGACTGCGGTTTGCATTTGATCATCTCTAAAGCACAAATGCAGGACACTAAAACATAATCTAGTCATTAATGCAATGCAGATACCCAACAATGTTCACAATATAGTTTTGAGCCTGCATTAGCTCAGCCAGGCCTAGTTGAGTCACACATGCAAGGACCCAAAACGATACAGGATACCAAACATGTCAAGTTTGGGTTGTAGTGTGTCGGGTAGGTTTTCTGTTCAATTTTTTATACTGTTTTTCGGTTTTCTTTTTTGGGTATTTTCAGGTTTTTCTTTTTAAATTTCTCTGTTTGTATTTTCCTTTTTTTAATCTTTTCTCCGGTTATATTATTTCTTTATTTTTCAAATATATGCCGACATTTGTACAAATACATGTCAGGTATATTTTTAATACATGTTAAACATTTTTTTGAAGAAACATCGAACATATTTAAATACACAGTGAACTGTTTTTGAACAGATGTTGAATATTTGCTAAAAACACGTTCAACATTATTTAAATAATCGGCAAACATTTTTTAAATGCACGGCGAACATTTTAAACACACATCAAACATCTAATACACAATGAACATTTAAATATAGCATTTTAAGTACATGGAGAAAATTTTCTAAATACATGATGACCACTTTATAAACACATTATGAACATTTTTTAACTTCATGAACATTTTACTATTATCATGAACATCTTGTGTATTGTATGAACATATTTTAAAATTGAGAACAATTTTTAAACGTGTAATTTTTTAATTGTATAAATATTTTTTAACTTATGTATATTATTATTTATAAATTGTGATGAGCGCTAAAGAAACTAGCAAAAACCAACGTCGGAAACCAGTAAAAACACAGATCCAAATCAACGTTACAGGGACACTGTCTAATGGGCCGGGCCATGAAGGAGCCCCTATAGGCGAGCGGAGCAATCGAGCTCGCTGCGGCCAATACCTAGACGCTCCCAGCTTCGACTCCCTCCACCCGCCGCCGCCGGAGACGCCACACCCTCCGCCGTCGTCGACCTGCCGGAGGTACTCAGAAAGCAGAGGCGGAGACATGTGGTACCTTTGCGTCTTCTACCACAGGCTCCTGGACTACCGTCGGCCGGAAGTGCAATCGCTCGCCGAGCTTTTCGGTGGGCCCGGCTCCGGGGACGCCGTCGAGTGGCGTATGCCCGAGAACCACCACGAGGACTCCCCCTTCCACCTCGTCCGCCTCCCCGGCGACGAGCGTCTTGCCGCGCAGATCGCCAACCGCAGTAAGCGAGCTCCCCTCGCCATCCTTTACTGATTTATACTGTAGTAGTACCTAGCATCTCGCGTTTATCCCGGACACTGCATGTGCCAGGCCTGCTCGTGAAGGGGATCTATGAACTGTGGGGACAAGGCGCCACCTACGACGAACTGGAGAAGGCGATACGGGAGTACCCCGACGAGAGGAAGCTGCCGTACCTGACGCCCGAAAGTTCGTTCAAGATTGTCGTCGACAGCTTCGGCAAGGTGATCAGCTTCGAAGAGCAGAATGAGATCATAAAGGGGTTCACTTACATCCCATTCGAGGTTACTGCCACAATTCTTCTGCTACCTTGTAGTTGTGTACTATTAATTTCAGAGGTAGGCATTTGTGGATGCCAATTGTTCCTTCTTCTTATGATGGGTGTTGTGATATTTCTCTTGTTTTAGGGCCGTGTTAATTTGAAGAAGCCCGAACACAAGTTCTTTGTCTTGGAGACCGATGATTACGGGTCACAAAATGGCCTCCCACCAGTTGTCCAGAAGACGATATTCTTCGGCCGGGAGGTTGGAGCAGCAGATAGGCATCTATTGCCGACGTATCAGTTGAAGAGCAGGAAGTACATTGGTCCGACTGCAATGGATTGTGAAATGGCCTTCCTCATGGCCAACCAAGGGCTCGCACGGCCTGGGAAACTTGTGTATGACCCTTTTGTTGGCACTGGGAGTATTTTGGTCGCTGCTGCACATTTTGGAGCCATGACTATGGTTTGTGCTTATTGCAGAAATAAATACATAGCTGTGCTTTTGCTAGTCAATGTCTCGCTTATAAAGTTCTTTCAGGGTGCAGATATTGATATAAGGGTTGTGCGGGATGGTCGTGGCCCTGATTGCAACATTTGGAGCAACTTTGAGCAGGTAGTTAGGTGGACTTGACCAAATTTCAGTTCAGAGAAGCTTCTTGCATGTTTGCCATGAAGACTTGTCTGAAACATCATTATTAGATCTTGAAGTAGTACATCTTCTTATTTAGTTTATGATTTGGTGGATGCCTATAATTCATCTAATGTATTGACCATATTATCTTATTCAGTACAAGTTGCCAGAGCCTTTGTGTGTGCTGCGAGCAGATAACAACCTGCCACCTTGGCGTCCAGGCTTGAAGGAGGTACACTATCCTACATTTTGTGTTATTTGTGCAATGTTACAGTGCATCACTGTTGCAGTTTTGGAATTGTTCATCAGCGACTGGTCGGAAATGAAGAAAATCATCAGCAACTACACCCCTTTTGCATAAATGCATGCTGCCGAATGTTTGGCTAGCGAATGTTTGTAGCTGTGCTTGAAGTCTTGCATGGACACATATGATATGATATTCACAATCACATAGTCGAATGCTTATATGACCTTCATGTGGTTGGTATATCTAGCTTAATTTGTAAAAAAGTTCACCATGAAATGTTTGTTTTCTAGTCCCATGAGAAAATTAATTGATGGTTATTGTTTGATTAATAATCCTTAAAAGCATAGTTAAAAAAGTGAAGCCTAGGCTCTAGGTGATAGCAAAACGCCTAGCACTTAATCTGTGCGTAAGCGTGTGCCTTAGTCCCATGAGAAAATTAATTAATGGTTATTGTTTGATTAATAATCCTTAAAAGCATAGTTAAAAAAGTCAAAGCCTAGGCTCTGGTGACAGCAAAATGCCTAGCACGTAATCTGCGTATAAGCCTGCGCCTTAGTCATTAAAGCGTAAGGCAGTGGCAAAATGAACAAGTGCCTAGCGCTTTTTTTAACTATGCTTAAAAGCAGTACCTGGAGCATACTGTATAAACTACTGTGTGATATATCAACTGAATTACCATGTGTAAAAACCTTTAGATTATTGTGAGA
The DNA here is from genome assembly GCF_018294505.1 of Triticum aestivum. Classification (NCBI taxonomy): domain Eukaryota; kingdom Viridiplantae; phylum Streptophyta; class Magnoliopsida; order Poales; family Poaceae; genus Triticum; species Triticum aestivum. The sequence goes on along the minus strand of NC_057798.1, from coordinate 713,845,057 downwards.
TAGAACAACTGTATTATGTTAAAATTGCTTTGTGATTGTGATTTCAATTGTGCTTATATGATACTCAGTCACATAGTTGAATGTTTATATGACCTTCATGTGGTTGGTATATATCCATTTTAATTTGAAACAAGTTCACCATGAAATGTTTGATTTTTAGTCCCATGAGAAAGTAATTGATGGTAAATATCTGCTTAATACTCCTTCAAAGCAGTACCTGGAGCACACTGTATAAACTACTGCGAGATATATCAACTGAATAACTATGTGAAAAAATCTTTAGACTATTGTGTGATAGAATAACTGTACTATTTTAACATTGCTTTGTGATTGTGATCTACAACTGAACATTGCATCTTTCCTTAGATGCTAGTATTATGAGGTTATCTTCTGTGTAAGCTGCTTGCTGCTACTCCTCGGATACTATCTAATCCTATTGTCTTGGTCACAAGAAATGATAAAGCTACTGCTGCTTTTGTCCATCAGATATTTGATGCAATCATTTGCGACCCCCCATATGGTGTCCGAGCTGGTGGGCGCAAGTCGGGTGGTCGGAAGCTCCTAAAAGGCATCATCCCTCCGTACACAGTTCCGGACGAGAAGAGAGAGAACCACATTCCATCAACTGCGCCATATAGCCTTGCCGAATGTGTTCACGACCTGCTCCACCTTGCTGCGAGAATGCTGGTGGTTGGCGGCAGACTCGTCTTCTTCTATCCAATGTTGCGGGAGGATGATGCTGCTGGTGTGTCGAAATTTCCGGAGCACCCCTGCTTCAAGCTGGTGTCCTCCTGCGAGCAGATCCTGAGCCTGCGGTACAGCCGGGTCCTGCTGACCATGGTGAAGGTGGGGCCCTACACGGAAGAGGTGGAGAGGATGGGCGAGGAACGGCACCAGGAGTTCAGGGAGAACCACCAGAAATGGATGGAGGAGGGCAACCTGCACTCTGCCGTGTTCAGCCCGGCGGAGCATGATAAGAAGCCCGAGTCTGATAGAGGTTCCAAGCCCAAGTACAGAGGCAAGTACGTGTAGTGATGGAAACCTCTGGGATCGATGACAAATTTTGTTGATCTTCTGTTGTTTGTATCTTTCAGCGATGGCTCTTGTATGGCTTGTGCTAGGTTTGCAAGCTAGCGCCAATTAGTGCAAGGAACTGTATGATGAACTCTCAACTTGATACCATGCCAGGCTAACTCATTTTGATAATGAACCGTAGTTTTTTCACTTCTTTTTTCTGGGCATTGTGTGTTCCGCTGCCATTCTTTCCAGCCTTAAGACAGCTCTAAGTGTGCATGCTTGCGTTCATAAAGGCGAGTGTATGTATATATGTATGAGCGTCTACGTCTAAAAAAACTTGACTATAAAAGCTGTTTTTTTTTTGAGGGGCACTCTAACATATCCCAAAAAAATTATTGGGCAAGCCAAAAAATCGACCGCTCCTTGAAACACTGGGGAAACCATGACCACCCAAAAACCACCATCCCAATCTGCGAAATCCAGGTGGGGAGACTTATCCGTTTTCAACCTCTCTCGGCTATCCAAAGCAAAATGAACACAAGTCTAAAGCCTGATGTGGTAGGGGCAAGGACCCAGCGTCAGGGTTGCTCCGAGGTTGGGTTTCCTCCCGGGACCAGCGGAGAGTCAGCCGGACGGCTATCTCCTCCTCAACCGAGCAGGGGATGAGGTCCTAGTAGATCTAGAGTTGCCGGACTCAGATTCGCTGTCTGCCATGTTGAAAGTGGCCGGAGATCAATGTAGAGAGCTCGGTGGAGCGGACAAGAAGTGAAGTGGGGTTGTAAATGGCTAGGGTTTGATCCGGGGTATAAATAAAGACGGAATATCAATGGGGTCGAGGTAGGCCGATCCGACGTGGCGGACACGTCCGGTCGTGTCCAGGCAGCCAAATCCACCCCCATATGTATATGAAATGAATGTGAGGGGTGATGGACAACCCAGATGTTTGAGCTGGCTTTGGGGGTCCGGTTGGGTGGCAATTTTGTGACCGAGTCTAATCTAAGTTGTCTGCCGAGACGTTTAGGTTAGGTGTCGATTGTTGCTCTTAGAAGAGAAAGTGCCACCCTCGCCGCACCGTAGCCGGGGCGTTGTGCCCACTGGGGCCGTTGATGCTGTGCCCATGCCGCGTCCGGGCCGGAACTCGCGTGCCCCGGGACTGGTCTGCCGCGCTGAGCGTTACTTGGGGTAGCCGGAGGAGCATCGACGGGTCCGCGAGCCCCTCGTGCTCCCCGCTGAGAGCAGTGGTTGCTCGTGCTGGCATGCCGCTTCTGCCGTCGTTGTGCAGCGATGGAAACGCTCCTATTCTTGCTTCTACTTTTTACGTTCTTCCGCAAGTATGCGTGCTCTGACCGGCCGCACATAAAATGATTGATGAAATGATAAAAAAAAATAGAGAGGAATTTTGAGGAGTGTGTGTAGGCATGCAAATGAGGGATCCAAGCGGACGCGCTAGGTCACTAGCCAAAATTGGTACTCCCCCGTTTTTTAAATATAAGTCATTTTAGAGTTTAGAGGCTAGGAGGGCCTTCTAGCCTCCATCTTATCCTGCGCTGCAACTAGGCTCGACGACTTGACAACTAGGCTCGCAGGAGGAGGATAACATTGAGCACATCTTGGTGCAATGCGTTTATCCGAGAAAAGTTTGGCATACCTGCTTCGACACACTTCGACTAAACAGTCATGCACCGGAAGTCCAAGAAACCTGGGAGGCTTAGTGGAGCACTACAAGAACAGATTACCAGGGGAAGGACAAGAGAGGGTTCGATTCTTTTGTCATTGGAGTGTCTTGGTCCTTATGGAAGCAGAGAAACGCCAGAGTGTTCAACCGACCAGAGCAACGCAAGGGACCAAGGGAACAAGTTAGCTGGATCTTAGAGGACATTTTCGATTGGAGGCAAGCGGGTGTAGGAGTAGGAGGACTAGATAGATTTGTGAGACATTGATCTATGTGTAATGGTTGGTGTAGGAGCTCCGAAGGTTGATGTTCGCATCGACCAACGGATTCTTATAAATATTTTGCTCTCTTATATAAAAATATGGTACATTATTGGCGTATTCTCGAAAAAAACTAGGCTCGACGACTTGACCAGTTGACCCGTTGACTCAACATTGGTCCTCCACTCGTTGCTATGCCCGTCTGTTTTGCCATTGCTGTCAGGGATACGCCTTCAGAGGGAGCCAGTCAGCCAGCCAATCGTGACACACAGCAGCAGTACAGCACCCAGAGCTCCCTCCCCAATCCGCATCGACTGGCCGCCACCCCCATAGTTCCTGCGTTCGTCCACCTTCTAGTCCCACTCCAAGATCCAGCTCAAGATCCAGGCAGGCTCAGCCGAAGCCAGCCATGTGCTGCAGCGAGTGCGGCTGCTACGACGCGTTCTGCGACTGCTGCTGCCCCTGCGTCTCCCACGACGCGCGCGAGACCATCCTCTGCTGCGCGGCCTGCCTCGCCGTCCTCGCCGGCGTCGTCCTCTTCGCCGTCCTCCTCGCGGCCTACGGCTTCATCCGCCACGCCGAGGTCGCCGTCACCGACGCCTCCCTCACGCGGCTCGCGCTGGCCACGGCCCCCGCCACCGCCTTCGCCTACAACCTCTCGCTCACGCTCACCGTCCGGAACAAGAACTGGGCCATGAGCGTCAAGAACACCCAGCCGCTCGAGGCCGACTACAGCTTCGACGGCCAGCGCTTCGAGCGGGTCAGGCTCGCCGACGAGGGCTCCGCGCACCCCGCCGGCAAGACCCAGGTGTACCACCTCGTCTCCGGCTCCGACGGCGCCTACGTCGCGCTCGGCAACGCCGGCGTGGCCGAGTTCAAGGAGGAGAACAAGACGGGGGTGTTCCAGGTGGAGGTGGCGCTGTCGGGCGAGGTCAGGTACCAGGCGCACTTCACCAAGTGCAAGTTCCAGGCCAAGTGCCCGCTCAGGCTGCAGCTCGCGCCGCCCGGCACGCCGGCCGTCGTCTTCCAGAAGGTCAAGTGCAAGCTCGCTGCAGCTGATAAGAACTGCTAGTGATTACTACGATTCGTGGCTTCCTTTCTCGTTTCTTTTTTCTTCAGTAGTGATTTCTGTTTGTAGATTTTAATCGGAGGAACCAACTGCAGGTAGATTAGATTCTCCCCATTGGTATGCAAACTGTTTTCTGATTTTTTTTCTTCCAAGTAGATTAGCGTTTCAACCATGAAAAATCCCTTGATTGTTCTTGTGGCTTAACCATCTTGGCTATCTTGCTGAGCACATACTCCTAAGGTCTTTCATCAGTTGGTTGCCAAAGGAAGCAAGCCAGAAAGCAAACATTTCAATCCTATATTCGACAATGATTGATGGATGTAGCACATCATCCAGAGCAAAGCAAATCTAGATGGAGTGTTACATATACCTATTTAAACCAGAAAACTCGTACACTTACGGATTCCAAAAAAAGAACAATCATGAACGCAAATTATGATAAAACATGTGAACTAGCAAAAGAATCTAGGCCTGTTAGTCAAGTTAGTATGATAATATGTCATTTGTAAAAAAATAATCAGGTATCGAGTCCTGTTAGTCAAGTTCCAGGCAAGCACCAACATAGGCAGCAACAATATCTCTTTAGGATAGTTAGGATCTCTAACTTAGAATTAGGATCGAGAGTTCTGTTTTCCCACGAAAAACATGACCAGGTATTCAGTACTTATCTCATTACTGCCACTAAACATTGCCAAAATCAATGTACAGACTTATCAGATTATCCATAATTTCACCAGTGTCACCATAACGGACAAGAAACTTAGTTTAGTTTCTGCAACTATGCCTGCAAACCATTACATAAACAGTTTTCTAATGTATGTTTGAGAAGCAATAACTCAAATGTACAGTCCACTTGTCAGTTTAGAAACTCTGCTCCGCCTAGCTTATCAAAAACAGAATTCAATGTATTGCTCATAAGGCTTAACTGACAACTATATGGATGAAGTCATCAAATATTCCCCCCAATTAAAAGCATACAGAAATGTAACGCACCAGGAAGCGAGGGAGAGGGAGAGGATCCGGATCGAGCGAGGGAAGGAGGAGGAAGCTTGCAGAGGAAGAAGGAAGGATGGATTGCAGAGGAAGGATTCAGAAACAGAGTATCAACGCACGTGTATCACCCACGGCCACAGGCGGCCACTTTTAACACCACTCACGCATGCCACTTGTCTGGCCAGCTGGCTGGGCCCACCAGCCAGCTCTTCGGCACACTAACCACAGGTTAGGTGTGACATTCCTCCCTCCTTAAGATGCGTCTTCTTCTTCTTCTTCTCTTGATCGTCCTCCGCCTCCGCCCAGAGTGGTGCGGACGGAAAACGGTGGCGCAGCACGTCGTGATCTTCCCATGTCGTCGGCACGGAGTCGCCGGTGCCCCACTGCACCTTGAGCTGCACCACCAGCGCATCGCCGTGCTTCATCATGCGTCTGTCCAGAATGCGCGCCGGCGTGAGGTTGTCGACGGAGAGGTCCGACACCTTGGGCAGCTCGCCGTACACCGACGTGTAGTCGGGGGTGAAGGGCTTCAGCTGCGACACGTGAAAGACAGGGTGGACTTGGCTTTCGGGCGGCAGGTCGAGCTTGTACGCGAGTGTTCCGATCTTCTCGATGATCTTGTAGGGGCCAAAGTACTTGAAGGCGAGCTTGGCACAAGGGCGATTGACCACCGAGCGCTGCGCATACGGCTGGAGCTTGAGTAGTACTTGTTCGCCCGCCTGAAAGTGCTGCACGGTGCGGTTGCGGTCGTCATTCTTCTTGAACCTGCGCTGAGCGCGTTCCAGCTGTGCGCGGATGTGCGTGGTGTGCGCCGCCCAGTCCATCTCCTCGTCGGCCGGCGCCGACTCCGCCCAGGATGCCATGGCGCCGAGGTTTGCTTCTTTGCCGTAGAGGGCCTTGAAGGGAGTGCCGTTGAGTGACGCATGGAATGTTGAATTGTACCAGAACTCCGCCATTGGCAGCCACCGGCGCCATTTGTGCGGCGAGTCGTGCACTGCGCATCGAAGGTACATCTCCATGCACTGGTTCACCCGTTCTCTTTGGCCGTCAGTCTAGGGGTGATAGGCCGTCGAGTAGAGCAGCTTGGTGCCAGCGCCCGCGAGCAGCTCGCGCCATAGGTGGCTCGTGAAGATTTTGTCGCAGTCGGAGATGATGGACGCCGGAATGCCGTGCAGCTTCCCCACGTTCTCCTAGAATGCGCGCGCCACCTGCTTGGCGTTGAAGGGGTGGCGAAGAGGAACAAAGTGGGCGAACTTGGTGAAGCGGTCGACAACCACCATGATCGTGTCGTACCCTTTTGAGCCCGGCAAGCCTTCCACAAAGTCCATGGTCAGGTCCTCCCATGGCGCAGTTGGAATGGGCAGCGGGGCCAAGAGACCCGCCGGCTTGACGTGCTCGTGTTTGGCCTGCTGGCACACGACGCAGTGCTGCACGAAATCGGCAACGTCGCGCTTAAGCCCTCGCCAGTCGAAGTGCTTGCGCACGCGCTGGTAGGTGGCGGTGGAGCCGGAGGGACCACCCACCGCACTGCAATGCAGCGGGGCGATGAGCTTGGTGCGCAGGGCCGAATTGGCCCCGATCCAGAGGCGTCCCTGGCGCCTGATGATGCCGCGATAGAGCTCGTAGCCTTGATCGTCCGGGCTGTGGATCGCTGAAAGTACAAGTGCTCCCTGGGTGGTTTTGGTAATTAATGTCAACATATCTCTTGTTGAACTAACACTTTTATCTAGTATGTTTCAGATAAGTTAAACAATGGAGTGGTATGGACTAAAGGATGTGGAACCCCTTCAAGATGCTAAGGACAAAGGATTGGCTCAAGCTTCAAGCTCAAGACTCTACATTTTACATTTTAGTGATCCAAGATCACATTGATTCTATAGGGAAAGCCAATACTATCAAGAGGGGATGAGGTGTTGCTTAATGGCTTGCTTGCTCAAAGTGCTTAGTGATATGCTCCAAAGCCCTCAACTACTTTCCCATATCCACACATGACCTAAACCTAAAGTCAACATCGGCCCCACCGATTCTTTCTATCTGGCGCCACCGAGTTCAGATGTCATAGCCACTGCGACAAACCCTAGGCAAATCGGTCTCACCGATAGGGATCTCGGTCTCACCAAGATGGGATTGTAATCTCTCTGTGTATGTCCATTACCAAAATCGGTCTTACCGAGATTGATTAATCGGTACTACCGAGATTACAATGCAAACTCTCTGGTTAACTTATTACCAAAATCGGTCCCACCGAGTTTGAGTAATCGGTCCCACCAAGTTTGCATGACCAACTCTCTGGTTAGCTTATTACCAAAATCGGTCTCACCGAGTTTGTGTAATCGGTCTCACCGAGATTACGTTATGCCCTAACCCTAACCATATCGGTCCTACCGAGTTGCATGTCGGTCCCACCAAAAATCCTAACGGTCACTAGGTTTACTAAATCGGTCTGACCGAGTTTGTTGATTCGGTCCCACCGAGATTGGTAAACTGTGTGTAACGGTTAGATTTTGTGTGGAGACTATATATACCCCTCCACCTCCTCTTCATTCGTAGAGAGAGCCATCAAAACAAACCTACACTTCCAACTTACCATTTCTGAGAGAGAACTACCTACTCATGTGTTGAGGCCAAGATATTCCATTCCTACCATATGAATCTTGATCTCTAGCCTTCCCCAAGTTGCTTTCCACTCAGATCTTCTTTCCACCAAATCCAAATCCCGTGAGAGAGAGTTGAGTGTTGGAGAGACTATCATTTAAAGCACAAGAGCAAGGAGTTCATCATCAACACACCATTTGTTACTTCTTGGAGAGTGGTGTCTCCTAGATTGGCTAGGTGTCACTTGGGAGCCTCCGACAAGATTGTGGAGTTGAACCAAGGAGTTTGTAAGGGCAAGGAGATCGCCTACTTCGTGAAGATCTACCGCTACTTAGGCAAGTCCTTCGTGGGCGACGATCATGGTGGGATAGACAAGGTTGCTTCTTCGTGGACCCTTCTTGGGTGGAGCCCTCCGTGGACTCGCGCAACTGTTACCCTTCGTGGGTTGAAGTCTCCATCAACGTGGATGTACGATAGCACCACCTATCGGAACCACGGCTCAAAAATCACCGTTTCTCCAAATTGCGTTTGAAATCTCCAAACCCTTCCCTTTACATTCTTGCAAGTTGCATGCTTTACTTTCCGCTGCTCATATACTCTTTGCATGCTTGCTTGAATTGTGGGAAGATTGCTTGACTTGTTCTAAGATAGCTAAAATTTGCCAAAGACTAAAGTTGGGAAAAGGCATAGTTTTTATTTGGTCAAGTAGTCTAATCACCCCCCTCCTCTAGACTTACTTCTCGGATTCTACAAGTGGTACCAGAGCTTGGTCTCCATTGCTTTGGTTCAGTCACCATTGGAGGAAGATGGATGAGTCTACTTTGGGGAGTTTTAGACATAGAGTGCCTATACTTGATGGAGAGTATTTTCATGAGTGGAAAAATGAGATGCTTGCAATTTTCAATCAATATCATTTGAACAAGTACATTGCTAGTCCTTGTGCACCTCATGTTGATCCTATGCATCCTACCCTTGATGAGTTGATTGACATGATTAGAAATGTTAGAACGGTTAATCTTATCACTAGAGGCTTGCCTAGAAACTTGATTGGAAAACTGCCTACTCTTGAGTGTGCCTACACTATATGGAAATTTCTTGAGGAACGATTTCCTAATTATTCTTTGAAAAATCTGGATGAAATTCTTCATAAATCTATTGCCTTGTGTACGATGAATTCCAATGATCCTATGTTTGGTAATTGTCTATTTGAACTTACAAATCTTATGCGTGCCAAAGGAAACGTTGGAATTATTCGCGATATTATTTCCGAAGCTACTAGACTTCATAAAGGAGATCATTGTCAAACTCATACTAATGAATCAACCTCACTAGGAATTGATCCACCACATGGCGATGTTGAACATGGATACTATGATGAGGATGAGGATGATGACTTTGATCTTGATGATGCGATGAGACACTTTGGTCTTATGGCAAACCTTCGGGGTATATGGCAGGAGGAAAAGAATGGGTTCTTGACAGTGGATGTACCGATCACATGACCGGAGATAAAGACATGTTTCGTGAGCTTGCTGAAAATGATGGTCCTCGAAAGTATGTCACTTTCAGTGACAACTCAAAGGGTAAGGTGGTTGGCCTCGGTAAGGTGGCCATCTCACATGACAGCTCCATTCAGAATGTTATGCTCATTGAATCCCTTGGCTACAACTTACTTTTAGTATCTAGACTTGTTGATTTCGGTTTCAATGTCCTATTTACTAAAGTAGATTGCCAAGTATTTCATAGAGATAATCATAAAATGGTCTTTACTGGTATATGTAGAGGTGATCTTTACATCGTTGATTTCACTAAAAAGGCTCAACCTAGAACTTGCTTCATTGCTAAATCCTCTAAAGGTTGGTTATGGCATAGACGACTAGGTCACGTTTGCATGAGAAACCTTGACAAGCTTATTAAAGGGAATCATATTCTTGGTGTTAACGATGTCATATTTGATAAGGATAGACTTTGTAGTGCTTGTCAAGCAGGTAAACAGGTTGGAGGAAGGCATCCCGTGAAGAACATCATGACCACAAGGAGGCCACTTGAGCTACTTCACATGGATCTCTTTGGTCCCAACGCTTACAAAAGTCTTGATGGAAATTCTTTTGGTATAGTTATAGTTGATGATTTTTCAAGATTTATGTGGGTGTTCTTTCTCGATGATAAATCGCAGGTCCAAAAGATCTTCAAAAACTTCGCCAGGAAGGTTCAAAATCAGTTTGAAGTAAAGATCAAGAAGGTTCGCAGCGACAATGGAACGGAGTTCAACAACGCAAATGTGGACACCTTTCTTGACAAAGAAGGGATTTCACATGAGTACTCGGCTACGTACACACCTTAACAAAATGGAGTTGTTGAGAGGAAGAACCGGACGCTCATCGAAATGGCAAGAACGATGCTTGATGAGTACAAGACGCCGAAGCACTTTTGGGCAGAAGCGGTTGAGACAGCTTGTCATGCAACAAATCGCTTGTATCTTCACAAGCTACTCGGCAAGACGGCATACGAGCTTCTCACTGGTAACAAACCCCAAGTTGGATACTTTCGAGTATTCGGCTCAAAGTGCTACGTTCTTGATAAGCATCATCGTTCTAAATTTGCTCCTAAGTCTCATGAAGGTTTCCTACTTGGTTATGGCTCAAACTCTCACACTTACCATGTCTACAACAATTTCACCCGAAAGGTTGAAGAAACGGTAGATGTGAAGTTTGATGAATCTAACGGCTCGCAAGTAGAGCAATTGCCAGTTGATGTAGGAGATAAAGACCCCTCGGAAGCAATCCAAGACTTGTCTATTGGCAAGTTCCATCCAACGGAAGTGAACGAGAATACCTCGTCCATCCAAGTGGAAGCTTCTACTTCACAACAAGGTGAACCAAGAGTTGATACGGAAGCATCCACAAGTGAGACACACCAAGATGAAGAAAACGAGGAAGTACATCAAGAACGTCAACAACCTCCTTCTCCACCACGACAAGAGAACGACAACGCCAATAATGAAGAAGGCCAAGAAGAAGAACAAGATAAAGAAGATGTTCAACCAAGACCCAAGCAAAAGCTTTCACGAGTTCAAGCAAGAATTGCTAAAGACCACCCCGTCGAGCAAATCTACAATGATATCCAAACCGGGAGAATCACTTGCTCTAAAACTCGTTTAGCTAACTTTTGTGAACACTATTCATTCATCTCTAGCATTGAACCTATGAAGGTCGAAGAAGCATTGGAAGATCCGGATTGGATAAATGTTATGCATGAAGAGCTACACAACTTTGAGAGAAATCAAGTTTGGACATTGGTTGAGAAGCCCAACAACAACCACAATATCATCGGTACCAAATGGGTGTTTCACAACAAGCAAGATGAAGATGGACAAGTAGTTCGCAACAAAGCACGTCTCGTCGCCCAAGGTTACACACAAGTCGAAGGTATGGACTATGGTGAGACTTATGCTCCGGTTGCTAGACTTGAGTCCATTCGCATCTTACTTGCCTATGCTAATCACCATGATATCACCTTGTACCAAATGGACATTAAAAGTGCTTTTCTAAATGGTGAAATAGAGGAGGAAGTTTATGTTAAACAACCTCCCGGCTTTATTAATCCTAAGAAACCCAATCATGTCTACAAACTTCGCAAAGCTCTTTATGGTCTTAAACAAACTCCTAGAGCTTGGTATGAATGCTTAACCAAGTTCCTTATTCAAAAGGGTTTGAAATTGGGAAAATTGATTCTACACTTTTTACTAAAAGGGTTAATGGAGAACTATTTGTATGCCAAATTTATGTTGATGATATTATATTTGGATAAACTAACCCTCATTTTAGTGAGAAGTTTGGAAAGCTAATGTCGGAGAAGTTTGAGATGTCAATGATGAGTGAACTCAAATTCTTTCTTGGGTTGCAAATCAAGCAAACTAAGGAAGGTACTTTTGTCTCTCAAACGAAGTACACTAAGGACTTATTCAAGAAATTTAATATGCAAGAATGCAAAGGTATGTCTACACCCATGCCTACTAGTGGACATCTTGATTTGACCAAAGATGGTGAACCGGTTGATCAAAAGGTTTATCGCTCTATGATTGGTTCATTGTTATACCTATGTGCTTAACGTCCCGATATTATGCTAAGTGTGTGCATGTGTGCAAGATATCAAGTTGCACCTAAAGAATGCCATCTTAAGGCCATGAAAAGGATAGTGAGATATTTAATTCATACGCCAAATTTTGGCATTTGGTATCCTAAGAGGGCCTGTTTCGATCTTGTTGGCTACTCCGACTCGGACTATGCCGGAGACAAGGTTGATAAAAAGTCCACTTCGGGAACTTGTCAATTCCTTGGTAGATCTCTTGTGTCTTGGTCTTCCAAGAAACAAAACTCGGTATCCTTATCCACCGCCGAAGTGGAATATATTGCCGCTGGTTCATGTTGTGCTCAATTACTTTAGATGACCCAAACTCTTAAAGATCATGGGATATACATGAAACATGTTCCATTACTCTGTGACAATGAAAGTGCTATCAAAATTGCTCATAATCCCGTGCAACATTCTCGAACTAAGCATATTGAAGTTCGTCATCATTTCATTCGAGATCATGTTGCCAAAGGGGACATTAATCTTAAGCATGTTCACACAGAAAAACAATTAGTAGACATTTTCACTAAACCACTTGATGAGAAAGTGTTTTGCAGGTTAAGAGGCGAATTGAACATCATTGATGCTTCAAACTTGGAGTAGAAACTCCATTGGATACATGCAAGACATGAGCTTATGACTAATCCTTGATATTTCTCTTATGATGATAATCTTATGTCTTGGATATATTTGCACCTTGCATGTTATCTAACCCATGTAGGTACTTGGTTGAATCAAATTCCATGAGATTGTAACCTACTCATATCTTGAGCAATCTCTACATCACCAAGTCTCTACACAATGGTGGTTGAAGACAAGGAAGCACGGAACTATTCAAACATATCCTTTGACAAATTCTATGTTGAGTTTCATGATTGTCATTTGGACACACAAGTGCTCTTCCTTGCAAGAACTAACCCATGTATGTAGATGAACTCAAATTCCAAGTGGTGCTCCCAACTCTTGATGAGCTACATCAACCTTGAGTAACCCACACAAGTTCAACTACATGAACGATCAACATCACCACCCAAGGTATGTTATTCCATCTTAGAGAAGCTTTACTCCGAGACATGAGTTAAAGCAACTCGACAAGATGTGAATACATCAAGATGCTTAAACGAAAAATGGTAACCCCATTTTGAGCTTAAACGATGAGTATGACCTATGATCAAGTGATCTCACTTGACTCCTAAGTCAATATACTCTAACATAGGTGACTTTGTCGCCGACCAATTCTAGATGAAGTTCTCTCGTGATCTTTTCTGTGCTTTTGCATTTCTCTCATGCATATTTGTTTCCCCTTTCAAAAAAAAATTTCATCTAGATTTCTTTTACATATTCTTCTTGTTTACTGTCTGTTCTGCATTTCCTGCATCCAATTCATTGCAAATTATTCAGTTAATTCCTTGCAAATCCTTCTGAGATCTTACTAGTCTAGTGAGCTGAGGTGACAAGTGTTTTCTCTGTGATGAACTCGGTCTCACCGGTTTGTTGTTTTCGGTCCAACCAAATCCTTTCGGTGCAACCGAAGCATACCACTCGGTGCCACCGACTTCACAACAAGAAAAACATTTCTCCACTTATTCCTCTTTACTTTTGTTCCAGCTCCACTCAATGAATCTTGTCCTCTACAAGCATCACATTTTTATCAGTGCTTTGTGCTGTGACTCAAGGACCAAACCCATTCACGACAAATTCCAGAAGGCCCTTCTTGGAAATTGATGTCAAAGGGGGAGAGAGAGATCACATCAAAGCTTATCACTTTCAAAGGGAGAGAGAGAGAGTATCACTTCCATAGGGGGAGAGAATACTCAAGAAGAGAGTAATCCTCAAGGATCCCAGATGCTTGGTGTTCAAGAGGAGAGATGCCACATGTCTTCTTGAGGGGAAAGACATGTTCATATGTGCTTATTTGCATTAGCTCTGTTCATTTGTTTCTTTGAGCTCTGATTTTCTGTTCCCTATATTCTCCCAGTATCCCATGCTAGATTCAGGGGGAGCAAGACATCTAAGGGAAAGAAATCATTTAAATTCATTGCAGATCTTTACCTTTGGGGACATGTCTAATCCAATATGGTACTTGATACTCACTCTCTACATGTCATCCCAGTCTTGGTATTCTTGTGGTTTCTTCTCTTTGCTCTGGCTAGTAGGTGTATCTGTGTTATTTAACCTTGTTTACGCAGGTTCATTCCATCCTAAGCCAACTCAAGACCACAAGGTAAGTATATGCATCACAGTCATGTGTATGAGGAATTCTTGCTGTTGTACATATTGTTTGCAAGAAGGACTCATGAGCATGAAGGTACATCTCCCACATACACATCTGTTGCTATCTTTTGCTCTGATGCATATGGCCAAGATACATGTAACACATTGCTTACTCTGTCATGTTCATGCATTCACATGCTTCTATATTCCATTTTCACATGATTGCATACATGTAGGGGGAGCCCATGCTTGTTACATGTCTTTTCAAAGCTTTACTTGCTATTATCTTTATCTTTATCTAAAGCTTTGATGTATGTTGTCATCAATTACCAAAAAGGGGGAGATTGAAAGCACAAGTGCTCCCTGGGTGGTTTTGGTAATTCATGTCAACATATCTCTTGTTGAACTAACACTTTTATCTAGTATGTTTCAGATAAGTTCAACAATGGAGTGGCATGGACTAAAGGATGTGGAACCCCTTCAAGATGCTAAGGACAAAGGATTGGCTCAAGCTTCAAGCTCAAGACTCTACATTTTACATTTTAGTGATCCAAGATCACTTTGAGTCTATAGGAAAAGCCAATACTATCAAGAGGGGATGAGGTGTTGCTTAATGGCTTGCTTGCTCAAAGTGCTTAGTGATATGCTCCAAAGCCCTCAACTACTTTCCCATATCCACACATGACCTAAACCTAAAGTCAAACTCGGCCCCACCGATTCTTTCTATCCGGCGCCACCGAGTTCAGATGTCATAGCCACTGCCACAAACCCTAGGCAAATCGGTCTCACCGATAGGGATCTCGGTCTCACCAAGATGGGATTGTAATCTTTCTGTGTATGTCCATTATCAAAATCGGTCTTACCGATATTGAGTAATCGGTACTACCGAGATTACAATGCATACTCTCTGGTTAACTTATTACCAAAATCGGTCCCACCGAGTTTGAGTAATCGGTCCCACCGAGTTTGCCTGACCAACTCTCTAGTTAGCTTATTACCAAAATCAGTCTCACCGATTTTGTGTAATCGGTCTCACCTAGATTACATTATGCCCTAACCCTAACCATATCGTTCCTACCGAGTTGCATGTCGGTTCCACCGAAAATCCTAACGGCCACTAGGTTTACTAAATCGGTCTGACCGAGTTTGTTGATTCGGTCCCACCGAGATTGGTAAACTGTGTGTAACGGTTAGATTTTGTGTGGAGACTATATATACCCCTCCACCTCCTCTTCATTCGTAGAGAGAGCCATCAAAACAAACCTACACTTCCAACTTACCATTTCTGAGAGAGAACTACCTACTCATGTGTTGAGGCCAAGATATTCCATTCCTACCATATGAATCTTGATCTCTAGCCTTCCCCAAGTTGCTTTCCACTCAGATCTTCTTTCCACCAAATCCAAATCCCGTGAGAGAGAGTTGAGTGTTGGGGAGACTATCATTTAAAGCACAAGAGCAAGGAGTTCATCATCAACACACCATTTGTTACTTCTTGGAGAGTGGTGTCTCCTAGATTGGCTAGGTGTCACTTGGGAGCCTCCGACAAGATTGTGGAGTTGAACCAAGGAGTTTGTAAGGGCAAGGAGATCGCCTACTTCGTGAAGATCTACCGCTAGTGAGACAAGTCCTTCATGGGCGACGACCATGGTGGGATAGACAAGGTTGCTTCTTCGTGGACCCTTCTTGGGTGGAGCCCTCCGTGGACTCGCGCAACCGTTACCCTTCGTGGGTTGAAGTCTCCATCAACGTGGATGTACGATAGCACCACCTATCGGAACCACGGCTCAAAAATCACTGTGTCTCCAAATTGCGTTTGAAATCTTCAAACCCTTCCCTTTACATTCTTTCAAGTTGCATGCTTTACTTTCCGCTGCTCATATACTCTTTGCATGCTTGCTTGAATTGTGTGAAGATTGCTTGACTTGTGCTAAGATAGCTAAAATTTGCCAAAGACTAAAGTTGGGAAAAGGCATAGTTTTTATTTGGTCAAGTAGTCTAATCACCTCCCCTCTAGACTTACTTCTCGGATCCTACAATCGCCAGTTGCTGCAGCCGTTCCTGGGCGTCGGCGTCAGTGACGTGGGAGTTGGCCACCTCCTGCACCCAGTTTGGCTGGCACGTGGAGAGCGCGGCCAGATCGAACTGTTTGCCCACACGCGAGAGCTGCGGCGCCGTTGTCCAGCTCCCTTCTGTAGTGGAAGCGAAATGGCAGCCCCACCAGCTTGCGCTGAAGCTCTGTCTCTAGGTGTTGTTCGCCGAGGTTGCAGAGAGACTTGTGATCTGTGATGATGTCGAAGGGGCCGCGCTGCAAGTACTGGCGCCACTTGTCACCGGCCATCATCACGGCGAGGAATTCCTTCTCATATGTGGAGAGATTCTGGTTGCGCACTCCCAGTGCCTTGCTGAAGTACGCCACCGGGTGCCCGTCCTGCGCGAGCACCGCGCCCATGCCCGTGTCGCAGGCGTCCGTCTCGATCGTGAACGGCCGCGCGAAGTCCGGCAGAGCCAGGACAGGTGTGGTGACCATCGCCTGCTTGAGCGTCTCGAACGCTCTTTGCGTCTGCGCGGTCCAGGAGAAACCTTTCTTGGTCAGCAGCCGCGTGAGCGGCTTCGTGATAATGCCGTAGTGCGACACAAACTTTCTGTAGTAGCCTGTGAGGCCGAGAAAGCCGCGCAGCTCCGTGGCGTTCGGTGTCGGCCACTGCTC
This sequence comes from Triticum aestivum, assembly GCF_018294505.1. Lineage (NCBI taxonomy): Eukaryota > Viridiplantae > Streptophyta > Magnoliopsida > Poales > Poaceae > Triticum > Triticum aestivum. The sequence continues at coordinate 713,828,393 of NC_057798.1, read as the reverse complement.
CATGGCCTGCGTCTTCTCCTTGTCCGTGGCCACGCCCTCCTTCGAGATCACATGGCCCAGGTAGTCGATGTGGTCAGCAGCGAATGTGCACTTGGATTCCTTGATGAAGAGCTTGTGCGCGCGGAGCAGCTCGAAGACGATGCGCAGGTGCTCCAGGTGCTCCTCTATGGTCTCGCTGAAGACAAGAATATCATCAAGGAAGATGATGACGAACTTGTGGATATACTTACCGAAAACGGAGTTCATCAAGCACTAAAATGTGTCCAGCGCATTCGTCAGGCCGAACGGCATGACTCTGAACTGAAAGTGCCCATGGTGCATCTTGAATGCCGTCTTGGGCTCGTCCTCCTCGCGCATTCTGATCTGGTGATAACCGGCGCGCAAGTCTAGCTTGGACAACACTGCTGCGCCGACCAATTCATCCAGGAGTTCGTCGATGATGGGTAGGGGAAACTTGTTCTTAATGGTGGCATCGTTGAGCCGGCGATAGTCGATGTAGAACCGCCAGGTGCCATCCTTCTTCTTCACTAGCAGCACCGGCGCGGCGTAGGGGCTGACGTTGTGCGTGATCACGCCTGAGTCCAGCATCTCCTTGACTTGACACTCGAATTTGTCCTTCTTCAGAGGCGAGTAGCGGTATGGGCGCGTGTTTGCGGGGACCGCGCCCTCCACCAACGTGACGGCGTGATCGTACTGGCGATGCAGAGGGAGCCCCTGCGGTGCCGCGAACACGTCGGCGAATTCCTCGAGCAGATCCGCGAGCGGGGTTTGGCTTGCACATTTGCGAGCCGGACGCGGTGCGTGGCCGCAGGTGTCCACCATGGCCATGGCCCATATGTCATTTCCGGCCACCATCTTGCGCAGCTCCTCGGACCCGACAGCCTTGAGTGAGGTGGCCGGCTTGGGGGACACGCTGCGCGGAGTGACCTCTTCGCCGTCGTGTTGGAATTTCACCCACTTGTCCTGCCAGTGGCAAGTCATCGGACTGTTCTGGGTGAGCCAGTCCATGCCCAAGATGCCATCGTACGCTCCGATCTCCAGTTCGCGCATGGGCGTATCGAAGGTGTGGCCCTGCATCCACCATTTGAGGCCGGGCACCATGCGCGTGCAAGTGAGCTTGTCGCCGTTGGCCACCCGTACCTCAGTCGGAGGCATCTCTTCCGTGGCGAGGCCGAGGCGATCGACGAACGCCTTGTTGACGAAGCTGTGGGTGCTGCCGAGTCTAGCAGCAGGAGCATGACCTGGTATCCAACGAGGGCGCGCAACCTGATCGTCACCGTGGAATCCGTGCCGTCCAGCGCATGCGACGAGAGGATACAACACTCTGGCGCGTCCGCGGCCGGGGCAGGGGGTTGCGGCGCCGGCCCCGGGTCGTCGAGCAGCTGCAGGGCATGGATGGTGTTGTCGGAGAGCACCTCGCCGTGGTCGCCCACGTTGATGGTGAGCAATTGCGCGGGCTGGGCGCAGTGATGCTCTCTGGAGTAATGATCTCCGCACTTGAAACAGAGGTTGTTCGCCCGACGGAAATCGCGTAGCTGTCGCTCCCGTGCATACTCGTCCCCTTGGGCACGAACTGGCGCGGCCACGACGCGATGTGGAAGGGCCGCGGCTGCTGTTGATGGAGGTCGACCCGCGGGTGTGATGCGGGGGCGCGCACGGGTCGTGCCCAGTTCTTCCTCCTGGATGCGCGCGAGCACCGAGACGCGCGTGATGCTTGACGGCGCCTGGAGCTGCACCGGGGCACGCAGCTCATCCTTCAGGCCGAGAAGGAACTACGTGACGAAGAACTTGGTGTTGATTGACGGATTGAGGGCGAGCAAGTGGTACATCTGCTCGTCGAACGCAGCGCGGTACTCAGCGACGGTGCCTGTTTGACGGAGTTGCAACAGCTTGTGCATCACCATATCGAACTCACCGGCGCCAAACTCCTCCAGAATCGCTGACGTAAAAACGTCCCACGTGATGTTGCGATGCGACTGGCGGAACGCTTGGAGCCAGTGCGCGGACTAACCGTCGATGTAGAGCGTGGCGGTGGCAATCCACTGGTGGGCAGCCACCTTGTAGAGCTCGAAGTAGGCGAGGCAACGGTCCAACCATAAGTATGGCGCCGTGCCGTCGAACTTGAGAAAATCATGCTTCGGGGGCTTGTGGTATTCGTTGGAGTGGTAGCCTGGTGGAGACGCGGTCGGCGCGACGACGAACCCGCCCTGAAGTGGCACGGGCAGGAGAGGTGGGCGATGGTCGCCCAGGCGCGCATGCGACGATGACGGCCGTGACGGATCTGGTACTGGGCGCGGCGACGACGGAGGGGGAGGAGGTGGGGGTTGTTGCTGCGGTTGCGCGGGCTGGTGGAGGTGCGTGGTGACCGAGCCTGACGGAGAGGCCGATCCATCCACCGTCTTGCGCGTGAGGTCGAGGTCCACTTGCGTCAGGTCGAGCTGCCACGAGAGGCCGCGCATCTCCTGCGAGATCTGCGCGTTGAAGGCGGCCTGGAGCTCGATCTGCTTTTCGTGAGCCATTTTTTGATCGCCGATCTTGGCGAGCATCGTCTCCAGCATCTTGGTGATGTTGGTGTTCCCCTCGTCCATGGCGGCCAGAACTTGCCGCGTCGCCGCCGATGCCTTGGGGGGAGCCGTTGTCCTGCTCGAGAGGGCGTCGAACCCCGCGACGGATTTTGTGCGGCTCGCTGGAGCAAACCACACCGGCGCGGTGGATGTTACCGACTCCCAATCAAGCGAGGAAGAAAAATTTCAGAGGATTTGTGGCTCTGATTACCAGTTGTATCGCACCAGGAAGCGAGGGAGAGGGAGAGGATCCGGATCGAGCGAGGGAAGGAGAAGGAAGCTTGGAGAGGAAGAAGGAAGGATGGATTGCAGAGGAAGGATTCAGAAACAGAGTATCAACGCACGCGTATCACCCACGGCCACAGGCGGCCACTTTTAACACCACTCACGCACGCCACTTGTCTGGCCAGCTGGCTGGGCCCACCAGCCAGCTCTTCGGCACACTAACCACAGGTTAGGTGTGACAAGAAATTGACTCAAAGTCAGCACACTTTGATTAATCTCTAACGGAAACAATAAGAAGAGCAACAATTAGGCACACACTCTGTTATCACAGACCAGTTAACTCACTAGGAGTTGGCCAAATGGCCCAAGCAGGCCCTCCAAAAGCTGCCCAGCCGACCAAAATTTTCTTTGCTCCCAGGCTGTGCACCCCAGTAGACTACAGACATGAACTCGTTAAAACTCATCGGTGGACTTCCCAACTAAAAGCCGAAGGGGACAAGTAAAAACCGGTTAGATGCCTTCTCCATCTTTCCACAGAGCCGGCCAGCCTTGGCACTCAAATCTGCTGCAACCTGCAACTTGGTGGCCAATTTTTATTTTTGCAACTGAAACAGAACCGGTTGGCTAAACTGCCAAGGTTCCGACAGAAGAAACACAAGGCTAAACTTACAAGTGTGATCGCAAAGTGCTCAGTTCTTAGCTACTCAGTGCCATCTGGGCGTAACAAGCCTCTTCATGTCTTCGTCTTCATCAGAGAAGTCAATCGTCTTGAGTGCATGCTCCCTTTCCCTGTCAGAGAGTGCTCGGATCCGGGCCCTCTTAGCGAGGAAGTCATCATCGACCTCCACGTAGCCATTCTTGGCGTACCCACGCCTGGAATTTGGAGAATTCCTCTACAATTCTGTTAGAACGCGCGTACAGCAGCATAATATCCCACCTTCTCCTCTTCCGGCGAAAGAATCAGGTCATGGTTTCGGAGCTTGAGAGCCTTGAAGTCAGAAGGGGCACGATCGACATGGATCACACGGTCATGGATCCGAGCAACCTCATCTTGCGGCAGCCGCGTCATCTTCTTCCCTGGAGCTGACTTGGCGTAGTAAGCCGAGGAACAACCAATCGTGTTGTCAATTTGAGGGCTCCTTTGATTCAAAGGTATTTTATATGATTTTTGGAGGATTGAAATCCCTAGGATTTTTCTAATGTTGGTCCTTTGATTCATAAGATTGAATCCCATAGGATTTTTTTTCATGAAATCTTTTATACTACATTTCGTAGGAAATCTAACATCCACTACAATCTTTTTTACAATTTCTTTGTTTTCCTGTGCCATCAAACACTCATTGCTAATTCTATAGGATTCAAGTGGACATGCCACTGAAAAAGTACAGTGTTCTTTCCTTTCTGCTACCTTATATTATATTACCCACCCGTCCCCCGCGTCGCCCTCCCTGGCGGCGACGGGGGAACCTAGATCCAGCCGCCCTTCACCCTTCCCATCTCCATCCCAACCTCGCCGCCACCGGAGGAACGTCCGGCGAAGCCGGCGCCGGCTCCCTGGATGGTGGCGGCGGGGCGAGATCGCTCCCTTTCGGTGGTGAGAGTCCGGATCTGAGGCGGCGGCCTCGCTGGTGCGGACGGCGCTCCTCCGACGGCGGGGAGTGATCGTCGGTGAGGTAGGCCGGTCCCCCTCGGCTGCGCGGGCAGCGAGGTCCCGGTGGGCGCAGGTCTTGGCACGGGGAGGCCCCGGGCTCCCCGCGTCAGATCGGAGGCGATCCGGGTCCGCTCGTGATGCATGACCTCCGGCCAGCCTGGATCTTCGGCGTACTCGCGCCTGCGGATGTTGTGGCTGGTTCGGAGGTGGCGGCAGGGTGCTTGGCCGGGGGAAACCCTTGGCTGCCGGTGGCGGTCACGGCGTCGATGGCGTCTCGGACGCCATTCCCTCCTTGGTGGCGGTGCCGAGGCTAAACCTCCCCTGCCTCCCCCCCTTCCCCTGCGCCCGGGTGAAAACCCTAGCCCCGGTGGCTAAGCGGCGGCTGCGCCACAACGTCGTCACCTTCTTGAAGGCGCCGACTTGGGCATGGGGATGCTGGGTGTGCATGGCGAGCTTGTCTGGTTCCTGGTGGCGGCCCACCTGATGTGCTGCGTCGCAGCTCCGGGCAGTGTCTCAGGGCTGCGGTGCTTCTCTTCCGGCCGTGTCTCCGATGGGGACCTCGCCCTTCCTCACCCTGTACATGCCGTGGTGGAGCGGTACTTCATCTCATTCATTGATGGCGGCGAAGATCGGCGGCATGGCGCTGTGGAGGCTCGCCGCCCGATGCGCGGAGATGGACTCACGCAGGAGGAGGTTGCTGTGTGGCGTCATGGTGACGTCGATGGCAGAGTGGCCAGACAAGGTAGAAGCCTCAATATGATCTGAAGACGGACCTGTGGAAGATGGTGGCGAGGACACACGAGTGCGTCTGTCCGGATTGTGTCCCAGACCCGGTATGTGGCTCGGCTGGGGCTTCCGAATATGTTTCGGTTTCCGCCTTTTTGATGTTAGGCTTAGGTGAGTGGTTTGGGTAGTAGCCCAGCTAGCACCCCTTCATCATTTTGGATAGGAGTTGCGGCATGTGTTGCCAAGATGGTGGATTCAGACTCATTGTTGTAATACTTTGTAAGGTCCTCGAGAATAATCAATAAAGTGGTCGTATTCCCCCAGATGCAGAGGCCGGGGGTCATCCTTCTTTTTTTTAAAAAAAAAAGTGGGCATGCCACTCTAATCCTATACTTTTCCTGTTCTTACATTTTCAAAATCCTACGAATCAAAGAGGCCCTGAGTGGCATGATCAGTTCTTCCAGTTGCCAGGTGGGGGAGGTTCATGCTGCGGTGTAGGCGTTGCCCGAAATTCTAGTGTAATCCTTCTATACCGTTGTTGTGAACTGACAATGTTGGCGTGTGTGGAGATAAAGCAAACACACATGCGGGTGTGTGTTGTGACTTACTTGGATTTATTTCTTCAGTTTTTTTTCCTCTTAAACTTAATATATGCATTTGGCTTGATCTGAGATGGTGTGCGTGGAGTACCGCTAGCTCCATGCCGACAAGTGTGTGGGTGTTTGTAAAATTGCACTTACCTGGCAGTTTTGTTGTTGACAGACTTGCTTTGCTTAGATTGATATGTATAACACAACCGCCAGTGCGTTTGCTTTATCTCCACTGCTTAGTTTGGTCTGTTGTGTTGTTTCAGGCGTGTGTTGTGATGCATAGGTTAGTGATCAGGTATAGTGAAGTGAGAGTGCATGCCCTGGAGCTAGTACTATACTCCCTCCATTTCAAAATATAGTCCGTCCATATTTTTTGAGGTTCAACTTTGACCATAAATTTAACCAACAAAATCGATTGCGGCGGGAATAAAATTATATAATTGAAAACTTCTTTTGAATACGAATTCACTGGTATAACTTTTGCTCCCGCCGCAATAGGTCTCGTTGGTTAAATTTATGGTCAAAATTGAATCATGAAAATAGAGGAAACACTATATTTTAAGACGGAGGAAGTATGATGCAAGATCCTCTGTGTGACGTGCAGGTATTCCTGAACAATGGAACATGCACTCAGTGCATGAAGCAGTGAGCGGCATGGGCTCCGGGTTGGCATGTGCGTGCTCAGGGAGTTTGCTGCATTGCAAATGTATCCCGGCACCCACGGCATGGATTAGCCATTGTTTAGTGTGGTTTCTGTCCACCTCAAAAAATGTTTGGTACTGAATTTGTGTGCCATAAGCTGTCCTGGACGAAAAATAAGTTTATGCGAGCGTGTTTTACGTAACTGAATGAATGTCAGACCAAGCTTGGTTCACAAAAAACTGCAGTTAAAAATTATTGTTCTATGGCTTTCAGCTGAAACCTGCCCAGAAACAAGCTGCCTGAACATCAGACATCACAATTAACACGCCGAAAAACATGCTTACTGGAGAACACCCGCGGGTGTTTCACTGGACACCAATGCTCCACGAACGCACTTTCGGCTGCGGGTGCCCTCCTCTGGCCAGCAATCAACCACGACTTGCATCCCTGCTCGACAGCGAGTCGTACAAGTCTGCACGCGCATGGGCATGGAGCATGTCAGATGAGTGTAAGACTACATGCAGTCCTCCTGCATGGTTTGAAAAAATGAAGATGAATTCCTCTTTTAATCGAAGCCGGAAGCTATAGATTGTAGTAACTAGTTAACGCATGGGACATGTGGTTATATACTCCCTCTGTATCACAATACTTGTAGCTGGATGAACTAAGACTCGATTATAACTAGTTAAGGAATAAAACTCCTTAAATTTCCCGGGGAAAAAACTGTACGGCTGACTGCCAAAAGGAATAGGATAACCGTCGGTGTCGACGTCACCCGTAGCTAGCTGCTGGTGATGTTTCCGTTTCGGCACACTGTGCACTGCAGTGCACCCCCACTGTTTCCGGCACAGGGCTAAGATAGCACAACGGCACCAGCCAATATATAGGGCGCATGAGCGTTTTCCCATCACATGAGAAGCAGATACGTCTTCATTTCACGTTGAAATTTATCGTCTTTCCTCTATCCATGGCCACGGACACACAGCAACACAGCCGCAACGGCGGCATGCACACCGGCCACCACTTCCTCATCGTGGCCTACGGCTTCCAGAGCCACCTCAACCCGTGCCGCGTCCTCGCGCACCGCCTCGCGCGCCTCCACGGCGTCCACGGCTCCGGGCCCGTCCTCGCCACGGTCTCCCTCCCGGTGTCCGCTCACCGCCGCATGTTCCCTTCTTCCGGAGACGTCGGCAATGGTGAGGATACCGCCACCGACGGCGTCGTCTCTTATGCTCCATACTCCGACGGCCTCGACGACGGCTCCATGGCCAGGGACGGCGAGGCTAGGGCGCGCAGCCGCCAGGCGACCTTTGAGAGCCTGTCATCCCTCCTCGCCACCTTCGCCGCACGTGGCCGGCCCGTCACGTGTGTCGTTTGCAGCATGGTTCTCCCCGCGGCGCTGGACGTCGCGCGTGAGCACGCCATCCCGCTGGCCGTGTACTGGATCCAGCCGGCCACCGTGCTCGCCGCGTACTACCACTACTTCCACGGCCACGGCGACCTCGTCACTTCCCACGCCGCCGACCCCGCGTACGAGGTGTCCCTGCCCGGGCTGCACCGCCCGCTCCGGATCCGCGACTTCCCATCCTTCCTCGTCGACACCACGGGCAGCGAGCTGGTCAAGTTCTTCAACGAATCGGCCCGAGAGCTGTTTGAGCACTTGGGCGATCCTGGCTGCACCAAGGTTCTCGTGAACACTTTCGACGAGCTGGAGCCGGCAGCGCTGGCAGCCATGAAGGAGCACCTAGACGTGTTCGCCGTTGGGCCGGTGATCGGCTTCTCCTCGACCGAGGCGCGCATCCACCTGTTCAACCACGCCGGCGCCGACGAGAAGAGGTACATGGAGTGGCTGGGCGCGCAGGCGGCAAGGTCGGTGGTGTACGTTTCATTCGGGAGCATATGGACGTACAGCAAGAAGCAAATGGAGGAGATTGCCAACGGGCTGCGGCGGTGTGGGCGGCCGTACCTGCTCGTCGTGCGCAATGATGGGCGGCAAGAGGACGTGAGCCGGAGCCTGGACGACGTCGTGCTAGAGGGGCAGGGCATGGTGGTGGAGTGGTGCGACCAACCCAAGGTCCTGTCGCACCCGTCCGTGGGATGCTTTGTCACCCACTGCGGCTGGAACTCGGCGCTGGAGGTCATGGCGCTCGGCGTGCCGGTCGTCGCCGCGCCAAGCTTGTTGGACCAGCCGACGAGCGCGTTCTTAATAGAGGAGGAGTGGGCTGCCGGCGTTAGAGGGGAGCGCAACAGCGAGGGCGTCTTGACCGGGGAGGAGCTTGCGAGGTGCGTTGAGCTGCTCATGGATTATGGCCAGAGGGCCATTGAGATCAGGGAAAGAGTAGAGGCTCTCAAATGGATGGCGCAAGAGGCCGCGGCTTCGGGCGGGCCGGCGGAGCAGCCTCCGAAGCTTTGTCATGGCGGCCAATTCAATCATCGGGTGAAGTTTGCACGAATACACCACCAAACATGTCGAGATCGTGATTAAGTACGGGACACAGTGAAATAAAATAGGACGAGTCCAGCTGGCGGCCGTTGGCTCGCTAGCCCTTGCGAGCGGCCGGACAGAAAAGAAAAATTTATGTCCCCAGTTCCCCAAAAGGAAAGCATCCTTCCGCAAAACCCACGAACAGAAAGAGAAATTCAAGGCCTAGTCGCTATCACGTGACCCACTACCCTACAGATGCCTTCTACGCCTTCCTCGCTCACACTTCCTCCTGCACGGCGTCGCCTTCTTCTCCATACTAGTAAAAAACAGCGCTTTCATTCGGGCCAGATAAGCCCATTAATCCCAGTTCTGTCATAAACCGGGACACATGGGCCCATTGGTCCCGGTTCGTGAGGCCAGGGGGCCTGTCGGGCCTCAATCCTGACCCACCACCATTGGTCCCGGTTGGTGGCTTGAACCGGGACCAAAGGCTGGTCTTTAGTACTGGTTCAAACCACGAACCGGGACCAATGAGATGCCTATATATACCCCCTCGCATAAGAGTAGAGCACACTGCTTTATTTTTTCAGGCCGACGAGGGAAGAGGGCTTTGTGGTGGTCTAACTCACCTCCTATGCACACGAGGTGTTCGATGGAATGCCCGAGCCACACTACTTAAGCTTTCTCCTCTCCAAGCTCCATTTTTCTCAATATTTGTCTAGGTTTAACGGTCTGTTACGTCCCGTCCCCGTCTTCACCGCCGTCGATCACCCGCGCCGATCTCGTCGCCAGCACCACCGTGGTGAGCCTCTTGCTCTTATCTTCTTTCTGAAAGGAAAAAAAAAATCTTACTTGTATGTTTAGATAGACACTTGTATAATTTTCTTACTTTTATTATTGCTTCTTATTATATAGTGCGATGGTTTTGGTATCCGCCCCCATCGGCCCTCGTCCTGTCTATGATTCGCATGTGGTATATATTATCTTTATAACTATTTGGTTCATTTATTGTTTATGACAATTATGCCGACCAACGTGACATAGATTTTATTTATCTACGAGGTATGTGAACCGGAAATTCCAACCGACCCTATTGTTGAGAGGTTAAATTTAGTTGAAGAAGAAAACAATTTCTTGAAGGAAAAAATAAGAAAAATTGAGGAGGAGAAGATGATATTGGAGTTGCATGTTGCGGATGTCGTCGATGATCACAAGATCAACATGGATGCAATGCGCTTGAATTAGAAAAATTTGAAAATATGCCATTCGTACCGAGGCTTGATATCATTATACGTTGGATCAATTGTTACCTTGGTTGCGATTATGATCGCATTTGTTTTCGCATTGAAATGTTTTACATAGTTTCAATGTATGGTTTAATTAATTAGATGCTTTGGAGAGCTATATGTTGTTAGATGAGAACTATGTATGTACTTTGGTTTTAATGTGATGATGAACTTCTATTAATTTGGTCACTTAATTATCTATTCATTATGTTCTGTAATGGTTTTTGACACACTTAATTATATATAATGCACGCAGATGAACCAGCAATGGATGTACGGTGACAGACACACCTCTGAGTACATTAAGGGCGTGCATAATTTTCTCGAAGTGGCTGAGGCGAACAAGCAGAATGGTTTTATGTGTTGTCCACGCTCTTACCAAAGAAGAGAAGGAATTCTTCTTTGTATGCCTGCTTAGTATGAAGGTCCCATCTGGCTTCTCGTCGAATATAAAGGGAATAATAAATATGCCATAGAAAAAGTTCCAGAACCTAAAGTCTCATGACTGCCACATGATTATGACGCAACTGCTTCTGGTTGCATTGAGGGGGCTTCTACCGGAAAACGTCCAATTAGCCATTATGAAGTGATGACTGCTACATCTTGAGCTTGCGTTGGTTTTCCTTGAAGAGGAAAGGGTGATGCAGCACAATAGCGTAAGTATTTCCCTTAGTTTTTGAGAACCAAAGTATCAATCCAATAGGAGGCTCCTCAACAAGTCCCACAAACCTACACAAACAAACAAAGAACTCGCAACCAACGCGATAAAGGGGTTGTCAATCCCTTCACGGCCACTTGCGAAAGTGAGATCTGATAGAGATAGTATGATAAGACAAATATATTTTTGGTATTTTATAATATAGATCCAGAAAATAAAGATGCAAATAAAAGTAGATTGGAAGCAAATATGATAAGAGATAGACCCGGGGGCCATAGGTTTCACTAGAGGCTTCTCTCGAGATAGCATAAGTATTACGGCGGGTGAACAAATTACTGTCGAGCAATTGATAGAAAAGCGAATAATTATGAGATTATCTAGGCATGACCATGTATATAGGCATCACGTCCGCAACAAGTAGACCGACTCCTGCTTGCATCTATTACTATTACTCCACACATCGACCGACTCCTGCCTGCATCTAGAGTATTAAGTTCACAAAGAACAGAGTAACGCATTAAGCAAGATGACATGATGTAGAGGGATAAACTCAAGCAATATGATATAACCCCCATCTTTTTATCCTCGATGGCAACAATACAATACGTGTCTTGCAACCCTTTCTGTCACTGGGTAAGAACACCGCAAGATTGAACCCAAAGCTAAGCACTTCTCCCATGGCAAGAAAGATCAATCTAGTAGGCCAAACCAAACTGATAATTCGAAGAGACTTGCAAAGATAACTCAATCATACATAAAAGAATTCAGAGAAGATTCAAATATTATTCATAGATAAACTTGATCATAAACCCACAATTCATCGGATCTCGACAAACACACCGCAAAAAGAGATTACATCAAATAGATCTCCACAAGAGAGGGGGAGAACATTATATTGAGATCCAAAAAGATAGAAGAAGCCATCTAGCTAATAACTGTGGACCCATAGGTCTGTGGTAAACTACTCACAACTCATCGGAGAGGCTATGGTCTTGATGTAGAGGCCCTCCGTGGTCGATTCCCCCTCGGGCAGAGTGCCGGCGAAGGCTCCAAGATGGGATCTCGCGGATACAGAAGGTTACGGTGGTGGAAATTGTGTTTCGTCTGCTCCCTAGATGTTTTCGGAGTACGTAGGCTTATATAGGAGGAGGAAGTACGTCGGTGGATGCCCGAGGGGCCCACAAGACAGGGGGGCGCGCCCTATAGGGGGGGGGGTGTGCCCTCCTATCTCGTGGAAGATTCGGCTGTTTCTTGACTTGCACTCCAAGTCCTCTGGATTATGTTCGTTCCAAAAATCACGCTCCCGAAGGTTTCATTCCGTTTGGACTCCGTTTGATATTCCTTTTCTTCGAAATGTTGAAATAGGCAAAAAAACAGCAATGCGGGCTGGGCCTTCTGCTAGTAGGTTAGTCCCAAAAATGATATAAATGTGTAAAATAAAGCCCATAAACATCCAAAACAGGTAATATAATAGCATTGACCAATAAAAAATTATAGATACGTTGGAGACGTATCAATGACCCACAAGTGTAGGGGATCTATCGTAGTCCTTTCGATAAGTAAGAGTGTCGAACCCAACGAGGAGCAGAAGGAAATGACAAGCGGTTTTCAGTAAGGTATTCTCTGCAAGCACTGAAATTGTAGGTAACAGATAGTTTTGTGATAAGATAATTGGTAACGGGTAACAGGCAATGAAAGTAAATAAAGTGTAGCAAGGTGGCCCAATCCTTTTTGTAGCAAAAGGACAAGCCTGGACAATTTCTTATAATGAGAAAAGCGCTCCCAAGGACACATGGGGATTATCGTCAAGCTAGTTTTCATCACGCTCATATGATTCGCGTTCGTTACTTTGATAATTTGATATGTGGATGTACCGGTGCTTGGGTGCTGCCCTTTCTTGGACAAGCATCCCACTTATGATTAACCCCTATTGCAAGCATCTGCAACTACAAAAGAAGTAATAAGGTAAACCTAACCATAGCATGAAACTAGTGGATCCAAATCATCCCCTTACGAAGCAACGCATAAACTAGGGTTTAAGCTTCTATTACTCTAGCAACCCATCATCTACTTATTACTTCCCAATGCCTTCCTCTAGGCCCAAATAATGGTGAAGTGTCATGTAGTCGATGTTCACATAACACCACTAGAGGAGAGACAACATACATCTCATCAAAATATCAAACGAATACCAAATTCACATGACTACTAATAGGAAGACTTCATCCATGTCCTCAGGAACAAACGTAACTACTCACAAAGCATATTCATGTTCATAATCAGAGGAGTATTAATATGCATTAAGGATCTGAACATATGATCTTCCACCAAATAAACCAGTTAGCATCAACTACAAGGAGTAATCAACACTACTAGCAACCCACAGGTACCAATTTGTGGTTTTGATACAAGAGATGAACTAGGGTTTGAGAGGAGATGGTGCTGGTGAAGATGTTGATGGAGATTGACCACCTCCCGATGGGAGGATCGTTGGTGATGACAATGGTGATGATTTCCCCCTCCCGGAGGGAAGTTTCCCCGGCAGAACAGCTCCGTCGGAGCCCTAGATTGGTTCCACCAAGGTTCCGCCTCGTGGCGGCGGAGTTTCGTCCCGTAAGCTTTCTTATGATTTTTTTAGGGTAAGAGACTTCATATAGCAGAAGATGGGCACCGGAGGGCACCCTCGTGGCCAGGGTGTGGGCCCCCTCTGGTACTTTCTTTGCTCAATAATTCTTATTAATTCCAAAAATGATTTTCGTGGAGTTTCAGGACTTTTGGAGCTGTGCAGAATAGGTTTACAATATTTGCTCCTTTTCCAGCCCAGAATTCTAGCTGCTTGCATTCTCCCCCTTCATGATAAACCTTGTAAAATAAGAGAGAATAGCCATAAGTATTGTGTCATAACGTGTAATAACAGCCCATAATGCAATAAATATCGATATAAAAGCATGATGCAAAATGGACGTATCATGAAGCTATGTGCATTCCTCAATGCAATCTCTCAAAAGATGATCGATCCAGAAATCATACCAAGGCTAAGGAGTGATGTGGTGCAATGTCTTGTCAGTTTCGAGCTGGTGTTCCCACCATCCTTCTTCAATATCATGACACACGTCCTAGTTCATCTAGTCGACGAGATTGTCATTCCGGGCCCCGTATTTCTACACAATATGTTCCCCTTTGAGAGGTTCATGGGAGTCCGAAAGAAATATGTCCGTAACCGCGCTAGGCGAGAAGGAAACATCTCCATGGGCCATCAAACAAATGATGTCATTGGATTTTGTGTTGACTTCATTCCTGTCCTTAATAAGATTGGTCTCCCTAAATCGCGGTATGAGGGGAGACTGACTGGAAAAGGCACGCTTGGAGGGGACTCAATAATATGCAGGGACGGGCATTCTTGGTCTCAAGCATAGTACACAGTTCTACAAAATCTACCTTGGTGACCCCGTATGTCGATGAACACAAGAACAGTCTGCGCTCCAAACACCCAGAGCAGTGTGACGATTGGATTACATGTGAACACATAAGGACTTTCGGCAGTTGGTTGGAAACATGTCTTAGAGGTGACAATACTATTTGTGATGAGCTGTACTCGTTGTCCAGGGGACCATCTTCGACTACATTGACTTACTAAGGATACGAGATAAATGGGAATACATTTTACACGATCGCCAAAGATCAAAAGAGCACCAACAAAAACAGCGGTGTCCGCTTTGATCCAGTAACCAAGAGGGGAAAGGACACATATTATGGTTACATAGTGGACATATGAGAACTTGACTACGGACGTGATTTTAAGGTCCCTTTGTTTAAGTGCAAATGGGTCAATCTTTCAGGAGGCGGGGTACAGGTAGACCCACAGTACAGAATGACAACAGTGGATCTGAATAATCTTGGGTACACAAACGAACCGTTCGTCCTAGCCAATGATGTGGCGCAGGTTTTCTATGTGACATGTCTACCAAACTAAGAAAAAGAAAATATAAGGAAGCGAACACATCATATGATGAGCCAAAGCGCCACATAGTTCTTTCAGGAAAAAGAGACATCGCGGGAGTGGAGGGCAAGACAGACATATCCGAAGATTATGAAAAGTTACATGAAATTCCTCCCTTCAAAGTCAAGGCTGACCCAAGCACCCTGTTAAACGATGAATATTATCCATGGTTATGGCGCAATAAGCAAAGGATAGAAGCAAAGAAAAAGTGAATACACTATTATGATGATGCCTTTGATCTAGAATATCACTGCAGTTACATGTGAAGAAATGAAATGCCTATTGTAACAGATGAGTTTTCGTCCGAAACCCTAATACCTCGAAACAAATAGTCCATTTTGTACACGAAGTGCATCCAGATTTTGCCGTAATCCTCTCAACTTTTTAGCACATGCTATGTGGGTGAAATGATGATGCCATGCCAACTTTCAACCTTTTCAGAGTTCATTTGAAATGCTTTTCAATTTCAGGGTCATTTAGCTCAAAGAATGAACTAATATAAAAAAGAATGAACTGGAAAACTTTTATGAAACTCTAATAGCAAAAATAGTAAACTAAAAGAATGAACTAGAAAACTTTAATGAAACTCTAATAGAAAAAATAATGAACTAGAAAACTTTAATGAAACTCTAATAGCTAAAGGAATCAACCAAAAAGCTTTTATAAACCTCTAGTATTATTGAAACTAAAATTATACAAAATTTATGCAACTAAAATTATATAAAATTTATGCAACTAAAATTATCAAAGTATTTTCTGTTCAAAACATTAAAAGCAAAAAGAAATTTCATAAAATAAATAAAAAAGCAAAAAAGAAAAGAAAAGAAATAAGTAGAAACAAAATAAAATAAGTAGAAACAAAATAAACTTTAATAAATAAGTAGAAACAAAATAAACTTTAATAAAGTAAAATAAATAAATTTTAATAAAATAAATAAAAATATCAACAATAAGTAGAAACAAGAGAAAATAAATAAAGCAAAAAAAGTGCCACCTACTGGGCCACCATGGCCTGAATACGACTAGAAACCCAATCATGGGCTAGGATTCAGGCCCGCAGTAGGCCCAGTAGGCCCACAGGCACACAGTAACAGGTTAGGCCTGAAAGCCTGTAGTTGAGAGGAGCTCGAGAGGGTGGGCGCAGCAGCAGTTATAAACCACTCTCGAGATCTCTCAACTAGCGAGGTGGGACTAAACTTTTGACGCGGGCAGCGCAAGGCCTTTGGTCTCGGTTGGTGGCATTCATTGTTTTGGTACGTACATATATTAACTCTTCTTTCTTCTTTTATAGCCCTCCGGATCAAGCAAAACTTCGGTAACAAAACGAGGCCCGAAGAAAAAGTTACGCGCGGATGAAAGGTTCACGATCACAGAAATCGCGCGCGATGGCCAACCGATTAAACCCCTCCGAAACAAGGAAGCATTTTCTGCTCAGTGCAGGGTTCTTGTTAGGGACATGATCCTGATCAGCATGGAGCTATGGAATCAGCCTAAGAAGGAAGAGCTTCAAGTTTCTTTTGTCGAAGATAGACAGAAAGATGATCGTTGGAAAGCGCTGAAGGTAAATTTCACCCTACCGGAAGAGGAGGATCTGGAGAATCCAGTTATAGAGCCATTGATCAAGTCCTGTGCTCTCAAGAAGATGGCAGATCTATTCAGGAGGTGGAAGAATTAGTTGAAAGCAACGTATGTTGACAAAGGGAAGACTCAAGAATTCATTGACCGATTTGAGAAGATAAGAGATCACTGGCCCGCATTTGTGGCCAACAAGACATCGGAGAGGAGTAAGAAGATGTTAGCGATTAACAAGATAAATGCTGCAAAGAAGGAGAATCACCATCGCATGGGGTCAGGTGGCTACCTCAAAGCCCGGCCGTTGTGGGACAAGGCTGAGCAGGACCTGATTACTAAAGGGGTCGAACCAGAGACATTGCACTGGCCAGACCATTCAAGGACTTGGTTCTTCGGGGTTGGCGGAACTTTGGACCCTGAAACAGGGAAGTGCTACTGGACGGACGAGCAACTTAAAACACCCTTCACGAAGCTTCAGAAAGCAATCAAGGAAGTTCGGGAAGGGAAGTTCATTCCCGACAGAGAGAACAACAAGCTCACAAGGGCCCTCGGGAATCCTGAGCACCCTGGACGAACTCGAGGCACACCAGGCTCTGTTGTGTGGAAGGTTGGGTTTCCCGAGCTAGGCGGTTACAAAACCCAAGAGAGGAGGAGGAAAGTGGAGCAGAGTGAACTGCAGGAGCTTAAGGCAAGGGTACAGAAGCTAGAGGAACGACAAGATGTTGAGAACCAACAGTTGCGAGATCCTGCCCAAGAAGCTACCCCGCCATCTCAGCGGAGAAGTAGCATGGCTTCCACTAAGCTCGTTCAGCAGCTTGACTTGACGGGTCCTAGCTACCCCGTGGATTTTATCACGGATTTACACCAGTGCCACCTTATGACGCAATGACAGAACCTCAAAGTCAAGGCAACTGTCGGCTCTGTGTTCCCTCCTTCACCCAGAGCAACTTCTCACTGCCGTCCAATTCCACAAGGCTATGTTGTTGTGATGGTGGACAAAATAACGAAGGGATTTGAGGAGCTCTAGCTTGAGTACGCTATGGTGATGGAGAGACTCAGCTCGGTCTTGCTATGAAGACTCCGTGTCTATGGCGGAAGGAGAACATCAACCTTCTGAACTTCAGGGCTCCGGCGAGTCAGCTAGGCACTCCGCCTCCTCCGCCTCCTCCTCCTCCTCTGGTGAGTGATCAGGGCCCTCCGCCTCCTGCTCCAGCACGTGAGGGCGACAGTACTCCGCCTTCTTCTCTGCCTGCTCCGGCGCGTCCGAGCAACCCGCCTCCTCCTTCGCCATCTCATAAGCGACGGCAGAACACAGACGCCTCCGCTCCGGCTACTCCGGCATGTCGTAGCAGTCCGCCTCTGGCTGCTCCGCCCCTTAAGCAATGAAAGAAGACAGCCATAGCTGCTCCGGCTGCACTGGCATCTAGCAGTACAGCCAGAGGCGGGAGGCATTACAGATACGGTCCATCGTCTCTCAAACCTCTAGACAAGTTACCATACGAGAGGAGCAATGCGGAAAACCAGAAGATCTCTGAAGGCCAAGTGAATGACTTCTTTCAATCGGTAAAAGCTAAGATACATCTAAGATAGATCCGGTGAAAGGGAAGCGCACTTTGGATGCCCTGCAGCGACCACCACCGCCTCCGCCGCAATCCAACTATGACTGCATCATTGAAATGACATATAAGGAAGCGGAGCAGTCGGGAAGTACTTGCACTGATCAAAGGCTAGCAGAACGAAGAAAAGGGAAAAAAATCCCTAGCTCGGCGAACTAGCGAAGCAATCATGCTCCCCGCTCAATGTGTCTAGCGATATCATCGCTAATTTTCCGGGGATGCTACCCGGTACCAATCCTGGAGATTACATGACCGACGACGATGCACTAATTTTTGAAACAATGGAGGTGGACACATTCAGATTCCAGCACGGGAAGCCTCTCGTCAGACCTGGTACTTCCCTAACAACGATGATGCGAAGATTCCATGATTGGTACATGGACATCTACAGGAAGTCTGGGAAAAATACTTTGATGCTGATAGTTAAAGAGGAGCACGACCTCGTTGGAATTGATCTGTTGTCTGTTCCATATGAGGAGTACTTCCACTTTTTCAATCAAAAGGCCCTCGATAAAACAATCATCACTTTCTACTATCTGTAAGTACTACTTATCTGTAATTAATTAAGTCTCTATATATAGCTCATCTCTTTCATTGCATGTATATATAATTATTCTCACTATATTATGCAGATTGAAGATCGCCAAATTGAAGAAAAGGCAAGTAGGTGACATTAGGTTCATTAACACAAATCTCTTGGATGAATGGAATGTTAAACATGATCCCAAAGATACCGAGGCCAACTTGCTACGATCGTTACTTCGAAATCAAAACAAAGCTAAAATACTCTTTCCTTACGAATACAAGTTAGTGTTACTGTCTTGTGCATATTCGGTTTCCCTTATTACTCGAGGTTATAGTAATGTAATTGATGAGTTATGCATGCGTGCGCAGCTTCCACTTTATTACGCTAGAGATTAAGCTTGAGCAGGGACTAGTATGCGACCATGACTAAAATCCGGAGGAGTATGCGACCATGACTAAAATGCTCGAGAAGTAAGTTCGATCGATCATTATCGCACCATATCAGCAACTTTGTTCATTTCCTGATATTAAGTAATTGTTTCCTTTGTTCGGCAAGGTTTGGAAAAAGTTCACCGCACAAGCTCCGGGACTGCCAGCGCAACTGCGATTTAACCACCCGATAGTAAGTACTAGCTACTAGCTAGTTCTGCGCATCTCCCATTGATTCTAGCTAGTTTCATCAATACCATTTAGCATGCTTGCTTATCAGTTTGATTGACCTCTATTGCTGTAAAGTAGTTGTGGCAGGAACCCGGGAATGATTTCTGTGGATGCTACATTTGCGAGTTCATCCGCCACACCACCTGTGAGCGGGGCTACTCTAAGCAACAATATGAAGTGCGTAAGCAATAATATTCACAATTTTATTTTATTACCATCATTTGTGTTGAGTTTCATTCATATATATGTATTGACCCCCTTCTTCGAATTAGATCTGGCAGATGCGGGATGAACTTCTACCACAAGATCGCATACGAGCAATTCAAGAGGAATTGGCGGGATTCTTTCTTGACCACGTCATCGACAAACACGGAGATATCATGTGGAAGTTGAGTTCAGATATTAGGGGATTTTGTAAGAGATCTTATACTGTATATATATATATATGTATGTATGTATGTATGTATGTATGTATGTATGTATGTAGCTAGTAGTGTCGGATAGATATACGAAAACTTGTTGTTCGACCAATCTATCAGAGAAGGAGAGGTCGATCACTTCTCTTTGTGTATATGTTCATGACGATCTTCTGTACTTAATGGTTTCCTTCATTTTCTTACTAGCTAGCTAGCGTGTCGAGTCCTCTCTATACGTATAGTACCTAGCGTCAACCAAGCACAGAGATAAGAGAGGACACTTCTCTCTATTAGCTAGCTAACACAATATATGAAACCCATAAATTAACCCTACTAAACCCCCACCCCCCCTTTAGAAAAAAAACAAAAACTCCAACCCATGAACTGCTGACGCGTGAAAGCCTTTTGGTCCCGGTTGGTGGCACCAACCGGGACAAAATGCCCCCCCTGCCTGGCAAGCCGCAGCGGCCACGTGGAGCCCCATCTGTCCCAATTGGTGTAAGAACCGGGACTAAAGGTGTTGGGCTTTAGTACCGACCCTTTAGTCCCGGTTCCCGAACCGGGACAAATGGGCCTTATAAACCGGGACAGATGGGCCTTTTTGTACTAGTGCCATGAAAGAAAAGAGATCCCATCCTGGATCCAAAAACCTACAGAGCTGCCATGGCAAACAAAACAAGGTGATTTTTTGGCAAGAGCTGAAGTGGTAACAGGAGGGAGGAGAGAGGCGTACCAGGAAACATCAATCAAGGTAAGTTCCCTTCTGGCTCCACATCCTCCCTTCCCCTTTGCCTCTGGATCTGCCACCGGTCTTCTCCACAATTGGAGGGAGTAGCAACAGTAATCTGATATCTGTGTAATTAAACACCACTCTGTGCAGCTAGACCCGGTAGAAAAACCAACCTCTGCCTCTATGTGTGCAAATAGACACAAGGGAGTAGTTTTGCAAAAATTTTTTTGCAACAAACAACCCATACTAGAAACATGGAGTGGATGTAGTGTCTGGGCAAATAGAAGCCCATATTTGTGCAACTAAATCATGGATCCAAGCCAACTTTTCCTGCAATGTGTGCAACTAATAGCCAAAACTATAAAAGAGTAAATATATGTGCACAGTAAGCACTAATCCAAGGACAATTTTCCCGCAAAATGTGTGCAACAAACAGCCCAGATGTGAAAGATGGACTAGGTGTATTATTTGTGCAAAAAAGAAGCACACATTTGTGCAACTAAGTCATCGGTCCAAAACCAACTTTCCTGCAGCATGTGTGCAAAAAAAAACATCCCAGACTAGAAAGATGGACTGGGTGTACTATTTTTGCAAAAAGAACATATTTGTGCAACTAAGCATGGGTCCAAGCCAACCTTTCTATGCAAACGTGTGCAACAAAACAGCCCAGACGGGAGTCCATCTGTTCTAGTCTTTTGGCTATTGGTTGCACACATTGCAAGAAAATATGGTTTTTGATCCATGTTTAGTTGGCACAAATATGGGCTTCTATTTTCACAGACACTACATTCAGTCTATCTTTTCCTGCAAAAGATGTGTGCAACCAACACACAGACTAGATGAAATTAAAAAAGACTGATTTGCTGTATGTGCAAATATAAATATATAATTGTGCAACTAAACTTCTATCTAAAGCCAAGTTTGCTGTAAATGTGTGCAGCAAAGAAACTAGACTAGAAAAAGCACAAGAACAATATTAAAAATGAGCGTATAAATAGTCTTGTCTCACACAAATTGCAATAGGGGGAATAAGTTCTATAGGATGTTCTATATACTAAAAGTGAAACAGGAAAGAAGATGAAATTTTATTTCCTGTCATCAGGAAAAGGTGCCCAAGGTGATCACATTCCAACGTGATCACGTGAGGTTTTGCAAACAAAAGGTGCCATTGGTGATCACCTTCCGACGTGATCACCTGAGGTTTTGGAAACGAAAGGTGCCAAAGGTGATTAGTTAAAACTGCATACAATATATTTGTTGTTCTTCAGAAAAACTGGATAAAAAAGGTTGACGATGCCAACTAGATATTATGTTAGTTGTGCAACTACAAAATGCAGAGGATGCCAACTAAAATAGTTACTCTTGTGCAAGTGGAAAGGCTGAGGATGTCAACAAGTTAGATGCTATTGTGTAGCTAGAAAATGCTCAGGATGCCAACTAATTAAATACTCCTGTGAAACTAGAAAGGCCGAGGGTGACAAGTCCTCAGGCAGCCCTAAAATTTTTGAAGATGGGACCAAAAAATAGTTACTCTTGTGCAACCAGAAAGGCTAAGGATGTCAATTAGTTAGATACTGTTTGTGCAGGTAGAAATGTTGAGGATGCCAACTAATTGAATAGTCTTGTGCAACTATAAATCTTGAGGATGCCAATTAATTAGATACTCTTGGGAAAATAAATATTCAGCACTTGCATGACCAATCAAAAAATTGCACATTCACGTTTCAGGCTTCTTGAAGAAAATGCTGAGGGTGTTAATGCAGCTACAAAAAGACTGAGGATGTCAACTAATTGGATGGTATTGTGAAACTAGAAATGCTGAGGATGCCAACTAAGCAGGTACTCTTGTGCAACTATAAAAGCCTGAGGATGCCAACTAAGCAGGTACTCTTGTGCAACTAGAAAAGCCTAAGGATGCCAGATCATTAGATACTCTCTGGGACACGTCATCATCCTCTCCATCCCGATCATTATCAGTGCCATGTGGTTGCCGCTTAGCAGCCTGTTTTGAGCTCCGTCGAGAGGTCCTATTTGGAGAACCCTACTGAACAAAAAGATTGAACTCCTAAGAGGATAAAAGAAAAGAGCATAATAAATGGTAGTACGATAAAAGAAAAAGAAATGTGAACCTTTGTTTAAGTGCCAGGCACATCTCCTTCACCAACCATTTTGTGTCTGCAAAACAGAAAAGAACAAAGATATTAGTCAAAATTAACAAAATTGCACAGGGGAAGACAAAATGGGGGTGGGGTAGGCTACATTTACATATGAAGTTGGCAACTTAAATTAACAAGTTGCACATGGGTAGAAAAAAATGGCTACTCTTAATATGAATTTGGCAATTCAAGATAACAAGTTGCACAAGAATTAAACAGAAAGTTGCACATGAATCCTGCCTGGGTGAGCGAAAAAATTTCCACCCAGAAACAATTATACTACTTGGTTGGATAGTCAATCAAAAGAACCTGGATAAGGGGACCTTCCTAGTTGCAAAAAAGGTGGACGATGAGGCCTACTTGTAGGACGAGATGCTTCCAGTTTACAGTAGTGTTGTACAAGTTTTCAATGGTCATATCCAACTGAGAACTACTATATGTGCAACTACAATACTGTAGATGCCAAAAAAATATGTGACTAGCAAAAATAGATCGACTTAATCAACTCCCTACCAGTAGGATGTGCAACTCTGACAACAGCCCCGACCAACTGCATGGTAGTCAATGTGCAACTCTGAAAATATGGTTGTGCAACTCTTCCTATGCTCTTCAGAAAATTCAAGATTGATAATTTACAGAGCATATAAGCGTTAGAGTGTTAGCTGACTAAAGAAAACACTTATTTTGCCACCCAATCATTCAATGTTAGCTGACTAAAAAAGCACTTATTTCACCACCCAATCGTCCGCGGAATGATAAGTTTTTGCAAGCTGATACGTCTCCAACGTATCTATAATTTTTGATTGTTCCATGCTATTATATTACCCCTTTTGGATGTTTATGAGCTTTATTTTACACATTTATATCATTTTTGGGACTAACCTACTAACCGGAGGCCCAGCCCGTATTGCTGTTTTTTTGCCTATTTCAGTATTTCGAAGAAAAGGAATATCAAATGGAGTCCAAACGGAATGAAACCTTCGGGAGCGTGATTTTTGGAACGAACGTGATCCAGAGGACTTGGAGTGCAAGTCAAGAAGCAATCAAGGCGGCAAGGAGATAGGAGGGCGCTTCCACCCCTCCTGGGCGCGCCCCTGTCTCCTGGGCCCCACGAGCGGCCACCAACGTACTTCTTCCTCCGATATATACCTACGTACCCTGAAAACATCCAGGGAGCAACCGAGCAAACACAATTTCCACCGCCGTAGCCTTCTGTATCCACGAGATCCCATCTTGGAGCCTTCACCGGTGCTCCGCTGGAGGGGGAATCGACCATGGAGGGCTTCTACATCAACACCATAGCCCCTCCGATGAGTTGTGAGTAGTTTACCATAGACCTTCGGGTCCATAGTTATTAGCTAGATGGCTTCTTCTCTCTTTTTGGATCTCAATACAATGTTCTCCCCCTCTCTTGTGGAGATCTATTCGATGTAAACTCTTTTTGCGGTCTGTTTGTCGAGATCCGATGAATTGTGGGTTTATGATCAAGTTTATCTATGAGAAATATTTGAATCTTCTCTGAATTCTTTTATGTATGATTGAGTTATCTTTGCAAGTCTCTTCGAATTATCAGTTTGGTTTGGCCTACTAGATTGATCTTTCTTGCCATGGGAGAAGTGCTTAGCTTTGGGTTCAATCTTGCGGTGTCCTTACCCAGTGACAGAAAGGGTTGCAAGGCACATATTGTGTTGTTGCCATCGAGGATAAAAAGATGGGGTTTATATCATATTGCTTGAGTTTATCCCTCTACATCATGTCATCTTTCTTAATGCGTTACTCTGTTCTTATGAACTTAATACTCTAGATGCATGCTGGATAGCGGTCGATGTGTGGAGTAATAGTAGTAGATGCAGGCAGGAGTCGGTCTACTTGTCACGGACATGATGCCTATATACATGATCATGCCGAGATAATCTCATAATTATTCGCTTTTCTATCAATTGCTCGACAGTAATTTGTTCACCCACCGTAATACTTATGCTATCTTGAGAGAAGCCTCTAGTGAAACCTATGGCCCTCGGGTCTATCTTTTATCATATTAGATTTCAATCTACTTTTATTTGCATCTTTACTTTTTGCATCTATATTATAAAATACCAAAAATATATTTATCTTATCATACTATCTCTATCAGATCTCACTTTCGCACGTGGCCGTGAAGGGATTGACAACCCCTTTATTGCGTTGGTTGTGAGTTCTTTATTTTGTTGTGTAGGTGCGTGGGACTTTTGAGGAGCCTCCTACTGGATTGATACCTTGGTTCTCAAAAACCGAGGGAAATACTTACGCTACTATTGCTGCATCACCCTTTCCTCTTCAAGGAAAACCAATGCAAGCTCAAGACGTAGCAAGAAGGATTTCTGGCGCCGTTGCCGGGGAGGTCTTCGCTCAAGTCAAGACATACCAAGTACCTATCACAAACTCATCTCCCTCGCATTTACATTATTTTCCATTGGCCTCTCTTCTTCCTATCCCCCACTTCACCCTTACCGTTTTATTTGCCCTCTCTTTCCCAATCTCTCTCTCTCTTTTTCGCTTGCCTTTTTCGCTTGCCTTTTTCTGTTTGCTTGTGTGTTGGATTACTTGTTGCCATGGCGCAAGATAATACCAAATTGTGTGATTTCTCCAATACCAATAATAATTTTTTCGTTAGTACTCCGATTGCTCCTCTTAATGATGTTGAGTCTTGTGAAATCAATACTGCTTTGCTGAATCTTGTTATGAAAGATCAATTCGCCGGCCTTCCTAGTGAAGATGCCTCTACTCATCTAAACAACTTTGTTGATTTGTGTGATATGCAAAAGAAGAAAGATATGGATAATGATATTGTTAAATTGAAGTTATTTCCGTTTTCACTTAGAGATCGTGCTAAAGTTTGGTTTTGTCTTTGCCTAAAAATAGTATTGATTCTTGGAACAAGTGCAAAGATGCTTTATCTCTAAGTATTTTCCTCCCGCTAAGATTATCACTCTTAGAAACGATATTATGAATTTTAAACAACTTGATCATGAGCATGTTGCCCAATCTTGGGAAAGAATGAAATTGATGATTCACAATTGCCCTACTCATGGTTTGAATTTATGGATGATCATACAAAAATTTTATGCCGGTTTGAACTTTGCTTCTAGAAATCTTTTAGACTCGGCCGCGGGAGGCACGTTTATGGAAATCACATTAGGAGATGCTACAAAACTTCTGGATAATATTATGGCTAATTATTCTCAATGGCACACTAAAAGATCTTCTAGTAAAAAAAGTGCATGCTATAGAAGAAATCAATGTTTTGAGTGGAAAGATGGATGAACTTATGAAGTTGTTTGCTACTAAAAATACTCCTCTTGATCCCAATGATATGCCTTTGTCTACTTTGATTGAGAATAATAATGAATCTATGGATGTGAATTTTGTTGGTAGGAATAGTTTTGGAAACAATGCTTATAGAGGAAACTTTAATTCTAGACCGTTCCCTAGTAATTCCTTTAATAATTATGGAAATTCCTACAATAATTCTTATGGTAATTTTAATAAGATGCCCTCTGATTCTGAGAATAGTGTGAAATAATTTATGATGTCTCAATAGAATTTTAATGCTTTGCTTGAAGAAAAATTGCTCAAAGTTGATGATTTGGCTAGGAACGTTGATAGACTTTCGCTTGATGTTGATTCTCTTAAACTTAGATCTATTCCTCCTAAGCATTATATCAATGAGTCTCTCAAAGCAATGATAATTTCCATTGATGAGTGCAAGGAAAGAACCGCTAGATTGCGTGCTAAGAAAGATTGCTTTGTAAAGGCGTGTTCTTCTAGTTTCAATGAAAATAATGATGAAGATCTTAAAGTTATTGATGTGTCTCCTATTAGATCTTTGTTTTGCAATATGAATCTTGATAACAATAGGACTGGAGATGAGTCAACTTTAGTTAGAAGGCGTCCCAAGAATTCGGAGTTTTTAGATCTTGATGCTAAATTTGGTAAAAGTGGGATTGGAGAGGTCATAACTTTAAATAGTATTGAACCCACTATCTCGGATTTCAAGGAATTTGATTATGATAATTGTTCTTTAGAAAGTTGTATTTCCTTGTTGCAATGCGTTAATTCTCCTCATGCTTATAGCCAAAATAAAGCTTTTACCAAACATATCGTTGATGCCTTGGTGCAATATTATGATGAAAAACTTAATTTGTAAGTTTCTATACCTAGAAAACTTAATGATGAGTGGGAACCTACTATAAAGATTAAAATTAAAGATCATGAGTGTTTTTCTTTGTGTGATTTGGGTGCTAGTGTTTCCACGATTCCGAAAACTTTATGTGATATTCTAGGTTTCCATGATCTTGATGATTGCTCTTTAAATTTGCACCTTGCGGATTCCACCATTAAAAAGCCAATGGGAAGGATCAATGATGTCGTCATTGTTGCAAATAGAAATTTGGTGCCCGTAGATTTTATCGTTCTTGATATAGATTGCAATCTTTCTTGCCCTATTATTCTTGGTAGACCTTTCCTTAGAATGATTGGTGCGATTATTGATATGAAGGAAGGGAATATTAGATTCCATTTCCGTTAAAGAAAGGCATGGAGCACTTTCCAAGAAAGAAAGTCAAATTACCTTATGAATCTATCATGCGAGCTACCTATGAATCAAGTGCCAAAGATGGCACTACTTAGATCTATCTTCGCTTTTATGCCTAGCTAGGGGCGTTAAACGATAGCGCTAGTTGGGAGGCAACCCATTTTTCTTTGTGTTTTTTGTTTTTGTTCCTGTTTAGTAATAAATTATTCATTTACCTTCTGTTTAGATGTGTTTTTATGTTTTAATTAGTGTTTGTGCCAAGTAGAACCTATAGGATAACCTATGATGACAGTTGATTTGATTCTGCTGAAAAACAGAAACTTTGCGCTCACGAGAAAAAATTCAATAAATCACAGAAACGTGATTTTGCGTTGATTATTTTTTCTGCTAATCAATAAACAAATTTTCCAGGACTTTCTATTTTGGTAGGATTTTTAGAGTTCCAGAAGTTTGCGTTAGTAACAGATTGCTACAGACTGTTCTGGTTTTGACAGATTCTGTTTTTCGTGTGTTGTTTGCTTATTTTGATGCATCTATGGCTAGTATTAAGTGGTATGAACCATAGAGAACTTGGAATACAGTAGGTTTAACACCAATATAAATAAATAATGAGTTCATTACAGTACATTATGTGGTGATTTTGTTTTCTTTCACTAACGGAGCTTATGAGATTTCCTGTTGAGTTTTGTGTTGTGAAGTTTTCAAGTTTTGGGTAAAGCTTCGATGGACTATGGAATAAGGAGTGACAAGAGCCTAAGCTTGGGGATTCCCAAGGCACCCCAAGATATTCAATAATAGCCAAAAGCCTAAGCTTGGGGATGCCCCGGGAAGGCATCCCCTCTTTCATCTTCGTTCATTGGTAACTTTACTTGGAGCTATATTTTTATTCGCCACATGATATGTGTTTTGCTTGGAGCGTCGTGTATTATATTAGTCTTTGCTTTTTAGTTTTCCAAAATCATCCTTTCTGTACACACCTTTTGGGAGAAGCTCACTTGATTGAATTTATTAGAATTTGCTATGTGCTTCATTTATATCTTTTGAGCTTGATAGTTTTTGCTCTAGTGCTTCACTTATATCTTTTAGAGCATGGCGGTGGCTTAATTTTGTAGAAATTGCTAGTCTCTCATGCTTCACTTATATTATTTCGAGAGTCTTTTAGAACAGCATGCTATTTGCTATGGTTATAAAATTGGTCCTAGAATGGTAGGCATTCAAGTTGGGCATAATAAAAACTATCATAGAAAGTGAATTGGATGCTATGATCAATTTGATACTTGATAATTGTTTTGAGATATGGAGGTAGTGATTTTAAAGTTATGCTAGTTTGGTGATTATGAATTTAAATAATGCTTGTGTTGAAGTTAGCAAGTCCCGTAGCATGCACGTATGGTTAAAGTTGTGTAACAAATTTGAAACATGAAGTGTACCTGGCTTGTGCATCCTTATGAGTGGCGGTCGGGGACGAGCGGTGGTCTTTTCCTACAAATCTATCCCTCTAGGAGCATGCGCGTAGTGCTTGGTTTTTGATGACTTCTAAATTTTTGCAATAAGTATATGAGTTCTTTTGACTAATGTTGAGTCCATGGATTATACGCACTTTTACCTTTCCACCATTGCTAGCCTCTTCGGTACCGTGCATTGCCCTTTCTCACTTTGAGAGTTGGTGCAAACTTCGCCGGTGCATCCAAACCCTGTGATACAATACGCTCTATCACACATAAACCTCCTTATATCTTCCTCAAAACAGCCACCATACCTACCTATTATGGCATTTCCATAGCCATTCCGAGATATATTGCCATGCAACTTTCCACCGTTCCGTTTATCATCATGACATACATTACTTTTGTCATATTGCCATTGCATGATCATGTAGTTGACATCATATTTGTGGAAAAGCCACCATGCATAATTTTTCATACATGTCACTCTTGTTCATTGCACCATCCCGGTACACTGTCGGAGGCATTCATATAGAGTCATATCTTGTTCTAGTTTCGAGTTGTAATTCATATGTTATAATCAATGAAAGTGTGACGATCATCAATATTAGAGCATTGCCCAAAAAAAGAAAAAAAGAAAGGCCAAAGAAAAAAAGAAAAAAAGAGAAAAAAAAGAAAAAAAAGAAGAAAATAAATAAAAGGGGCAATGTTACTATCTCTTTTTCCACACTTGTGCTTCAAAGTAGCACCATGTTCTTCATGTAGTGAGTCTCATATCTTGTGCTTCAAAGTAGCACCATGTTTTTCATATAGTGAGTCTTATATGTTGTCACTTTCATACACTAGCGGGAATTTTTCATTATAGAACTTAGCTTGTATATTCCTACGACGGGATTCCTCAAATGCCCCAGGTCTTCGTGAGCAAGCAAGTTGGATGCACACCCACTAGTTTTATTTTGTTGAGCATTCATTTATAGCTCTAGTGAATCCGTTGCATGGCAATCCCTACTCCTCATGTTGACATCAATTGATGGGAATCTCCATAGCCCGTTGATTATCCTTGTCAATGTGAGACTTTCTCCTTTTTTGTCTTCTCCACACAATCCCCATCATCATATTCTATTCCACCCATATTGCTATATCCATGGCTCACGCTCATGTATTGCGTGAGGGTTGAAAAAGTTTGAGATTATTTATGTACGAAACAATTTCTTGGCTTGTCATCGGGGGTGTAGAATTTTGGAACATCTTTGTGTGACGAAAATGAAGCATAGCCTAACTATATGATTTTGTAGGGATGAACTTTCTTTAGCCATGTTATTTTGAGAAGACATGATTGCTTTGATTAGTATGCTTGAAGTGTTACTATTTCTTTTATCAATATGAACTTTTATTTTGAATCATTTGGATCTGAACATTCATGCCACAATAAAGATAAATACATTGAGAAATATGCTAGGTAGCATTCCACATCAAAAATTCTGTTTTTATCATTTACCTACTCGAGGACAAGCAGGAATTAAGCTTGTGGATGCTTGATACGTCTCCAACGTATCCATAATTTTTGATTGTTCCATGCTATTATTTTACCCCTTTTGGATGTTTATGGGCTTTATTTTACACATTTATATTATTTTTGGGACTAACCTACTAACCAAAGGCCCAGCCCGTATTGCTGTTTTTTTGCCTATTTCAGTATTTCGAAGAAAAGGACTATCAAATGGAGTCCAAACGGAATGAAACCTTCGGGAGCGTGATTTTTGGAACGAACGTGATGCAGAGGACTTGGAGTGCAAGTCAAGAAGCAATCAAGGCGGCAAGGAGATAGGAGGGCGCGTCCACCCCTCCTAGGCGCGCCCCCTGTCTCCTGGGCCCCACGAGCGGCCACCGACGTACTTCTTCCTCCTATATATACCTACGTACCCCGAAAACATCCAGGGAGCCACTGAAACACAATTTCCACCGGCGTAACCTTCTGTATCCGCGAGATCCCATCTTGGAGCCTTCGCGGGCACTCCGCCGAAGGGGGAATCAACCACGGAGGGCTTCTACATCAACACCATAGCCCCTCCGATGAGTTGTGAGTAGTTTACCACAGGCCTTAGGGTCCATAGTTATTAGCTAGATGGCTTCTTCTCTCTTTTTGGATCTCAATACAATGCCCCCCCTCTCTTGTGGAGATCTATTTGACGTAAACTCTTTTTGCGGTGTGTTTGTCGAGATATGATGAATTGTTGGTTTATTATCAAGTTTATCTATGAGGAATATTTGAATCTTCTCTGAATTCTTTTATGTATGATTGAGTTATCTTCGCAAGTCTCTTCGAATTATCAGTTTGGTTTGGCCTACTAGATTGATCTTTCTTGCCATGGGAGAAGTGCTTAGCTTTGGGTTCAATCTTGTGGTGTCCTTACCCAGTGACAGAAAGGGTTGCAAGGCACGTATTGTATTGTTGCCATCGAGGATAAAAAGATGGGGTTTATATCATATTGCTTGAGTTTATCCCTCTACATCATGTCATCTTTCTTAATGCGTTACTCTGTTCTTATGAACTTAATACTCTAGATGCATGCTGGATAGCGGTCGATGTGTGGAGTAATAGTAGTAGATGCAGGCAGGAGTCGGTCTACTTGTCACGGACGTGATGCCTATATACATGATCATGCCTAGATAATCTCTTAATTATTCTTTTTTTCTATCAATTGCTCGACAGTAATTTGTTCACCCACCGTAATACTTATGCTATCTTGAGAGAAGCCTCTAGTGAAAGCTATGGCCCCCGGGTCTATCTTTTATCATATTAGCTTTCAATCTACTTTTATTTGCATCTTTACTTTTTGCATCTATATTATAAAATACCAAAAATATATTTATCTTATCATACTATCTCCATCAGATCTCACTTTCGCAAGTGGCTGTGAAGGGATTGACAACCCCTTTATTGCGTTGGTTGCGAGTTCTTTGTTTGTTTGTGTAGGTGCGCGGGACTTTTGAGGAGCCTTCTACTGGATTGATACCTTGGTTCTCAGAAACTGAGGGAAATACTCATGCTACTATTGCTGCATCACCCTTTCCTCTTCAAGGAAAACCAACGCATGCTCAAGACATAGCACAAGCAAGATAAAACATACATAGAATTGTACTAGTTTGCTTCAGTAACTATAATCATGTACTCTAGCAGACTAGCACTAAATTAGAACAGGAAATTGTACTTAATTAAAGATGTGAAGATAAACTAGACTCGTGTGCCAGGTTTACTAGCAAAATACTACTATACTATACTAGATTTTATTGACACGCAGGCACCTAGAAATACACCGGTACCTCTGAACATTGTGCTTCTGCAGTACATATTGCTAGGATATGATGGTTCAATCAAAGAATTTCCGATGAGAAGCTCTCGCAGCCGAGCAAATGTAACGCTATCCCATGGGACCCCTCTGCAAGAATCAGCCCAGAAACGCTGCCAGCGGCTGGACCTGACATTGTTGCACCTCCACCCAACAGATCATAACGCCGGAAAGACCATATTAGACACCACTACCACCAGAGGTTGCTCCATCTCCGCCATAGCATGACATCGACATCACACACCACCGTGACCGGAGCATCCTCCACCCCTGCCATCTGGGGAGAAGAGGACTCAGTCGGAGCGGGAGGGAAAGGATCTCAGCCGGCCTCGGGCAGAGCAAGTAGACGACGACCCCATCCCATCGACGGCGGCAAGGAAAAACGGCGATGGGGCTGGATCTGGTTGGGCAGGGAGCAGCCAGATAGTTGGGGAGGATCCCGTGGTGGAGTAGGCCGGTGGTGGTGTGGCCAAGCCAACAGTCGTGGTGGTGGCGCGACGAGGACCTCAGGGCAGAGCCACGCGGGATGGTCCTCCCCTCCTCCGATCCGCCTATGGAGCATGGTGGCCAGTTAGTGGGGGGCTTCTAATGGTTGGCGTTGAGCGGAGAAGCCCCTCAGATCCAGATCCGTGGGAAGAGTGAGAGGGAGACGCGGGTCGGGTGAGAGAACGAGAGAGCAGTCATGGGTGGTGCGGTGAAGAGAGAGAGGATGTCGGTGGGTGGGCTAGGAAGTTGCCAGATAGTGCGTGTGATGGCTGGATCGTGCGGCCGCGAGCCGGCCGCTCGGTCTCACCAAAAAGTGCGCGTGCACTTTTAAGATTTTGGAAATAAAATAGCACTATACCAAAATAGTGTTGGTCTTAAAATCCACTATATAGTACTTCATCTCTAGCATATGCTGAAAAGGTGGTCATATATGTAAATTTTTTGTTTAAAAACGCTTTTATCTATGTATTTATCCATACTACCCCTATAAAAACATAAAGTGTGGAGATCTAAAACAACACTCTACCCATCTATTGATCTTCCCACAGTCCAGATACACTCACCAAACGGTTTGACCAGGTTGACCTCTCCCAAACCCATGCCAGAATAGCTTACTGGGTATATCATCCACCCACGAGCCTACCATGAGTATAGAATTAGACCCATGCCCAAATCCATTGGGTAACCCAACCCAACAGGCTTCCCATGGGGTCTGACAGCACAACTCTTTGCCGCCTTAGTTATATTATATAATCATCGATACCTTTGCTTCTTTGTTTCGCTAGCCAGTCGACACTATTACGAGCCACCGAGCTAGCCAGATGCATGAGATAGGGCCTATGGCCTAGTAAAGTTGGACCGAATGAAACATGTGAATGGTCGTGTTGTTCTTATGAGCATGGAGAACGCCCAAGGTTGTGTTTGTCCTGCTAGTTGTGGCTTATTTTTTTCTTTTACTTCTACTAGTTATGTTAGCGTATACTAGTATTTTATATGAAGTGTATTTGCATACAAAGAAATACATATATTGACTAATATAACAATTCCAGCCATATGTCAGTTAATCGGGCAACACATTGGGTGACCCATGGGGAAGAAGTTATGCCCATACCCCACCCACAACTAATAAGATTACCCATCGGGCTTACCCATGGGCGAAGATACTGACGCATACCCTACCCATTCGGGTAGGGTGCCCATGCACGCCACCGCCCATGGCTCGGATTGTCGGGTTGACTCCCGCTGAGACGGCACTAATCCCCCAGATGCGTCGCTCCACAAACCCCCAACCTAGCATGAGCGCCAGGCAGCCAGCTGGGGACCAAGTGCTTGGAGCACCAATTTCTCAAACAAAAAAAAAACTGTCAAAAGCACCAGATGCGCCTCTCCACCAAGCCCCAAGCCCTGCGCAAGCGCCACCCCGCCAGCCGGAACCCAACTGCCCGGAGCCTCGCGCAACCGCCGCCTTGATCGCTAAATCGGAGCCCAACCCGCCACTGACCGTGGGCTGCTTCACCACCGACCGCCTCCACCTCACCAGGCAGCAGCGAAGCCCCGCGAGCACTGCCCCACTATCGGATCCCCGCCCGCCACCGACCCCGTGGGCTGCTTCACCATCTTCCCGCCGCCACTTCACCAGCTCCAGACGATGCAACCTCCTAGGTTGATGCTGATGCCGCAGGTTTGACTGATTGGCCACCGTGCGATTTTTTCTGCCAAGGATTCAAAAAGCTGAGCCAACGAGTGGTGGCAACGACAACACTACCAGTCCACGATGGATGACATCACAATACAATAGTACATGGTAATATCATGTCCTCATCATCAGTCTTCTTACATTCGTTTTTTCCTTAAATACGCACGAGTGTGCGTACTATATATATCAAAGAGAGGATGGGGAGAAGAAACCCTTCACGTTGGATGTTACATAGAGTATTACATGAACATCAACTCCACACGGTAAGCACCTAGTGATGATGATATAGACCTAGGGTAGGGTCATAGGACTGACCTATACGTCCTACCCAAGGTCACTACCCTAGAAGTAAAGACGTCTAAGAGACAACAAGGAGTATCAACTAAAGTCGTCGAGTGTAAGTCACTCGACCAGTACCCCTCCCTCCTGGTATCACTCGACCAAGACGAAGCCATTCGACCATACGAGAAACCACTCAACCTATAGAAGGCCAGGAGTCATTCAGGACGGCAGCGGTCAGGCATTCACTCCATAGCCTTCAAGATCATTAATAGCACTTTATAGCTGGCGTTATCACTAATGCCCTACCTTTATGTACATTGAACCCCTGTAACGGAGGTGGGCTAGGGTCCTGGCACACTCTATATAATCCACCCCCTCCTCTGGGACAAGGGTTTGCACCCCCTGTAACACACACACACACACACACACTCATATTCTAGTCGACCGCCTCAGGGCACCGAGACGTAAGGATTTTACCTCTTCCGAGAGGGGCCTGAACTCGTAAACTCTTGCGTACAATCTCACCGAAGCTAGGACCTTGCCTCCTCATACGTACCCCTATACTTACTGTCAGACTTAGTACCACGACAGTTGGCGCCCACCATGGGGCAAAGCGTCTTAGCCACTTCCGGCGAGGTTGCATTTTCTTCGATCTTCATCAACATGGTTTCCGGCGGCAGTTTGGTCATGGGCCGCGAGTTCCAACTCGGCGCGCTCACTTTCATCGCTGACGACTCCGCCTGGCTCCAGGAGACCCCCCTCGATGTCGAGTCCCACCTGATCCATGGTTCATCGCACTTCCGCGCAAGTGCCTGCGGCGTCCACCTTCAGCAGCCGTCGACCCCGTATCAGTCGGTCCTCGTGTCGTCGTTTTACTCTGCTGGACGCCTCCACAAGTGGTCTGGTCGATCACGGCTCCAGCGGTGGGTGAAACACGCGGTGGCTCGTCAGGCATTCACCCCCAAGTCACGGCGATCGAGCCTGACATATTTCACTGCGGTTCAGTCGACCTGTCGACTGATTTCGTAGGCACCTTTTCGGAGAGCGGGAGTTGCGACCCCGTGGCGGAAGTCCTCATGGTCGACCCCATCGCAGCCCACCTGGTTTTCATCGTAGTGGTGGCGACGGTGACGGTGACGGCCCGTCATTCGGCCATGAGGAGTATCAGCCCCAACCTCTCAGCTCGCAGCAGAGGGAGGAGCTGCATCGTCGCGACGTGGAGGATCTCCAGACCCCCATCATAAGGGAAACCGCCGAGGCTCGTGCCTTGGAAGCAGTGCGCCTGGCCATGCTGGCTGAGTCCACTCGTTTGGAGAATCTCCAACATTCTCTCGACGAGTGTGCCCGTCGACTGATCCCCGAGTCTAGTCGGCGTCCACGGCAATTGTTTCCACTGGAAACTCAGGTATTTCGCACACCGATTCAGAATCTTGCAGCTGCTGCGCGTATTGTAGAGCCTATTCAGCCGTCCCATTCAGAGGCTGGAAGAGGTTTGGAACAGATCAAGGCGCTACTCCGAGCTGCAGGAGACCAGAACTCCATCGTGTCCCAGTCGCGGAACAGAATTCACAGCAGATCCGTGAGGGCTGACATTGTTCAGTCGGCACATAGTCCTAGGTCGCCTTTGCGGCGTGAAGATCGTGGTCACCGCCAAGATCGGCACCTGGGAAGAGCTCATGGAGAGTATGATCGTGAGTACGCCCGCGACAACCACCGCCGAGCGCCTTCGCCCCTTCCGAGGGATGGGTCATACACGCCCCGACAGTATGTGATGTCTACTACACAACCTTCTTCTTATAGACGTTGTTGGGCCTGCAAGTGCACATGTTTGTAGGACAGTAGCAAATTTCCCTCAAGTGGATGACCTAAGGTTTATCAATCCGTAGGAGGTGTAGGATGAAGATGGTCTCTCTCAAACAACCCTGCAACCAAATAACAAAGAGTCTCTTATGTCCCCAACACACCCAATACAATGGTAAATTGTATAGGTGCACTAGTTCGGCGAAGAGATGGTGATACAAGTGCAAAATAGATAGTAGATATAGGTTTTTGTAATCTGAAATAATAAAAACAGCAAGGTAACAAGTGTTAAAAGTGAGCGTAAATGGTATTGCAATGATAGGAAACAAGGCCTGGGGTTCATACTTTCACTAGTGCAAGTTCTCTCAACAATAATAACATAGATAGATCATATAACAAGCCCTCAACATGCAACAAAGAGTCACTCCAAAGCCACTAATAGTGGAGGACAAACGTAGAGATTATGGTAGGGTACGAAACCACCTCAAAGTTATTCTTTCGGATCGATCTATAAAAGAGTTCGTACTAGAAGAACACCTTAAGACACAAATCAACCAAAACCCTAATGTCACCTAGATACTCCATTGTCACCTCAAGTATCCGTGGGCATGATTATACGATATGCATCACACAATCTCAGATTCATCCAACCAACATAAAAGTACTTCAAAGAGTGACCCAAAGCTACTACCGGAGAGTCAAGAACGTGTGCCAACCCCTATGCATAGGTTCCCAATTTCACGAAACCCGCAAGTTGATCACCAAAACATACATCAAGTGGATCGCAAGACATACATAAAGTGTTCTCATAAAAGACTCAATCCGATAAGATAACTTCAAAGGGGAAACTCAATTCATCACAAGAGAGTAGAGGGGGAGAAACATCATAAGATCCAACTACAATAGCAAAGCTCGGGATACATCAAGATCGTGCCATAGAGGAACACGAGAGAGAACACGAGAGAGAGAGAGAGAGAGAGAGAGATCAAACACATAGCTACTGGTACATACCTCAGCCCCGAGGGTGAAGTACTCCCTCCTCGTCATGGATAGCACCGGGATGATGAAGATGGCCTCCAATGATGGGATCCCCCTCCGTCAGGGTGCCGTAACAGGGTCCCGATTGGTTTTTGGTGGCTACAGAGGCTTGCGGCGGCGGAACTCCTGATCTATCTTCTGTTCTGGAAGTTTTAGGGTACAAGAGTATATATGGGTGCAGGGGGTACATAGGAGGAGCTACGGGGGCCCCACGAGGCAGGGGGCGCGCCCAGGGGGGCGCCCCCACCCTCGTGGGGAGCCCGTATCTCCCCTGACGTGCACTCCAAGTTCCCTGGGTTGCTTTCCTTCCAAAAATAACTTCTCCAGTCGATTTCGTTCCATTTTGACTCCGTTTGATATTCCTTTTCCTCGAAACACTGAAATAGGCATAAAACAGCAAATCTGGGCTGGGCCTCCGATTAATAGGTTAGTCCCAAAAATAATATAAAAGTGGATAATAAAGCCCAATATTGCCTAAAACAGTAGATAAAGTAGCATGGAGCAATCAAAAATTATAGATACGTTGGAAACGTATCAAGCATCCCCAAGCTTAATTCCTGCTCATCCTCGAGTAGGTAAATGATAAAAAAGAATTTTTGATGCGGAGTGGTACTTTGGCATAATTTCAATGTAAATCTTCTTGATTGTGATATGAATATTCAGATCCGAAAGATTCAAGACAAAAGTTCATATTGACACAAAAATAATAATACTCCAAGCATACTAATCAAAGTAATCATGTCTTCTCAAAATAGCATGGCAAAAGAAAGTTCATCCCTACAAAATCATATAGTTAGGTTATGCTTCATTTTCGTCACACAAAGATGTCCCCAACTTCTCTACCCCCGATGACAAGCCAAGCAATTGTTTCAGACTTAAATAATCTCAAACTTTTTCAACCTTCACGCAATACATGAGCGTGAGCCATGGATATAGCACTATGGATGGAATAGAATATGATGATGGGGATTGTGTGGAGAAGACAAAAAAGGAGAAAGTCTCACATTGACAAGGATAATCAACGGGCTATGGCGATGCCCATCAATTGATGTCAACATGAGGAGTAGGGATTGCCATGCAACGGATGCACTAGAGCCATGAATGCTCAACAAAAGAAAACTAGTGGGTGTGCATCCAACTCTCTTGCTCATGAAGACCTAGGGCATTTGAGGAAGCCCATCGTAGGAATATACAAGCCAAGTTCTATAATGAAAAATTCCCACTAGTATAAAAAGAACAACTTATGAGACTCACTACATGAGAAACAAGGTGCTACTTTGAAGCACAATATATGGGACTCACTACATGAAGAACAAGGTGCTACTTTGAAGCACAATATATGAGACTCACTACATGAAGAACAAGGTGCTACTTTGAAGCATAAGTGTGGAAAAAGAGATAGTAGCATTGCCCTTTTTTCTTTTCCTTTTTTTGGGGCCTTTCTTTTTTTTTCTTTTGGCCTTTCTTCTTCTTTTTTCTTTTTTTTTCTTTTGGGCAATGCTCTAATAATGATGATCATCACACTTCTATTGATTACAACATAAGGATTACAACTCAAGACTTAGAACAAGATATGACTCTATATGAATGCCTCCGTCGGTGTACCGGGATGGTGCAATGAATCAAGAGTGACATGTATGGAAAATAATGCATGGTGGCCTTGCCACAAATACGATGTCAACTTCATGATCATGCAATGGCTATATGACAAAAGTAATGTATGTCATTATGATGATGATGGAAGTTGCATGGAAATATATCTCGGAATGGCTATGGAAATTCCATAATAGGTAGGTATGGTGGCTGTTCTGAGGAAGATATAAAGAGGTTTATGTGTGATAGAGCGTATCGTATCACGGGGTTTGGATGCACCGGCGAAGTTTGCACCAACTCTCAAGGTGAGAAAGGGCAATGCACGGTACTGAAGAGGCTAGCAAAGGCGTAAAGGTGAGAGTGCGTATAATCCATGGACTCAACATTAGTCAAAAGAAATCATATACTTATTGCAAAAATTTAGAAGTCATCAAAAATCAAGTACTATGCGCATGCTCCTAGGGGGATAGATTGGTAGGAAAAGACCATCGCTCGTCCCCGACCGCCACTCATAAGGATGCACAAGCTAGGTACACTTCATGTTTCAAATTTGTTACACAACTTTAACCATACGTGCATGCTACAGGACTTGCAAACTTCAACACAAGCATTTCTCAAATTCATAATCACCCAACTAGCACGACTTTGATATTATCACCTCCATATCTCAAAACAATTATCAAGCATCAAACTTATCTTAGTATTCAATTCACTCAAAAGAAAGTTTCACATATCTTGAATACCAAGTATATTAACATTAAGCAAATTACCATTCTATTAACGACTCTCAAAATAATCTAAGTGAAGCATGAGAGATCAATAGTTTCTTTAAAACAAATCCACCACCGTGCTCTAAAAGATATAAGTGAAGCACTAGAGCAAAAATTATCAAGCTCAAAAGATATAAGTAAAGCACTATGAGCAATAACAAAAACTACTCCGAAAGATATAAGTGAGGGTCAATGAGTAGTCGAATAATTGTGCAACTATGTGAAGACTCTCCCATTTAATAATTTCAGATCTTGATACTTTATTCAAACAGCAAGCAAAGCTAAAGCAAACTACATTGCAAGTATAGCACAACTCATGTGAAGAAGCAAAAACTTAGGCTCAACCGATACTAACCGATGATTGTTGAAGAAGAAAGGTGGGATGCCTACCGGGGCATCCCCAAGCTCAGATGCTTGAGACTTCTTGAAATATTATCTTGGGGTGCCTTGGGCATCCCCAAGCTCGAGCTTTTATGTCTCCTTAATTCCTCTCATATCATGGTTTCTCTTCTTTTTATCAAAAGCTTCATTCACAACAAACTCAACAAGAACTCGTGAGATCGGTTAGTATAAACCAATGCAAAACCTTATCACTTTCTACTGTAACAAATCACTAAAATTATTATTCAACATTGAATACTAAATGTTTCTGTATATTTAATACTCCTATCATCAAATAGAATCATTAAACAAGCAAACATATGCAAACAATGCAAACATAACAGCAATCTGCCAAAACAGTACAGTCTGTAAAGAATGCAAGAGTAACAATACTTCCCTGACTCCAAAAATTATGAACTAAAATTCCCACTGTAATAAATTTATCAGAACTTAATATGCAAAAATATTCAACGTTATACCATTCTCTGACTTTTCTAGGGAATTTTTGCAACAGCGGTAAACTTTCTGTTTTCAAACAGCAACATGTATACTAGCAAAATAAGCATGGCACAGGCTATCCTTGACCTTTTTTATTGAAACTAAATATGCAAAACATTATTATAACTAACAGCAAGCAAAAGCTAACAAAAGAAAATGACACTCCAAGCAAAACACATATCATGTGGTGAATAGAAATATAGCTCCAAGTAAAGTTACCGATGAACGAAGACGAAAGAGGGGATGCCTTCCGGGGCATCCCCAAGCTTAGGCTCTTGGTTTTCCTTGAATATTACCTTGGGGTGCCTTGGGAATCCCCAAGCTTAGGCTCTTGCCACTCCTTATTCCATATTCCATCGAATCTTTACCCAAAACTTGAAAACTTCAACCACACAAAACTCAACACAAAACTCGTAAGCTCCGTTAGTATAAGAAAATAAAACCACCACTTAGGTACTGTAATTAACTCATTCTAAATTCATATTTGTGTTAAACCTACTGTATTTCAACTTCTCTATGGTTTATACCACTTAATACTAGCCATAGATGCATCAAAATAAGCAAACAACACATAGAACACAGAATCTGTCAAAAACAGAACAGTCTGTAGTAATCTGTATCAAACGTATACTTCTGGAACCCCAACAATTATGAAATAAATTGCTGGACCTGAGAAAGTTGTCTATTAATCATCTGAAAAAAGAATCAACCTAAAATCACTCTCCAGTAAAACATGGCAGCTAATCTCGTGAGCACTAAAGTTTCTGTTTTTCACAGCAAGATCATATAAACTTCACCCAAGTCTTCCCAAAGGTTCTACTTAGCACTTTATTGAAACAAAAGCTATAAAACATGATTACTACAGTAGCATAATCATGTGGACACACAAAAACAGTAAGGGTAAATATTGGGTTGTCTCCCAACAAGCGCTTTTCTTTAATGCCTTTCTAGCTAGGCATGATGATGGCAATGATGCTCACATAAAAGATAAGAATTGAAACATAACGGGAGCATCATGAAGCATATGACTAGCACATTTAAGCCTAACCCACTTCCTATGCATAGGGATTTTGTGAGCAAACAAATTATGGGAACAATAATCAACTAGCATAGGAAGGTACAACAAGCATAGCTTCAAGAATTTAAGCACATAGAGAGGAAACTTGATATTATTGCAATTCCTACAAGCATATATTCCTCCCTCATAATAATTTTCAGTAGCATCATGAATGAATTCAACAATATAAACAGAACCTAAAGCATTATTTTCATGATCTACAAGCATAGAAAATTTACTACTCTCCACATAAGCAAATTTCTTCTCATGAAGAGTAGTGGGAGCAAACTCAACAAAATAACTATCATGTGATTGAAAATTAAGATCAAGACGACACGTCTCATGGTTATCATTATTCTTTAAAGCATATGTGTCATCACAATAATCATCATAGATAGGAGGCATGCTTTCATCATAGTAAATTTGCTCATCAAAGCTTGGGGGACAAAAAATATCATCTCCATCAAACATAGCTTCCCCAAGCTTGTGGCTTTGCATATCATTAGCATCAAGGGTATTCAGGGAATTCATACTAACAACATTGAAATCATGCTCATCTTTCACATATTTTATGCCAAGAATTCTATGCAATTCTTCTTCTAGTACTTGAGCACAATTTTCCTTTC
Source organism: Triticum aestivum (assembly GCF_018294505.1). Lineage (NCBI taxonomy): Eukaryota > Viridiplantae > Streptophyta > Magnoliopsida > Poales > Poaceae > Triticum > Triticum aestivum. The sequence goes on along the minus strand of NC_057798.1, from coordinate 713,786,356 downwards.
CATCATACTCACGAAAGATATTGAAAAGGTGAAGAGTATGTGACAAACTTAACTCCATTTTTTTGTAATTTTCTTTTATAAACTAAACTAGTGCTAAAACAAGAAACAAAAAGATTCGATTGCAAGATCTAAAGATATACCTTCAAGCACTCACCTCGCCAAAAAAGAGCTTAGTTGACGGAGTGTGAGTACCCTTTACCTAGCCTCCCTAGCAACGGAGCCAGAAAAGAGCTTGATGTCTACTACACAACCTTCTTCTTGTAGACGTTGTTGGGCCTGCAAGTGCACAGGTTTGTAGGACAGTAGCAAATTTCCCTCAAGTGGATGACCTAAGGTTTATCGATCCATAGGAGGCGTAGGATGAAGATGGTCTCTCTCAAACAACCCTCCAACCAATAACAAAGAGTCTCTTGTGTCCCCAACACACCCAATACAATGGTAAATTGTATAGGTGCACTAGTTCGGCAAAGAGATGGTGATACAAGTGCAAAATAGATAGTAGATATAGGTTTTTGTAATCTGAAATAATAAAAACAGCAAGGTAACAAGTGGTAAAATTTAGCATAAACGGTATTGCAATGATAGGAAACAAGGCCTAGGGCTCATACTTTCACTAGTGCAAGTTCTCCCAACAATAATAACATAGATAGATCATATAACAAGCCCTCAACATGGAACAAAGAGTCACTCCAAAGCCACTAATAGCGGAGAACAAACATAGAGATTATGGTAGGGTACGAAACCACCTCAAAGTTATTCTTTCGAATCGATCTATACAAGAGTTCGTACTAGAATAACACCTTAAGACACAAATCAACCAAAACCCTAATGTCACCTAGATACTCCATTGTCACCTCAAGTATCCGTGGGCATGATTATACGATATGCATCACACAATCTCAGATTCATCCAACCAACATAAAAGTACTTCAAAGAGTGACCCAAAGCTACTACCGGAGAGTCAAGAACGTGTGCCAACCCCTATGCATAGGTTCCCAATTTCACGAAACCCACAAGTTGATCACCAAAACATACATCAAGTGGATCGCAAGACATACATAAAGTGTTCTCATAAAAGACTCAATCCGATAAGATAACTTCAAAGGGGAAACTCAATTCATCACAAAGAGAGTAGAGGGGGAGAAACATCATAAGATCCAACTACAATAGCAAAGCTCGGGATACATCAAGATCGTGCCATAGAGGAACACGAGAGAGAACACGAGAGAGAGAGATCAAACACATAGCTACTGGTACATACCTCAGCCCCGAGGGTGAACTACTCCCTCCTCATCATGGATAGCACCGGGATGATGAATATGGCCTCCGGTGATGGGATCCCCCTCCGGCAGGGTGCCGGAACAGGGTCCCGATTGGTTTTTGGTGGCTACAGAGGCTTGCGGCAGTGGAACTCCCGATCTATCTTCTGTTCTGGAAGTTTTAGGGTACAAGAGTATATATGGGTGCAGGGGGTACATAGGAGGAGCTACGGGGGCCCCACGAGGCAGGGGGCGCGCCCAGGGGGGCGCCCCCACCCTCGTGGGGAGCCCGTATCTCCCCTGACGTGCACTCCAAGTTCCCTGGGTTGCTTTCCTTCCAAAAATAACTTCTCCAGTTGATTTCATTCCGTTTTGACTCCGTCTGATATTCCTTTTCCTCGAAACACTGAAATAGGCATAAAACAGCAAATCTGGGTTGGGCCTCCGGTTAATAGGTTAGTCCCAAAAATAATATAAAAGTGGATAATAAAGCCCAATATTGCCTAAAACAGTAGATAAAGTAGCATGGAGCAATCAAAAATTATAGATACGTTGGAAACGTATCAGTATGATGATAGGCGTTCGTATGGAAATGACCGCAGAGTTCCAGTCGACCCGAGAGAGCCTGGCTTCTATGCAAGGTCAGTCCTTGTGCAGGGTTTGGTCGACCAGAACAGAGCATAGAGAGAAGGGATGGATAGAGACATGCCCAGTGGAAGCAGGGTCCACGTTTCCAGCCCAGAGTGTTTTGGAAGAGCCATCAGAGCCGCTGAGATCCCTCATAACTTCAGATTGGCGACTGGGGTCAGTAAGTTTACAGGAGAATCAAAGCCCAACACTTGGCTTGAAGACTAGCGAGTGGCTGTGGACATTGGTGGCGGCAGCGATGAGGTGGCCATGAAGCACCTCCCTCTGATGCTTGAAGGTTCTGCCAGGGCCTGGCCGAATCAGTTGGCCCCTGGGAGCATTTTGAGTTGGGTTGAGTTGGCTCGAGTGTCTACCAGAACATTTGAGGGCACCTGCAAGGGACCTGCTGGTCTACCGGAGTTGCAACATTGCATGAAGAAACCGAATGAAACCTTGAGAGACTATATCCAGAGATGGATCACTTTGCACCACACAGTGGAGAATGTGTCAGATCACCAAGCAGTCTATGCTACAGAGAGCTCAATCTGAAGTTCGGTCAGACCGGAGATATGTCCCTGACTCGGATGATGGAGATTGCCACCAAGTACGCTAACGGCGAAGAGGAGGACCGACTCTGGAGTGGTAAGAACAAACCAGTCGCCCAGGACACCGGAGGAGGAAATTCCAGTTGGAAGCAGAAGCGAAAGGCTGAGACAGCAGGTCCTGCCGAGGCAGCAGAGTTGAATCAAGGAAAGTTCAAGGGGAATCCCAAAGGGCCTTGGATCCTTAAGAAAGTGAAGGACCAAGCAGGAAATGATGTGATGGATTTTCCGTGTCATATTCACACCAAGAAGGATGAGGAGGGGAACCTGATTCTCCCCAAGCATACGACTCGACAATGTCTACTCTTGATCCAGAGCTTCCGAGAGAGCCAACCCAGTGAAAAGGACAAAGAGTCCGATAAGGAGGAAGATAAAGATGATGATGGCGGTTACCCCAATGTCAATGCCACCTTGGTAATTTTTACTGATCTCGAGAGAAAAAGTCGACTGAAGGTCATTAACATAGAGGTGAACATGGTTGCTCCGGCAACACCAAAGTATTTGAAATGGTAAAAAACGCCCATTACATTCGACCAGTCCGACCACCCACCACACGTTGCTACCCTTGGGAGGCAAGCGCTGGTGGTCGACCCAGTCGTTGGGGGCACCCGACTGACCAAGGTTCTGATGGATGGTGGCAGTGGCCTGAATATCCTATACGCTGAGGCCCTCAAAGGAATGGCCATTCCGATGTCCAAGCTCAGCGAGAGCAACATGCGATTCCATGGAGTCATCCCAGGAAAGAAGGCCGACTCACTTGGTCAGATCACTCTTGACGTGGTTTCCGGTGATGAGAAGAATTACCGCAAGGGAAAGTTGACATTTGAGGTTGTGGATTTCCAAAGTGCCTATCATGCCATTCTGGGCAGACCTGCCTATGCTAGCTTCATGGCTCGACCGTGTTATGTGTACCTCTAGATGAAGATGCCTGGTCCCAGAGGTGTGTTAAGGGTTTTTGGTAACCGTCAAAGAGTAGAAGACTGTCTTCGGGATGGTGCAAAAATAGTAGACGAGCAAATGGCAGTAGTAGAGTTTCAAGAGTACTAGAAAACTGCAGATCCGAGTGATTTGCTGCGTGCCAAGAGGCCTACCTCGGAGTCCGCATTTCAGTCGGCCGGAGAGACCAAGCCAGTCCACGTTCACCAAACTGACCCCAATGCCGCTCTGACCCATATCTCAACGACACTCGACAGCAAATAGGAAGAAGCGCTCATCCAATTCCTCCATGAGAACTGGGACATCTTTGCATGGAAGCCATCTGACATGCCAGGTGTACCCAGGGGACTGGCTGATCACTGTTTGTGAGTCGACCCAAAGGCAAAACCCATTAAGGCGCATCTCTGTTGGTCCACCACGGAGAAGAGAAAGGCAATTGGCAACGAGGTGGCTCGGCTTGTGGCCCTTGAATTCATTCGTGAGATATACCACTCCGAATGGCTCGCCAATGTCGTCATGGTTCCCAAGAAAGATAAATCACTCCGAATGTGTATTGACTTCAAGCACATCAATCGGGCCTGCCCAAAAGATCACTTTCCTCTGCCCCGCATCGACCAGATAGTCGACTCAACTTCGGTTGTGAGCGACTATCCTTCCTGGACGCTTATCCCGGGTACCATCAGATCCGACTGTATGGACCCAATGAGATAAAGACGGCTTTCATCACCCCGTTTGGGTGTTTTTGTTATGTTATTATGCCCTTTGGCCTCAAGAATGCTGGTGCCACATTCATGCACATGATTTAGAAGTGCCTGCTCACTCAAATCAGTCGGAATGTGGAAGCATACATGGATGACATAGTGGTTAAGTCACACAAAGGTTCCGATCTGCTGACTGACTTTGCTGAAACCTTTGCCAACTTAAGAAGGTATGATATAAAGCTCAATCCATCAAAATGCACATTCAGAGTTCCAGGCAGAAAGTTACTCGGTTTTCTCGTTTCTGAACAAGGAATCGACGCGAATCCAGAGAAGATTGGCACAATCCTCCGAATGAAGCACCCAGTGCATGTACATGATGTTCAGAAGCTTGCTGATTGTTTGGCTGCATTGAGCCGATTCATCTCACACCTCGGTGAAAAGGCACTACCTCTTTACCGATTGATGAAGAAGTCTTAAAAGTTCGAGTGGAATGACGAAGCTGAGGCAGCGTTTGAAGAGCTCAAAGCCCTGCTTTCCACCCAGCCGGTGCTTACTGCTTCAGTTAGCAAGGAGCCTTTACTGCTTTACATCGCAGCCACGGGACAAGTTGTTAGCACAGTGCTCACAATCGAGTGGGAAGAAGAAGGCAAAGCCTTCAAAGTTCAGCGCCCTGTGTATTACATTTCAGAAGTCTTAACCCCGTCCAAGCAGAGATACCCTCACTATCAGAAGCTTGTTTATGGGATTTACCTGACCACGAAGAAGGTTGCACACTATTTCTCTGATCACTCAGTTTCAGTCGTCAGCGACGCTCCATTGTCAGAAAATCTGAATAACAGAGATGCAACTAGTCGAGTGGAAAAGTGGGCAACTGAACTTCTTCCTTTAGATATCAAGTTTGATGTAAAGAAGTCCATTAAGTCTCAAGCAATTGCAGATTTCCTCGCAGAGTGGAAAAAACAACAGCAGCCTACTCAAATTCAGTCAGAACATTGGACCATGTTCTTTGACGGATCCAAGATGTTGAATGGCTCTGGTGCAGGAGTGGTTTTAGTGTCCCCATGAGGAGACAAGCTCAGTTATGTCCTCCAGATTCACTTTGATACTTCGAACAATGAAGCCGAGTATGAGGCACTATTGTATTAGTTGCATATGGCCATTTCACTTGGCGTCCGACGCTTGATGGTCTATGGCGACTCAGACTTAGTGGTTAATCAAGTAATGAAGGAATGGGATGTCAGGAGTCCCGCAATGACAGGTTATTGTAATGCAGTGAGAAAGCTAGAGAAATAGTTTGAGGGGTTAGAGCTCCACCACATACCACGAATGAAGAATCAAGCTGCCGATGATCTGGTGAAGATAGGTTCCACTTGGAAGCCTATTCCCAATAACGTGTTCTTGGAGCATCTCCATACCCCGTCAATACAAGAAGATCCCTTCAAGGAAGAGCCCCCGCAACCAATAAGTTCAACCGACCCGACTGAGATTGAGGTTCCAGCCGTGGTCGACTTGATCATGGAAGTCTTGGTGGTCACGCCCGATTCGACAGTACCGTACATCACGTACATTCTCAGGAAGGAGCTCCCAGAGGATGAAGATGCAGCTCGCCAGATAGTCCATCGATCCAAAGCCTTCACAGTGATGAAATGACAGTTTACGGAGAAAGTGTCACAGGAGTGGCTCAGCACTGCATCACCCCAGAAGAAGGTCGAATGATCCTAAAAGATATCCACTCGGGGACCTGTGGTCACCATGCGTCCTCTCGGACCATCATGACCAAAGCATACCGAGCAGGATTCTATTGGACTCGAGCAAATGAGATGGCAAAGGATATAGTCAACAAGTGCGCAGGTTGCCAATTCTATTCCAACATGTCTGCACAAGCCTGCGTCTACCTTGAAGACTATTCCACTCGTCTGGCCATTTGCAGTCTGGGGATTGGATATGGTTGGACCCTTCAAGACCGGCACAAGTGGTTTCACCCATTTTCTTGTAGTAGTCAACATGTTCACCAAGTGGATCGAAGCCAAGCCCATCAAAAACCTTGGCGCAGGCACTACCGTCTGTTTCATCAAGGAGTTGATATTCAGATATGGAGTTCCTCACAGTATTATCACAAATAACGGCTCCAACTTTGATTCTGATGAGTTCAGGGCGTTCTGTGTGTCCCAGGGCACTCAGGTCAACTATGCATCCGTTGCACACCCGCAGTCGAATGGAAAAGCGGAAAGGGCGAATGGTTTGATCCTTCAAGGGTTAAAACCCCCGCTGATGCGCGACCTTAAGCACGCTGCTGGAGCTTGGGTGAATGAATTACCGTCTGTCCTATGGGGGCTGAGAACGACGCCGAACCGGTCAACTGACCGAACCCCTTTCTTCTTGGTTTACGGCACCGAGGTTGTGCTTCCGAGTGACTTGCTGCACAATGCCCCCCCCAAGTGGAACTCTTCTCAGAAGCTGAAGCAGAACAAGCACGCGAAGATGCGGTCGATCTCCTAGAGGAAGAATGCAAGTTGGCTTTGATTCGGTCGACCATCTATCAGCAAGATCCGCGTCGATTACATGCCTGAAACATCAGAGGTCGAGCATTTCAGGAAGGAGACCTTGTGCTCCTAGTGGATCAGAAACAGCCTCACAAGCTTGCTCCGGCCTGGGAAGGTCCCTTCATCATCACCAAGGTGCTTCACAATGGAGCGTACCACATCTACAACGTAGACAAGAACATGGACGAGCCACGTGCATGGAACGAAGAGCTGCTTCGTCCTTTCTATACCTAAAATCACTCGACCCGACGATTTGTAATAAAAGTACTTCAGTTTGCTTTCCAAAGACAAGATTTTTTACAGTATCTTAATGATTGATTCCCCATAATCATTTGTGTCTGAATCCGCCAGTGGGTGGCTTAGCCGCGAACCTGATTCGCCTAAGTTAAAAAACATTCCGAGTGAGAGCAACCCTCCCACTCGAAGGCTTAGCTGCGAACCTGATTCGCCTAAGTTATAAAACATTCCGAGTGAGAGCAACCCTCCCACTCGGAGGCTCCACTGTGACCCCGTACTCGCCTAAGTTAAAAAACATTTCGAGTGGAGAGCAATCCTCCCACTCGGAGGCTTAGCTGTGACCCTGTACTCGCCTAAGTTAAAAAACATTCTGAGTTGAGAGCAATCCTCCCACTTGGAGGCTTAGCTGCAATCCCGTACTCGCCTAAGTTAAAAAACATTCTGAGTGGAGAACAATCCTCCCACTCGGAGGCTTAGCTGCGACCCCGTACTCGCCTAAGTTAAAAACCATTCCGAGTGGAGAGCAATCCTCCCACTCGGAGGCTTAGCTGCGACCCCGTACTTGCCTAAGTTAAAAAACATTTCGAGAGGAGAGCAATCCTCCCACTCGGAGGCTTAGCTGCGACCCCGTACTCGCCTAAGTTAAAAAACATTCCGAGTGGACAGCAATCCTCCCACTCGGGGGCTTAGCTGGAACCCCGTACTCGCCTAAGTTAAAAAATATTCTGAGTGGAGAGCAATCCTCCCACTCGGAGGCTTAGCTGCGACCCCGTACTCGCCTAAGTTAAAAAACATTCCGAGTGGAGAGCAATCCTCCCACTCGGAGGCTTAGCTGCGACCCCGTACTCGCCTAAGTTAAAAAACATTCTGAGTGGAGAGCAATCCTCCCACTCAGGGGCTTAGCTGTGACCCCGTACTCCCCTAAGTTAAAAAACATTCCGAGTGGAGAGCAATCCTCCCACTCTGAGGGTTAGCTGCGACCCCGTACTCACCTAAGTTAAAAAACATTCCAAGTGGAGAGCAATCCTCCCACTCGGGGGCTTAGCTGCGACCCCGTACTCACCTAAGTTAAAAAACATTCTAAATGGAGAGAAATCCTCCCACTCGGGGGCTTAGCTGCGACCCCGTACTCGCCTAAGTTAAAAACATTCCGAGTGAGAGCAATCCTCCCACTCAGAGGCTTAGTTGCGAACACGTACTCGCCTAAGTTAAAAAACATCCCGGGTGGAGAGCAATTCTCCCACTCGGAGGCTTAGCTGCGACCCCGTACTCGCCTAAGTTAATAAAGAACGCTACATCTAAGCTGCAGCACAAGTACAATGTATGCTCCATCCCGATCCGCAAGGACGACGAGGTGTCGACTGAACACCACGTCTGAGCTGCGTCACAAGTACAATGTACGCTCCATCCCGATCCGCAAGGTCGACAAGATGTCGACTGAACACATCTTCAAACCCACTCGACAAAAGGTGAAAAGATCAAGTTCACTCGGAATCGAAAGACATTCAGGAGCAAGAAAAGCAAAAGCCATGATATTCAAGGAAAACCAAGTTCACATAAATCCCGCAAAAGTTCAAAACCGCAACGGGCAGAAGTACTCAGGCATCAAGCCTGAAAGAGTTTAATGGTTACATAACCACTCGGCATTCCGAGGCAAATGAAAGTGGTGCATAATGTTTTGTTCACTCGGCGGGATGTGATAGCCAGGATTTTGCCTTCTCTCTCTTTATGGACTTGCCTTCTCTCTCTTTCCAGACTTGGTTTTTATCATGGTTTTTGCCCTGATTTGAATTGAAGTTTGAATCATTTCAAATGGACTTGGCACTTGGGCCTATCCTTGACTTTCACCCAAGTGACCTATCTTCTTTATTCCTCTGATCAATCCTCAAAATAGTCAAATGGATATTTTTCATAAAAGAAAACTATTCATTTCTCTCTCTGAAACTCACTTCAGAAGCTTGTGCTCCAAAGCAACCTCAATTTTTCTTGCTCAGAAAAATCTGAGATAAATCCTAAATATTCTTAGAACCATGGAACAACTTCCCATGCAAAAATATTGCATCACTTTTCAAAATATTTTTGCTGTTGAAAATCTTTTCACTTCTAGACCAGAAATGCACTTTGTACAACAAGTACATTTTTCCTTCAGCTTTTAGCCTTGATCTTTCTTGAGCTTAAACAACCTTCTAAGAAAACCTAAACCCCAGGAGATCAGCCCTAATGACCTTCTAGAAGGTGGCCAAACTTGGCGGCCATGTTTCTGGACATAAACTTGTCAGCTTAGTGAAGTCAAATCTGGTCGGCTTGGGCATGAAACATCAACTCCCCTAGACCTAACACTGCACGGTCGAGTGTGTAGACAAGATTTGGCCGCTCTTTGGCGTCGTTTTGACCATGCTAGCCTGGTGACCGCGCATGGACACGGCGCCTGGCATGCGTCTCGACGTGCTCTGGCTGGTGCCTTGCGCTCTGTTTCACGTGTGCTCGTTCCATCGCTTGCCGCCGACTGCCACACCGCGCCACAAGCCCCGACCCATCACCATTGACTGCTCCCTGGCGCTCGCCGACGCCGGAGCCTCCGTAGCAAGCACGGGCGCATCGCGGCCAAAAGGCCACAGTGCGCGTGTGCACTTCTCCGCTTACCCAACCGCCTCCTGTGCTCGTCGCGAGCGTGTGCAAGCTTCTGCGTTGACGCTGAGTGTTTGCCCCCTCTCGTTGGAGCTTCTTATTGCTATTCACCGTGTGTCCTGAGAGCTCCGGCGGTGACACGTCCCCCCCCTTCGCTCTGACTATATATAACACTCCCCTCCTCGATTTCTAGCCACGCACCACTCCGCACCACCTCCACGAACACGTAGACGAGTAGAAGCCCGATCGGGCAGGCCTCTGTCCGTCGCTCCGACCAGAGAACTCCCGTGATCCCTACAGTCCAGACGCCGTGCTCTGGTGCCTCTCGAGCTGAAGCAGCTGCTTGGGCGGGGCATTGGGGGTCTGCTGGTGCTGCCTGGACCCCGCTGAGCCCTCGGAGCCGCCTCTAGCTGTTGTCTTCAACCTCTCCGGCAAAACCCGTCCGCCACCAAAGCTTGCGAGCTCAACTACGAGCAACTCCGTCCACCTCTCGCCAAGCCTCGGGTACGGGTAGGTGCACCTTGAGCCCTGCTTCAATCCTATCCCTCTAGCCTAGCCCCAAACCCTCTCGTCACCGGCGTGAGCTCCAGCGAAGGCCCGCCTCTCTCTGATCTTGTCCCCACTCTCTCTCTCTTGATGCACGGTATCCACCTCTCGGTCTCACCACTCGCGCCAGAAGCGGTACGAGTGGAGGCGTATTTCTGTTATACGCCTTCGACGTCACCCCCAGGATTTTTGTTTAATTCAAATTTTATTCAGAAATTTGACTGAACTTTGACCAGCCACCATTTCTAAACCAGAAGTCCAAATGATTTGATTCTTTTTGCATTGTCTTTGTTTCAGAAAGCTCTAGCAGCACACCGGAAGGTGGATTTTTCCTTGCTGTCTAGAATTTCTGGTGATTTTCAGAATGTGTTTTGATAATTCTTTTTGTGGTTTAAATTCCTTTTCAGAAGGAGAAGCTTGTCTTGAAGCAAACCAAGAGGGGTGTGATCCTCCTCTACACTAAGGGAAGCCACACCAGCATTTGGATGGTGTTATTTCAATATCTATGATTTTCTACTTGAATATGAGTTATTATTTGCATTTAAAATTTGATAAATAACTTTGGTTAATTTCTAGTTAATTTACCATGCTTGATATGCTTGTTTTAGTTACTGGTTGAATACATGAGCTTGTTTGGCTAAGTAGAGTAATATTTTGCACTATGAATATTGCTATGGAAATGAATGATGCTTATTTTACTAGTGATGGTTTTATTTAAATAAAGAACTAATAAAAATATTGTTGGATTATAAAAATGAGTTATAACCAGAGAAGTTTGGTTCTTAGTATTGCAAGATGCATATGTTGTTAAGTTTGATCCATGAATAGGAGTTGTTTGCTTTGCATGACGAGTAGTTGCATGATTCTTTTTGGGGTATATCATGTTGATGATAAAAAGTTTTAATCAAAGCTAAACTTGATTAAGTTCAACGTGAATATGATGTTTTGCTTCCCAAAACAATTTTCCTTGCTCGATTTTGGGAAAGCACATGCTGGTACAATCTCCGGGATCCCTACTCAGAAGCAATCTCGTCTGCCGAAATTTGGAAATTGACATCAAGGGCGTCAAGTTTCCAACCTCGTTGATAATCATTGATTCCAAAAAATTGGACGTCATTCTAGGCATGAATTCGTTAACTCAATATCAAGTCTGCATTAGCTGTGCGACCAGAGAAGTTACCCTGAAAAATATGGAAGGTCGCACCACAAGTTTTTATGTCCACAGGCGCATACCCACGAAAGATATGGTTTTCATAGCAGTGGCCGAAGAAGTGGATTTAATTCCTGTGGTCAGTGAATATCCAGACATCTTTCCTGAAGAATTACCTAGCATGCCACCAGACCGAGAATTGGAGTTTGCAATTTACTTGGTGCCCGGAACCACTCCGATACATAAGAAATATTATCGGATGCCTTCCTCAGAATTGGTGGAATTGAAGAAACAACTAGATGAGATGCTGCAGAAAGGATACATTCGTCCAAGCTCTTCACCATGGGGATCACCAGCAATCTTCTTGGACAAAAAAGGATGGCAGTCTACGAATGTGTGTAGACTACCGACAGCTGAGTGACGTCACCATCAAAAACAAGTTCCACTGCCGAGGATTGACGATCTGTTTGATCAACTTAGTGGGGCCAAAGTATTCTCAAAAATTCATTTGAGGACTAGATATCATCAGCTCAAGTAAAGAAGGAAGATATTCCTAAGGCTGCATTCACCACTCGATACGGTCTTTATGAGTACACCGTTATGTCTTTCGGCCTCACCAACGCTCCTGCATTCTTTATGCATATGATGAACAAGGTTTTTATGGACTTCTTGGATAAATTTGTGGTGGTATTCATTGATGACATCCTCATTTACTCCAAGAGCAAGGATGAACACAAGGAGCATCTTCGGGCAGTTCTGCAAAGGCTTCACGACCATCGGCTTTATGCCAAATTCAGCAAATGTGAGTTCTGGCTCCAACAAGTGGGATTCCTCGGGCATATCCTCTCGGCAGAAGGAATCTCAGTGGACCCCGACAAGGTAAAGGATGTACTTGATTGGTCCGCACCCACCACAGTCTCAGAAATCCGGAGTTTCCTTGGACTAGCCGGATATTATCGCCGTTTTATCAAGGCTTCTCGAAGATCACCAAGCCTGTGACTGAGCTTCTAAAGAAGGATAAGAAGTTCGTATGGACTGAGGAATGCGAACAGAGTTTCAACGAGTTAAAAACCAGGCAGACATCTGCACCAGTATTGACTCTTCTAGACATCTACCACAGTTTTGATGTCTACTATGACGCATCCAGAAGGGGACTGTGGTGTGTACTCATGCAAGATGGAAAAGTGGTGGCATATGCATCTCGGCAACTAGGGCAACACGAAGGAAACTACCCTAGACATGATTTGGAATTGGCCGCGGTGGTGCACGCTTTGAATATTTGGAGACACTATCTGATTGGAAAAAGGTGCGAGATATTCACCGATCATAAGAGTCTCAAGTATATATTCACCCAACCCGATTTGAACCTTCGTCAGCCAAGATGGCTCGAATTGGTTAAGGACTATGATCTCGGGATAAATTATCACCCAGGCAAAGCTAATGTGGTGGCTGATGCCCTCAGCCGCAAACCAACCAACCTTAATGCTCTAATGGATTCCTTGCCTCCTGAGCTTTATGAAGAAATCATGCAGCTCAATTTGGTAATCACCGACGCCCGTCTTGCCAATATATTGGAAGTTTCCCCTACTCTCGAAGAAGAAATCTGCAGTGCTCAAGCGAATGATGAGAGGTTAAAAAGATATGTTCAGAAGATGCACCAAGGGTGTGCACCAGACTTCTCTATGGATCAGCAAGGTTCGCTAAGGTTCCGAGGAAGACTTTGCGTACCCAACCAAGAAAGTCTGAAGAAGAAGATATTGGCAGAAGCGCATGAAGCACCATACTCAATTCATCCCGGTGGTACCAAAATGTATGAGGACCTTCGTCAGGTATTTTGGTGGGATGGAATGAAGAAAGACATCGCATACTTTGTGGCCTGTTGCGACGTATGCAATAAGGTAAAGGCGGAACACCAAAAGCCCGCTAGAATCCTCCAACCTCTTCCAGTATCCCAATGGAAATGGGATGATATCTGCATGGGCTTCATCACTGGACTACTAAGGTCTCATCGAGGAAACGCCGCAATATGGGTCATAGTGGACACCTTAACCAAGGTGGCACACTTTCTCCCTATCCGGACCACATACCGTGCAAATCAACTCGCACAGCTGTATGTGTCAAGAATCGTCAGTCTGCACGAAGTACCCAAGACTATCACCTCCGACATGGGATCTCTCTTCACCTCCGCATTTTGGTCCCGACTACATCAAGCCTTGGGGACCGCTTTGAAATACAACACGGCCTATCATCCTCAGACAGATGGACAGACTGAACGAGTAAATCAAATACTCGGAGGTATGCTCAGGGCATGTACATTGGCCCAAGGAACCAAGTGGGAAGACTGCCTACCCTACGCCAAGTTTTCCTATAACAACAGTTTCCAGCCCAGCTTAAAGATGTCACCCTATGAAGCCATGTATGGCCGAAAATGCCGCACTCCATTAAACTGGTCTCAAACCGTAGACAGCCGCATTTTCAGAACTTATTTAATGCTTGAAGCAGAGAAGCAAGTCAAGGAAATCCGCGATAGACTAAAATTGGCCAAATCTCGACAGAAGAGCTACTATGATGCTAAACATCGTTAGATCAGCTTCGACCCCGGAGAACACGTATATCTCCGAGTTACCCCTATGAAAGGAGTCACAAGGTTTCAGACCAGCGGAAAATTGGCACCCAGATATATCGGTCCATTCCCCGTCGTGGCCAGAGTCGGAACAGTTGCATATGAGTGGGAACTGCCACCAGAACTGTCATAAGTACACAACGTGTTTCACATCTCACAGCTAAGAAGATGTATCTCGCCACCAGAAAAAAGGACTGATATGGCAGAGATAGAATTGGCTAAGGATTTGACTTATGAGGAAAAGCCAATTAGAATATTGGATAAGACAGAAAGGGTCACTCGCAGCCAAGAAATAAGGTTTTACAAGGTTCAGTGGGAGCACCACACCGAAGAGGAAGCGACCTGGGAAAGAGAGAAATTTTTAAGGACTGCATACCCAGACTGGTTTCCCCAAGCAACCGAATCTCGAGGACGAGATTCATTTTAAGTGGGGGAGGTTTGTGACAGCCTGGATTTTGCCTTCTCTCTCTTTCCGGACTTTTCTTCTCTCTCTTTCCGGACTTGGTTTTTATCTGGTTTTTGCCCTGATTTGAATTGAAGTTTGAATCATCTCAAATGGACTTGGCACTTGGGCATATCCTTGACTTTCACCCAAGTGACCTATCATCTTTATTCCTCTGATCAATCCTCAAAATAATCAAATGAATATTTTTCACAAAAGAAAAATATTCATTTCTCTCTCTGAAACTCACTTCAGAAGCTTGTGCTCCAAAGCAACCTATATTTTTCTTGCTCAGAAAAATCTGAGATAAATCCTAAATATTCTTAGAACCATGGCACAACTAAATATTGCATCACTTTTTGCAATATTTTTTCTATAGAAAATCTTTTTACTTCTGGACCAGAAATGCACTTTGTACAACAAGTACATTTTTCCTTGAGCTTTTAGCCTTGATCTTTATTGAGCTTAAACACCCTCCTAAGAAACCCTAAAACCCAGGAGATCGGCCCTAATGGCCTTCTAGAAGGTGGACAAACTTGGGGCCAAGTTTTTGGACAAAAAATTGTCAGCTTAGTGAAGTCAAATCTGGTGGGCCTCCGCATGAAACATCAACTCCCCTAAACCTAACACTGCACGGTCGAGCACCTAGACAAGGTTTGGCCGCTCCTGGGTGTCGTTTTGACCATGCCAGCCTAGTGACCGCACGTGGACACGGCGCCTGGCATGCGTCTCGATGCGCTCTGGCTAGCACCTTGCGCTCTATTTCGCGCGTGCTTGTTCCAGCACTCGCCGCCGACTGCCACACCGCGCCACAAGCCCCTACCCATCACCATTGACCGCTCACTGGCGCTCACCGATGCCGGAGCCGCCGCAGCAAGCACGGGCGCGTCGCGGCCAAAAGGCCATAGTGCGCGCGTGCACTAGTCCGCTTCCCCAACCGCCTCCTGTGCTCGTCCGCGAGAATGGGCAAGCTTCTGCGTTGACGCTGAGAGTTTGCCCCCTCTCGTTGGAGCTTCTCGTCGTCGTTCGCCGCGTGTCCCAAGAGCTCCAGCAACGACACGTCCCCCCCTTCGCTCTGGCTATATATAGAGCTCCCCTCCTTGATTTCTAGCCACACACCACTCCACACCACCTCCACAAACACGTAGACGAGTAGAAGCCCGGTCGGGCAGGCCTCTGGCTGTTGCCCCGACCAGAGGACTCCAGTGATCCCTGTAGTCCAGCCGCCACGCTCCGGTGCCTCTCGAGCTCAAGCAGCTGCTTGGGTGGGGCATTGGGGGTCTGCTGGTGCTGCCTGGACCCCGCTGAGCCCTCGGAGCCGCCTCTAGCTGTTGTCTTCAACCTCTCCGACGAAATCCGTCCGCCACCGAAGCTTGCGAGCTCAACTGCGAGCAGCTCCTTCCACCTCTCACCAAGCCTCGGGTATGGGCAGGTGCGTCTCGAGCACCGCTTCAATCCTATCCATCTAGCCTAGCGCCAAACCCCCTCGTCGCCGGCGTGAGCTCCTGTGAAGCCCCGCCTCTCTCTGATCTCGCCCCCTCTCCCACTCTCCTGGCGCGCGGGACCCACCTGTCAGTCTCACCACTCACGCCCGAAGCGGTATGAGTGGCGGCGTATTTCTGTTATACGCCTTCAATGTCACCCCCCAGGATTTCTGTTTAAATCAAATTTTATTTAGAAATTTGACTGAACGTTGACCAGCCACCATTTCTAAACCATAAGTCCAAATGATTTGATTGTTTTTGCATTGTCTTTGTTTCAGAAAGCTCTAGCAGCACACCAGAAGGTGGATTTTTCCTTGCTGTCTAAAATTTCTGGTGATTTTCAGAATGTGTTTTGATAATTCTTTTTGTGGTTTAAATTCTTTTTCAGAAGGAGAAGCTTGTCTTGAAGCAAACCAAGAGGGGTGGGATCCTCCTCTACACTAAGGCAAGCCACACCAGCATTTGGATGGTCTTATTTCAATATCTATGATTTTCTACTTGAATATGAGTTATTATTTGCATTTAAAATTTGATAAATAACTTTTGTTAATTTCTAGTTACTTTACCAAGCTTGATATACTTGTTTTAGTTACTGCTTGAATGCATGAGCTTGTCTGGCTAAGTAGAGTAATATTTTGCACTATGAATAATGCTATGGAAATTAATGATGGTTATTTTACTAGTGATAGTTTTATTTAAATAAAGAACTAATAAAAATATTGCTGGATTATACAAATGAGTTATAACGAGATAAGTTTGGTTCTTAGTATTGTAAGATGCATATGTTGTTAAGTTTTGATCCATGAATATGAGTTGCTTGCTTTGCATGACGAGTAGTTGCATGATTCTTTTTGGGGTATATCATGTTGATGATAAAAAGTTTTTATCAAAGCTAAACTTGATTAAGTTCGACGTGAATATGATGTTGATCACATCATGGTGCCACTGAATCGGGTTTTAATTCAGTGCGACCACATTTACCTTATGAGAAGGTCTTGATTCGGTCCTTTGTTGTGGCTCTCACTGGTGCCTCCCGCGAGGGAAGGTTATGGGCATGCATACCCTGGCCCGGTAGGCAGGCATAACATTGTGTGCTCGTTTTTGTTTTTATGGTACCTTGTCCCCGTTTGGGACCGTTTTGCCACGACGGTGGCCGTTGGTGTCTTTGGTAGACACGGGGCCACCCAAGACCTAGCCCTGACGGGGAGTTGGTCGGAGTGGCCGGGGAGAGTGCATGACAAAGGGAGGATTTCGTCAGAATGCTTTGGTCCACCCGAATGGGAATGCGAGGCCAGGTATTCTGTAGTGTGGGTAAAGTGCGCTACCTCTGCAGAGTGTAAATAATCTATCGATAGCCGTGTCCTTGGTTGTGGGCATAACTCAGAAGTAAGTCACACCATGGATCAACTTTTCTAATAATCTTGCAAACTAAGTGAGTGCTATGATGCATTGGTTTGTGACAAAAGCATGAACACTTGGGGTGTTCATGAGTGATTGGTTTCAGGTGTGACCCAGGTACGGTCACCGTTTGGTTATGAGGTAACCGTCTGGTAAGCGAGTCCATGGGACTCATTGCATGAAACGTCTGTTTTCCTTCGGTAGTAGTTTTGCATTGAATTAATCTGATTAAAAATCATGATCTTTTTTTTTCATCATGCTTATGTTTGTTGTGAGCTTGCACGTACATTCAATGTACTGACCTGGCATGTTATGCCAGATTTCAAGCAAGTCAGTCCGCATCGGAGCGCATCTCGTGTCTAGGTCGTGTTCACGTTGGTGTCACTGTGCTATGGAGTTCCACTATGTCGTCCTTCCGTTGCCGCGTAGCTCGTGTGATCGAGGCCCCGTCATGTTCATTAAATAATGTACATACTGTACAACAGCACCGTGTGTGCCGCTTGGCCTCGAATCTTGATGTAATATTAGACCTATGTAATCCGCTAGCATCAATAAGGCGGTTGTTTCTGTACCATGTTGTTGTGTATTGCCAGAAGACTTGATCTCTGGGCTGGCAATGCAAGGTAAACCGGTTGCTCTGAGCCGGGGTGCCACCCGGGAGAAGGACTTGCTGGATCACAAAGCTTTCAAGGTCGATGTTGTCTGCGATGCGAGTGGCGGCGTCAAGGAAAGTGTCCATAAAGGACTGGAAACTGAGCTTTTTGGTGTTGCCAACCTTGAGGGCCGCCAGCTTGTCTTCTCTGACATCCTTGCTGTGCACTCGGACCAATGACAGAGCGACGTCCGCGCCACAACAAGCAGACGACTTCTTCCATTCCTGCACTCGACCAGGGATTTGATTTAGTCAAGTCATCACAGACTTGAGATCCTGTGAGAGTTCCGCCTGAGGCCAGAGTTCAGCATCAATCCGTGTTATTGCAACCTTCAGTCGAGCGAGATAATCCAAAGCATTGTCCAGGCAAGACTCCAACCGCAACACATTCATTGCAATGTCATCTTTGACAGGAGAGTTTATGGGGTCAAGACCCGTCTTGACCCGCCCAGTTTCTGCTTTGAAGTCTTAACAAAGTTCTGCACTGTCGGAAAAGTAGTGAGTCGACAGTTTAGCAAGAAGTGTCAATCGACATCAACAAAATCAGTCGAACAGGAGGAAATACCTTCAAGCTTCAAGACCAACTTTGCAGAAGCTGCCCCAGATAAGACTCCAATTCGCCCTTCTTAGCCTTGAGACTCCCAACTTCATCAGTCAAGCTTTCCTTGTCCTTCTTCAGTCGCGCAACTTCCTGGTTGGCTTCAGAAACGGCGGTCTTCAACTTGGAGTTGTCCTCTTCCAACTTGTTGACTGTGGCCAACTTCTTGTCCACAAGTGATGTTTTTTCTCGCGCCTCCTTCTGGGCCGTAGCAACATCCTGATCCTTCTTCTCCAGTGCCTGCTTCATTTTCTCTAAAGAAATAGCATTCTTCAGACGAGCTTGAAGTTGACAGTTTTCACTATGTACATCTGTTCGAGTGGAATCACTCGATTCAAAGAGACTAAAAAAGAGGGAGAGAGTCATAAGGTGGACAGTCGACGAGTGGTTACCTCCCACGATAGCCGCTTTGTCCTGAGCCTTCTTGAGGTTCTTGTTGGCCAGTTCCAGATCAAGGTTGAGGCTGACCTGCTTCTTCTTCAGGTCAGAAAATTGGGCTCCAAGATCACGAGACTTCTGCACTCAGAAAATAAGATATGTCAGTCGATGGAAACAAAAGTCAATCACAGCAAAAGTTGCTCTAAGAGTACCGCTGACTCAAACATTCAATAGTAGTCTCGGGGACTACACCCAGTGGGTGCACTTGGCGTGCCCCCACTGGTCCGGTTTTATACTCGGCATGGTCTGCCCAGCATGAGCAAAAAAAAAGAGAGAGATATTCTCAGACCCCAGCCGACTACCAGCAGTCGATCGCGGTATCGGGAACTACACCCAGTGGGTGCACTCTGCGTGTCCCCACTGGTTCAGAAAAACACTTGACTCAACCTAGTCGACTTAAGTCAGAAACACCCTAGTGCGTGATTGGATGCGAAATGCAGACCCATGATAGATGCACATAATAGGTTCCAGAACGCTCATCCAAGGAAACCGTATGGAAAGTGAAGCAGCAGTGGCAACTATCACTACTCAAGAGACCAGTCAGAAACCAACTAACCTTGACGTTGACTTGCAGAGCGGTGCTGGCATTGTAAGCAACCTAACTGGCCTCATGCACCACATTCATCTGCTCCATCACGAGGTTTGCCTGGAGAAGGGCCTCCCTGGCGGCACTCGGCGTGTCGTCTGGAGTCTGGTATGCGGTGAAGAGCGACGATGGAAGTACAGTCGGAGCAGTCACAGGGTCGGAGGCATGAAGTTGTAATGGAGCGACACAAGCCTGAGCAGTCAACCCCGATGGACGGTCAGTCGACAGTGGATTGGCAAAGGTAACATTGGTCTGAGCCAGATCTTCGGATCGCTGGACCACTGTCTCAAGCACCGATGTCGACTGAGGCACCTGACCCTCGGTCGTTTTCTTGCTTGAAGCACTGCCCCTCCTTCTCCTCTCTCTCAGAGGCACTTCTTCTTCATCATCCGGAAGCTCAATAACATCCCGCGAAGCTGCAACAAAAGCAATCTTATGAGTTCAATCGACCAACAACCCAGTTGGCAGAATAAATTCAAGTTGGAAAGAGCGTACCAGCTTTGGAAGTGGCCGCATCATCAGCCTCCTCATCACCTGGGGCCTTGTCAACGTCCATATCAATCGCAGAAGTTGCAGTGCTGAAAAAGTTCATAACCCACTCGGTCAGAGCAGAAGTATGAGTCGGTAGAAGAAAACGCAGAAAGATAGAGCACTCACCTAGAGGCAACAGAAACGTCCATCTTGATCTTGGGCAAGGTCTTCCGAGCCTTCGAAGGGCCGACCTTGGGCTGCTTGGCGACCTTCTCCACCGGCTCCGGAGTTGAAGTCCGAGTGCGCTTCTGTGCTTGAGTACTCAGGGCCACGATCTTGATGCACCCGCCCGCCAGATCTTCGAGTTGCTTGGATCGACGCTCTGAGCGAGGTGGTGAGTCGACTACCTCTTCATCGTCTGATTCATCACTGTCTTCCTCATTGTCATCTTCTGGAGATTGCCAGTCACCGCTCTCTTCTGGCTGTCCTCCCCCTCCTGGTCTTGTGATAACCCACAAGTATAGGAGATCAATTGTAGCCTCTTTCGATAAGTAAGAGTGTCGAACCCAATGAGGAGCTAAAGGTAAAACAAATATTCCCTCAAGTTCTATCGACCACCGATACAACTCTACGCACGCTTAATGTTCGCTTTACCTAGAACACGTATGAAACTAGAAGTACTTTGTAGCTTTGATAGGATAGGTTTGCAAGAATATAAAGAGCACGTAAATAAAAACTAGGGTCTGTTTAGGTAAAGAAGCAATAAAGTTAGTATAGCGAGTGTGGAAAAGTGGTGGTAGGAGTTGTGAAATTGTCCCTAAGCAATTGACTACTTTACAAGACCGATAACAAGTTCTATGTGGGAGAGGCCACTGCTAGCATGTCATCCCTGACTTGGAATTCTATGCACTTATGATTGGAACTATTATCAAGCATCTGCAACTACTAATGCTCTGTAAGGTAAAACCCAACCATAGCATTAAGATATATTGGCCCCCCTTCAATCCTGTATGCATCAATTTCTATGCTAGGCTGAAGCTTCTATCACTCTAGCCCTCCAATACATAGTCCTATCAACATACAACTAACCCTATGGTGTGATCCACGTGCACGCTCATATGATGGGCACCAAAAGACAGCAACATAACCACAAGCAAATTAAACCAATCATAGCAATTCACCAATTACCGATAGGACAACGAAAATCTACTCACACATCATAGGATGGCAACACATCATTGGATAATAATATGAAGCATAAAGCACCATGTTCAAGTAGAGGGTACATCAGGTTGCGGGAGAGTGGAGAGCTGTAGATAGATGGGGGAAGGTGATGGAGATGTTGGTGAAGATGACGGAGGTGTTGGTGTAGATCATGGTGATGATGATGCCCCTACAGTGTTCTGGCGCCACCGGGAGAGAGGGGGGAGAGCCCCTCTTCTTCTTCTTCTTCTTCCTTGACCTTCTCCCTAGATGGGAGAAGGGTTTCCTCTCTGGTCCATGGTCTCCATGGCATGGGAGGGGCGAGATCCCCTCCGAGATTGGATCCGTCTCTCTGTCTCTTTTTGTTTCTGCGTTCCCAGATTCTGCCCTTTCACCGTTTCTTATATTCCCGGAGATCCGTAACTCCGATTGGATTGAAACTTTGAACACGATTTTTTCCGGATATTATCTTTCTTGCGGCAAAAGAAGGGTAACAACTGCCTTACAGGGTGTCCACGAGGGTCAGGGGCGTGCCCCTGCCTCGTGGGCCCCTCGAGCATCGTCTCCTGTTGATTCCACTTCTCAAAATTCAGATATATTCCAAAACAAATCTCTATCCATTTGTATCCCGTTTGGACTCCGTTTGATATGGATTTTCCGCGAAACAAAAAACATGCAACAAACAAGAACGGGCACTGGGCACTGGATCAATATGTTAGTCCCAAGAATAGTATAAAAAGTTGCCAAAACTATGTAAAAGTTGTAGAGTATTGGCATGGAACAATCAAAAATTATAGATACGACGAAGACGTATCAGCATCCCCAAGCTTAATTCCTGTAAATGATAAAAAAGATAATTTTTGATGTGGAATGCTACCTAGCATAATCTTGATCATACTAATCATGGCATGAATATTAAGATACGAGTGATTCAAAGCAATAGTCTATCATTTGACATAAAAGAATTTAATACTCGGGCATCCCAACAAACAATCATGTCTTTCAAAATATCAATGCTAAAGAACTTTATCCCTACAAAACCATATAGTCTTTTATGCTCCCTTTTCTTAACACAAGGTACCCCTCATGCCCATCCCGGTGTCAGCCAAGCAAATGGTTCATACTTTTTAACGCGCTTTAGCTTTTTCAACCCTCACTCAATACATGAGCGCAAGCCATGGATATAGCACTACAGGTGGAATAGAGTATGATGGTGGGGGTTGTTTGGAGAAGACAAAAAGGGAGAAAGTCTCACATCGACGCAGCTAATCAACGGGCTATGGAGATGCCCATCCATTGATGTCAAGAGTAGGGATTGCCATGCAACGGATGCACTGGAGCTATAAGTGTATGAAAGCTCAAACTGAAACTAAGTGGGTGTGCATCCAACTTGCTTGCTCATGAAGACCTCGGGCATTTGAGGAAGCCCATCATCGGAATATACAAGCCAAGTTCTATAATGAAAATTCCCACTAGTATATGAAAGTGATAACTCAAGAGACTCTCTATATGAAGAACATGGTGCTATTTTGAAGCACAAGTATGGTAAAAGGATAGTAGCATTGCCCCTTCTCTCTTTTTCTCTCATTTTTTTATTTTCTCATTTTTATTTTATTTTATTTTTTGGTGGGCTTCTTTGGCCTCTTTTTTTATTTGGGCTTCTTTGTCCTCTTTTATTTTTCATAAAGTCAGAAGACTCATCCCAACTTGTGAGGGAATCATAGCTTCCATCATCCTTTCCTCACATGGGATAATGCTCTAATAATGATGATCATCACACTTTTATTTACTTACAACTCAATATTACAACTCGATACTAGAACAAAATATGACTCTATATGAATGCCTCTGACAGTGTACCAGGATGTGCACTGATCTAGCATAGCAAAGATATCAAAAAACGGACAAGCCATGAAAACATCATGCTAGCTATCTTATGATCATGCAAAGCAATATGACAATGAATGCTCAAGTCATGTATATGATGATGATGGAAGTTGCATGGCAATATATCTCGGAATGGCTATGGAAATGCCATGATAGGTAGGTATGATGGCTGTTTTGAGGAAGATATAAGGAGGCTTATGTGTGAGAAAGCGTATCATATCACGGGGTCTGGATGCACCGGCGAAGTTTTCACCAACTCTTGAGGTTAGAAAGGGCAATGCAGGGTACCGTAGAGGCTAGCAAATTGCGGAAAGGTAAGAGTGTGTATAATCCATGGAATCACATTAGTCATAAAGAACTCATAAACTTATTGCAAGATTCTATTGGCCCTTGAAGCAAAGTACTACTATGCATGCTCCTAGGGGGGAGGTTGGTAGGAGTTAACCATCTCGTGCCCCCGCATGCAAAGATAAACAATCAAAATACAATGCGCGCCAATTTGGTTACATAGTTAGGAGACCATACGTGCATGCTTCGGGAATCACACACCTTAACACCAATATTATTACTAAACATAACCATTTACTAGAACCTCCCACATATTATCATCTCTATATCGCAAAACTATTGCAAGGAATCAAACATATCATATTCAGTGATCTACAAGTTTTATGTAGGATTTTATGACTAACCATGTGAATGACGAATTCTTGTCATCTCTCTAAATAGATATAAGTGAAGCAAGAGAGTTTAATTCTTTCTACAAAAGATATGCCCGTGCTCTAACAAATATAAGTGAAGCAAAAGAGCATTCTACAAATGGCGGTTTTTTATGTGAAGAGAAACAGGCAATCCAGACTTCAAATGATATAAGTGAAGCACATGAAGCGTTCTATAAAGCCATACTCAAAAGATTTAAGTGAAGTGCAAAGAGCATTCTATAAATCAACCATCGACTATCTCATACCAGCATGGTGCATAAAAGAAAAATGAGAACTAAATGCAAAAGAAGCTCCAAGATTTGCAGATATCGCATGAATGGAACGAATCCGAAAACATACCGATACTTGTTGAAGAAAGATGGGATGCCTTCCGGGGCATCCCCAAGCTTAGATGCTTGAGTCTCCTTGAATATTTACTTGGGGTGCCTTGGGAATCCCCAAGCTTGAGCTCTTGACTCTCCTCCTTTTCCTCATATCGAGACCTCCTCGATCTTCGAACACTTCATCCACACAAAACTCAACAGAAAACTTGGTAAGATCCGTTAGTATAATAAAGCAAATCACTACTCTAAGTACTGTTGAAAACCAATTCATATTTTGTTTTTTCATTGTATCTACTGTAATATAACTTTCCATGGCTTAATCCACTGATAGAAATTGATAGTTTCATCAAAACAAGCAAACTATGCATCAAAAACAGAATATGTCTTAAACAGGACAGTCTGTAGTAATCTGAACATTCACCATACTTCTGGTACCCCAAAAATTCTGCCAAAATTAGGAAAACTAAAAAATTTGTATAAAAATACAGTGCAAAAAGTTTCAGAACCGTTTGACGTTCCAGTAAAAAATGTAAAATCGCGCACTACAGCCAAAGTTTCTGTCCTGCACTACACAAACCAACAAGCAATGTAAACATCCTAAAGGCAAACCTTGGCACATTATTTCTATTATATAATGTAATTGTGCAAGGGGATAATTATTTTTGTTGAAAAGTTTTTGTAATCAAGATTCACAAAGTTTCTGTGAGCATGAACAAGTTCAAGGCTAACTCCCACTTTAACAATGCTCGTCTTTCTCACTTTCGCTTTTCTTTTTGAAAAAGTTTTGGGTTCCCCTCTTTATTTTTTTGTTTTTAAACTTTATGAAAGCACACAACAGAAATAAATGACTCTCTAAAACTTCCAGGTTGTCTCCCTAGCAGCGCTTTCTTTAAAGCCATTAAGCTAGGCATATAGTGCTCTGATATGTCCGTCGTATCTACTTTCCAAACACTTTTGCCCTTGTTTTGGACTCTAATATGCATAATTTGAATAGAACTAACCCGGATTAACGCTGTTTTAAGCAGAACTGCCATGGTGTTATTTTTGTGCAGAAATAAAAGTTCTTGGAATGACCTGAAAATCCACGGAGCAACTTTTCAGAGGAGGGCTGATCTGGAGTCCGTTTGGGGCTCCGGAGAGGGGGATTCGTCGCCGTCATCATCATCAACCATCCTCCATCACCAATTTCATGATGCTCACCGCCGTGCGTGAGTAATTTCATTGTAGGCTTGCTGGACGGTGATGGGTTGGATGAGATTTACCATGTAATCAAGTTAGTTTTATTAGGGTTTGATCCGTAGTATCCACTATGTTCTAAGATTGATGTTGCTATGACTTTGCTATGCTTAATGCTTGTCACTAGGGCCCGAGTGGCATGATTTCAGATATGAACCTATTATGTTTTCATGAATATATGTGAGTTCTTCATCCTATCTTGCAAGTCTATAGTCACCTATTATGTGTTATGATCCGACAACCCCGAAGTGAAAATAATCGGGATACTTCTCGGTGATGACCGTAGTTTGAGGAGTTCATGTATTCACTACGTGTTAATACTTTGTTCCGGTATTCTATTAAAAGGAGGCCTTAATATCCCTTAGTTTCCATTAGGACCCCGCTGCCACGGGAGGGTAGGACAAAAGATGTCATGCAAGTTCTATTCCATAATTACGTATGACCATATTCGGAATACATGCCTACATTACATTGATGAACTGGAGCTAGTTCTGTGTCACCCTATGTTATAACTATTCAATGAGGAATCGCATCCGACATAATTATCCATCACTGATCCAATGCCTACGAGCTTTTCACATATTTCTCTTTGGTTATTTACTTTACCATTGCCATTGTTACAATTACTACAAAACTGCTACTGTTACTTTTGCTACTGTTACCGTTACTTCCATACTACTTTGCTACTAAATACTTTATTGCAGATACTAAGTTATCCATGTGTGGTTGAATTTACAACTCAACTGCTAATACTTGAGAATATTCTTTGGCTCCCCTTGTGTCTAATCAATAAATTTGGGTTGAATACTCTACCCTCCAAAACTGTTGTGATCCCCTATACTTGCGGGTTATCATCCTCAAGTAATGGATCGACCCGGATCCCAAGGTATATCAAAGCCAATTTTAATTAACAATGATTTGTAATTTAGTAGTGAGCACAAAGTAACATATATCATGTAACAACGAAGTCTAACTCTCTTCCTATGCATCGGCATGTCATAAAAGAACAATTCATGCACACCAAGTAAAGGCCAATGCATAGTATAAGCAGTTTCTTGTAATTCTATCGTGTTGGAAACATAAAGAGGCGGAGATGTAGTTCCTCTCTCATAATAATTGCAAGTTGGAGCAGAAAGCACATGCATATTATATCTATCAAAATCATCATGTGCAACAGTAAAATGCAACCTATCAATATAATCCTTAATAAGCACAAACTTCTCCGAGATAGTGTAGTTTGGAGAATTCAAAAAGATAACAGGACTATCATGCATGGGTGCAATAGCAACAATTTCATGTTTAACATAAGGAACTATAGCAAGTTCATCTCCATAAGCATCATTATATTGGCATCTTGGCCACAAGCATAGCAAACATCAAGTTCATCAAAAAGGGGTATTTCAAAAGAATCAACGGGATCATAACAATCATCATAGCATTCATCCTTTGGTAAGCACGAAGGTAAATTAAACAATGTATGAGTTGAAGAGTTACTCTCATTAGAAGGTGGGCACGGGTAGCTAATCTACTCTTCCTCCTTTTGTTCTTCGCTCTCCTCGTCATCTTTTTCATCCAATGAGCTCACAGTTTCATCAATTTCTTCTTTCATAGACTCGTGCAAAATGTTAGTCTCTTCTTGGACAGCGGAGGAGTCCTCAATATATGTTTTAAGATAGGCATTAGAAGCATAATTATCATAACAATATTTAAGTTTGGCAAAATTTTCAGATTTGTAAAGAGTAGCATCATACATTTCAATCAAAGAAGCAATTTCATAAGCACCCTTAAAAGCAACAAATTCTTCAATTTGTTGAACATCATAGTAATTACAAACACCCTTAGCACATGAAGATACGATTCCATTATCACTAAACTCACGTTGGTAGGGAAGGTGTTTCTTAGGGTTTTCAAAACAACAAGTAACATCATATATTTCACATAAATTCCAAGCATAGCATTGCAAACGATGAATTTGATCCAGTAAAATTTTCCCTTTTTTAGATATGCAGTGTCGCACATAACAAGCATGCTCATCTAAAGATTTGCCCTCAACTAAGCTAGTTGGGGTTTCAGCACGAGCACAAAGGGATCGAAGATTATCCAAGTAAAAAGCTTCAGGAGTGTGATAGATTTTGAGTGGTTCTTCAACCATTGGTGTAGTAGGTACAACTAATTTTTTTGGTATTTTGCGTTTCCAACCCATAACTTAAGATAGAAAACAAGAGCACAAAATAAAAACTACTTAGTGATAAAGCAAACAAGCACACACGAGAATATTCACCCCATGCTATAACTCCCCGGCAACAGCGCTAAAAAAGGTCTTGATAACCCACAAGTATAGGGGATCAATTGTAGCCTCTTTCGATAAGTAAGAGTGTCAAACCCAACGAGGAGCTAAAGGTAGACCAAATATTCCCTCAAGTTCTATCGACCATCGATACAACTCTACGCACGCTTAACGTTCGCTTTACCAAGAACAAGTATGAAACTAGAAGTACTTTGTAGGTGTGATAGGATAGGTTTGCAAGAATATAAAGAGCACGTAACTAAACACTAGGGGCTGTTTAGGTAAAGAAGCAATAAAGTTAGTATAGCGAGTGTGGTAAAGTGGTGGTAGGAGTTGTGAAATTGTCCCTAAGCAATTGACTACTTTACTAGACCGATAGCAAGTTCTATGTGGGAGAGTCCATTGCTAGCATGTCATCCCTGACTTGGAATTCTATGCACTTATGATTGGAACTATTAGCAAGCATCCGCAACTACTAACGTTCATTAAGGTAAAACCCAACCATAGCATTAAGATATATTGGTCCCCCTTCAATCCTGTATGCCTCAATTCCTATGCTAGGTTCAAGCTTCTGTCACTCTTGCCCTCCAATACATAGTCCTATCAACACAACTAACCCTATTGTGTGATCCACGCACACGCTCACATGATGGGCACCAAAGGACAACAACATAACCACAAACAAATTACACCAATCATAGCAATTCACCAACTACCGATAGGACAACAAAAATCAAACCAGACATCATAGGATGGCAACACATCATTGGATAATATATGAAGCATAAAGCACCATGTTCAAGTAGAGGGTACAGCGGGTTGCGGGAGAGTGGACCGCTGTAGATAGATGGGGGAATGTGATGGAGAGTTTCTGAAGATGACGGAGGTGTTGGTGTAGATCGCGATGATGATGATGGCCCCGGCAGTGTTTCCGCGCCACCGGGAGAGAGGGGGAGAGAGCCCCCCTTCTTCTTCTTCTTCTTCCTTGACCTTCTCCCTAGATGGGAGAAGGGTTTCCCCTCTGGTCCATGATCTCCATGGCGTGGGAGGGGAGAGAGCCCCCCTGAGATTGGATCTGTCTCTCTGTCTCTCTCTGTTTCTGCGTTCCCAGATTTTGCCCTCTCACCATTTCTTATATTCCCGGAGATCCGTAACTCCCATTGGATTGAAACTTTGAACATGATTTTTTCCGGATATTAGCTTTCTTGCGGAAAAAGAAGGGCAACAACCTCCTTACGGGGTGTCCACGAGGGTCAGGGGCGCGTTCACCCCATGGGGCTTGCCCCCTGCCTCGTGGGTCCCTCGAGCATCGTCTCGCGTCGATTCCACTTCTCAAAATTCAGATATATTCCAAAACAAATCTCCGTCCGTTTTTATCCAGTTTGGAATCCGTTTGATATGGATTTTCTGCGAAACAAAAAACATGCAACAAACAAGAACTACTGGCACTGGATCAATATGTTAGTCCCAAGAATAGTATAAAAAGTTGCCAAAAGTATGTAAAAGTTGTAGAATA
This sequence comes from Triticum aestivum, assembly GCF_018294505.1. Lineage (NCBI taxonomy): Eukaryota > Viridiplantae > Streptophyta > Magnoliopsida > Poales > Poaceae > Triticum > Triticum aestivum. Next base: position 713,757,261 of record NC_057798.1, on the reverse strand, counting down.
TTGGCATGGAACAATCAATTATAGATACAACGGAGACGTATCATCTTGCTCCAGGGCTTGTTCGCCATTTGTCATTGAGTACATCTCAGTATAAACCTACAAGACAAGAAGTAAAACAAATATCAGTCAGATTCAGTGACAGTTGCAAGACAGATTGAAGTGCATTAGGTAGCAAGGTTCAGACCTTGTCTGGCTGGTTGTTGTTGCTGAATGGATCGACTCTCCTAGCTCCTCTGGGGTTATCCTAGTTTCCGGTCATTCCCTTCAGCCACAGAGCCACCATCTCCTCTGTAACCTCCTCTGGATGAACCCGAGCGGTGTCGTTGGCTCCCGAGTACATCCACATCGAGCGGTCACGAGCTTGGAGCGGCTGGATGCATCGACTGAGAAACACCTCCAACAAGTCCATGCCAGTCACACCCTAATGGATCAGCTGGACCACCCTCTCGACCAACATGTTCGTTTCCACCCTCTCCACAGCAGTCACTTTTAGTGAAGAAGGTTGCTAGGCGCGATCTAAAGAGAAAGGGGGAAGACTGGTCGACTGACCGAGAGTCACAATATCCCGGCAGTAGAACCAGGTCGACTGCCAACCCCTGACCGACTTGGGAAGTGTCATGGAAGGGAAAGTGCTCCTCTTCCTCTTCTGGATCCCCAAACCCCCACACATTTGGATCACGTGCGTCCTCTCGTCACTCGAATTTGCCTTCTTTATGGACTGAGAGCGGATTGTGAAGATGTGCTTGAAAATACCCTAGAGCGGTCGACAACCCAGGAAGTTTTCACACATGGACACAAATGCGGCGAGGTACATAATGGTGTTGGGAGAGAAGTGGTGGAGCTGAGCTCCTAAAAAGTTCAAGAAGCCCCGGAAAAAAGGATGCGGAGGAACGGAGAAACCACGGTCGACATGGGTAGCAAGGAGGACGCACTCACCCGACCACGGCTGAGGCTCCGTCTCCCCCTTCGGCAGCCTCGCAGCTCCAGCAACGATCAAACCGGAGTCGGCCAGCTCCACCAAATCCTCGGGCCGAAGCAAAGATTGGATCCAATCGCCCTAGATCCAGCCCGGCGGCAGCGCGGACCTCGACGACGACCCCAGATTCATTTTCTTGCCTTTCGCTGCCCCCGTCGCCTTCTTCGTGTGCTCCGGTGCTGCCGTCTTGTCCTTCACCATGGTGGCGGGGCGACGGCGTCGAGGGTAGAGGAGAAAGGTGCGTTGGAGAAGCAAAGAAGGAAGAGGGAAAATGGATGCGCATAGTGCAGACGCCTCGGCTACGATGCCTTTTAAGGACCCACTTCCGAGTGGCTGACGCGTGGGCCCAAGCAATCCTGTCAAATCCTGCAACAGTCGTGCGGTGGGTACGTGGCAAAAAAGGTCGCACGGAAATCGAGGTGCCCTGCCTATCCATCCCGCTTACTATGGCACGCTCCGCCTCGCGCGCTTCCCCAAAATTTCGAATCCCGCGAGATCCGGGATACGCCGTAACCAATTGCGCCAAAGATTTCGCATCGAAGTAACACTCGACGAGTGTCGGTGTAAATCCACTCGACAACTTCTGAATTGATCAAGGCGACTGAAACGAAGCCGAAGTTCCAACATGGGCCTCCAATCTAACATGGATACTTGTGAAGCAACAAGAGTCAAGGCAAGACTAACTTCAACCTTCTTTCCACTCGGACCTCAATCCATTCGGGGGCTAATGATGATGATATAGACCTAGGGTAGGGTCATAAGCCTAACCTATACGTCCTACCCAAGGTCACTACCCTTGAAGCAAAGACGTCTAAGAGACAATAGGGAGTACACTACAAAAAAAGACACATCCATGACATTTTGGGACGAACGAATTTTTTTTCTGTCATACACATGACACTTCTATGACGATAATTGTGACAAAACCCAGTATCATCATAGATGTGGTGGGCTCCTACTTCTATGAAAAAAAATTATGACAGAAAATGTGCTTTTCGTCCTGGGCGGGCTGGAGACGCAGCTGCATGACATTCTTTGGGCCGTCCATGACGGAAAAAACTGTGGTAGAAGCGAGGGGGACGAAAATTTCAAGGAGTTTCCGGTTACGGTGGGAGGTCGGGGGCCGAGCGATGCGCGTTTCTCTCGTACACGTGCGAGGCGTTGGCTCTAACTGAACCCGAGCGATTGCACTACATGCTACGTGTTACTGAACCCGAGCGATCGATCGATGGCTGTTAACTGAACCCGATGGAGTGATTCCTTCGCTACTGCTGCTAACTGAAGCCGATCGATTGGATGAACAGTGAGTGTTGCGGGGGGGTGGATGAACGGTGAGCGGTGGCGTTGCCTCTGGATGAACAGGACCCCGTGGTGTGGAGGGCTGGATGAACAGTAGACGATGGAGGGGTGGCCGTGGAGGGGTGGTTGAACAGGACCCCGTGGTGTGGAGGGCTGGATGAACAGTAGACGATGGAGGGCTGGATGAACAATAGACGATGGAGGGGTGGTTGAACAGTAGCCGGTGGAGTAGCGCATGGTGGAGGCTGGATGAACAGGAGCCCGCGGAGGCTGGAGGAGGTCGACGGTAGCCCGTGGAGGCTAGAGGAGGTCGACGGTGGAGATGAACAGTATCCCGTGGAGTCCCGTTTTGCGGTACGCCACACCCCTCCTGATGAACAGGACCCCTGTTTCGACCGTAGGAGGTCCGTTTTGTCCGTTTTGCGGTATGCCACACCCCTCCCGATCAACAGGACCCCCGTTTCGACCGTAGGAGGTCCGTTTCATCCATTTTGCGGTACGCCACACCCCTCCCGATCAACAGGACCACCGTTTCGACTGTAGGAGGTCCGTTTCCTCCGTTTTGCGGTACGCCACACCCCTCCCGATCGACAGGGACCCCATTTCGACCGTAGGAGGTCCGTTTCCTCCGTTTTGCCATACGCCACACCCCTCCCGATCAACAGGACCCCGTTCTGAACGTAGGAGGTTCGTTTCCTCCGTTGTGCGGTACGCCAGGCCTCGTTTCCATCTCCTGTTCCGTCCAAGCCGGTTGGCTCCCACGCGTTCTGTTGCCTCCCGATGAACACGACACATTCCGTTGCCTCCCCATGAACACGAGCATTCCGTTGGCTCCCCATGAACACGACGACGACGTTGTTTCTCCGTTCCGACCGAGCCATGTACGTATGCGCGAGTAGGCGTTCGAGACCCTGCCCGTATGTATGTACGTGGCCGTATTTTCTTTCTTGCACCCTTGCCGTTATACATACGTGTACATGCTACATGCGCGCCTCTACATCGACACGTGCGCGCCTCTACTACGACACGTGTGTGCCTCTACATCGACCAGTATGTATGTACACTTTCGCAACCAGAATGACAATGCTACGTTCGCTTCGACCAGGTGGGTCTCGACTGTTAGGCACTTCCTTGCCTGCGAAGATGTAGCTGGTGGGTCCCAGCAGTCAGGGGGGTGAATCGTTTTGGTTTTTTTTTACCCGGACGCACTTCCTTGCGTGCGAAGATGCAGCTGGTGGGTCCCAGCAGTCAGGGGGGAAACGTTTTTTTCACGAAATACTGGTGGTTCGTCCGGTGGGTCCCTGCTGTCAGGTGGAGGAATAATTATTTTGCGCGTAATAAGGAGGAATTTCCTTGCGGCCGCCGTGGACCCAGCTGTCAGCCTCTCCACGCACAGTACTCTTCCTATGGAAGTCAGTCGTTGACCACATTGACCACGCCGCGCCGAGAGCACCATGGCTGTGGACGACGGCGAGGCCTAGGAAGGGGACGACGCGGAGCCAGGGAAGACGCGGCAGTGGATGCCCACACGAAGAGGAGTACGAGGGTGAGGCTGCCGTCGCCGCAGAATAACAGGGGGTGTGGGTGAGTAGAGGGATGGCCTGGCCAGTGGTGGGAGTAGTAGGGGGCGGTGAGGCCTCCGCTGCATCGCAGCCGGCCACGGGAGGCAGGAGCACGAGGCACGACCGGCGCTGGTTTGGGCGGCTGGAGCAAGAAGACCAGAGGTTGAAGAAGCACTACGGCCGTTGGATGGACATCGTACGGTCACTGGTGCTAGAATCGTGCATATTATTGACTAAGTTGACAAAGCCCTCCGTCCCCGTCAACTTAGTAGGCCCACAAGTCAGCCTGCCACTATACTGGGTACCAGCTAACAGGCAGAGTATTCATTTTTTGTGCGTAATAAGGAGGCACTTCCTTGCGTGCGAAGATATTACTGGTGGGTCCGAGCTGTCAGCGGCAGTAACGTTTTTTCCGTGAAATACAGAGGCCCTTTCGATGGGTCCCTGATGTCAGGTGGAGGAATCATTATTTTGCACGTAATAAGGAGGCATTTCCTTGCATGCGGTCGTGGACCCAGTTGTTGGCCTCTCCACGTACAGTCCACTTCAGATGCATGTCGGTCGTTGACCACGTTGACCAGGCCACGCCGAGAGCACCAGGGCGGTAGACGACGGCGAGGCCTAGGAAAGGAACGACACGGAGGTAGGGAAGACTCGACAGTTGTTTCCCACGCGGAGGGGAGTATGACTGTACGAGGGTTTACTGGTTCGTCTGCCGTCGCCGGAGAATAACAGCAAGTGTGGGTGAGTAGAGGGATGGCTAGGCCAGCGATGGGAGTACGATGGGGCGGTGAGGCCTGCGCGGCAGCAGAGCCATCCGCGGGAAGGAGGGAGCAGGCAGTCCCGCCGGCGCTTGTTTGAGCGACTGGAGCAGGAAGAGCATAGATTGAAGAAGCACGAGGCCATTGGATGGTAATCCAACAATCAGTGCTTGTGCATCAACCTTTTTTTAGGAAAGCCTCAAATCTGTGGAAAATAGCATACAACCCATCTGCCATTATTTCTAATAATTTACAGCCCATTTGCTAATTCTTAAGGTTTTTTTTGGAGCCCATATTCTTTTTGTTAGCATTACAGCCCCTACTGTGGCCACGGTTAAAAAATTATATGAAATTTTGCATATTTCGGTGCGGTCCGAACTGTTTTTAATCCCGAAATTTTGACTCACATTCAAACTGATTTTAAAAATAAATGTATATCAATATAAAATCCAACAAATTCTCCATGCATAAAAATTAATGTACTTTAAAATCTCGAAATAAAAAAAAGATATTTGAAACTAATTGCCGGTTTGATGTGTTTTAAAAATGTACAACCCATTTCTCATTACTGATGGGCCATTTTCTCGGCCAGCCGAATGAAAGCTCTCCTCGTCTTTAAAGATTTGCAGCCCAACAGGCCTGACAAAGCGACTTACTTGGCAAATCACAAAAAAACTGGGTTGTGGCCGTGGACCCAGCTGTCAGCCGCTCCACGTACAGTACTCTTCCGATGGAAGTCGTTCCTTGACCACGTTGGCCACGCCGCGCGGAGAGCACCACGGCGGTGGATGACGGCGAGGCCTAGGAAGGGGACGATGGGAAGCCGGGGAAGATGCGGCAGTGGAAGCCTGCGCGGAGAGGAGTACGAGGGTTCACTGGTTCGGCTGCAGTGTGAGGCTGCCGTCACCGCAGGGCCTGGCTAGTGGTGGGAATAGTAGGGGGCGGTGAGTCCTCCACGGCAGCACAGCCGGCCATGGGAGGCAGGAGCATGAGGCACGACCGGCGCTGGTTTGGGCGGCTGGAGCAAGAAGACCAGAGGTTGAAGAAGCACTACGGCCGTTGGATGGACTTCGTACGGTCACTGGAGCTAGAATCGTTCATATTGACTAAGTTGACAAAGCCCTTCGTCGCCGTCAACTTAGTAGGCCCACAAGTCAGCCTCCCACCAAGGTGGGTCCCAGCTAGCAGGGGAGTATTCATTTTTTTGTGCGTAATAAGGAGGCACTTCTGGTGGGTCCGATCTGACAGCGGGGGGGGGCATTTTTTTTGAGAAATACAGTGGCCCATCAGGTGGGTCCCAGCAGTTAGGGGGCAAACATTTTTTTTGGAAAATACGGTGGCCCGTCCAGTGGGTCCCTGCTGTTAGTTGGAGGAATCATTATTTTCCGCGTAATAAGGAGGCACTTACTTGCTGCGGCCGTGGACCCAGCTGAGACTCTCCACGTATAGTATACTTCCGATGGAAGTCGTTCCTTGACCACGTTAACCTCTCCGTGTTCCGTTGTATGCATGCGTCCATGGGCGTGGTGCATCCCCACTGTCAGCCTCTCACGTACATTCATCTTCCAATGACTCTCGGTTGTTGACCACGTTGACCACACCGTGCCGAGCGCACCCAGACTGGAACGACCTGGAGATGGGGAAGACGGGGCAGTGGAGTCGCAGATGGAGAGGAGTGGGAAACTTCACTAGTTCGAGAGCGCGGCAGCATAGCCGCAATGCCGCCCACAGGAGACAGGAGCAAGAACAGAGGTTGAAGAAGGAGCACGACTGTTGGATTAATATCCAACGGTCCAGCTGCTAGAATCATTTGTTGATTAAGTTGACAAAGCCGTGCGTACACGTCCGCTTAGCAGGCCCACAAGTCAGTCACCAAATCTGACGGGTCCCAGCTGTCAACGGGATGAATAATTTTTTTCGCAAAACAAGTTGGCACTTCCTTCCGTGCGAAGATACAGCCAGTGGGTCCCAGCTGTCAGGTGGAGGAAACATTTTTTTCAGCTTAATAAGGAGGAACTTTCCTTGCGTGCAACCATGGACCTCGTGGGTCCCAGTCGTCAGGCTCTCCACGTACAGTCCTCTTCCGATGACTCTCGTTTGTTGACCACGCCGCACCGAACACAGCGAGGCGGTGGACGACGGCGAGGCCCTGGACAGGAACAACTCGGAGATGGGAAAACGTGGCAGTGGAGTCGCAGATCGAGAGGAGGAGAAGGGTTATAACTGGTTCTGTTGCAATTCATATCAAACTCAGGTTCACAGGACACTTTCATATTCATAGCCAACATTCACTATCAACAACTCAAAAGATTCATATATACACAAGCTCAGCATATCTATGCATCCAAATGATTGATAGATCACACGACAATATTCATACATAATTCACAAAAAGATTCAGATATACACATGTTCAGTATGTTTATGCATCCAAATGATTGAGATCACAGCCAATATGATCCATGGACGAACTTTAATTACCTAGGGTACAGACTGGTAAATGGTGTTCAATCAGAGGTACTTCTTGCTAAAATTAGTTCTTGTACGAGTAAACTTTCGAGTACATAAGAGGCAGCACAGACAATCTGAACTTTGCTTGTAGGTTTATCCTCAAATAGTGGCCTCATGCCGAGGGAGGTTTGAGCAACTTGGCCACTACTTTCATCCAACTAGTTTACTGGCTCATCTTGGTCCTGTATCTCGCCAAAATTCTACATTGCAGACGAGAAAGGAGGCGGTTGAGAAAATGAACCACCCAAATTTTTTGTGCAGTTCAACTGAATTGGAGCATCCTTGGCATGCAGACTGATTAAGTGCCAGATGAATATACGCGTCAACCAACTTGTCTGGAATCTTTAGACTTCATGCCATATAGTTCACTACCATATGTGCCGATAACCAAAAGGTACAAGTTGGACCAAAGACTGGACTGCGTTTTTCTGGGCTATGCACCAAGCAATATTTTTGGCGTTCACTCTCCTAATACTTGGAGTTTGACAATTGGTTGACGCCGGTTGATACTCGAATGAATATAGGCACTTCTTGTCAACATCGATGCTTGTCTGAGTGAACTTTGGAGTACATAGCAGCAGCATAAGTACCTGTCCATCTGATCATTTTGTGCAGTTCTACTGAAATCACCCGATGTAATGATTTGCCTGCGAGTTCAGGCTCCAAATTACTCCTTTATGAAATCGGCAAACAGTAGCGCAATACCAAATTACCAATACATATGACATGCACAATAATCAGGACAAAGACCAGTACCAACCTGTGTGAGGTAGAATATCAATTACTATTTCCTTTGACTGGAAGCCGAGATAAGCCAAGTGACTGACAGCAAAGGAAGAAAGCAAGCAGAGATTAGCGACTGACAGGAAAGGACGGAAGCTGTCGAGGCAATGAAGCACCCAAAGTTTTTGTGCAGTTCCACCAAAATCGAGCATCCCTGTTGGCACATATATTGAGAGAGTGAGATTACTGTAATAGTGGGACTAGTTGATGAAACATACACTAACAAATAGAAGCACCCTCATTATTTTAATGGGTAAAGTTAGCAACATAGTAGTCTTGCTTAAAGAGAGGTATTAGTTTATTTAATCTGTGCCAATTTGCTCAACTCAACACTCAAAGCATTGCCATTTATCATAGGTTGCAAAACTTAAAAGTGCAAAGATAAAGGAGTTTCTCATGACAGTAGCACGATACAAATAGAGATGACAGCAAACTAATATGGATGAAGGCCTTAGGCCCATACCAACCTGAGAAAAAAAGCTTATTCATGTAGTCCCATAAGAGATGATAAAGCACTCACTGGAATCACACAATAGTATATATTTTTGTGCACTTCAAATGTATGGTTGAAATCATTCTTGTTTACCAGTGCTGAGATTATATCGAAAGATTATCAAGAACTTCCAGTAGAGTTAAACACTGGCTGGGATACAGTTCATTATATTGTCTTGTGTAGTTCCACTAAAATGTATGATTGGCACAACATGATCCCTGTTTGCACAAGTAGGAACAAGGTGAAACCTTCATTAGCTTAGTGAGAAAGGATAGGAAGACATTAGCATATTACTCGAACAGTAGCATCAAATTCATGATGGACAATACGGAAAACATTGCCTCATTGAACCAATGGCAATAAATTGACATGCAAAACAATAGCACTATTATGTCATGACACTAATAATATTCCCTCCCTGATCCACCACATGATTCACCTCCATAGCCAAACATTCACACGTACATGATTCAGCATAGGGTCCTACTAAAGATTTGTTTAACTCCAACAGGAAAATTAGGCAGTAATAAATTAGTGGTACTTAAGTACTCCTAATTAATTAAGTGAGACAGCAGAAGTGGAAGGGCTCCCTGGAGGATCGTCTCACATGTAAGGTAGTCATTGTCGGAGCCCTTGAATAGCCTCGACTGAGGCCTCTGGCTTCAGCAAGATCGCCTTGGCACTGTTTATTCTTATTCTTCTTCCTCTTCATGCTTTGTTTCTCTTTCTCCTCACCAGTTGGTGAAACCAAGTACATGATTGGCCTTCTAATTCAGAATTAGTTTTGTCAGTGAGGGAGTACATGTGTACTAGTAAAAAACAACATTATTTTCTCATGGCAGTCGGAAAATAGAGATGAACACATGCATTAAATATCATTCTTACCTAAAGGAAGGTTATGGCGCTAATATGGATGATGAGGATTAAACACAGATCTCCCTTTGTGCAGTTCCACCAAAATGAACCAACTGTTCCATCTGACATTCCAGTTAAACAGCACAAAAGTCACTTCTTTTAAGAAGAGTTTTGTGCAGTGCACCAAAAGGTCACAACAGCAACCAGGTGAATTGGATATCCCTATTTGCACAAAAAGGCACAGAGGAAACAGTTAGAGTCTCAAATAATTACAGGCAAAAACATTTGGCTAAACTTGTCAGAGTCTCAAACAATTACAGGCAAAAACAGTGGCATGGCTTCATTTTTACCAGGGACATTATATTAAGAACAGCTAAGGCTGCGTTCGGTTCATAGGTTTGGTGCAGGATTTTCGTAGGAACACAATTCCTACGGTATTCTTTCCCTTCCAACCGTTCGGAACACGGGAAAGGTGAATAGTGTTTCATTGGAAAGCTTACTGATTCCATCGGATTAGAAACATCCACGCACTGCTCATTTTTTGGGCGAAAGCCCGAGGCAAGCGCTCGCTGCCATGCGTTAGACAGGTTGTTGTGTTGTGTTTGCCGGAATAAAAAATCAACCTATGTGTGGTACGTGAGGTGAGGACAAGAGTAGTCACTGTGCAGTTGAATAAACAAATATCATCTCATATTGCCAAGCATGCTACTCTAAAAAAATCTGTACATTTCGTAGTCCATCCGAACACATTCTCTTGAGAGTTTCCTCTGGTTCGCTGTTCCATAGTTTTATGCCTACATTCCTTTCCTATTCCTCTATTTTCATCAAGACCTATGTTTTCTGCCCCTTTATTCCGGCCGGAGCCTAAATATTTGGTATAAGGGCATGGGACAGTGGGTGCACCAGCAGTACAGCACCATATACGTAAACAGGGGCATAAAGTGGTGATTCATAGTTTGTTGCCCCGAGAAACAAACATCCAAGAAACATATCTGGGTTGGTCCCATTTTTATTCACTCTAGCCACCTACTCCTATGTGTGGATAGCAAATCTAATCCTGGTCATACCACGGTGTACAGCGTTACCCCTATATTTCCCTTTTCGACCAAGAGACCGGTTGGATGACCAGTCTATACTACTTTCATCCCCTTTCCTTCCTATTTGTACCAACTCCGATGTACATACTAAATTCCCCCACCCCCACTTTATTTCAATGACAAGTATTTTTGGACGGAGGGAGTACAAGATTCAACTCCATGAAGTAGCTTTACCTCTAACAATAGAAGAAGAAAAAATAGGTGACGTTGGACCATCCGATCGAGAGGGGCTGAGAGGTAGAAAATGATGCACATGCAGCGACGTAGCAAGCTGGGGAAGTAGAGCTAAGGCGGTTTTGAATGAAGATATACCTGAAGGTCGTCGGGATGTGGATAGGTGGGCGGCGGGAGGCCGGATCCGCCCACAGGCAACGACGAAGGGATCGGAGGACCTCCCGTGCCAGCGCTCGGCCAGAGATAACGGTGCGGCCGGCAGTGGGTCTCCTCCCTCGCTGTTGACGACGGCCTAAACGCTGCCCCTCCTCCCCTTCACCAGCGGAGGGGGATACGTCTGGATCAGTAACCAGCGGTGAGGATAGAAAGCCAGTGTTTTATGAAGGGAGAAAGACAGTGTTACTACCCCTATCTTGTTTAGATCTGGAGAGGATGAGAGTGTGTGAATAGAGCAGCCCTAGCAAGCAAGCGCGGAAGCTCCGGCCTATATATAAGTAGTGGGGTAGTTTTCCTTTTTCACTCCATCAAAACAATCATTTAAAATTGTGTACTACTACATGCGAGGTCACGGTTTTTTAGTTGTTGATTGTTTTTTGAGATAGCTACCCGCTTGTTCCAACTGGTGTTACGGTGTGCCAGGTCGCACTTTGTATCGTTCAAGTCTGGTACTACAAGTCCCTCCATTAAATGAACAACCACCCCGTCGTAAAAATTGTGAACAAGCCCACGGCTAGAATTAGCGGAAATGTGGGTTGCCCCAACATGCATTATTATTTATATTTTCTACTCCCTCCGTTCCTAAATATAAGTCTTTTTTATTAGCCACACCTAAGACAAGAATTTTTTTATTAGCAGTGAACCCCACATGTCATAGACACAAAAATTGTGGCAAGATTCCCTTAGGCAAGCTAAAGTGTGTCTAACAATTTGAGCAACTCAGGTTAGGCAAGTGTGGCAAGTGTGGGAAAAATAATGTGGCAACATAAGACAAACATAGTCACAATCCAAACAGCCCCGTGATTTTTTGTGACATGCATGAAAATTTGGTTAGGTAAATTTATAGTCAAAATTTGGCAAGGAGCATCAAATCAACACATGCAAGTATCAAAAGGAAAGTCACGGCATGCATGCATGCGTTGTACTCCCTCCGTTTCCAAATATAAGTCTTTTTAGAGACTGCAACAACTGACTACTCCCTCCATTCCTAAATGTAAGTCTTTTTAGGGATTCCACTACAAACTACATACGGATGTATATAGACATATTTTAGAGTGTAGATTCACTCATTTTGTTTCGTATGTAGTTCATAGTGAAATCTCTAAAAAGACTTATATTTTGGAACGGAGGGAGTACATACGAAGCAGAATATGTCTACTCCTACATATGAAGTAGCCCATTTGAAATGTGTAAAAGACTTTTATCGAGTGCAGTGCTTTGATGTGTCGCGTCAACTCGTACAAGACCGAGAAATTTGATTACTACGACGCCCTCTCCCTAGTGGACTGAGCTCCGGTGCCTTAACTGCACCTGCCTTTGGCTGCATGACAGGTGGGCCAACCACCTGTTGGGCCCACCTGTCATGGACGCAAAGGCAGGAGCAGTAAGTAGAAGTTTTCGCTACACGCTATCCCTCCCGCACGAGGTGGACGGACATGCAGCAGTGGATTCGATACTGTAGAAGTAGGAGTAACATCATTGTTCGTCTTCTCGAAGAGGCGAAGAGCCAAGCGCAAACCGAACGTGGCAGTTGCGAACGCTCACGTGGTGCGGTTCCTTGGAGTACTAGCCAGGCTCTTGCATGAGACAAAATTGCTATTGTTTAACAATTAAACTCCATTATCCATTGGTTGATACTCATTCTGCATAGGTCCACGTGCTTAGCACCGTTTCCTCCTGGGGTCACCAATGTTTATTTGCTAAGTAATAGCATTCCATGCAATGAACTAGCCATTGCAAGTCATTAAAAGCATGCACACCTCTCATCTCTTATTGGTTGATACGTATGTCAAGAAACAAGAAACAAGGTAGAAGTTAATGCACCGCGCCTAAGTGTTTTGGGACTATTTGGTTTTCGTAAGATGACTTACACACCTAGACGGAGGGAGTAGTATAGACCTGTAAACCGGAAAGGAGTATTTGCCTTTCTAGAGATTTTAACAAGTGACTAGACTTCGGCTAAAAAAACAAGTGACTAGACTACACCGTGTGCAGTACCCCCTCCCTTCCGGTTTATAGGGCTCAAATCTCAAATCTCATGAACCAAGGCATTTTGCTATTGGAGGAATGTATCTTGTACTTTACAAAACTACCCTAATTAAACTCATGCATTAATTACGTAGTTCTCTCATTTTCCTCTCCGCCTTGGTCGCGGTGCACAATATTGAGCACTCCTATATGACTAGCCGCTCTATCTACATGCGGGACATTTCAAAGCATCCGGGCCCGTGTGCCATCCACCAAATCACAGCGAGGTGCTACAGTCGAGACTCACCTGTCACCCCGGTGTGGCCGTCATGACCCGTCATATCACAAAACCCACACCTTTACCAGCAGTGGTAAGGTGGCCTCCAAGTTGGACTGGACGAAGCAACCATCATTTCATTGGAACGCTCGTCCAAGCCATTTCTTCCCTTTCTTGAAGAAAACCTCACTCCAGGCTACTCACTTCTGCCATTTTTCTTCTCTACCGATGAAGGAAAGGTGGGTGAATCAATTATGCTGCTATATTTTCATTCCAATAATCTTCTTTTTGCGAAGCACCGACCGATTCTCACATCCTATTCTTTTCCAGTTTTCATTGCGATTGTGGTTTCCTTTCGATTGCTTTTCATTTGTCAGTTCATTGATGGATCCTGGAGCACTAGGCAACGAGTTGCCGGCGGACAACCCACTGGAGACAGCGATCTCCAGGAAGCAAGCACTGACCAACACTAGTAGAAAACGAAGCTTTAAAACCGGTTTGTAAGGGCCTTTAGTGCCAGTCATGGAACCGGCACTAAAGGCGCCCCCCCCCTTTAGTACCGGTTCGGCACGAACCGGCGCTAATGTGCCACCACGTGGTGTGAGCTCGCACCCTAGTATGGGGGACCTTTAGTACCGGTTGGTGTTACCAACCGGTACCGGTTGGTGTTACCAACCGGTACTAAAGGGGTTTTTTTTTGAATTTTTCTTTTGAAAATTTTGGAAAAAATTGATTTTTTGTTCAATTTTCAATTTTTCTGAATTATTTGATGATTTAGTCTCTAATCACCTCTCTTAACTGCTCAAGTGTGGATCACTCATTCCAAATCATCTAACTTCCCGACCGGTCACCCATCCCTCTCACTACTCCAGCCCAAGCACGCTTAACTTTCGGGTTCTATTCTCCTTCGTTCCGAGTCTGCACTTGTTATTTTCCTGACAATAGTAAGATGTCAATCCTATTAACCCTCAGGAGTTTAGCTTGAGCATGAAGTCACACATTTCACCGTTTGAGTTTGAAACTATTATTCTAAAAAAACAGTAATTATTTAGTAACGCTAATATTTCTTGAATAAGTTTGACAATAGTTTGACCAAAATTCAAAAAATTGAAATAATTATTTAGTAACACTAATATTCTTGAATAATTATGTAGTAACATTAATACTTCTTGAATAAGTAGTTTGACCAAATTTAACCAAATTTTTTTAAAAAAACTGAAATTTGACCATATCTTTTTTTCCTTTTCGAATTTGAGGATTCTAAAAAATTCCAAACAGGCCATAGGCGGTCTCTATCGGATGCGGATTTTCGTGCTGAATTGATATATTATACGTTTTTTTCCGACATCGTATGCAAAAATTATAGCCGTTTTACATTTTTCCCTACACTTTTTGCAAAACATGTCCAAATTTAAGTTTTCAAATTTTCCTAACTAGTAGATATAGTAATATAACTACCTCTCGAAGGATTTTATTTTTTGAAGTTTTTATCATTTTCTTTTGATTTTTTCAAAACTGAAATGGCGATACACGGGGGGGGGGGGTAGAGTTTGAAAATTGGCCCCTATAGTACCGGTTCGTGGCACGAACCGGTACTAAAGGCTTGTCCCCTTTAGTACCGGTTCGTGGCACGAACCGGTACTATAGGTTAGACCTTTAGTACCGGTTGGTAACACAAATCGGTACTAAAGGGGCTCGTGGGGACCCGGCCTGACGCCAGCCTGCCACTACCCCTTTAGTACCGGTTCGTGGCACGAACCGGTACTATTGATCGCAACCACGAACCGGCACTATTGATCACATTAGTGCCAGTTTTTTTACAAACCGGCACTAATGTGCTTCACATTTGACCCTTTTTATACTGTGCAACGAGTTGACCATGTTGGCGGGCCAACCCATGGAGATGAAGAAATCCAAGAAACAAGCACTGGCCAAAGAGTTGAGGACGTTGGCGGACGAACTCCTCAAAGAAAGTTGGAAGAACAGCAAGGGCCCCACCGTGCCTACCCTAGGAACTCGGATTGCCACCTATGTGAGGCTCAAGACCGAGTTTGAGGAGATAGTCGCCGTTGAGAAGCAGTATTCCCCGGCCAAGGTGATGGGCCCCATCGAGGACGAGGAGATGGCACAAGGTAAAAAATAATGGCTTATTACCATAGTTGTGGTTTTTGATTATTTGCAATGTGCTTGCTTTTTGATTATTTGCAATGTGCTTGCTAATATGTTAGGGTTGTGCAGGTGCCGGTGGTTGTCCTTGATGATTCCGATGTCGTGGCCCGTCCTGTTGGCATCGCCCCGGAGATCGATTCCGATGCCGATGTCCATCCTATGGACATCGCCCCAAAGATCGATTCCGATGTCGCGGTCAGTCCTGTGGACATCGCCCCAGAAATCAATTCCCATGCCGCTGTCCGTGCTGTGGTCATTGCCCGAGAGATCGATGACAAGAAATAGTTGGTCACGCTAATCCTTCAGGGTAGTTTGCATTACCCTGTGTTTAATTACCAGAACGATGCGTGTTATCAAACCATCTTAGGGCTAGTGCACTGTCTTGTGTGGGCGGATCTTGCTACTTTTGTTTGATAGTGAATCATGCGATGAATCATGTGAACCCTCTCTGAGTTATGGAAACAGATGTATCCTCACCAGCTTTTGATGTAATATATGGCATGCTTAGATGTAAGTTTGAACTGTTTATCATATCAGCAGGGCTTGTTTGACGATTCTTGGTGTTAGTAGGCTAGCTACTGTGTGAGCTATAGTACTTGCCAAACACTCACTGAAGAGAAACATTGGGGCTGATGAACTCATGGTACGCTTATACTTATCCCTCGTCGATCGACCAATAGCCCTAGCTCCTAAAATTGTAGGCTTTGCGATCGATCAGACAATAGTCGACATACATTCAGGCCTCATTTGGTTCATAGGGTAGGAAAATCGTAGCAAAAGTACAGAGAACGTGCAACACAAAATCATAGCAGTGCAGAGAGTACTCCCTCCGTTCCAAAATAGATGACCTAGGCGGGCTAGTTTGGCCTAGTGGGTTTCAGTGATATGACGTGGTACAGTGCCGTCCAGTCTTCGCTTGTGGTAGCGGTATTGCGGGTACAGTAAGTTCTCTTGAAGAAGCGGAATTCAACGAAGTAATGATGGTTCCTTCGTCCGAACAACTTACAGTGGGAAAGGTTGGGCCTGCGATACGACCGGGGTAGACCAGGATAATTTTGTGCATGGTAGGTGGACCAGGATGGTCAATGTCCCACATGTCGGTGAATGAAAGTATTCTTTCCGATATAGAGGACGAGCAACGAGTATTCATTGTTTATTTTTTATGAAAGCTGTTGTCTCCACTGTTACTCCTTGACTTTGTCAATGCCTCTCTCTCCTCCACATAAGCGGGGACTACTTGTTGTGCATGCAGCGGGCAGCTGGCGTCTTGAGGGGCCAGGGCGGTGAGAGCAGGCTCCGGAAGCGGTCCGGACTCCAGCATGGCCCACCTCACATTATCACCATATATTTCTTGGAGTCCGTGCGCGACGGGCGGGCGATCTCTTCTCCCTCTCCCGTTTCTCTCTTCTCAGCCGACGCCCGCCGAGCGATTAGATTTCGGCTATCGACGGTTTATTCTTTTTTGAGGAATCGACGGTTTATTCAATTACGGTCCCACATGTCAGTGAAATTGCAATACAACGTGTGTCCCCTCTGGTGAGCGGCGTGTGAGCCGGACTGTCGGGGTTGTGACGCATACGAGTCGTAAGTGTGCGGCCTTTTCCTTTAGAACTTGCGAAGCGTAACATTTTCGCGCGATCGATCGATAGAAATCCAGAACAAAATGACGAGGGCGGTGCTTTCCCGCTCGTTAGGCGGGCTAGTTCGAGTGATATGACATGCTACAGTGCCGTCCACTTGCTCCATTTTTATGTAGGCAAGAGTTTACACTCTTACGCGGGAGGAGTGTGAAACACCGCGGATCTGATTTTGATCGAGGGATAACTGTTCCCTGCCAAATAATGGAGGAATGTTAGAGATTATAGCATGATAGTTAAGGCATCTCTAGCGCTGGCCCACAAATTTACACCGGCATCTGTCCGAGGACACTGATGGATGCCATCTGATGCTGCCCGCATACCTTTCGACAACTATATGAACTAACCGGACGAAATTCGTGCAAACAAAGCAAATTTCAAATTAACCGGATGAAATTCATTACATTTTGAAAGCTTTTCCTACAAACTGGACGAAATTCATTACATATTTCGCACAAACCGTACTAAACCTACTGTAAACCTAATCTAAATGATCGCCAGCGCCTGACCACCATGTCCGGCCATGAACCCGAGAAAGCCGGCCATTGCCTTTGCCTCCTCCTCATCCGCCTCGATAACCTCCTCCTCCGGCGGGAGCACAAGTTTATGAAGATTTCCTCCTCCACGTCGTCGTCCAGCGGCTAATCGGACGCCGATGTTTACCCCACCAAGCTTGGCATCGGCTGAGTGGAGTAGTGGTGGCCTTCCCGGGACCAGAGCGGCGGCGACCTACCATGTACTACTCTTCCTCGCTGCCGGCTGCGCCCGCGCATGCGCCGGCTTCGTGGTCGTGGCGGCGGAGGGCAGCCCGGGGGGTGCCGGCGATCTCCTTCGTTTGCTCCTGCGACAGTATGTCGAAGAGAGCTTTGGAGCGCGCCCGGAGCGGAGCCGCCGATGTCCCTCGTCTGCTCCTGTGACAGTACGCCCAAGAGAGCTTCGGAGTGCCAGGAGGCCATGGTTGAAGTGGTGCCGACGGAAGGAAGGGACTAGAGGAGAATAAGTGTGGGTCTTTGGCTATGGCTGGGAGCTGGGGCTCAAGTTAATATAGCGGGCGAATGGCAATGAGCCGCGGCAGACGGATGGACAACTTGCGCCGGAGTAGGTTCGTCGGGCGTGAATGCGGACGCTGCTTCAGTGACTTAACTGCAGATGCATTTGGGTTACTAACATGTGGGCCCAACGAGCATCTGGCCCGCATGTGAGTGACACACCAATTGCACCTGCAGTTAAGTCCGGTGAATGCGGCATTGACATTCTGGAGAGACGGTGACCGTTTCAGGCGGGAAGCGCGCGCTAGCGATGGAAGGGGTTTCGGTGTGCAGTGGCACTAAGATCGGTCGCTCACGATAGTACCTACTCCGTACCATACTACCATAGTACCCTCTCTAGCTTAGGTTGTTTTATAGATTGTCGTTGTGATGGACGATATACATGAGCAAGGCGGTCCGAGTATGACCGTTGGTGTTGAGTCAGGTGAATACATGCTCGGCGTTCGCGTAGGCCTCCATCAAACGTCTAAATAGTAATGTCAGGCACCGCCGGGGCGCGCAGGTGATGGGCTCGCCGTTTGCGTTGCGCCATGAGCAGGACTTTGATTTAGAGGGCGACGTGCATGCATTAGCATGCTTTGACAGCATGAGCGTGAGTGTCTGACGCGAAGTATTTCATTTTCATTTGGCTGACGAGGGTGCATTGCAGCGACGAGTCCGTGGTTTGATTCCCCACATACGCATAATTTTGGTTTTTACAGTATTTCTTTCTCCATTCACAGGTAGGCCCGCGTAGATAGATAAAGAACACGAGCTGATGAGGCGCATGCGGACTGTTTGACTGGTCAACCATACAAATACGGAGCTATACGCTGAGCCAGTGAACGTATAATCACCATATCTCGTATACAATGATCAAAGTGAGCTATCAAGACAAGTTCGATGACCGCCAATGCATTTTACTCAGTAATAAATGACCAGGATTGAAGGGGAATCCTAATTTGCTTCGTCTTCTGTCCTTGAGCTCTTGACAAACCAATGCACTATACGATTGTCCGGCCACTCCACCCCAGAGCTCTCACCAAGCGTCGTTCATGCCACCGCGCCGCACACTAACCGGTAAGGCAGCGATGGCATCCCGCCACGTCGAGTTCCTCGCCGCCCACGAACGCACACAAAATAGTAGGGAAGCGATGGCATCCCGCCGTGCCAAGTTCATCGCCGCTCGCGACCTCACGACTATGTGGGAGGAATTTGAAGATGCCAAGGCCGAATGGGCGGTAGAGCAAGAGGCGGCCAAAGCCGCACAGAGGGAGCGGAAAAGTCAGAAAGCACTCAAGAAAAGAGAGGCCCGTCGCTGCAAGAAATAAAAGGACGCACACGCTGCTGCGGAGAGGTCGGCGGAGATCCAAGCACGGTGGGGTGTCGTCGACAAAGTCAGGAAGGAGAACGACGGTGTCTGGCCAGCATGTGAGAAGTAGTAGTACTAGTAGTTAGTGTGTGTGTCTGTGTCTAAGTACGAGCATGTACCAGTACTACTAGTTACTACTGTAGTTTTTAGAGCAAATTACCAGTACATTAGCCTAGACTAAATGGAAAAATTCCTATCCTATGCATCAAATGGCATCTCTTTCTCTATAGGAATTGAGATGCATGTCATATCACTTCCTATGATTTTCATATTCCTATCCTATGAACGAAAGGAGGCCTCTGTTGGAGTAAATAATGTAGCTAGCAGTACTGCTGGTACAGTAGTTTTCTTCAAGAAGCGGAATTCAACGAAGTCATGATGGTTCCTTCGTCCGAGCAACTTCAAAGTGGGAAGTGGGCCTGTGATTTGACGGCTCACTAGTCATTGTTACTGCGGTGCGACGACCTGGGTGACTCTCCCTTGGAGTTCTGCGTGCATGGCAAGTGGACCAGGATGGTCGACGTCCCACATGTTGGCGAACGGAAGTATTCTTTCCGATATCGAGGAGCAAGGAAAGCGCGTGGTATAGTATCACTGCTGATTGGTTCGCAAAAAAATAGTATCACTGCCGATTTATAATTATTTTTTATTTCTGATGAATGCTAGCGTTTCAACTCTTACGACGAAGGGTGCCAAACACGGCACGTGCTGGATGTCCCACACGTCAGCGAAAGGAGTGGGACATGAACAGCGTGGTAGAGCCCAGCGTAAAAAAACAGCGTGGTAGAGCGTCTCCACTTCTTCCACTTCTGGGTCGGAGACCACACGTAGTAGTACTTAGTGGTATGAACGATACAAAGTGCGACCTGGAGAGAAAGACACGTCTAGTTGGAAGGTCTCGGGGCATACACGTAAACAAATATAAAAGTTAATATGTGCCTCCAACTAATATAGTAGTAGTAGAGTACTTAGGCACATACTCCATAACATCACCGTGCATTGCACGTACAACATTTAGTGGTAGTACGTAGTAAGAGACAAATGCCGCCCAAGAGTTCCCTTCTCGACCTACTTTTGGGTGTTTGGTAGAGTGTATGGAGGGTGCATGAGTCCACACTAGTTTAGCACAAATACACTAGAAGCATGCATGAAGAGAGCATGCATGAAGAGGGGTGTTGAGTTGAGCATGCATGAAGAGGGAACAACTATGCTGAGACGAGAACGCAACCAAACACACCCTGTATGCCACGCATGTTCATACCATTTGTGCCTTTCTACTTCACTTACTGCGCTACATTACTCAGGTTCGTACATCCACTCCTGGGTACATGTCCGTCCCGTAGTTCCAGTGCCACGTGTTCTTCATATAGATGGAATGATCATTGCATAACACATGCGCCTTGATGCTAGATGCCTCACGTGTTGGCAAAAGGATGAACAAATCTCACATAAAAAATAGAGTGGAAGAACATAGATTCCGGACGACCGAGAAGGAGCAAGGAACCTCGTGGTGGAGCGTCTGCACTCATAATATTTAATATTATTCAGCGATATAAAATTAACCAATCATCTCCACAGTGGACTGGAAGAGTACGAAACACGGCAGCCCAGTGTAGTTACATCATACTAGTACATGGCTAACCCACGCTATCACCATATTTCTTGGCTTCCGTGCGACACCTATCTCTAGTAATCCAGCAGCCTGTATCGATTCTCCCTCCTCGTCTCTATCAAAGTGCGGCGGGCTGGCGTTTCTGCCGTCTATTGAGGTCGGTTAACTATCACATGTTAGCGACATGCCAAGAGCATTCTAAAAAAATTCCTTTCACGTTCCGTTTTCAAAAAGAAAAAAATCCTTTCACGTACGAATTTGCATGTATGCTTTGAGCAACTTGCATATCCTATACTGCTCCTGTTTGATACTCTAACTTAGCTAGAGGTTAGACTAACTCATGACTAACCCTGAACTAACTGTAGCCACAGAGGTGTTTGGGTGACAGGGTTAGATTGACAATAAATGCACTTCATGGAGAGAGAAAAGTGATTTTTCAGTGGTCCCAATGAGAACTATCTCCAGTTAGCACCTCTTGGGTGGGATAATTTTGTTTGGTGGGTTCGGTGCAACTTGCTCCAATTTAAAACCTCATGCTTTGATACTTTTGGGCTATTTGAGCCCCAACTAGCTCAAACTAACTCTAACCCATGGATCCAAACAGGGCCTATGGCCAGTCTCGATGCGGAGCAGTCGCGTGCATCGGGAAGCAGTGCTCTCTCGGCCGTTGCGCCACTTCAAAGCCGGCGCCAGTGAGAGGTCGCCTCCGCTCTGGCTGGGCATTAATGCGGCACTGACGCTCCAGGGCGACGCTGGCCGTTTCACGCGGGAAGCGCGCGCTGGCAAGGGAGTATAGGTTTTGAACCGTTTCAGGTGTAGTAGTAATGGTAGTTTGCAAAACTACTCAATTATTGCACCCAGTTTCCTAAGAATTTGTGGTAAAAACGTTACTCCATAGCCCGCTTCCCTTCTCCTTCCTGCTC
This sequence comes from Triticum aestivum, assembly GCF_018294505.1. Lineage (NCBI taxonomy): Eukaryota > Viridiplantae > Streptophyta > Magnoliopsida > Poales > Poaceae > Triticum > Triticum aestivum. The sequence goes on along the minus strand of NC_057798.1, from coordinate 713,735,548 downwards.
ATGATTTACGTGGCCATGTTAACGTGGTTGTGTCAAAAAAATGTCACTTCCTTCTCGTGATTTGCATTGTGGTAAAAACGTTACTCCACAAGCAAGATTCTCGTGCATTGCATGGAACATCAATATGCATTTTTTACAAAACACCTATTGTGATTGACCCATGCAGGAGTAATCCCATGTGTAAAAACTAATGATATCTCGAGAATTTTATCGGAAAACTGGTATCTCGAGAATGTCATCAAAAAGTGAAAGATGAGAGATAAGGCGAGGAGGAGTGGAGCGTGGTGGTGGCTGGTGGTCAGAATGGGCGGCGGCATGGGGATGGACAACGCCGGCAAGCGGCAGCGGCTACCATGCATGCTAGATTGTTCCAGAGACTTATTCCTTTTTTAATTGCTGGGCAATGGGGTTGCGGGAGATAATGATGTGGAGAGAGGTGCGGGTATCTTTTGTAAAATTATCATAGTTTGCTTCCTATCCGTCAGATATAGATCATACGGTCTGTATTACAAGATGGCAGGCACACCATCATCGCCAACTCGTTTTTTTATAAGGGTACAAATGATAAGTTTGCTGACTACTAAAGTAAAGTGGAAACTGTCCATGTTATACAAGTAAATAAAGGTGATTGTTTATCATATGGGTAAGGTTGGATGAAGTGTGGTAGGAACAAATGCTCCGCCTAGAGCATGTGTGTGTGAGATGGAGTCTTACTGTGTGTGTGTGGTGTGTGTGTGTGTGTGTGTGTGTGTGAGAGAGAGAGAGAGAGAGAGAGAGATGGAGTCTTAGTTTGTGTGTGTGTGGGAGAGAGAGAGATGGAGTCTAAGTGTGTGTGGGGGGGGGGGCGTGTGTGTGTGAGAGAGAGAGAGAGAGATGGAGTCTTAGTGTGTGTGTGTGGGGGGGGTGCGTGCGTGCGTGCGCACGCGCGCGTGCGTGCGTGTGTGTGTGTGTGTCGTGGGGTCCCCTGTGGCGGATGTAATTTAAGTGTGCATGGCTTCATCATAGAGAGGTGATGTGTATGGCAGAGGCCACCAACGATGGGGTGCGAGATAGAAAATGCCCGTAGGGAGGGAAGAGAAGGTGCGTGCGCATGAGAGGAGTCGACATCGAGAGAACGTGTTTGTTCGAGAGACACTAAGGAAGACTACTATATACCGATGGTGCATGTAGGCGGGAATTAAACAAAGGGATGGTCTTATTGGTTTCGGGGATGTAGGGGAAGAGTGAGAGGCGCGGGGGGGGGGTAGCTAGAAGGAGATTTTTAAGTGTGAGTGTGTGTTTTACCCATCCAGGCGGAAGTTATGTGCACAAAAGAGGAGAACGATTCGATGTGGCGTTAGGATTGAGGGTAATTAACTACGTATGGAGACATAGAGACCTTGAACGTGCATGTGTGAGAGGTATACATGTATACGTGGGATGTGTGTGTGTGCGTGCGCGCATGATCGAGATAAAAGAAAGAAGACATAAGTCCTAAGATCAACGACATGGGAGAGACGGATCGGTATGACAATATGCATGCATGTGAGAATGCAGGGAAGAAGGCCCGACAATTGAGCATGTGTTTTTGTCTTTAAGATATAATGGCGTGGGCTAGAGCATGCATCTATGGCGAGCAGAGGGGGTGAGGTGCAACGATTGTGAAAAAGAGATCAACCTATAAATGCACATGTATGGATAGACATATATAGTGTGGATGATAGGAAGCAAGACTCCGTGCGAGAAAGAAATGTTGATGGAGAAACTACAGATAGATACAGAGATGGAGATGCTAGCTAGAGAGACATCCGTTAGTTTGGGTGTCGGACATGACCGTCGGGTGGTTCAAAGGGTGAAGTTATATATGTGTGTGAGAGGGCACTTGACTGCATGTAGAGAGAAACATATGTAGTGTGCGTCATATAAATAGAAAGATAAAGATGCTAGCTAGTGTGCGCTGGAGATAGGAGTCGAGTGGATCAGAAGGTTGGGTTATGTGTGTGGGTGTGAGAGAGATAGAGAGAGGGTGCATGTGAGTCACATACAAATAGATATCAGAGAGAAATGAGATCCAGAGAGACGGAATTTTGTGTCTGCGAGAGAGAAAGATATTTCACAATGAGAGTGATAGCTAGAAAGACATATGAGGGAACGCAAGATATCTCTAGGGAAAGAGGGTGTGTTTGAGCGACATACAAGAGAACAATGGAGAAATATGAGACCCTGGGAGACAGAGTTTGTGTTTGTGTGTGAGAAAGAGATATTGAAGAGGAAGAGTCGTAGGTTCTCATATCTAAGGAGCGAAAGACATCTCTGTATGATGGGTGTGCCAGTGGCACACATGGGAATAGTTGAGAGAAATGAGACCCCGGGAGACAAAGTTTTGTATTTGTGTGAGAGAAAGAGATTCCACATGGAGAATCATAGCTAGAGACACATAGCAGGGAGCGAGATATACTTAGAGAGAGAGATAGAGTGATGAAGGTCGAGGGAGAGAGTACTGTCGATGTGTTACGAAGATAAAAGATCATTATCGACATACAGGTAGCACGAGAGATGCCTGAGAGACGATGAACGCGTATAGGTCCAGAGAGATAGTCCTATATAAGCATGAGTGATAGCTATATGAGACGAATATCTAGATTAAAGGGGATTCAAATATTTAAACTGGAGATCACGACATCGATAATATGATACCGCAAATTGGTGTATCAAACATGCATATTAATTTGAATTTGGGCACACGTGTAATGTTATATAGCTTATCAATATTGGTGATCCATAGATTCTTCAATTACAAACAATGCATGGTTTATATGCAATTAATGTCTAAACGGGATTACACTATATGTTGCGTGTGTTAAACATATTATACATGTTTGAGAAGTTAAAAAAACCACATGAAACACACATTAATTGGAGACAGTTAGCGAGGAATGCATACATTGGATTTCAACATAAAGTGGTGTCAAATATTTGAAAATCCAAATTGATGGATACAACCTTATGAATCTGAGATCATGCCATTTGTAAACCATATTTATGTATAAATGGTGTTGTGCTTCTGAAATTATACATAAAAATGATGTATATAGAATGTAATTCCAATTCAAAATGGATCCCGCCCGAAAAAAAATATTAGAATACAAACGGGATTCTAATTGAGTTGGCACGGTAAACGTGCACTGTGCAAAATTTGAATGAAGCGGGGAAAGTTGCAGTAACCGCCCAAAACCAAAATCTGCGAGATGGAAATCACTACTGCCTATCCCTGCCACGCAAAGCCTATCTGCTGGATATCTACAGATTTCGATAGGGGTAGGTTTGTAATTTCACCCAAACGTGACGTAACCGCCTCTCACCCGGATTCATACACGGTGGGCGCCAAAACACAGTGTGCCCTCGGCCGAAATCGACTCCCTCCCCGATTCATATTCATACAGGGTGGGCGCCAAAAACAAACTCTCGTCGGCAAATATTCGGTGTATGCGAGATTACCGTCCTATCCCCAACCGACTAATGTTGTTGTGATGTAGTAGAAATTTAAAACGGGGGCTAAGTTTGTAAATTTCCTCGCATTTGAGACAAGCGTGCCCTGAATACATGGTTCCCCCCTTCCTCTCTACCTCCCTTTTCCCCATTCGTACTCCGTGGGCGCCAAAACACCCTCTCCACCCCACCCTCCTCCGTCCGCCGCCGTCCGCCACCCCATCCACTATCGTCCTCCTCCACCATGCCGGAGCTGATACCCTGACGCCGCCGTCCATTACAAGAGATCGACCTCTCTCATCCACGCCTTCGGACCGGGATCCTTGCATCTCGTCCTCTCACTTCATCCCCGCCGTCGTCTCCTTGCCAGCGCCGCTCCTACGACTGTCTCGTCCACCGTGCCCTGCCGCCACCGTATACCCTCCTAGATCTGCTTCCACGCCGCCGACAGCCATCGCTACCACAGCACCATCAAATTCTTAGCAGATGTGTACATGGCGCCGCACCAGAGGCGGTACTCTTTCGTATCTGCTCAACTTATTTATCACAGCAAGAAAATAGATCGCCACTGCTTTACTCTAATTTCTTGTCTTGGTTGCGAAGTTGCCTTTGTCCGGTTTGCACCTTCAGATCCGCCATGGCATGCTCAACACTATACTCCCAATGCTTATGATTTTCTCCTTTTATGTTCCACACTAGTTAAATCACACTAGACTAAATTTCAAAATTGGGTCAGTCGATTTTTCAGAGCTCGTCGGAGTTTGCGGTGCGATCCAAGGGGCTCGGGTGGTTGTGGGGCCTCGCCGAACAAAGAAAACTCGACGCAGGTGGGAGGTGGGGTGGCGGAGGAACACAGGCGGTGGGAGCCGGTGGTCCTGCCAGTGGCCCGTGCGGTGTTCTGTATGGGAAGAATCAGAGACGAGGAAGAAGAAGGGTTAGGAGACGTAGGATCTTCATCCAACCGCCTGAAATGGTCGAGAGACAGCTGGGAGTTGCATTCTTAATGCGCTCTGGTTCATCATGTGTGGGCACTGCGCAACCAACATTTTATTATCCAAAATCTGCTTGCTCTTCTTTACCATGTTCGATAGTGTTGGCATGTACGTGATCGATAGGCTTTCAATTACTAGCGGCAATACAACACCGTATTTTCAAGCTAGTTCCACTTTCCCGATTTATATATCGTGGTTATGGTGTACCCCTATTATGTACACTATGACTGCCTAGTTGTTGTGTGCTCTTGTTATCATGGTTTGGCAATAAACTCTCTATACAGTATATTATGAACCTATCATCTGCCAGCTATCCTTACTTCTGGAGCCTATTTTTTTGTGTACTTGTGCCAGATTATATAAATGCACGCACGATATTACAGCACACATGAGCTCTCTCATTAGAATCCAGTGATAGCACATAAGTGTTTACAAGGGCGCCCCTATATTAGAATATCATCTACATTACAAAGATAATCTCACAACTATTTATGTTTTCATGGTTCTCGGATATTATACGCAATTACTGTGAATATCAGAATCCACGCATCAGAAGAATATTGTGGAACACTGCAATGACTTACAAAATTGGCACCAAGGCATTGAGTGCCATTCTGGAAGCAATGAAACTCGTACGCTCCCCACCTGTTGATTCTTGTTCAGAATATCATCCTAATGACTATTCTAACCTCGAGGAGTCAAAGGCAGATGGCTTGTCCTGTTCACCCATCAAGGTGCCTGTTCTAATTTGGCAAGATTTTATTGATTGCGCGTATCTTGCATATGTTGTCTTGCATTTCTTCTACTTTGTTGCACCACCATCTGCTTAGTTTACTCATCATATAACTCGAGATGCCATGCCCATCCATTATCAATACATATTCCATCTGTCGTCATACCATGTTTTTCCACTCAAATGTTGTTCTTGTGCATCAGACATCAAAAAGGAAGAGGGTGATTGCCGAACCTGAAGGAGCACCAGCAAAGTCCTTGAAAAACATGGTGGTGTCGGAGAAATCAGACAGCGCCCCACTTATATTGGTTGTACAACCAGTGACACAAAACATAGGATCGACTCCAGCAGACTATACCCATACTTCACTGGCCACACCACTAGCCCCACCACACAGGACCTGCACTCCAGCAAAAGGTATACCGATTTCATTTGCCATAGCACCAGCCGTACCACAGAAAAATCCCACTCCAGCAAAAAGTACAACAAGTCCACCGGCCGAAGACCTATCCCAACTGCAGAGACGGCCAATTCCTGCAGATTGGAACCCCATTCCATTTATTCCCAGTTTAAAAGACAATGCTTTCAATGTTGTTAGGGACTACGTGCATATATTCCCATCATGGGAAGATTATAGTGAAGACAAACACCATTTTCACATCTTCCGGTCCAACTTACATGTAAGTGCTATTATTCATGGTTATTATTTTCATGTTTTCTGCTGATCGAACACATCAATGATTTATGTTACATTGTTGTAACTAGGTGAGGGTCAATCTGGATAGTCATGACGAGCAAAGCTTGCTTGTGCTTTTCGAGGAAGCATTGCAGCAGTATCGGTGTTACCTGAGGAAATCACTCTTTGATGGCAAGTCTATAAACGAATTTCTGGTGAAGTCTGTTGTGCTAAATTTAGAAGACATTGAATGGAAAAACCTTATTATGCACTGGTCTCGTTCCCAGGATGAGGTACTGTCTATGAAATCACATGACAATTTGAACTTCTACTTTTCCGCATGTGCCTTACGGATCTTTTTTGCAGGAAATCAGCTCGAAGAAGAATTCTGGTTTGAAAAGAACGACAGGATATCGCAAATATGATGCCCACTGCTTTGCTCTTGTTAGTACCTGTTGTCCCGTATCACTGTACTTGCATACATACCTGGTTCATTATGTGACAGCAGTATGCATGATAGCTTACTTATCAATTGTTCGCTCCAAATTATCTGATCTGTATGAATGGTTATATTAGTGTAGAATATATCCAATGCCAATGAATTTTTTTAGCTCTGCATTGTTCTTGTAAGTACATGTTGTCCTTTATCAGTGTACTTATATTGACAGGTAGTTGTTCATATACCATCACTCTGCAGCTTATTTTCCTTTGCTCTCCATTTTCTACACATCAGATCTATATTTACTCTTACCATAAGGTTGGTACTGAAGAAGTTTAGTTGTGCATTGCTCTTGGCCGTGCCTTTTGCCTGTATCGCTGCACATACATTTATAGCTACTTGGTTATGTAGCATCACTCTTCATCTTATCTTAAATATTCTCCATTTTTTTCGTATATTATCACATCTATACTTACTCTTAACAAAATGTAGAATAAAGGCAATGCTTATGAAGAAGATTCTGTGCTAAACTTCTTGAATTGCCCCCCCCCCCATCAGCATGGACAAGGGCTTTATAGAGCATGTCTTCACCAATAATGTAAGTTTGTCCTTCTCAAGCCTTCAAACTTTGTTGTGTATATTTGGTTAGGCATGACTGCAACAACTGTTTATTTTTGGTGTTTGCATCAAATTGCATGTTTAAAGTTTATTATGTAGTTCATAAACAAAAGTTTGTCCTTCTCAATTTAAGTTTTCAGTTGTACAACCAAGTTCCTTCTTCATACCATGTAAATTAAACTATTCAGAGCAAGTGATCTTCTTTTGCACTGCATGTATGCTTCTGTTCTTCATCCATAATCCAGTGGTGTGGTGAACCTACCCACTACAGCACAATGTCATATTCTGCAATGTCTTAACTATGAACAATGTCATATCATTCTACTATTATTTAAACCGTCTCTTTATTTGCCAATCTGAAATGGGATAAATTGACAGCACACTAACCATTGATACTTATGAGTTCTTGATCTATAAGCTGCCAACTCCTTCACAATGTCATTTCCTGCCATGTCTTGACCTGAACAATACCATATTGTGTTAATGCAATTTTAAACTGTGTCACTTTATTCGTCAGTAAGAAATGTGATGAATTGTCCGCACCGATACTTTTATGTGCGAAACCTGTCATCTATCTGCTTGTTTATCTTTCAGAGTGAGGAAGATATAAGTGTTGAACAAGCGCAGTCTCATCATATTGCTTAGCTGCTTGTGCGCAGCTCCCCAGTAGGGCTAACCTTTCTTGAACTCTATTGAAGTGCTGTCGGTTTTGTATATTATTTTGTCGGCGTGTTTATTTGCACTGGTGGCGATCTTTGATGCCTAGTGTATGTAATCTGCTGTCTGCTTGTGCTTTATTATCATAGTGGCGAACTTTGATGCCCAGTGGATGTAATATGCCGTAATTTCTTTATTTTATAGTCTAGGTTTTTTCTTATTCATGATGCTATAGTTATTTTACTGTATATATGTCCTGTCTTCGCAGTAAATCGGCCAAACCATAAAATTACGGTACATAATCGGGCCGTCATGCAATCACGATGTATGATCCGCATCATGTGCCCCGTCAAACTGGCCCACTAGTAGATTCAGGCCTTCAATAGGCCGAGTACCCCCCGACCCTCTTTTCGCAAGAAAACTCAATGGGCTTTTAGGAGGCTGAGAAGTAGGCTGGGCCTGAAACGTGCCGAATAGCTCACGGGCCGGTGGCAGCCTGAAATGGACCCCAGCCCATGATTGTGCGAATCAATTCACGGGCTTTTAACAGGCCAAAGTTGTCTTGGTCCTTGTTTGGCCCAATCAGATATCGGCTACGAGCAGGCCGGATGCAAACCGGGTCGTAGTTAGGCCAAACTATATGACGGGCTTTTAACAGGCCGAAATTAATATAGGGCCGAACTGTTAAATGGGCCCTTAATAGGCCGAAACTAATATCAGGCCGAATTACTAAATGGGACTTTAGCAAGTGGGCCCAAAAGCGTCCAGTCAACGGGCCGAATCTGATATGGGCCATAATTGAGCCCAAAGCCTCTTAAAAGGCCGGACCTGATCTGGGTCGTGATTTGGCCCAAAAAGTGGGAGGCTTTTAACGGGCCGGATCTTATATGGGCCATTATTAGGCCCAGAACGTGGCAGGCCATTAATGGACCGAATTAATTATGGGCCGGCATTTGGCCCAAAACATGGCAGCCATTTAATGGGACGGCCTACTAGGGTCCTTGAAATCTTGTGGGCCTATAGTTGGGCCAGCCCATTAATGTCGGTGCAATCTCGTGGGCCTTTAGCTGGGCCGGCCCATTATGATCCGCAAGAATTTTGTGGGCCTTTACCTGGGCCGGCCCATTATGGCACACAAAAATCTTGTGGGCCTTTACCTGGGCTGGCCTATTATGGCCCGCGAAATCTTGTGGGCCTTTAGCTGGGCCAGCCCATTATAGTCTGCAAAATCTCGTGGGCCTTTAAATGGGCCAGCCCATTAAGGGCCGCAAAATCTTGTGGGCCTTTAGTTGGGCCGGCCCATTTAGACTTGTTGGGCCATGCCACGTGTCGACATATCATAGGCGCCTTCCGTCCACTGAGTGGATGACATCTGTTCCAACGATGAGCGAACATGTGTTTCCTCCAGCCAATGATGATTTTACACGTGGAAAATCCCCATTGGTCGGGCCTGTTAACGGGTTATCGGATCCAAAACCCGACCCGATAGCTTAACAGTGTTCCGTTACAGTGGATGCCACATGTCGGTCACCCTTGACGAAAGCACTTTTGTGACGCGCGATTTATCGTCATGGAAGTGTACACCTCTGTGATGATAATTTTGGTAATGTCATGGAACACTTCTACGACAGCACAGGTATGACTATCTTGATTCTGTCATAAATTTGTCATGGATGTACATGCATGACAAAAAACGCGACCTACTGTGACAAACACGTATCATCACGGAAGTGTATTTTTTTGTAGTGGTACCAACTGAAGTTGTCGAGTGTAAGTCACTCAACCAGTACCCCTCCCTCCTGGTATCACTCAACCAAGACGAAGCTATTCGACCATACGAGAAACCACTCGACCTGCAGAAGGCCATGAGTCATTCAAGATGGCAACGGTCAGGCATTCACTTTGTAGCCTTCAAGATCATTAATAGCACTTTATAGTTGGCATTATCAGTAACGCCCTACCTTATGTACATTGAACCCTTGTAACGTAGGTGGGCTGGGGTCCTGGCGCACTCTATATAAGCCACCCCCCTCCTCTGGGACAAGGGTTCGCACCCCCTGTAACACACACACTTATATTCCAGTCGACCGCCTCAGGGCACCGAGACGTAGGGCTTTTACCTCCTCCGAGAGGGGCCTGAACTCGTAAACTCTTGCGTACAATCTCACCGAAGCTAGGACCTTGCCTCCTCATACGTACCCCCTATACTTACTGTCAGACTTAGTACCACGACACCTAGTACATGGCTAACTTCTCTCGTCTGCCCACCTAGCTAATGCACATAGCGTCGGCTCCATGACTCCCTTGAAGATTCTGGCTTGCTTCCGAGTTGTGCGTTCCTGCGCAATTATCATAACCAGCCTGAGCGTAGAAGGAGAGCACGCATCGAACACGATGGAGTTCTGATGCTTCCACAGTTCCTAGAACATGAGCAGTAGTATTGCTTGCACATCCTTCGTGCATGTCGTAGTACCCTACTTGTTGGCACAACATTGTGGTAAGCTGGACTGATGATGAGGGATCAACTCAGGTCTACTTAGGCCAGTGCATACAATGGTCCAAATCTTTCTTGTGGAAACAAAGTTGAGGAGGATGTGATCAATGGTTTCCTGTTGTTGCCTGCAGAAGGGGCAAGCCTCTTGGTGGTCCAGTCCACGCCTCGCAAGCCTATCAAAAGTCCAGCACCTGTTCTGGAGTGCTAGCTAGGTGAAGAAACAACATCATAGTGGCGCCTTAGACCTCCAAGTGAAAGCGACCGTGCGAATGACCTCTCTTCCCAAGAAGTTCACTTCATGTATCATTCGAGCTGAAAAAGTGTCGTCCTTCTCCCAGGCCCAGGTAATGGAATCTAGGACGGCATGGTTGAGCTCCACTTGTTCCACGGCAGCCCAGAGGCTAAGGTATACTCTTGGATCTCAGGGGCCGATATCTCAGGCCCGACGTCCGAGACCCAGGTGCCATCCGCACCTACCTAGTAGACAGTGCGTGTTTTCTTGATGCTAGTGCTGACCTTGTCATAAAGGGCTGGCGCAACCTCCTGGATCCGCAATCCATCCAACCATCTGTCCTCCTAGAAGAGGGTTGATGTGACATCACCCAAAGTCGCACACGAGGCCACCTAGAAAAGTTGTGTCGTCTCTTGTGGTACCGGTATCTCGAAGTCTGCCCAAGATCGATGGTGGTTTGTACGTTGAAGCCAAGGACACCTAGCTTGCACTGCTATGTTCCTCCACCTAATGTTGGGAATGCCCAGTCCGCCTTTCTCATCATCAAGCCGGACATGTGTATCCCTCAAACAAAGATCTGTGGAGTGCCCACACGGTGCTGCCTCAACTGAATTAGGGATCGCGCACATTGCGGCGGCCCAAATCAAAGCAACAGTTCGTGAGGTTTGTTCATCATTGTCCGTGAGAATGAATGATTGTTCCGTAACTTTATCCATGACCTAACTTTTTTTCCAGAGGCTGAATTAATGGGTATGGAATTATATTTGGTCGAGTTTCTTATATGAATGCAACCTTTGAATAGTTAATGAAATTGTTGGGATTTAGTGTTGCTAGATGCTTCATGTAAATGTGGCAGAAGCCTTCATTTGTGGCCTAACATTTTTCGTCAGTTATTATCTTCTCATGTAATAGTTATAAATTTGCAGTCTAGATTAGCACATATAGTGACTACTAATGCTTGTCATTACTGTACCTAAATGATGTCTTCCTTGCGTACTTGTCATCACCGCACATGCAATCGACACTCTTACTTATGTTGAATGTCACGAACTTAAGTGTTGTACACCATTTTTTATGAATGCTTAGCCTAAACGGCATGGTTGTTTATGTCAGCCTTGCTTTATAAGTGAGAATGATGAGGTCTTTGGGGTCCAAGAGCCTCCATTCCTTTTGGGTTGGGTTCTATTTACAACGAATGTATCAAGCGATACAAGGAGCACATTAGTTTATTCCTATTTTTTTAGTGTTGAGATAGAGTTAAGAAAATTATGATGTTACCAAATCTATTTAGTTCATGCAGTTAATATTACAGGCTATCGAACATTAATGGCGTTACACTAGCTTGGCGATGGATTAGGTTGATGGGTCAACACCTTCGGTCATGTTATCAACAGTATTCCTGACCATTCTTCAGTTTGCATGTTGAACTATTCATGCTTAGTTTTGTTGTAGAGGGCCTTACTTTAGTTTGCAGAACTACCATGATAAGCAAATAAATATTTATTTGGAGAGAGGATTTGTTTTTATGCATTCATAGTTATTCCTGTTGTAGGCTGGTCCTATTTTGAGGCTGTTCATTAGGAAGAGGATGTTTTTTTCGAAAAGTTTAGAAAGAGGATGTTGAACTGAACTTCCCTTAGTTCATTCCTTATATTTTTCTCATGTTTCTTCTCAATGGAAGAAGCACGACAGCTTGTGGATGGTGCAAGCATGTAGTGGACTTGGAGGCCAGGATTTTGGCGAGAGGAAGAGAATGAGGCTACAACCAGTGGGCAAGTGACACGACCATGATGAGGTTAGTTTTCATGCTGAGATATTGTTTTTATTGGATCATGGTAGGATTTCATTATCATGTGCACCAAATTATGATCTTCTCTGTCATTATGCGCTGATCACAAGAACTAAGGAAAGTGGAAAGAACTGAGGCTTTTGGAGTAATGATGATAAAAAATAGTTAATTGACTTAGTCTTGGTACAGTTTGTCTGTCCTATGGTTTAACGGGTTTCAAAACGTCACTTTTCACATTAATATTTGCAATTTTTTATTTTTTGAGCAGGATTACACTGACAAAGATTATTATGTCTTCATAAATTATCTCACAAGATTTTAGAACTAAGCTCTCCAAATCTATATGTTCCCTTATTTCCCTCATATTTTCCTTTTAGTTTCCTCCATACAGGGTTTTAGTTGCTTTTAATTATTTCAATTTATTTCTCAATATGTACTTTATGGGATAAGAAATTTGTGGCAGAGTGCAAGAAAACTTGCTCTCTTCTCTAAACATAGGCAAATTAATATAAATCGAATCAAGTGTCTTTGTCCGAAGGCTACTAGCCTAAAAACTAGGTAGTAGAGTATATGGAGGACCGAAATACCCTGTTTTCAACCAAAAAGTAAAACCGTGTCTAGAAATTGGTGCTTGGTAATGGAACAGTTTGTGAGAACCCGTCGATTCTGGAGCAAATGATAGCCCAATTCTATGAGGAGCTCTATGCCCCGAAAGGGGTAATAGGAATAGAATAAGTGTTATCTCATGTACCTTCAAAGGTTACTGATGAGATTAATGATATGTCGAATAAACTTCACTCTAAAAAAGGAAGTTAAAGAGGTATTATTTCAAATGTTTCCAACCAAGGCACGAGGGCCGGAAGGCTTCCCTGCGCATTTTCTTCCAGAAATATTGAAACTTATGTGGTGAGGGAGTAATAAAGATTGCACTCGGATTGTGAAGGGTGAAGACTCGCCTGCGGAGATCAATAGAGCATTCATTGTTATTATTCCCAAGGCATTAAACCCCACTTCTCTGTCTTATTACCGGCCTATTAGCTTGTGCATGTGGTTTATAGAATCGCATCCAAAGCGCGTGTCAATCGTCTAAAGCAGATTCTCCCTGACATCATGTCTGAAGAGCAATCGTCGTTTGTCCCCGGTCGCTTAATTACGTATAATATGATAACACCTTATGATTGTTTGCACTATATGAAAACAAACATAAGTAAGAAGAAGTCTTGTGGTGTGATCAAGTTAGATATGAAGAAAGTGTATGGTCGTATGGAATGGTCATATCTTGAAACCATAATGAAGAAACTAGGTTTAAGTGATTGCTTTGTGGATGCTATAATGAGGGGTGTTAGATCGGTGTCATTTTTAGTTCTATTCAATGGGGGACAGCCCGTGAGTTTTTGCCTTCAAGGGATATTCGGCAGGGGGGGGGGGGGGGGGGGTGCATCTCCTCTTAGCTGTTCTTGACCGCTGGTGAAGGACTATCTTGTCTCGTGAAGCATGAGGCCTTTTCGGACCAAATTGAGGGCATTAAGATTGCACACACGAACCCCATGGTGCATCATCTCCTATTTGCCGACAATTGCCTTGTGTCCAGTAAAGCTTTGGCCCAGCATATCTCAAGACTGAAGTGCATCCTTGACACTTATTGCAATGCCTCGGGTCAAAGAGTTAGTTCTTATAAATCTGCGACGTACTTTAGTATTAACAAGACATTGGCTAGTAGATGACTCTGAAGGTCAAAATGCAAATTTTCTTTTAACAACTCGATCTCCAATTGCTTCTCACAAGCCAGTAATAACATCGAATGTGACTGTCGGTGCCAATGAAACTGCAGACACACATTTCTGGAACGTAAGAACAGAACCACATCATCGTGTCTAAGAAACAACTCAGTAAAAATTACACATGGTATTGCATTTATCAGTGCCTACCTTAGGCACTTGACTGTGTTTTGTTTTGGACTTTTGGCAATGAAACGAGAGAGTTTATCCTACTTGGAACTTGGAAGTCTATGAAATAAGAGAGGAGAATCTGCAACTCTGCATTCCTCACACCTATTGGACAAGTTCAAGTTCTTGATCGCGCCCAAATCATGATAAAATTTTTCACACACAGCAACCGATGAAGAAAAAAATAGTCGAAACCGAGTATTTTTTTAACTTCTAATGTAAGGTTACAGGGCATATCACCTTGTTTACCAAGGATAATTATCAGTGAACAATCAGAGGGCTTGCTATTTCCTGAAGAACACTGCACGTGACTTGGCATAACAGCAGAGGTAACACAGCGTAGCCATTAAACTAAAAGGCTTTAAAGGAACTGCAAAAACCTTCTTAAACATTTAGAAACAGAGGATGTAACATTTTGTGACAACTAGGAAATACAACGAAAATTGCCCCTAAATTTGCAAAATATTACCCACCAATGCCACCTATAAGTGATAAAAAAATGTTTTAGGCCTCCTTTGGTTCGTAGGAAAGGAATGTTATAGGAATTGGAAAATCATAGGAACCATCTCACTTTCTATAGAGAGAGGGATGTCATTTGATGAATAGGATAAGAATTTTTCTATTGAGTCTAAGCTAATGTTTTTTTCTCCAAAATGTGAAGGATTGATTCCTATCCTACATAGGAATAGGAATTCATTTCTACAAACCAAATGACTTCAAAGGAATTTTTCCTTTGCAAACCCTATCCTATAGAATTCCTATAAATTTCCTACAAACCAAAGGAGGCCTTACACAGGGAAATCTCTCCGCCTGGGCCGGCCCATGCAGTACGGATCTCCTATACTACACTCTGCGCGCTGTGAGATGACGCAGCGCACCCGTTAGGGCCGTCCCATGTCCTAGCGACCTGTTTTTAAATTTTCTTTTTTCCGTTTTATTATTTATTTTTGTTTTTTTCTAATTTAAATAATTTGGGAATTCAAATTTCTTTTTAAAACGAGAATTCAGAATAAAATATTTAATAAATCATAAAATGCTTGTGGATTAAAAAAATGTTCGTGATTTTGTAAAAATATATTTGCTTATTAATAAAATGTTCAAAATTTCGAAAACACATGTTAGAAAAATAAAACAATGTTCATGATGTTTTTTTATACTCGTGTATTAAAAATTACTATTGAAGTTCAACAAAAAATTTCCAATTCAAAAATATTTCATGAATGAAAAATTATTATAAAATTCAAAGACTATTGTGACTTACAATATAGTTTATTCATTTATAAAATGTTTGTAGATTCAAAAAATGATCATGCATTTCAAAAAATGTTCGTTAAATGAAAAATAAAATATTCGTGAATTTCAAAAAGAAAATCCACCAATTTCCATGTACATGTTCGTCGATTCTAGAAATGTTCGCCGATTCAAGATAATTGTTTTAAAAAATGTTTGCATGTAGAATAAAATATTCATTAATTCAGAAAACTTTCTTGATTTTAGAAATTTTTTGAAAATTTTAAGCATGTTAACGAATGTGTAAAATGTTAATGATTTCAAATATGATCACGAGTTTAAAAAAATGTTCATGATTTCAAAAATGGTTCATGATTTCACGAAATTGAGAGTGATAGTACATCTCGGTGATGCAATAGACTGTAGTCATGGCCATTAGAAATTATGTTGTTTTCCTTTTGCTAGTTTCTTTTAACAGCTCGATCTCCAATTGCTTCTCAGAAGCCAGTACATAAACATTGAACGTGACTGCCGGTGCAAATGAAACTGCAGACACACATTTCTGGAATGTAAGAACAGAACCACATCATCGTGTCTAAGAAACAACTCAGTAAATATTACACATGGCATTGCATTTATCAGTGCCTAGCTTAGGCACTTGACTTTGTTTTGTTTTGGCAATGAAACTAGAGAGTTTATCCTCCTTGGAAGTCTATGAAATAAGAGAGGAGAATCTGCAACTCTGCATTCCTCACACCTATTGGACAAGTTCAAGTTCTTCATCACGGCCAATCATGATAAACTTGTTCACAGACAGCAACTGATGAAGAATAAAATAGTCGAAACCGAGTATTGTTTTAACTTCTAATGTAAGGTTACAGGGCATATCACCTTGTTTACCAAGGATAATTACCAGTGAACAATCAGAGGGCATATTACAGAGTATATTTCCTGAAGACAACTGCGTGTGACTTGGCATAACAGCAGAGGTAACTCAGAGTAGCCATTAAACTACAAGGCTTTAAAGGAACACCAACTCGCTCTGTTCACTAATGTAAGGCGTTTTTGCAGTTCAAATTGAACTGCAAAAACCTTCTTAAACATTTAGAAACAGAGGATGTAATATTTTGTGACAAGTAGGAAATACAACGAAAGACTGAATCTTGGCAGCTGCAAGGCCAACACACGTTTCAGCAATGTAAGAACAGAACTGAATCCTCATGGCAAGCTGATCACAAATTATCAAGTAATATGGATGGATTCAGTGCCGTCCCTTCCTAAAAAACATCTTGAGATCTTCGTCTCCATCAGAGAAGTCCGTCGCTTGGAATGCAGCCTCCCGTGCTCTGTTGCCGCAAGCTCGGACCTGTTCCCTGTGAGCGAGGTAGTCGTCGTCGACCTCCACATAGCCATTCTTGGCGTACTCGCTCCGTACCCAGGCATGGAATTTGGAGACTTCCTCTGCAGCCTCATAGAAGTCGCGGGCATCAGCATACTCTGCCACCTTGAGCTCGTCCATCTCCTCTTCCGGCGAGGGAATCAGGTCCGGGTTCTGGAGCTTCAGTGCCTTGTAGGATGAAGGGGCGTGATCGGCATGGGTCCGACTGGAAAGGATCGAGGCCACCTCCGCCCGCGGCAGCCGCTTCATCTTTCTGCTTGGACCTGACTTGGCGTAGAAGGCCTTCTTTTTGGCGGCGAGCAGCTCGTCGTCGTCGTCGTCGTCTGCCTCCGCCTTCCTTTTGGCGGCGCAAGGCTTCAGCGGGCGCTTCTCCGTTGAAGCATGCTGGCACCGCTTCAGCGGGCGCTCCTCGCCGGCGGCCAACGCATGCTTGGCCGCAATCTCATCCGCCGCCGTGCGCGAACCCTCCTCACGGGCCATCGATCTTTTGACCTGATCTCCTGCGCTCTCGATTTGTGGACAGTTGAAGAACCCTAGCTCTCGATCTGGGGGACAATTGAGGAAGCCTAGCTCTCGATCTGGGGGAGGAAGAACCGGCGTGGTCTGGAGCGTGCTCTGGAGATTAGAAAGCCACGCAGATTGCGTTTGCGCGTCGAAGCTCGCAGAGCGAGAATCGGATTCCATTTTCTTTCTTTCTTATTAGCAGTTAATTACTGCTCCTACTAGATTACAGTATTTTGTTTTTGAGCGTGTTTGAAACATGGAGCGTTTTTTTTCTTCCTTTTTTCACAAAGAACAGTGCTATTTTCTATAGGGAAATTATTCAAATCACCCTACCGATAACAATGCCTGCATAATCAGTCCGATGGCTCGGGAGCAACGTATTATCTAGACTAGTTTTCGCAACTGAGCTGTTGTTGTAATCCCCACCGCAACAAGTGATGTGTTGCGGGATCTGGATCTGGATCCTCTCTTGCTCTTCCCATGTTCCCGTCAAGCCGACGCCTCCATGCGATGCTTTGATCGCCGCCACTGATGCTCCCCGCCGACAGCATGTGGACGAGGCCGATGACAAGTACGCCGGTGAGGTCGCCTCTCCCCGTCTCCATGTGTCCGCTCGCGACCAGTGGCCATGGCCGCCCGAGCGTGCACGTCGGAGCTCTGCTCCGGCTGCCGTTGCTGATCTATGTCGCTCCGGCCCCATGCTGCATCGCCTCCGCCATCACCATCATCGCGTACGTAACACCCCTCCTCTCTTCCGCAACAAGGCTGAGCTTCTGCTCAAGGCCATGACCACAAGCAATGCAACACGACAAAACATTTGCTGCAAGAAAATTTTGCAGCAAAAGATCTGTTTAAAAAAAATCTAAAAAGTTCTGCAACAAGACCTTTGTTGTAAATAAAAACTGCAACACAACCTTCGTTATAAATATTTTTGCAACATGCAAAAGGGTTCTCGCAACACGGCTTGCAGAAGTGACAACAACGCTTAACCCGAAAATAGCGTTAGATTGGACGGCTTGTAGAGCGGCCGATGCGTAGCGCGACCCACCTTTTCTATATGGCGAACCACCTGAAAATTGCAACAGTTCGAACGCCCGCCGAGTCGTCAGATCGTGACCGGCTGGTCCAAATTAACACCTGACAGTTCCCTTCAATCCAACCACCCCCGCACATCCCGCCACCCCACGTCACACACCAAGTCAACTCCTGATTAAAAAAAAGGTATCCCGATTCAACCAGGGGAACACCATCACTTTTAGATCACTTTTAGCGACCGGGCTTGACCAACTTCATAAAAAAAGAAAAAAATATCAACATTCACAATAAAAATTAAATATTATTAAATGCATCACGAATTTAATTTTCATATTGTATAGCTTTAGTATTGCAAGTGTTGATATTTTTTCATTTAAATATGGTCAAACTTTACGAAGTTTGACTTCCAACAATTCCTATATGTTGAGTAAAAAAAAAGAGGGGGTACTAGGCTCCCAGCTGGATCAAAGATTGAAGCTCTTTCACAACTCCCGCACATTCAGCTATTGTACTTACTTTATTTACACGCAAGGCCTTGGCCAGGGCCAAAGCTTCACTACATCTCACTCTGTTCATTCGGCTTATTCAGTTTACATGTATCGGTTTATATGGTTATTCGGTTTGTACATTATTAATACTCTGGTAAATATGATATAAAATCAAAATACAGTTTGGTTTTGATATATACCAAATTATTTCAATATGGTTTTGGTACATACTATAATAACCAAAGTTGACGCGAACTTGAGAATGATGTAATAATAATTTACAAACTTATGACTCAAAATACATACTCCCTTCGTAAAGAAGTATAAAAGCGTTTAGATCACTACTTTAATGATCTAAATGTTCTTATATTTGTTTACAGAGAAAGTACTATACGTAAATAATATTCCTCCGTCCGGAAATACTTGTCATCAAAATGGATAAAAGGGGATGTATCTAGATGTACTTTAGTTTCAAATACATTTCTTTTTATCCATTTTGATGACAAGTATTTTCGGACAGAGTAAGTATATAACTATATATATGAGGATATATGCTTGCATTAATTCATACCTTGATGGTTATGGACGTGCTTAACATTTTTTAGAGAAAAATGAAGAAAGTACATGCTTACTAGGCAATCTGGCTCATGTCACATTGGTCATTCAGTGTACAGAGATCAATGAAACCAAAAGCTCAATAGTAAATATTTGCCTTTTTAGATTTGTGGGCTTTGCCCTCCCCAAAGGAAAGGAGCCCTTTCAGAAATTCTCAATGACCCCGAAGGGTCAAAGAGGGGGTTTGGAAATAGTTTTCAACCAGCAATTGACGCGCCTCGGTATAACCTCACTAGCTGCGTCATTGCCACAAGCGCAAAGATGCCTTCTTCCGCTCGCCCAGCACCCCATCTTATACCCGGCCACCCCACACGCTCTTCCTCCACAGCCGATGTGGTACAAAACTAACATAACCCTGAGCCGAGCAAAACAGACAGACTCAATGCATTAGAAGCGGGGCAGCAATCCTTGTTGGGCTCTGCCTTCCCACGGCCCACAAAAATCCAGGAGCCCAGCAGCCAGGTGATCACCGAGTCTTCTCCTCTGCGTCGACTGAAAAAGAAAAAAAGAGTCTCCTCTGCGCTGCGCTTCTTCTCTGCTTCTTTCTTCCTCCTCCTGTAAGCCAGCCTACGCCTGCTGCGCTCTCTACGCTCGGCGAGCCTATTTCATAATCGCGGGAGTTCTGTTGAGAAACTTCGAATCCATGCGTGCAGCAGAGAACTCGAGCGAGCTCCGTCTCCCCATCGGAGGTGCACTTGTTTGTTCTCTAATGGATGGCTTAACTCACTGTTACAGATATGTGTGCTTTTTTCTTCTGAAGAGCCTTCTGATACTGTGTAACTCATGGTGCCCACGAACAACAGGCACCCATTTCTGCAACGTAAGAACTAAGAACAGAAGCGCATCATCATGTCTGACAGCAGGATAACTCCGTAAATGTTACAAAAGGCATTTATGCTTCCCGGAAATATATGAAAACAAGAGAGGAGAATATGCAACTCTGCACCCCTCACACCTACAGGACAAGTTCAGGTTACTAATCGCACCCAAACATGCATGATAAAATCGTTCAGAGACTAACACCAAGAAGAATAAAAGAGGCCAAACCGACTATATATGTTCTACGTAACTTCTAATGATGTTAGGTTACAGGGCATAGCATAGTACCTTGTTCTTCACCCCTGGGTTAATTACTCACACGGCCAAATAAGGTAATAACACTGCAAGGCCTCAACGCCTAACATTTTGTGACAACTTGGAAATACTGTATAGCGGAAGACTGAATCTTGGCAGCTTCTGTCAAACACATATTTATGTAATGTAAGAACAGAACCGCATCCTCATGGCAAACTGATGGATATACCATAGTGAATCATCATACAAAGCGTTCACCGCTGCTTAGCTTATCACAGTTCACATGGATCACAGTAAACATTACAGAAAACTTGCGAGTTGTGATTGCAGATTGGTCGTCAGAGATAACATGCATGGGTTCAGTGCCGTCTATTCCTAAACATTGCCTTCAGATCTTCGTCGTCGATTGCCTTGAACGCAGCCTCCCGCGCTCTGTTGCTGCAAGCTCGGACCATGGCCCTGCGAGCGAGTGTAACGAACTAGAGAGGAGGGGATCGGGGAAGGTGAGGGAGAGCAGGGAGGAGAGACTTGAGGAGGAAGATGAGATTGCTTTCAGAGGAAGGATTGGGTGAGATGACAGTCTGTTACATCACGCATGCCCTACCACAAGCGGCTGGCTGCATATTTAACACTCCCTCGCTCTCACTCACGCACACTTACAGATGGGGCCCGATCCTTGCCACGTCACATTGGACAAGTGGCGGACAAGTGGCCAGCTGTGACATTCTCCCCTTCTTGAGAGCGAGCTCCGTCTTCCGGGCTGGCGTCTTCGTCTTCCCAGATGGAAGCAGCTGGAAAGCGTCGCCGTAAGAACAGAAGTTACAGAACCGCATCCTCATGGCAAACTAATGGATATACCATAGTGAATCATCATACAAAGCGTTCATCGCTGCTTAGCTTATCACAGTTCACATGGATCACAGTAAACATTACAGAAAACTTGCGATTGCAGATTGCTCATCAGAGATAACATGCATGGGTTCAGTGCCTTCTATTCCTAAACACTGCCTTCAGATCTTCGTCGTTAATTGCCTGGAACGCAGCCTCCCGCGCTCTGTCGCTGCAAGCTCGGACCATGGCCCTGTGAGCGAGGTAGTCCTCGTCGACCTCCACATAGCCGTACTTAGCGTACTCCGTCCGTACCCAGGCCTGGAATATGCAAAATTCCTCCACGGCCACATAGTAGGCGCGTGCACGAGCATATTTTGCCACCTTGAGCTCGTCCATCTCCTCTTCCGGCGAGGGAATCAGGTCCGGGTTCTGGAGCTTCAGCGCCTTGAAGAAAGAAGGGGCACGATCCGGATGCGTCCGGCTGGCGAGGATCGAAGCCACCTCCGCCCGCGGCAGCCGCGTCATCTTCTTGCTTGGACCTGACTTCTCGTAGAAGGCCTTCCGTTTGGCGGCGCGCACCTCCTTGTCGTCTGCCTCCGCCTTCCTTTTGGGGGCGCACGGCTTCAGCGGATGCTTCTCCGTCGAAGCATGCCGACACGGCTTTAACGGGCGCTCCTCGCCGGCGGCCAACGCATGCTTGACCGCGCTCTCGTCGGACGCCATGCTCCCGGTGATGCGCGAACCCACCCGAGGAAGCCTCGCACAGCGCGGCGCGAGATCTGAGGGGGAACAGAGGAACCTTAACTCTGGAATTGAGGAAGGAACCGGCATTTTCTCGAGAATATAAAGGCGGAGGAGGGCCTTTGCGCGTGGGAGCTCGGAGAGCCGAAGTCGGAGTCGGATAATAGTTTCCGCTTATGTTTGAGTAATCGTTTGATTCAGTTTCAGTTGGGCTACGTGACTGCGTCAGATATGGAGTGCCTCTTGATAATCCAACGTTGAATCGAATCATATCCAACGACCACGAGAATTTTATCTATCCTTGCCCGCAAAATAAAATTTATCTATCCTTCTTTCATGATAATTCAGACTTGCTGCAACTCCCCAACTGTCGCCGCAAACTGGTAAGCCACAAGATAGAAAATTCACTTGTTCCTACTTACACTGTTCAAGAGATCCAATGTGACATTGTCGTCATTGATCAATCGGGCAAGAAGAACTTTTGGTGTTCCATCTATCTCCAGGTTTTGATTCCATCGATCTCGTGCATTCGAGGGAAAGCTTGATCGCGATTCACAAGTTGCAACCATGGCTGAGTTGCATAGATAAACAGACAGATAAATTCAGCTTCTAATTCTGTTCTGAGCTAGTAGAGTGCTGGATTCAACTCCCCCGAGAAGTTGCTGGTCTTTCATGAATCAGGGTATCGCGGAAACATGTGTCCCTTTGCTTATTCGCAAGTCCTTGTGAATTCCAGTCATTTTGTTAAGCCTGAGTTCCATAGACAGATAAATTCAGCTGCGTATTCTGAAGAAATGTTCCATGCTGAGCTACTTTTTTTTTTTAGACAACCATGCTGAGCTACTAGAGAGCTGGATTCAGAGGAACAGGGGAAGGCTGTTATAGTCTGAAGAAATGATCCACAGAACAAAGTGCATGCGGGGTGGTAGTCTAGTGAGTACGTACATTTCATCTAAAAATGAGTTGCACCGTGAGATCAGTGCCCGTTCGTGTTCATATCTGTAGCCCCTAGCAAAGAACAGTAACCTCTAAAGTAGTAACTCGGAAAAATAACAGAGCACACTAAAAAAACTGGAGTTCGACAGGGCGCCGTTGCCGGGGATCGAACCCGGGTCACCCGCGTGACAGGCGGGAATACTTACCACTATACTACAACGACTTGCTGGCAAATTTGTGTAAATCAACTTATGTTTTACAAGAAACGAGCGACTTTTAGGGCACGATGGTTTGGCATATGAATGGCCCACTGACTAAGCACCTGACACCCCTAAAAAAAACTAAGCACCTGATTCGTCCTTGGCTCGTTCTTTACATTGTTTCATGCGTTGGACCACCGCTAAAAAGTACTCCCTGCAATATAAAAAGTCCAAAGGGTAGATCCAACTAATCTTAGTCCTTAGGTCATCTTCAAAACGGACCCGCGAACCTTCCGCAACAAATCGCGCGCAGTTCCATACATTCCTGTATTGGTTTGTGCCGCGGTCAGGACGAGTTTTCTCCTGCAAAAACGGATACAAACGTGGGGTAGGGGGGAGGGGGTTGCGGGAGTCTGAACACCCAAAACATAGGATTCCAACACCCTCAGCCCACCCAATTCCCCTCCCGGTCCCATTTCCTTCCACTTTGCCCCTTCTCCCCCCTTGCTTTGCATCCGCACCCTCCACCTCCGACACCGCAGTTGTGCGTCTTTGGCCGCCACAGAGGCCTCGCCGGACATCCGCAACCAGGACCGACGTGCTCCCTCGACGGAGCTGTCCATCCTAGAACCGTTTATACCCAGCTACACTCCGCCCTCTGTCAACGCCCTACATGACGGACACCACGCCCGACTGGTGTTCGGTCAAATGCCATTGAGCTTATTTTTAAATGTTATGTTGGTTTTTAGAGTACGGAAGATGGTGAGCTACTCAACCATGGAGGATGAGTTGTTGTGCGATGCGTGGCTGGCCGTATCCACGAATTTTTCATAGGAAGGAACATAGGGGAGCCCTTCTGGGAGCAAGTGCATGAAAAATTTCACGCACGAAAGCACATTACGCCATACGACATGTACATCATTCAACCACACAACGTGAGGTTGTTGTCCTATCGGTGACTCGCAATCCAAATTAGTGTCACCAAGTTTTGCGACGTGGTTCGTCAGCTCGAGGCAAGGTGACCATTGCACGTAGCAGAGGATGAGATCGTAAGTTTTACTTCGTCTTGCTCAACTTGTTGATTAGTTCATTCACTCAATGGTGGTATACACATTATATGTAGCCCACAGGCACCACCGTGCTGCGCCACAGGACAAAGGGACAACCATTTACATGTGCACACCGTTGAGTGAAGCGGAAGGGTGAGTATGTGTGGAACGACATGATCCGTTAATGAAAAACTTGTTGGACATGGATGTAGTTGAATTAGATACATTGTTGTACTAAACTTAGTTTGCATGCTATGTATGGATGATTTGCATTATTTTCTATCTGAACTTTGATGAATATCGACCGGTTTGCGTGAGTTAAGTCCGGGTAGTTAAAATGCGTATTGCAATGTATGCGACTAGCATTGTATGTCGTCCTCCCGCATCTGTGTTCGCGAACAGGTCCCCCCGCGGACGGATGCGGGACAAAATTTGTTGGTTACCGTTGGAGATGCCCTTAGCCATGAAACCATGTCTAGATTGCCCAAATAGTGAGCACTCAACATGTTCAGCGTGTACTCCCTTTGTTTCTAACTATAAGATTCTTTTAGAGATTTCAATACAAACTACATACAGATGTATATAGACATATTTTAGAGTGTAGATTCACTCATTTTGTTTTGTATGTAGTTTATACTGGAACCTTTAAAAGACTTAGGAGCGGATGGAGTAATTAATATCATATCAAATATAAATATCAACATTAATTACACAATTAACATGCAATTGATATCTTACTACATAATGCAATCAATTAATATTCTATACCAAATACTCCCTTCGTTTTTATTTAGTCTACATATTAGATTTGACTAAAGTCAAAGTTTGCAATGTTTGACCGAGTTTAGAGAAAATAATATAAACATTCACCATAACAAATTTGTATGATGTGAACGTACATTTAATAATGAATCTAATGGTATTGATTTGTTATTGTATATGTTAATATTTTTATCTCTAAACTTTATCAAAATTTACAAAGCTTAACTTTGACCAAAACTAATACAAGAAGTAAATAAAAACAGAGGGAATATGTATCAATGACCAACATGCCATTAGTAATTGACCAAATATCTGCATGCATTGCACCCAGACATTTACTAGTGAAGAGAGAGAAGTGTCACTACCAGAATAACTGCTTACGCCGACGGCTTGATCTATGCCGACGGCCCCGTTGGCATAGATTGAGATATCCTGACGGCCTAGGTCAAGCCGTAGGCATATATCAATCTATGCCAACGGGGGCCATCGGCATAGGTAGCTAGGCTGTCGGCATCGATGGCTATATGCCTACGGTGGCGGTCGGCATAGGAAGCCCCGTCGGCACACCTGTGGGCCCGGCTACCCGGGCGGCAACGACCATTTGACGATGCGAGGCCTATGCCGACGGGCTAACGGGGGCCGTCGCCATAGCTATGCCGACGTCAAGGCCGTCAGCATATCTTTGTCGACGTCATCGATCCGCGTGCTCTGCCACGTCATCAATCTGAGCCCCTCGCCGTGTGTGGGGTGGCATAGGTATGTCGACGGCCTTGCCGTCGGCATAGGCCTGGCCCATGCCCTCTACCATGTCATCGATCCACGCCCTATGACACGTCATCGATCCAGGGCACTGTCGATCCGTGGTCGTAGCTACGCCGTCGACATAGATTTCTACTAATTTTTTCCTATTTCATTTATTTTCTCTTTTTTTATTTTTCTTTTTTCCAAAACTAATTTGATTAACTTAATGTGCCTTATGTAAAAAAAACATACCTCGATTATATATCGATCCCCCCTCCCTCATGGGCGTCGCTGCCACCGTGTCACGGAGGGGGGGAATGACCGACACATAGGGAATCTGGTTTAGACGGGACGAGGGTACCTGGGGGTAGCAAACACGTCAGGTGTTGTGGGCCCTTCTACCCGTGTGGAAGCGTGGTGGCAGGAGCAAGCACCCGGCACAGGGCTCCGGGTTGTGCCCCCCTCACGGGCGTCGCTGACGCCGTGTCATGGAGGGGGGAAACGACCACGTCGGGCTGACACAGAGGGAATCTTGGGGTGGGGTGGGCCGAGACCGTGTTCGGGGGTGTAGCTATGGTCTGGGCTATGACAACCCGGTGAAAAGGTCCATCAGTCAAACCCCGTCCGACAAAAGTCAAAGGGCTAGATTCGTTGGTCGATTGTGTCACGGTTAGACGAGACGGGGTACCTGGGGGGTAGCAAACACGTCAGGTGTTGCGGTGGGCCCTCCTACGCGTGTGGAAGCATGGTGGCAGGCGCAAGCACCCGACACACGTCTCCGGGTTGTGCCCCCCTCACGGACGTTGCAGCCGCCATGTCACTGAGGGGGAAACGGCCACGCCGGGCCGACATGGAGGAAATCTTGGGGTGAGTTGGGCCGGGACCGTGTTCGTGGGTGTAGCTATGGTCTGGGCTATGACAACCCGGCGAAAAGGTCCATCGGTCAAACCCTGTCCGGCGAAAGTCAAAGCGCTAGATCCGTCGGTCGACTGCGTCAGGGTTAGACGGGACGGGGTACCTGGGGGGTAGCAAACATGTCAAGTGTTGTGGTGGGCCCTCCTACGCATGTGGAAGCGTGGTGGAAGGAGCAAGCACCCAGTGCGTGGCTCCGG
The DNA here is from genome assembly GCF_018294505.1 of Triticum aestivum. Taxonomy (NCBI): domain Eukaryota; kingdom Viridiplantae; phylum Streptophyta; class Magnoliopsida; order Poales; family Poaceae; genus Triticum; species Triticum aestivum. Next base: position 713,708,787 of record NC_057798.1, on the reverse strand, counting down.
GTTGTGCCCCCCTCATGGGCGTCACTGCCGGAGTGTCACGGAGGGGGGAAACGGTCATGTCGGGCCGACACGGAGGGAATCTTGGGGTGGGTTGGGCCAGGACCGTGTTCGGAGGTGTAGTTATGGGCTGGGCTATGAAAACCCGGTGAAAAGGTCCGGTCAAACCCCATCCGGCCAAAGTCAAAGGGCTAGATCCGCTGGTTGACTATGTCAGGGTTAGACGGGATGGGGTACCTGGGGGTAGCAAACACGTCAGGTGTTGCGGTGGGCCCTCCTACGCATGTGGAAGCATGGTGGCAGGCGCAAGCACCCAACATGCGGCTCCAGGTTGTGCCCTCCCCCCCCCCTCACGGGCGTTGATACGTCTCCAACGTATCTATAATTTTTGATTACTCCATGCTACTTTGTCTACTGTTTTGGACTATATTGGGCTTTATTTTCCACTTTTATATTATTTTTGGGACTAACCTACTAACCGGAGGCCCAACCCAGAATTGCTGTTTTTTGCCTTTTTCAGTATTTCGAAGAAACAAAATATCAAACGTAGTCCAAACGGAATGAAACCTTCGGGAACGTGATTTTCTCACCGAACGTGATCCAGGAGACTTGGACCCTACTCCAAGAAGTGCCAGAGGCGGTCACGAGGGTGGAGGGCGCCCTCCCCCTGGGCGCGCCCCCTGCCTCGTGGCCCCTCTGTTGCTCCACCGACGTACTCCTTCCTCCTATATATACCTACGTACCCCCGTCAGATCATATACGGAGCCAAAAACATAATTCCACCGCCGCAACCTTCTGTATCCGCAAGATCCCATCTTGGGGCCTATTCCGGAGCTCCGCCGGAGAGGGCATCCACCACAGAGGGCTTCTACATCAACACCATAGCCTCTCCGATGAAGTGTAAGTAGTTTACTTCAGACCTTCGGGTCCATAGTTATTAGCTAGATGGCTTCTTCTCTCTTTTTGGATCTCAATACAATGATATCCCCCTCTCTTGTGGAGATCTATTCGATGTAATCTCCTTTTTGCGGTGTGTTTGTGGAGACCGATGAATTGTGGGTTTATGATCCAGCTTATCTATGAACAATATTTGATTCTTCTCTGAATTCTTTTATGTATGATTGAGTTATCTTTGCAAGTCTCTTCGAATTATCCTTTTGGTTTGGCCAACTAGATTGGTAGTTCTTGCAATGGGAGAAGTGTTTAGCTTCGGGTTCAATCTTGCGGTGTCCTTACTCAGTGACAGAAAGAGTTGCAAGGCACGTATTGTATTGTTGCCATCGAGGATAACAAGATGGGGTTTTTATCATATTGCATGAATTTATCCCTCTACATCATGTCATCTTGCTTAAAGCGTTACTCTATTTTACTTAATACTCTAGATGCATGCTTGATAGCGGTCGATGAGTGGAGTAATAGTACTAGATACAGAATCGTTTCGATCGACTTGTTTTGGACGTGATGCCTATATACATGATCATACCTAGATAATATCATAATTATTCGCTTTTCTATCAATTGCTCAACAGTAATTTGTTCACCCACCGTAGAATACTTATGCTCTTGAGAGAAGCCACTAGTGAAACCTATGGCCCCAGGGTCTATTCTCATCATATTAATCTTCATTACTTTATTTACTTGCTTTGTTTTACCTTGCCTTTTACTTTTTACTTTGCATCTATCTATCAAAAATACCAAAAATATTATCTCTATCAGATCTCACTCTCGTAAGTGACCGTGAAGGGATTGACAACCCCTAAGCGTTGGTTGCGAGTTGCTATCGTTTTGTGTAGGTACGAGGGACTTGTGTGTGATCTCCTACTGGATTGATACCTTGGTTCTCAAAAACTGAGGGAAATACTTACGCTACTTTACTGCATCATCCTCTCCTCTTCAAGGAAATCCAACGCAGTGCTCAAGAGGTAGCAAGAAGAATTTCTGGCGCCGTTGGCGGGGAGCTCATGCAAGCAAGTCAACTATACCAGGTACCCATCACAATCCCTATCTCTCGCATTACATTATTTGCCTCTCGTTTTCCTCTCCCCCACTTCACCCTTGCCGTTTTATTCGCCCTCTCTTTCCCAATCTCTTCCTATCTTTCTCTTTTGCCTTCTTCGCTTGCCCTTCTGTTTGTCCGTGTGCTAGCTTGCTTGTCGTCATGTCTAGTTCCTTATCCACTCCTATGTCTCCCGAGTTTGAAGTTCTTCACTTCAAGCAAAGGCAAGGAGAAAACTTAAAAGATGCTTGGTATAGGATGATGGAATCTTTTCGTAAGTGCATCCTAGAGGTGAACTTTAGAATTCTTCTTCGTAATTTTTATGTTGGGTTAAATATGACGCATAGACAACTCTTGGATTGCATTGCCAAGGGAAATTTTATTGAGATTGATCCCAGTATTGCGCATGAAATTATAGAGGGAATAGTGGGAACACTACCCCAAAAGGGAGGATCTCATCCTACCCAGGGAGAAACCCAAGTGTTTGAGAAAATTTGCGAAGTAACATTTTTTTTACAAAAGTCTCTTGAGCCTCTCAAAAGTGTTAGCGGAAATCTCCACCGCATGAATATGTTGATTACTCTTTGTAATAAGCGGTTGGATTCTTTAGATCTAAAATTTTCCGAATATGAAGGGAAGCAGAAAGAACCTCCCGGATTCGAGCATGACTCCGCGAAAAAAATGAAAATTAAAGATGGCAAAACTTAGATCTATCTTCGCTTTTATGCCTAGCTAGGGGCGTTAAACCATAGCGCTTGTTGGGAGGAAACCCAATTTTATTTTGTGTTATTTGTTTTTGTTCCTGTTTAGTGTTAAATTTTGTTTCTACTTTCTGTTTAGATGTGGTTTTGTGTTTTAATTAGTTTTTGTGCCAAGTAGAACCTATAGGATAAGCTATGATGATAGTTGATTTGATTCTGCTGAAAAACAGAAACTTTGCGTTCACGAGAAAAAATTCAATAAATCACAGGAATGTGCTTTTGCATTGATTATTTTTTCTGCTGTTCAATAAACAAATTTTCTAGTGCATAATATTTTGGTTGGAATTTTTAGAGTTCCAGAAGTTTGCTTTAGTTACAGATTGCTATAGACTGTTCTGTTTTTGACAGATTCTGTTTTTTGTGTGTTGTTTGCTTATTCCAATGCATCTATGGCTAATAAATTAGTTTATAAACCATAAGGAAGTTGGAATACAGTAGGTTTAACACCAATATAAATAAAGAATGAGTTAATTACAGTACCTTGAAGTAGTCTTTTGTTTTCTTTCACTAATGGAGCTCACGAGATTTCTATTGAGTTTTGTGTTGTGAAGTTTTCAAGTTTTGGGTGAATTCTTTTGATGGATTATGGAACAAAGAGTGGCAAGAGCCTAAGCTTGGGGATGCCCATGGCCCCCGCAAGATAATCCAAGGACACCAAAAAGTCAAAGCTTGTGGATGCCCCAGAAGGCATCCCCTCTTTTGTCTACTTCCATCGGTAATTTACTTGGAGCTATATTTTTATTCACCAACATGATATGTGTTTTGCTTGGAGCGTCTTGTATTATTTGTGTATTTGCTTGTTAGTTTTCCACAATCATCCTTGCTGTACACACCTTTTGAGAGATCCATACCTGAATTAGAATTTGCTAGAATACTCTATGTACTTCACTTATATCTTTTGAGCTTGATAGTTTTGCTCTATGTGCTTCACCTATATCTTTTGAGCGTAATAATTTTTGCTCTAGTACTTCACTTAGATCTTTTAGAGCACGGTGATGGATTTGTTTTAAAGAAACTATTTGATCTCTCATGCTTCACTTAGAATATTTTGAGAGTCGTTAATAGCATGGTAATTTGCTTAATGTTAATATACTTGGTATTCAAGATATGTGAAACTTTTTTTTGAGTGAATTGAATACTAAGATAAGTTTGATGCTTGATAATTGTTTTGAGATATGGAGGTGATAATATCAAAGTCGTGCTAGTTGGGTGATTATGAATTTGAGAAAAACTTGTGTCGAAGTTTGCAAGTCCCGTAGCATGCACGTATGGTTAAAGTTGTGTAACAAATTTGAAACATGAAGTGTACCTGGCTTGTGCATCCTTATGAGTGGCGGTCGGGGACGAGCGATGGTCTTTTCCTACCAATCTATCCCCCTAGGAGCATGCGCGTAGTACTTGAATTTTTGATGAGTTCTAAATTTTTGCAATAAGTATATGAGTTCTTTTGACTAATGTTGAGTCCATGGATTATACGCACTCTCACCTTTCCACCTTTGCTAGCCTCTTCGGTACCGTGCATTGCCCTTTCTCACCTTGAGAGTTGGTGCAAACTTCGCCGGTGCATCCAAACCCCGTGATACGATACACTCTATCACACATAAACCTCCTTATATCTTCCTCAAAACAGCCACCATACCTACCTATTATGGCATTTCCATAGCCATTCCGAGATATATTGCCATGCGATTTCCATCATCATCATGACATACATTACTTTTGTCATATTGCCATTGCATGATCATGTAGTTGACATCGTATTTGTGGCAAAGCCACCATGCATTATTTTTTATACATATCACTCTTGATTCATTGCACCATCCCGGTACACCACCGGAGGCATTCATATAGAGTCATATCTTGTTCTAAGTTTCGAGTTGTAATCCTTGTGTTGTAATCAATAGAAGTGTGATGATCATCATTATTATAGCATTGCCCAAATAAAAAAAGCCAAAAAAAGAAAGGCCCAAAAAAAGGGCAATGCTACTATCTCTTTTTCCACACTTGTGTTTCAAAGTAGCACCTTGTTCTTCATGTAGTGAGTCTCATATATTGTGCTTCAAAATAGCACCTTGTTCTTCATGTAGTGAGTCTCATAAGTTGTCCTTTTTATACTAGTGGGAATTTTTCATTATAGAACTTGGCTTGTATATTCCTATGATGGGCTTCCTCAAATGCCCTACGTCTTCATGAGCAAGCAAGTTGGATGCACACCCACTAGTTTTCTTTTGTTGAGCATTCATAGCTCTAGTGCATCCGTTGCATGGCAATCCCTACTCCTCATGTTGACATCAATTGATGGGCATCTCCATAGCCCGTTGATTAGCCTCGTCAGCGTGAGACTTTCCTTTTTTGTCTTCTCCACACAATCCCCATCATCATACTCTATTCCATCCATAGTGCTATATCCATGGCTCACGCTCATGTATTGCGTGAAAGTTGAAAAAGTTTGAGATTATTTAAAGTATGAAACAATTGCTTGGCTTGTCATCGGGGGTATAGAAGTTGGGAACATCTTTGTGTGACGAAAATGAAGCATAGCCTAACTATATGATTTTGTAGGGATGAACTTTCTTTTGCCATGTTATTTTGAGAAGACATGATTGCTTTGATTAGTATGCTTGAAGTATTATTATTTTTGGTGTCAATATGAACTTTTGTCTTATATCTTTCGGATCTGAATATTCATATCACAATTTAGAAGATTTACATTAAAATTATGCCAAAGTATCACTCCGCATCAAAAATTCTTTTTTATCATTTACCTACTGGAGAACGAGCAGGAATTAAGCTTGGGGATGCTTGATACGTCTCCAACGTATCTATAATTTTTTATTACTCCATGCTACTTTGTCTACTGTTTTGGACTATATTGGGCTTTATTTTCCACTTTTATATTATTTTTGGGACTAACCTATTAACCGGAGGCCCAGCCCAGAATTGCTTTTTTTGCCTTTTTCAGTATTTTGAAGAAACAGAATATCAAACGGAGCCCAAACAGAATGAAACCTTCGGGAACATGATTTTCTCACCGAACGTGACCCAGGAGACTTGGACCCTACTCCAAGAAGTACCAGAGGCGGTCACGAGGGTGGAGGGCGCCCCCTTGGGCGCGCCCCCCTACCTCGTGGCCCCTCTGTTGCTCCACCGACGTACTCCTTCCTCCTATATATACCTATGTACCCCGTCAGATCATATACAGAGCCAAAAACCTAATTCCACCACCGCAACCTTCTGTATCCGTGAGAACCCATCTTGGGGCCTATTACGGAGCTCCGCCGGAGAGGGCATCCACCACGGAGGGCTTCTACATCAACACCATAGCCTCTCCGATGAAGTGTGAGTAGTTTACTTCAGACCTTCGGGTCCATAGTTATTAGCTAGATGGCTTCTTCTCTCTTTTTGGATCTCAATACAATGTTCTCCCCCTCTCTTGTGGAGATCTATTCGATCTAATCTTCTTTTGCGGTGTGTTTGTTGAGATCGATGAATTGTGAGTTTATGATCCAGCTTATCTATGAACAATATTTGATTCTTCTCTGAATTCTTTTATGTATGATTGAGTTATCTTTGCAAGTCTCTTGGAATTATCCTTTTGGTTTGGCCAACTAGATTGGTAGTTCTTGCAATGGGAGAAGTGTTTAGCTTTGGGTTAAATCTTGCGGTGTCCTTACTCAGTGACAGAAAGAGTTGCAAGGCACGTATTGTATTGTTGCCATCGAGGATAACAAGATGGAGTTTTTATCATATTGCATGAATTTATCCCTCTACATCATGTCATCTTGCTTAAAGCGTTACTCTGTTTTACTTAATACTCTAGATGCATGCTGGATAGCGGTCGATGAGTGGAGTAATAGTACTAGATACAGAATCGTTTCGATCTACTTGTTTTGGACGTGATGCCTATATACATGATCATACCTAGATAATCTCATAATTATTCGCTTTTCTATCAATTGCTCAACAGTAATTTGTTCACCCACCGTAGAATACTTATGCTCTTGAGAGAAGCCACTAGTGAAACCTATGGCCCCGGGGTCTATTCTCATCATATCAATCTCCATTACTTTATTTACTTGCTTTATTTTACCTTGCCTTTTACTTTTTACTTTGCATCTATCTATCAAAAATACCAAAAATATTATCTCTATCAGATCTCACTCTCGTAAGTGATCGTGAAGGGATTGACAACACCTAAGCGTTGGTTGTGAGTTGCTATCGTTTTGTGTAGGTACGAGGGACTTGTGTGTGATCTCCTACTGGATTGATACCTTGGTTCTCAAAAATCGAGGGAAATACTTACGCTACTTTACTGCATCATCCTCTCCTCTTCGAGGAGATCCAACGCAGTGCTCAAGAGGTAGCAGGCGTCGCTGCCGCCGTGTCACGGAGGTGGAAACAGCCACGTTGGGCCGACACGGAGGGAATCTTGGGGTGGGTTGGGCCGGGACCGTATTTGGGGGTGTAGCTATGAGCTGGGCTGTGACAACCCGGTGAAAAGGTCCATTGGTCAACCCCCGTCCGTTGAAAGTCAAAGGGCTAGATCCGCCGGTCGAATGTGTCAGGATTAGACGAGGACAGAGTACCTGGGGGTAGCAAACACGTCAGGTGCTGCGGTGGGGCCCTCCTATGCGTGTGGAAGCGTGGTGGCAGGTGCAAGCACCTGGCACGCGGCTCCGGGTTATGCCCCCCTCATGGGCGTCACTGCCGTCGTGTCACGGAGGGGGGAAACGACTACGTTGGGCCGACATGGAGGGAATCTTGGGGTGGGTTGGGCCGGGACCGTGTTCAGAGGTGTAGCTATGGGCTGGGCTATGACAACCCGGTGAAAAGGTCCATCGGTCAAACCCCGTCCGGTGAAAGTCAAAGGGTAAGATCCGCCAGTCGACTTTGTTAGGATTAGACGGGATAGGGTACCTGGGGGGTAGCAAACATGTTAGGTGTTGCGGTGCGACCTCCTATGCATGTGGAAGCATGGTGACAGGCGCAAGCACCCGGAACGCGACTCCCGGTTTATTCAGAGGAAACACCTGATAGTTGCAGATCCAGAAAACAACAACAGATAGATAGGGACGATCCTTGCATATTTATGAAAGAAAATCTCGGTGTAGGCCTCAATTTTCCTTTTTTGGGGTGTGCCCACGAATCCTACGTCTTTCAGTTTCTTTTTAAGCCCCACATTTATTTACATCTAGCTAATATCAATGGTGTACCCATTGCCTCATGTATGCTCTCTGCTGTAGACATCTTTCTGAATACTCTGTTTTGGTGACTAAAGAAAGAAAGCAGCGCACGAGGTCCTGATATTTATGAGAAACTATATGATGAATACTTGATATATTACACATTCATGTATCTATTACATCCTGATTGTAATATCAGCCATAGGTCAAGAACACTATTTTTGGTGGACTCACATGGTATGTTTTCTGTCTGCCTATCTCTATATTGTCACATTGATGGACTGGTATAAGGTACATGCAAATCTGCAGACGTCTTGACATATCTGCATACATGAATGACTAATACTGCCACTTTCCCATTCTCTTGCCGATGTTTACATATTAATTTGCCTTTCTAAGTCTACAAATGTCTGCTCTTCTATAGTTCATAAAGGGATGTATCCCAGGACAATCAATGCCATGTTTTCATTGTACTGGAAAACTGATTGTACTAATAAGTTTTGTTACTAACCTCTATATAACCATATTTATTACTGCAAGATGACTATTCTAAGGATGCTTTAGTTATGCAATGATGTGTGTTCAGCCTCTACTTACACTTCCTTTAGTTTGATGTGTTCATTACATCATGTCAGCAGTAGTGTGTTATTTCGCTTACTTGTTACTTCCAATAATATAATGGTCATGTAAAATTTGAGTCTTTCCCTGTTATATCATAGTCGGTTAAATATTCATGTCTTCTATTCTGCTTTACATATCGAGATAGATTCATTAATTAATGTCACGTGGGATACATCATTGAACTAGATTCAACGTCTTCCTCGCCTGTAGTATGCAAGTGCAGTTGAACATGTCTTCGATTCTGCTTCACATATAGGGGTGCTGCTGATAGATATCAACACTGGAGCGTGTACTAGGTGACGAGAATCCAAGTCTTGATTTGGTTTGGAACGTATGATGCTACATGACTCCGTAAGAAATCTACTTCGATTATATAGACTTTGCTCAATTATGTAATTTTGTTTTTCAACCATCAAGCATCTCTTCCTAACCAATTATGCTCCTAGCAAGTCTTAACTCCTAGCGAGTCTTTCCTGGAAACATAGAGTGTTGTTTAGAGTTGGTATCCATGGGAAGCTAATTCATTTATTTGATTGATGCACAGGGCCACTGGTTGCAGTCTTATGTTCGGGGTTGGTGCCTCCAGGTTTTTTATTTCTCGATTGATTCTTGGGAAAACTTTGTTTTTGCCACTCTAGCTTTTGCCCACTTTCCTTATGCCACTCTAGAATTTGACATATCACTTTTGCCACTCTTAGCTTTTGACAATTATCACACTTGCCATTCCGTGGCAAAAGCAAAATTTTCAGAGTGGCAATTGTGATACATTGTCAAAATCTAAGAGTGGCAAAAGTGAAATGAAAAATTATTGCTTTTGCCATGCAATGGCATTTGTGATGTATTGTCAAAATCTAGGAGTGGAAAAAGTGAGATGCCAAATTCTAGAGTGGCATAATCAAAGTGGGCAAAAACTAGAGTGGCAAAAACAAAAATTTCGCTTGATTCTTCATGGCCAAGGAAATCAATGTTCAAGGTAAACATAATTGTATTTTATATATGTCCGTAAGATACACAAGGCTACTACTCAAAAGTAGTTATACATATGTTTATGAAGATTTCACGGGTGAGTCGGGTCCTTTTTAGGATTTAACCAACTAAAATGAAACCAAGATACAATTGTTGCTGGACTTATGAGCAAATTGTACAGGGGAAAGATAGTCGACTACTGCAGAACAAGGGAAGGAGCAATCTGCTGTTTTGGTTGTTCATGTGCGCTGAAGATTGTTCACACCCGTATCCTGAAGATAGAAGGCAAAATAATCCGGTTCCTCGCATTCAAGTTTTGTAATCCAACTTCAGTAGTTAAACACTTTGAGTTGTTCTACTTCAAGTTACATTATGTGCCATTTAATCTCATGTCCTAACCGTTTCAATCAAATTATCTCCAGGATTAGGTACCCAGATTGTATAACTTTAATACGAGTAAATCATGAGCAGGCAGATCAGACAAGTGAGGGACCTTTTTCAAGTTGGATATTTCTTAGTGATGTTACGATAGTTGTCATTTATTCTTTAAACTCATGCATTGCTGTAGGTTTATGGCTTCTATGATGAGTGTCTTCGCAAATACGGCTCGGTGAATGTCTGGAGATGTTGCACAGAAATATTTGACTATTTAAGGTAATATTTCTATGTTGCTTTTATATTGTATGCAGTAATTCTATGGGTCTGCTTTATATTCCATGCGGTAATGCTATGAGGTTGCCACTCTGTTTCTTTGAATTAAAATCATAATCTGCAAGAGCTGATGTATTTGTTATTTTCAATTTGTCTGCACTTATTGAGAACAAAATCTTCAGTGTACATGGAGGCCTTTTCCCTGCTATTACAACACTGGTTCAGGTCAATTATTATCCAGTGTTATATTTTGTAGTTCATGCATTCAATTTCTGATATTTTTTTATCATGTGCCCCCAACAGATCACAATAATAGATCACAAGCAAAAGGTGCCTCATGATGGTGCCATGTGTGACCTTAGGGTGCTGTAGATGGCTGGGCATTAAGCCATCGATGTACTATTGGATCACCCTTCCATTTGCAAAAGAAATTTTGACATAAAAAGGTTTTATGCATGTCAAAGAACAACCATTTTTGCAAGGACGACCAAATAGGAATGTAGTTTGTTTACCATATTGCATAAACTCCTATTTGCAAAAAGATGTAGAGAAGGGTTTGATTCCATCTCTTGTAACGACATTGATCAAGATTTACACCGCCAGGCAGAAGACCCGGAAGAACAAGGGCGTCGAGCCCTCCAAATTCGAGGCTAGCATCGCGCAGGTGAGCTTATATCCCGTGTCCCTCTCATCGTTGGCTTTGTGCCATTCATGTGTTTCATTTCTGTATATAGAACTTCTCTTTCATTATCGTTTGTCAAGGTTTGACATGCTTGTGCTGCTTAATATCTCTGTAGGCTTTATTTCACTTCGAGAAAGGCAATCGTGAGCTCAAGGGTGACCTCAAAGACATGTACATCAACACTAGAATGTAAGTAGATAATCCAGATGATGTTGTTGGTAACAGGAAGGCCGTTCTGGTCTATGTGCCATACCATCTGCGCAAGACCTTCAGGAAGATCCACGACAGATTTTTTTGCTCTTTTCATTATCCACTCTTCCTGTTTTAGACCTAATAGATCGGATTTATTTGTAGATTAGCTTTTAGGCATCTGCATTGTTGTGATGTTCATGGTTGTTTATTTCAGTCTGTGGTAACCATTTATTACCTTTTGTTAATTTTTTTGCATGCATGCAATTTGATATGACTGGGGCTGCATGCATCACTCTGATGCATAGACCGGGTAATCCTTCTTTTCTAATTTTTTTTATATGCCTGTGTTGACTAGAGGAAAGGATGGTTGTGTATCCGATCAGTCATCTATCTTGTAAGATTGTCACCTCTATGTTAATAGACCCATTAGCTTGCTCTGCTTTATGAGGGAACACTCTGCTGCTGCAGTTTTCAACAATCGTCACACGAGTTGACCAACACTTCCATGTACATGTCCTGCTAGCTTGCTATGTATTATGACTGAACACTCTACTGCTGCAGCTCTATTAAATGTATTTTTTAGCAACTGGCGCTCATGTGGACTGCACACAAACGTTAATTAACAACTAAAACAACTGATTAGTGCGCAAACTCACGCCTGCACCAGAGGAGGTGTTGACTGACCCTGCACCAGAGGAGGTGGATGCTGCCAACGCACCAATAGGCAGCTCCAGAGTAGGGGGGAGCTACTGCCGCTGTTGTTGGTAGTTTCATAGGCAAATGAGTAAGGGGCAGAAAGCTGGTAGGTGGCTCCATTGCAATTGTTAAAGCATGGCAATGGCTGGGGTGCCTGAAATCATAGGCACCCAAGCTTATAGTAAGATGATGGGATCATAGCTGAAATTGGCGAATAGCTATCAAATTATAGAATGAATTGCTCTAAATCGGATCATAGCTCCATAGGCCTCAGCAGAACAGAGTTTTCATATAGAAAAATAAACCAACAAATAATATTTGCAGCCTTGCGATAACACATCATATTTCACACATGATTTAGCAGGTAGCACTAGTAGAAAACAGGGCATACGTTCGGGGGAGATAAGCACATTAGTCCTGGTTCGGTCACGAACCAGGACCCGTGGGCCCATTGGTGCCGGTTCGTGAGGCCAGGGGGCCTGCCGAGCCTCGTGGGGGCATTGGTCCCGGTTTGTCTGACACCTTTGGTCCCAGTTGGTGGGACGAACCGGGACAAATGGGCTTTGGTCCTGGCCCACCACCATTGGCCCCGGTTGGTACCATGAACCGGGTCCAAAGGTTTGTCTTTAGAACCAGTTCATGGCACGAACCGGGACCAATGAAGGGGAGAGGGCTTTTTTGTGTAAAACATTGAAAGCAAAAAGAATTTTCATAAAGCAAATAAAAAAAGCAAAAAAGAAAAGAAAAGAAATAAGTACAAACTTTAATAAAGTAAAATAAATAAACTTTAATAAAATAAAGAAAAATAGCAACAGTAAGTAGAAACAAAAAGAATAAAAAAGAAAAAAAAGAAAGAATTTTCATAAAATAAATAAAACGGAAAAAAGAAAAGGAAATAAATAAGTAGAAACAAAATAAACTTTAATAAATAAGTAAAAACAAAGAATATTCAAAACATTAAAAGCAAAAAGAATTGTCATAAAGAATTTTTTTGTTAGAAACTTTAATAGAAAGAGGAATTATCATAAAGAATTTTTTGTTAGAAACTAAAATAACAAAAATATTTTTTTGAGTATAATGATAAAACACAGTAATATTAAATAGCAGGAAAAAGAATCACTCAAAAATCTATTTTTATAGTAAAGTTATTCAAAAACTAGTGATTCACACAAATTTCAAAAAATTCAAATTTAAACTATTAAAATTGGAAAACAAATGGCACTAACAGAAAGTTAATAGTTTTTATTACCTAAAAGTAAAAGGAATTAAAAATAAAGCAAAAAACAAAAGAAAATAAATAATGCAAAAAACAAAACAAAAAACTAGAAAAAATAAAAAAAATGCCACCTACTAGGCCACCGCGACATGAATACGACTAGAAACCCAACCAGCCAGATGGGCCAGAATTCAGGCCCGCAGAGGGCCCAGTAGGACCACAGGCATGTGCAGAGAGGTTAGGCCCGTAAGCCTGCTTTAGAGAGGAGCTCAACAGCTCAGGGGCACCGCACCTTATAAACAGGTGCGACTCTCTCTCAGCTAGCGAGATGGGACTAAACTTCCACCACCACGCCACTGTGCAAGGCCTACTGGTCCCGACTGGTGGCACGAATCGGGACCAATGCCTCCCTTTGGTCCCGGTTCCTGGCACCAACCGGGACTAATGCCCCCCTTTAGTCCCGGTTGGTGCCACCAACCGGGACCAAAGGCCTTTGCTTCCCGTCCTTTGGGCTGCTGAAAAGAGATATTTGGCCCCAGTCGGTGGTACCAACCGGGACTAAAGGAGGGCATTGGTCCCAGTTGTTGCCACGAACCAGGACCAATGCTCTGGCTATATAAGCAAGACTTAGCAGTTTCGCCAAAATCCATTTATTAATTTCTTCTCTGCCCCGACGCCTCCTGCTCCTCGTCGCCGTCACCGCCGAGCCCTGCCCCGACGCCGTCAGGCTGGTCCACCTCGCCGCCGACGCCCTCGACACCCCTGCCCCGACACCGTCGACGTCATCGTCGCCACGCACGCCACCCCTGTCGGCCCCGACACCGTCGCCCTATGCGCCGCCCCTGCCCCGACCCCATCGCCATCGCCGCGCATGCCGCCCCTTCCCCGACCCCGTCGCCGTCGCCCCGACCAGACGCCGCCTCCTTCGGTCCGGCCACCGGCCTTGCTCTTTTTTTGCATATATATGATGTTTTTTTAGATTATATGTATATGTGTGATTATATGTATGTGTGTATATATTATTATATGTCCTGTTTTTTTTCTAGATTTTTTGTTCATATATATGATGATTTGTTTTTTGCATTATTATAGAAATGTATATATGTATATGTTTTCTGTGTATATATGTATGTTCTCTGATTATATGTCCTATTTTTTTCCAGATTTTTTAGGTTAGTTTCATTTTTAGAAAAGTTTTATATATTTAGGAAAGAAGGAAGACGGAGAGAGAAGGAAGAAGAAAGAAGAAGAAAAAGTTTTGTATATGCAAAAGTTACATTTTAGAGGAGAAATAAATAAGAAGAGGAAAAAATAGGGGGGGGGGGTATGTCATTGTCGATATACCCCCTCCCTGGTAACTTCGGCATGAGGGGGGGGTCGATATACCCCCTCCCTGATAACTTCGACATGAGGGGGGTGGGGGTCGATATACCCCCTCCCCGATAACTTCGACATGAGGGGGTGGGGGTTCATATGATGTTTTTTTGTGCATATGATGTTTTTTTCCATATGATGTTTTTTCATATATGTATTAATTTTTTATTTAGGTTGTTAATTAGTAGATATCGATTTTAGGTTAGTGCATAGGTTAGTGTAGAGGAAAAAGTAAAATAAGGAAAAGGAAGAAAAGAGGAAGAAGAAGAAGAAAAAAAAGGAGTGGAAAAAGGAAAATAAGAAGAGGAAGAAGGAGAAGAAGAAAGGAGAAGAAGGAAGGAGAAGAAGAGGAGAAATAAATAAGAAGAGAGAAAAAGGAAAAAAAGAGTTTTCTTCGATCTTCTCCTCTATTCCTTTCTTCTTCTCCTCTTTTTTTCCTTTTTTTTCTCTCCCCGATATACCACCTCCCCGATAACTTCGACATGAGGGGGGGGGGGTCGATATACCCCATCCCCGATAACTTCGACATGAGGAGGGGGGAGGGAGTCGAGGGGTCGAGGGTTCTAGGGTTCGAGGGTTCGAGGGTTGTCGAGGGTTCGAGGGTCGAGGGTCGTTGAGGGGTCGAGGGTTCTAGGTTTTCGAGGGTTCGAGGGTCGAGGGTCGTCGAGGGGCCGAGGGTTCGAGGGTCGAGGGTTGTTGAGGGGCGTCGAAGCGCTTCCGAGGCCACCCCAAACCCTAGAGAAGCGTCGACGCCACTAATTAATATAATTCCTTGTTGTGATTAGCTAGTTAGGTCTACGTTTGCCACTAATATATCCATCTGTCATGTTTGTATAATAATTGCCATGTTGTAATATTTGCAGAAACTATGGAGCACGACCGAGACGAGGAAGCAGAACAGGTGTTGGGGGACATAATCGCAAACGGAGGTGATGTCATGTCGTATCTCAATGAAAGCGATGGTCTAGAAGGAGAGGGTGAAGCAGGCTACGGTTATCGAACAATGGAGGAGGAAGGACATGATTATGATGGCTCCGGTGATCGAATGTCGGTGCAAGAAGGAGACCGTGATGATGGCTCTGGTGACCGAATAGAGTCCGGCCAGGTATATATATTAATTAAGCCTGTGCTGACTAGCTAATTGATGCATTCATTGTTTTGGTATCTACACATATTAACTCTCGTCTTTCTTATTTTTTCTAGCCCTCCGAATCAAGCACAACTTCGTTAAAGAAACGAGGCCCGAAGAAAAAGTTGCGCCCGGATGAAAGGTTCACGATCACAGAAATCGCGCCCGATGGCCTACCGATTGAACCCCTCCGTACCAAGGAAGCATTTTTTGCTCAGTGCAGGGTTCTTGTTAGGGACATGATCCCGATTAGCATCGAGCTATGGAATCAACCTAAGAAGGAAGAGATTCAAGTTTCTTTTGTCAAAGATGCACAGAAAGAGGATCTTTGGAATGCGCTGAAGGTAAATTTCACCCTACTGGAAGAGGAGGATCCGGAGAATCCAGTTATAGAGCCATTGATCAAGTCTTATGCTCTCAAGAAGATGGCAGATCTATTTAGGAAGTGGAAGAATGATATAAAAACAAAGTTTGTCGACAAAAAGAAGACACCAGAATTCACCGGCCGGTATGAAAAGATTAGAGATCAATGGGACACATTTGTGGCCAACAAGACATCGGAGAGGAGTAAGAAGATGTCAGCAACAAACAAGATAAATGCTGCGAAGAAGGTGCATCACCATCGCACGGGGTCAGGTGGCTACCTCAATGCTCGGCCATTATGGGCCAAGGCTGAGAATGACCTGCTTGCTAAAGGGGTCGAACCAGAGACATTGAACTGGCGAGACCGTCCAAGGACTTGGTTCTTCGGGGTTGGCGGAACCTTGGACCCTGTAACAGGGAAGTGCGTTTGGATGAGCGAGCAACTGCGAATACCCGCCACGAAGCATCGGGACTATATCGCCGCAGTGCAAGAAGGGATGTTCATTCCAGATAGAGAGAAGGACGAGCTCACAATGGCCCTCGGGAATCCTGAGCACCCTGGACGGACACGAGGCACACCAGGCTCCGTTCCGTTGAAGGTTGGGTTTCCGAACGTAGGCGGTTAAAAAACCTAGGAGAGGAGGAGGAAACAGGAGCAGAGCAAACTTCAGGAGTTGCACGCAAGGGTACGAAGCTAGAGGAACGAGAAGCAGTTCGAAGCAAGCGACCTGCTAAAGCTACCCTCGAAGCTACCCCGTCATCTCAGCGGAGAAGCAGCGTGGCTTCCATCGAGCCGCTTCAGCTGGAGCCTGTCTTCACGGCTCCTGCTAGCTACCCCGTGGATGCTATCACGGAGTCTCAACAGTGCCACCTTATGATGCAATGGCAGAACTATAAAGTCAAGGCGGCTGTCGGCTCTGTTCGGCCTACTGAACCCGGCGCAACTTTTCACTATCGTCCAATTCCAGAAGGATATGCTAGGGTGATGATGGAGGAAATAATGGAGGGATTTGAGGAGCTCGTGCTTGACCACCCTACCGGTGAAGGGGAGACTAGGCTGGGGTCTTCTCTGAAGACTCCATGCCTATGGCGGAAGGAGCTCAGCAACCTTCTGAACCGGACGCTTCTGCCTCCTCCTCCGGCGAGTCAGGGCACTCCGCCTCCTCCTCCGCTTGCTCCTCCAGCGAGTGATGAGGGCACTCCGCCTCCTTCTCCGGCGTGTGGGGGCACTCCGTCTCCTTCTCTGCGTGCGCCGGCGCGCCCGACCAGCCAGCCTCCTCCTTCTCCGCCTCGTCAGCAAGGGCGGAAGAGACCCGCCGCCGCTCCGGCTGCTCCGGCGCATCGTAGTCCTTCTCCTCCACCTCGTAAGCAACGAAAGAAGACAGCCGCAGGCGCTCGGCCTGCTCCGGCGTCTAGCAGTACAGCCAGAGGCGGGAGGCAATACAGATTCGGTCCATCTCTCAAGACTCCAGAGAAGTTACCATACAAGATGATCGTACAGGAAAATGAGGAGATCTGTCAAGCCCAAGTGAAGGACTACTTCGAAACGCAAAGAGGTAAGAGACATCCACCTCCGGAGGAGAAGATAGATCAGGTGAAAGTGAAGCGCACTTTGGACGCCCTGCAGCGACCACCACCGTCTCCGCCGCAAACCAACTATGAGCGCATTACTGAAAATACATATAAGGAAGCGAAGCAGTCGGGAAGTACTTGGGGTGACAAAAGGTTACAAGAACGAAGAAGTGGGAAAAAAATTCCCCAGCTCGGCGAACAAGAGAACCAATCGTGCCCCCCGCTCAAGGTGTCTAGTGATATCGTCGCTAATCATCCGGGGATCTTTCCCGGTACCAATCCTGGAGATTACCTGCCCGACGATGCACATTTTGGTACAATGGAGGTGGACGAATTCAAATACGAGTACGGGAAGCCTCTCGTCAAAGATGTCACTACTCTAACAACAATGATGCGAAGATTCCATGATTGGTACATGGAAACCTGCAGAAAGTTTGCAGGGGAGAAAAAAATGGATACTTTGACGCTGAAAGTTAAAGATGATCATCACGACGTCGTTGGAATTGAGCTGTTGTCTGTTCCATTTGAGGTGTTCTTCCAGTTTTTCAATCAGAAGGCCCTCGATAAATTAACGGTCACTTGCTACTGTCTGTAAGTACTACTTCTGTCATTAAGTCTCTATATATAGCTCATCTCTTTCATTGCATGTATATATAATTATCCTCACTATATTATGTAGGTTGAAGATCGTCGAATGCAGAAAAGCTGAAATGTATGATATTGGGTTCATTAACACAAATCTCATAGATCAATTTATGGTTACACTTCATACCAAAGAAACCGAGGACAACTTGCTACGATCATTGATAATAAATCAAAACAAAGATACAATACTCTTTCCTTACAACTTCAAGTGAGTGTTGCTGTCTTGTGCATATTCAGTTTCCCTTAATTATTACTCGAGGTTATGTAATTGATGAGTTATGCATGCGTGCGCAGCTTTCACTATATTCTTCTAGAGATTAAGCTTGAGCAGGGACTAGTAAAAGTCTTAGACTCGAGACAAAAAGATCCCTCTGACTATGCGGACATGTCTAAAATGCTCGAGAAGTAAGTTGAATCGATCATTATCGCATCATATCGGCAACTTTGTTCATTTCATGATATCAAGTAATTATTTTCTTTGTCTTGCAGGGTTTGGAAAGTATTCACCGCACAAGTTTCGGGACTGCCACGGGAACTATGATGGATTTACCCGAAAGTAAGTACTACTAGCTAGCTAGTTCTGCGCATCTCCCGTTGATTCTAGCTACTTTCATCAATGCCCATTTATAATGCTTCATTATCAGTTTGATTGACCTCTATTTTCTCGTTAAGTGCTTGTGGCAGGAACCCGGGAATAATTACTGTGGATACTACATCTGCGAGTTCATCTACCACGCGACGGCCAAGAATAGGCGGGGCTACTGTAAAAGACAATATGAAGTGCGTAAGCAAAAATATTCACAAATTTATTTTATTACCATCATTTGTGTTGAGTTTCATTCATATATATGTATTGACCCCCTTCTTTAAATTAGATGTGGTAGATGCGGGATGAACTCCTACCACAAGATCGCATGCGAGCAATTTAAGGGGAATTGGCTGGATTCTTTCTTGACCACGTCATCAATAAAGCCGGAGAATACCATCATGCATGTGGAAGCCTTTTGGTCCTGGTTGGTGGCACCAACCGGGACAAAAGCCCCCCCTCCCCCCCTGCCTGGGCAAGCGACAGCGGCTACGTGGAGCCCCCATCAGTCCGGTTCCTGGGCGAACCGGGACTAAAGCCCTCACGAACCGATACGAATGGGCCTTTTTCTACTAGTGTAGGTCTGACCCTCTCACTAGACTGCACCGACAAATAAACCAAGGCTTGTGACTGCCACCAGAAAGCTACATTTTCAGTGCAGTAATACACATTAATCATGGAATCAAAGAGATACATGTCACTTGAGAGATAAAGTGCAAGATTGAAATATAAAATTTTGTCACCAGAAATTTCACAGGATTAATTCCTAATCTTGGGTCTATGTGCCCTTGGTCAAATATGCAAAGACATATATAATAGGTATAAATACAATCAATAAAGACTGCCAACAATAGATAGAGAAAATAAAAAAGTTCTCCAGGCATAAATAATAAAAACTACTCCAACAAATAATAGTTATTCCAGAGCTACCTCAACCTTATGAGCAAAATTAAGCACTAGTGCCGTTTTCTTGTCAAGCCTTAATACTTGGCTACAGGTAGCAAATGTTTGGGATCATTAATTCAACCAAGGTCACCAGCCATTACATACAGGTCCTCTAGTCTAGATAAATATAAGTTTCACCACCACCAAAATACAACTAATATAGTCTAGATAAATATAAGTTATACACCACCAAAATATACAACTAGTTGCAGCTTCCAAAAGATGCCATGCAAGCAAGGTTAGAGGTTACAAACATTGCATGCTGGGAACATATACTAAATAATAACTCATGCATGCATGCATGCATCCATCACAAACAAGATGGAGCTAGAGCGCAAAGCAGCATCTGGCATCGACGACGGCTTCCTCGTGATGTATGAAACGCGTGACACAGTCCACGGGGGCGACTCGCACTGGTTCCCTTTTCTTGCTGCTGGTTGTTGCTTTAGTCTTAACCTGGACAATGGTGATCTGTACATCATGCCTGGGCGGACGATACCCACCTAGCAGCATATACGTACGTACACATATGTTAGTACAGCAACACTATATATATCTTCCATGAACTGACTGATCACAAAAACCATGCAATGCATGCACAAATGACATCAGAGATCAAGAGAGACAGAGAGTTATATATACTCACTTTGCAGTTGCACAACGTAAAACAAAATAGCACCAGAGTCCACATCTTTGCCAGCATAATCCAAGCACATGTCCTCACCCACACAATCATCCACAAGCCATGAGAATGGCAAAAGGATGGGCTCGCTGAGATACACAGAATGATCTTTATCAAGCAGCCGATAAGCAGCAAGCCCTCCGTCTCTGCATGTGTAGATAAAGCCATCGACAGACACACATCTACCATTTAAAGGGCACTTTGTAGGGCTAGTCCTTGGCAGGTCCTCTGCGAATGCGGCCCAAGGCATGACAACACGCCATTGCTTGGCACCCAGGTCAAACAAAAGACAGGAACCTGTGAGAGCATCACAGACTATAAAGGAATCGTCATTCACTGCTACATATCCAGATATCATAACCTTCCTGTGGAGAACATGCGACTGATCTGTCTTGCAAAGCAGCCACGTGCTGGATCCATAACTGAACCTTGGCTGATGGAAAACTTTCAGAGTATCCGTAAGGGCAATGGTCTCTCCACAAACTGTGATAAACAAAACAAAAGTATCAGCACTTGGCAGCCGCCGTACAGGTAGACGATCCGTAGCCATCGTACGGTCCTTGTTCAGACTAAACTCAAGCATGCCATCTTTTTCCCTCGATATGGCGCGTATTTTTGAGCCACTGTGAAGGAAAAAGTGCCAATAGTCATCATCACCAACATATGTTGCAACATAACACGACGGTTGGAGAGGCTTGCCATCGTCTCCTCCTCCTTGCAACAGTGAAGTCTCATCCAGGACGCCTGTATGGTAGATGACGAGTTGTGAGCCAGCTTGGCAGATGATAAACAGATCTTTATTGATACTTGTTGTTGTAGCAACCGGACGCCTTTCAAAAGGGACCCGGTGTTGCATTGAAGCACGGCCAACCAGCGTGCGGTGAGGCATTGCCGGCAAGGGCTGCTGTGGCGGGAGAGAGCAGTCGCGGGCAACGTGACCTTTGGTGCCGCAGGAAAAGCAAAGGGGTGGATAGTCTTTCATTTCGAGAAACCGTCTGCAGCAACAACCAAATTAAACATGTCATCACTCCACTCACCAAGAGAAACTTACTAAGAAAGATGTAATAATAAGCTAGGTTAAACATGAATCTAAATTAATTCAGATCAAGCAAGACCTGCAACAATCAAGCATCTTGGAGGGTTGGTCGACGTGTTGCAGCTGGGAACAGCTGGTTAGATCCTTCTCTTGCCCTTGTTGGTGTTGCAGCAGCACCGGACAATCCTTGTCCTCGTACTCCCTAATTGATCCATGATTAGTTGACAGTAGACAACAAATACGTAAACAAGGCGACCAAAGAAATAAATGGTCGAATAATCTTTGCGTGGAAAAAGTAAACTAGCTAGTTTGCTGCTTACTGTAGAAAGCAGAATTCCTGGTCCTCTGGATTCGCGCGATTGGGTTCCATGTCTACCTGGCGGAAAGAGGAATGCAGCACCTCTATTCCCCCCTGAGCCGGATCTTGGAGGTTGAAGGTGGTGACAATGGCATGTAGGTTGTCACACCGGCAATCTTCTAATTGTTGACGTGGTGCCAGGCTGATCCACACGGAGCACATGAGCCGACCATCGAGACGGGTGAGAAAGCCACACCCATGACCGGAACTGTAAGGACATACAGAGTCGATGGTGATGGGCGGATCCAGCCTGAGCCTCCCCCTCCCCTGATCATCACCCTGATCCTGGTGTATGTAGCTGAGCTTGTAGGCATAGATGGTGTTGCCACGGAGCATGTAGATGGCATTGTCTTGCTCCATGTAGACACCGCGGCCGACGATAGGGGCGTAGTCTCGCCGCGGCCTTGTTTCGTCGGTGAGCACTGGGGTCCAGTCACGGGAGCCGGAGCCAGGGGCGACGGTGAAGAAGCCGCGGTCTTGCTTCAAGGAGACGAGGATGAGGGGGCCGGGGAGCACGGCGTAGCCCTGGAGGAACCCGCCGCCCAACCATCGGTAACTGTCCTTGTCGTGTTTGTCTTGGCCGACCTGCTCCCATTGGCCCCCGCCCCCGCCCTCGGGGAGCGGATGCAGGGGTCGCATGAGGAGGCTAAACTTGACGCCATATTCCACGATGGGGCACAGAGCAAAGATGTGGCCAGCGGCGGAGATGGGCATGCAGTTACGGCTCCTCCCTGCTTGAATCTCCGGAGGCAAAGGAAGATGCTCCGGAGATGTGTCTGTCTCGGGCTGCTGCAGAGTTAGGTGCAGGGCATGGGGTTGCTCGCCGGCACCGTCGTCCTCCTGGCGCAGGACGCAGAGCGAGCGGCCGTCGGGAGCCAGGGCGGCGCTGGCGTTGAACCTGCGACCAGTCGGCGTCTTGATGTCGTGGAAAGCCTCGAGCGCATCGTCACTCCGGCCGAGGATCCGCCCGGACCGCGCCACGCGGAGGCGTTTGAGCCGTAGGACGGCGC
The DNA here is from genome assembly GCF_018294505.1 of Triticum aestivum. Taxonomy (NCBI): domain Eukaryota; kingdom Viridiplantae; phylum Streptophyta; class Magnoliopsida; order Poales; family Poaceae; genus Triticum; species Triticum aestivum. Next base: position 713,686,126 of record NC_057798.1, on the reverse strand, counting down.
CGTCCTTGAGGCCGACGAGCAGCGACCAGGCGGGCCGGTCGGCGCCGCCACCGGCACCGGCGGGGGTGGAAGAGTAGTCCATCCCGGGGGCCACGCGGGGGATCCGGGGGGAGCAGAGACAACGCCAGCGGCACTCGCAATTGCGCAAACGGCACTCGGACTCACGCGCCAGCTTCCACTCCTCCGCCATCTCCACCTCCGTCTCCGTCTCCGCCGCCATCATCGACTGCAAGCCCCCCCCCTCCGCCTCAATCATCCTCCTAGCTAGGGTTAGGGTTAGGGATTTGCTCTCGCTGGGTTCGCTCGGGACTCAGGGAGTTCAGATGCGAAGCAAATCCAGGAGTAAATTGCTTATAATAAAGTTTTTTAATAAGGTTTTTGGATTGTTAAATATGTGAGCAGATTACTACGAGATTTAATCCGAATAAGCATAAAATAAATCATGACATCAATAACAGAGGTTGAACGAATCATGCGAACTACTCCCTCCGTTCCCAAATATATGAGTCTTTTTAGATATTTCAACAAGTGACTAGGTACAGAGTAAAATGAGTGAATCTACACACTAAAATATGTCTACATACATTCGTATCTTGTAGTCCATTTAAAATGTCTAAAAGGACTTACATTTAGGAACGGAGGGAGTAGCATAATACTCCCTCCATACATAAATACTTGTCGTAGAAATGACTAAAAATGAATGTATCTAACATTAAAAACGCCTAGATACGTCCATTCCTGCGAAAAGTATTTCTGGGCGGAGGGAGTAGATGAACGGATCGAATCTAGGGCATGGACTAGAAACATGAATTCTACCACGATCTCGAACAAAAAAGACAGAATCACATACGGTGCAACGGGAGCAGCACCGTTGGCGTTGATGTTGTCACCCATGTCATTGAGGAAGAGGTTGCCGAGGTCGTGGCGAAGTTGTCGCTCCCAAAAACCTGATTGCCCTTCTCGAGGTGCACGCCAAAAGGAGGGATGGAGAAGACTTGTGTGGCAGCGCAATGATCTGAAACGGTGGTGCGAAACCATAAAATGCGGCGGCGGCTAGGATAGACGTCTGCCTGACTAATTAGCCCATCCGCGCCAGGGTGAGCGAGGAGAAGGAGCACGCGTGTAGGTCTAGTCTTCTCATGCTCATACAAGTGGTAAAAGAGCTCACCTTATAAAGAGGTGCAACTCCCATTCAACTTTCGGGTGTGACTAAACTTAGTGTGACTCACACCACTCAGAGCCATATATGAATGGACCATGAGAATTTCAGATTTTTAGTTGGTCTTTGGGCCAAAGGCCTACTAACAAATTTCAACAACACTAACAACAAGCATGTTGGTCTGTCGACACTGATGAGAGCTTCTATACGCCGCTCGTTGCGGCAAGGAATCGGCACTTCACACCGGATCAGCTCACCTTGGACAGCCCATGTTGCGGGAGCACCACGTCCTCGAGGTAAAAAAGGCGCGAGGTAAAAAATCACGGAAAGGATTGCAGCCGCTGGGACTCAAACCCGCCGCGAAAAAGACCACAATTTTTTTTAAAAAAATCAAATGTTACTTTCAGTTTGGAAAAAGCAAATACTTTCACTAATGCGACCATTTATAATTTTTGAACAAAATTTTAAAATTAGAACATTGTGTGAAGATGCAAACATTTTCGGGCATAAAAAAGGAACAAAATTGAAAACAAGAACATTATTTGAAATTGCAAACAATTTTTGAAAATGTGAACACTTTCAAAATTGTGAAAATAAATTAGAACATTTTTGGAACCTCAAACATTTTAAAAAGGAAAAATAAATTGAAAACCAGAACATTCTGAAAATTTCTGAATATTTTTTAATTGTACCTGTGAACAATCTTGACAAACACGATCAAATTTTCAAAACTTCTGAAAATATTTTTTAATTTTGAACTAAAAATTAAAATCCCGAACATTTTTATGAATTTAGAGAACAAAATTTTGAAATCGAGAAAAAAAATTGAACATGGACATTTCTTAAAGCATGAACATTATTTTAATCTTGAGATTTTTTTTTGAAAAGGAGAACAAATTTGGAAGCGTGAAGAATTTTTTAAAGCATGAACATTTTTTTTAATCTTGAGAAAAATTTTTAAATTGGAGAACAAAATTTGGAAGCGCGAACAGTTTCTTAAAGCAGGAACATTTTTTGAATATTGAGAAAAAATTTTGAAACGGAAAACAAATTTAAAAAATCCTGAACAAATTTGGAAGCGCGTACATTTTTTGAAAACGTGAACAAAAAATTGAAATCTGGTACATTAAATGAATTTCGAAAGTTTTTGAACTTTTTTGTGTAACAAGAACATTTTTTTAATTTTGAGAACATTTTTTCGAAAACTGAACATTTCATGGGAACACAAACAAAATTTGAATATTTTGAAAAAAAGGAGAAAAGGAAAAGGAAAATAAATGACAAACCAAAGAAAAAGAAAGAGAACAAACACAAAAACGAAAAAGGAAGAAAAGAAAAAAGAAACAGAAATGACTAAGAACGAAAAGAAGAAGCAAAAAGCTTCGCTAGCAGTTGGGCCGGCCCACTGCGTCGTTTGCTCCCGCACCCCCTGTGCGAAGCGTCGACATTACGACGCAGCGAGCGGCGTATATGATTTTCGGACACTGATGGAAGGCGATCAACAAGATGGCAAAAGGAAGATAGGAGAACCAAATCCGCCCGCGAGGATGTTCTAGCGAGGGAATCAGGTCGGGGTTCTGGAGCTTCAGCGCCTTGAAGAAAGAAGGGGCCCGATCGGGATGTGTCCGGCTGGAGAGGATCGAGGCCACATCCGCCCGCGGCTGCCGCGTCATCTTCTTGCTTGGACCTGACTTCATGTAGAAGGCCTTCCTTTTGGCGGCCCGCAACTCCTCATCGTCGGCCTCGGCCTTCCTTTTGGCAGTGCACGGCTTCAGCGGATGCTTCTCCGTCGAAGCATGCCGGCACCGCTTCAGCGGGCGCTCCTCGCCGGCGGCCAACGCATGCTTGGTCGTGCTCTCGCCGGATGTCATGCTCCCGGTGACGAGCGAACCCTTCTCGTCGGCCATTGGTCGCTGATCTGATCTCCCGAGGAAGCCTCACACAGCCGCCATGAGATCTGAGGGGGAACAGAGGAACCTTATAGCTGTTGAGTTGAGGGAGGAACTGACATTTTCTGGAGAATAAGGCGGAGGGCCTTTGCGCATAGGAGCTCGGAGAGCATAAGTCGGAGTCGGATAAGAGCATCTCCAGCCGCGCCCTCCCTAAGGCGATTTTTTAGGCTGGCGCTGAAAAAAGGCCCAGTCGCGCCTCAGGTGCTCGTTTTTTGCCGGCTTGAGCCGAAATCAGCGCCGGCGGATCCAGGCCGAACCCAACGCGCTGGGGGGCGCCGGGGCGAGCGTTTTGGCATGAAACAGTCGTGGGCCTGCCGAGTCAGCGCGACGGCCGCTTCGTCGCCCTTATCGCCTTGGTTCCCGCAGGAATCAATGCGAAGGCTGCCGCGTCGGTCAGCCTTCATTGATGCCTCACGGGCGGTGCAGTGAATGCGCCGCCGACGCGCGTCCCACCCGTTCCCGCCACGCGTCCTCCCGCATGACGCCTCCTTGCCGCTCTGCTTCGGCTATAAAAGGCGCCCCATCCCCGCCGATGAGCGGCACAGCCTCCCCCTCTCCCTCCTGCAAAAAGCCTTCTCCCCACCTGTGAGCTTCCCACAACTCCCCTCCCCCGCAGACGAGCAAAAGCATGGCCGAGAGGTTCCCAGGCAGCAGCGCAACGGCGAACGACTTCGGCCGCCGACACCTCCAGGAGCCGGAGACGCGCCTTCTATATGAGGCCGAGTACCCGGCGCCGCCCGACATGCGCGTGCCGGGGGGCATGGAGACTGAGCGTCGGTGGCGTCCCGGTGTCGCCGGTGCCCGAAGGGGCAGCACGACGGGCGGAGATCACCCGCGTCCGCTCCTCGCTGACGGAGGAGCAGCGGAACGAGCCGAGGTACGCGCCCGATAGCGAAACGCTGTGGATGCTGTACTTCGATGTAACACCCCAAGAACTTAACCATGTTTTAATTATTAAAATTTTGCCAGGAGTTTTAAAAAATTTTACTCTCTGGATTTTCTGTTGGTTTCAGAACCCCTTTCCTTTAACATTGAGGGGTTTTATCCCAAGTGGAAACTTTCCAAAAATGTTATTGGACTTCCATACTCACTCAACAAAACAATTCTTAATCAGTGGTTTTATTTGCATAATTGTTTTTCATGAGCTTTTTCCTTTTAAGATGATTTTCCATAAGTTTTGGAGCCTCTTTTGCACTACAACCATTTGATAAATGCATCTAAAATTTTCACCAAAATTTGGGGATGACATATGATATCCCTAAATCACTTTTGTGCAAAAAAATCTTCTGTTCATTGGAGATTTTGAGATCTACACCTAATTTTGAAATCTGGTCCAGTGGGCAATTTTGCACTTCATCCTATTTAGATATTTATTTAAAACTTCCACCAAAATTAGGGGAGGTCAGTAGAAGTATATTATCCATATTTATGCAAAAACCCAGTTATGTCCTTTGAAAATTGTGAGTGAATCAACCTCTTTTTCATTCTGGTCCAACTTGAAGATCTGTACTGCAACCATATCTTTACTTGCTCTCTCATCCATGGTTCTTTTTCCTACTTGTAGTCCATACAAAACCCTTAAGTCCAAGAGCATGAACCCATTGGATTATTTTTGGTCCATGAAATGACAGCTTTTTGTTTCTGCCAAAAAACTGTTTTTCTCAAATTTTTGCACTAACAAGTTTCATCCCTTGACAAAGTAACCTGGCCACCATCTCCTACACCTAAAGAGACCCCAATCTGGAGATTATGACCACTCCAAGAAATGCCTAGGTGTTCTTGGCATTTTGTCAAACACCTTGTAGGCATGACCAGTTTTGACATGGTTTTTAGTTAGCATGGCAAGCTTGGTCTCCTGGCCTAACCCCCATGTCCATTAGCTTTCTTGCAAACCCTAGCCTGGTCCTGTTAGTTGCCAGCCTCAACCGAGCGCTCTAGACCACATTGGCATTATGTCAAACATGTCACGTGCGTGCTTTGGGCGCGCCCAGAGCGCACGTTTTGCACGCACGTGCACCGAGCCGCCGCGTCGCGCCCCTGACTTTTGCTTGCCCTGCAGAGCCGCGCCCCACCCTCGACCGCTCACCAGAACGAGCCAAGCGGTCCCTGGTACCCTGCAGCACCGCCGTTAGAGCCCCTTGGCGGCACGCCGGCGTCCGCAGTGAGCCCCTACCACGGTCGGCGCCGCCCGAGCCGCAGCCGCGCGCCAGCTGCCCCTGGAGCAGTTCAAGCTTATCCCCTCACTCGTCTGCAAGCGCTCGTCGGTGCCACGACGCCCTGCCACAGCAGAAACGGTCGGCCGGCGATCCTATCCTCGGCGATGGCGGAACCGACCTAGCTACTCTATAAAAGGGTGACCCCGAGCTCCTCCTAGACCTCAGGCAGCCTCAAGCCACTCCACTAGCGCTCCCCTAGCTCGCAATCGACCAGGAGAGGCCGTCTTCCCCGTCTCCGGCCAGCTCGGCCACTGCCGCCCTCCGGTCCGTTTCGTCGCAACCAGGCCCTCCCCCGTCCAACCAACACCATCACCCGACTCCCCTTCGTCTTGCGGAGCCGCCCAGCTGCTCAAACACGACCGGGAGCCACCGTAGTTCGAACGCCCAAAACTCCCGAAGCCACCGGCCACCGCGAAGCCCGCCGTCGGCGACTCCCTCCGTCCCCACCTGACTGGCGACCACCGGGAGGATCGCCCTGGACCCGTGGAGCCATCTCCACCCTCGGTGTCTCGAACGGTGCCGCCGTTCGCCGGCGAGCGTCGCCGGAGTCCCGCCTCCACTTGGGGCAGAGGAAGAGGAGGGAGAGGACTAGTCAAACCTGACACGTGGGCCCGCTGGACCCACTGTCAGTGACACGCGCGCCGTCCATGCTGGATAAGTGGAGGCGTAAAACCAAAATACGCCTTCGACGTGGTCAGTAATCAAAACTTTTTCCTTTTTTTGTTTTATTTTTAAAAACAGATTTTTTGACCAAAACTTTGACTGTGTATAACTTTTCAAATATAACTCCAAATTAATTGATTCTTTTTCCTACCTCTCTCAAATATTGTCTAGTTTATTTTAAGATTTATTTCAAAAAATTTCAGACAACTTTTTGGTACTATTTTTGAAACTATGCATTGATTCAAAAATATTTTTAATAGGATTTTGGAGAGAGGAGAAAAACTTTCAAAGTTTTGGAATGCACCCTGCCTCCCTACTACTTGAAGGCAAGCATTCTGAACCCTGGCATAATATTGTCGTGTGTTGTTTGATATGGTTACAACACCTCTCGTCTCGAAATTTTTCATTATTTTTATGTGATGATATGATCAAACTCTCGAGTGCGTATTGATGATTCATGCTGTTGGAGTTTGAATATTGAGATGGTAGTCACCCTCACATGCCTCTCTTGCATACCGGAAGGAACTCGGGAAAGCCTCTGTCTTGGGTAGACACGAGCTTGTCTCCGGCCATTGAGACGACTGTGTCCGGTACGGCATAGTGAGACATGATGAGTGGTGGTTATGTCTATTGGTTGAAAACATATTTGTTATGCTAATCATGCAGGTAACACATAAACCTCCTGAGTCGACCGTAGATCGAGTCTTGTTCCAGTAACCCCCACACTTGTTTCATGCTATCACTTGTCCCTGCCACAGGTAGGGTACGGTTCAGTAATTTGTCAACCCCTTTCTAGCACACACCGTACAGAGGGGCCGGGATGAGGGTACCATGGCCATGGATTAAAGCCAGTCATCCGGTCATGGGGCATGGGTGTTTCGGTTGTAGCCGAGGGGGGAGCTTCCCCAGTTTGCGCGCGGTATAAATTTTGTAATCCCATGCTAATCGAGGTTGTAGCCTCCCCACTTAGAGTTTTGCTTAATGAGTGTCGTGGGTGATTCCAGACACCGATGAGTCAAGCTGGTGTGTGCGGTTGGGTGTGTTTTCAACTGAAAGACCGTGAGCGGAATTAGTCCGGATGGACTAACGGAATCCGTTACTCGTGGGTAAAGAGTACACCCTCTGCAGAGATTAAACCTATTCGAGTAGACGTGTCCATGGTTAAGGACTACAGTCTGGGTTGGGTCAAGTGTCGGTCTTAGTGTCGGTCTTCGGAGGAAAAACAACTAAGTGTGAACTTTGATTTTTACCAGTGACATATGATGATTGTGATTATTACTCTTATGGACTAACGATGTTCACTATTTGATTCTTTTGAGTATCTCTGGGATGGTTCTACCTTCGGGATATTCACTGTGATTATTTTGAGCCCTTTATGTGGTGTCGCATAGACGCCCGACTGTGGCATGTTTATTATTTATTTAACCTATAAGCCCTTTATGTGGTGTCGCATAGACGCCCGACTGTGGCATGTTTTTGCTATTTGTTTACCATTATAAGCCCTTTATGTGGTGTCGCACAGACGCCTGACTGTGGCCTGTTTTGCTATTTACCATATAAGCCCTTTATGTGGTGTCGCATAGACGCCCGACTGTGGCATGTTTTTGCTATTTGTTTACCATTATAAGACCTTTATGTGGTGTCGCACAGATGCCTGACTGTGGCCTGTTTTGCTATTTACCATATGAGCCCTTTATGTGGTGTCGCTGAGACGCCCGACTGTGGCATGCTTGTTATGCAATTACCCTATAAGCCCTTTATGTGGCATCGCACAGACGCCCGACTGCGGCATGTTTGTTATTTATTTCACTTATGAGCCCTTTCTGTGGTGTCGCTCAGACGCCCGACTGAGGCATTCTATTCTACTCTCTTATTGCATTATTCATGTGTTGCGTGAATAACTTGTCTGCATGCATCATGGATTTTATTTCTGTGACTGACGTTGTGATCATAGAGTATTTCCGAGCATGATTATCGTTGTTATATTATTCCTTTGTTCATAATGTTTGCGAGTACATTCAAAGTACTCACTGGCTTGTCCCTGGCTATTGTCTTGGCCAGATTTCTTGCGCGGAGAGGAGCAACGAGATGACAGCCCCGAAACCTAATCAATGGAGATAGCAGCCTCGCGAAGATAGGAGTTACCCTGGTCAGCTGTTCCCGTGGGAAATGGAGTCCCATAGACACTGATGATCCACAAACTGCTTCCGCCACCAACCACTAGAAACCTTGTGTTGTACTCATAGGCCAAAACGGTCTTGTACTACATATCATGTACTCACTTGGAGTTTTGTATCAAGTTGTGTCTTGCCAGCTAATAGTAATCCTGGGGCTGGTGAGCATAAGGGCCATTTTCTGGGAAAGTAACACCCCGAAAATCCGGTCATGATAGACTTGGTATCAGAGCCAGGCTGACCATTGACTAATCCTATCTTAGCCAGGTCAATAAACCTAGGTTAACCAAACCACCAGATCATAACCTAACCCCGACCAAGCTTCTCGCGTAAGATAGCCCCACAGTGACCCGACACCTTTTGGCAGTCAGTGCCCAACCTATCAGCCTAGCCTGTCGATCGCACGCCAGTGACCGGCACCTAAATTGTCTCATTTGCAAGCGTGCGAAGGAAGACTCCGCCCTCTTTTTTTTTATAAAAAGGGCGCACTAACATCAACACAGCACAACCCAGCCTCCTTTCCCAAACCGAGCCATAATGCCTGGCCCCGTCGTGCACAATGAAACCACGTCAAACAACCTTGGAGGATTTGTGACCGTGCTAGCAAACCTCACCCGCCGTGCTTTTGCATTAGAGGAGCCTCCAGAATATATTGTGTACCAAGGACCCATGAGCGGTGAGAGTCGTCAATTCTGGGCCACTGTGCACATCTATGGTAGGGGTCTATCGCCAGAACGCCCCTACAGATTCACCGGAAGGACAACTTTATTTTGAGCCACAAGCCATTCAACTAGCTGCTCGATAGGCTATAGTTCAACTCCGGAACTTGTCGCCCAGAGTTAACTGTCGCTCGTTCTACTACTACCCCAGCCGTGACGGGTATGGTAGGCCACCCTAGGTTGTCAATGGAGATCACAAGACGGATCCTGCATTATTGCAATTGGTGCGCTATGTAGGTGCACTAGAGGAACTGTTTGATCAAATCACCCTTGATCTGATCGCACCTCGTGGAGAGCTAGTTTGCTGAGCCCCGGCGAGAGGAGGAGATGAGCCCGATGCTGACAACCCAGTCATGCTGTTCGGACACCCGATCGAGACCTTGAGGACTGCCCTAGCCATTGACCATAATACTTTGGTGTTCCCAGAAGTGCTTCGTCGCATTTTGGGAACACGCTCCAGCGGGATTGTGGCCAATAATCCCCGGATGGTCATCATGTTACCCCGACCCGGCAGCCCCTCCATCCCCTCCAGCTAATCCCGACGGCGAAACCCGTGGAGAAGCCTCGACGTCCACAAGGCAGGCTCGTTTAGATATAAACGAGGTAGACTAAGTCACTCGAGTAGTACCGAGTCTCAGTATGCCCACGTCATGTGATTATGTAATCTTGCATTGACTTGAATAATCCCAGCTTGCTTGTGTGCCTCTGTTTTAAATAGTAGCCTTGCATTAATATGTTAGCATGCTTGAGGGAGTCCTGGACTAGGGGGTGTCCGGATAGCCGAACTATCATCATCGGCCGGACTCCAAGACTATGAAGATACAAGATTGAAGACTTCGTCCCGTGTCCGGATGGGACTTTCCTTGGCGTGGAAGGCAAGCTTGGCGCTACAGATATGTAGATCTCCTACCATTTTAACCGACTCTATGTAACCCTAGCCCTCTCCGGTGTCTATATAAACCAGATGGCTTTAGTCCGTAGGATGAACAACAATCATACCATAGGCTAGCTTCTAGGGTTTAGCCTCCTTGATCTCGTGGTAGATCTACTCTTGTAACACACATCATCAATATTAATCAAGCAGGACGTAGGGTTTTACCTCCATCAAGAGGGCCCAAACCTGGGTAAAACATCGTGTCCTTTGTCTCCTGTTACCATCCGCCTAGACGCACAGTTCGGGACCCCCTACCCGAGATCCGCCGGTTTTAACACCGACATTGGTGCTTTCATTGAGAGTTCCTCTGTGTCGTCACCAATAGGCTCGATGGCTTCTTCAATCATCAACAACGACGCAGTCCAGGGTGAGACCTTCCTCCCCGGACAGATCTTCGTATTCGGCGGCTTTGCACTGCGGGCCAACTCGCTTGGCCATCTGGAGCAGATCGAAAGCTACGCCCCTGGCCGTCAGGTCAGATTTGGAAGTTTGAACTTCACGGCTAACATCCGCGGGGACTTGATCTTCGATGGATTCGAGCCACAGCTAAGCGCTCCGCACTGTCACGACGGGCATGATTTAGCTCCGCAGCCAGACAGTACCCTGGAGGCCGCACTCGAGCTCGCTCTAATCTTCAATTCAGTGCCGGCTGCGCAGATCGAGGACGGATGGCTAGACACCGCCTTGGGGGTTGCAACCTCTACGGCGATAGAGCCGAACACTGACCTTGTCCCTCATAAAGCTCGTGACTCCGAGGTGCCGAACTCCTTGCCGGACTCCGAACCTCCCGCGCCCCCTCCAATCGAATCCGATTGGGCGCCGGTCATGGAGTTCACCGCTGCAGACATCTTTCAACACTCACCTTTCAGCGACATCTTGAGTTCGCTAAAGTATCTCTCATTATCAGGAGAGCCCTGGCCGGACTGCGGTCAGGACGGTTGGGATGCGGACGACGAAGAAATTCAAAGCCCACCCACCACCCACTTAGTAGCAACTGTCGACGATCTAACCGACATGCTAGACTACGACTCCGAAGACATCGATGGTATGGACGACGATGCCGGAGACGACCAAGAACCAGCGCCTACCGGGCACTGGAACCTCATCATATGACATATACATGGTGGATATCCCAAAGGATGGGAATGGCGAAGGAACAGCGGAGGATGACCCCTCCAAGAAACAGCCCAAGCGCCGACGTCAGCGGCGCCGCTCTAAATCCCGCCACAACAAGAATGAAGATTCTGGCACCGGAGATAATAACACCCCAGACAGTGCCGAAGACAACCCACTCCAGCAAGATTCAGCACAGGAGGACGGAGACGCCAGCCCTCATGAGAGAGCGGCAAAAGAAGAGGTAGAGGATTATATGCCTCCCTCCGGAGACGAGGCAAGCCTCGACGGCGACGAATTCGTCGTGCCTGAGGATCCTGTCGAACAAGAGCGTTTTAAACGCAGGCTTATGGCCACGGTGAACAGCCTCAAGAAAAAGCAGCAACAACTTAGAGCTGATCAAGATCTGCTAGCCGACAGATGGACCGAAGTCCTCGCGGCCGAAGAGCATGAGCTCGAACGCCCCTCCAGAAGCTACCCTAAACGCAAGCTGCTCCCCCGATTAGAGGAGGAGGCATATGAACCTGCATCACCAGCAGACAATACGGCTGACCGACCACCCCGTGGTCGCGACAGAGAGGCCTCTAGGCCCTTCACTAGAACCGTACCCCGGCATCGCTCGAAAAGCACAAGGCCACAGGGGAATGCTCCGGACTTGCGAGATATATTGGAGGATAAGGCAAGACAATCAAGATCGATCTATGGATCACGTGGGCGCCCCATGATACGCGACGACAACCGTCGCACCGGACACAGTAAGTCCGGTCGGGCCGAACAAAATAGACAAAGCTCTTTTGAGCTCCGTCGTGATATCGCCCAGTACAGAGGCGCCACACACCCTCTATGCTTCACAGATGAAGTAATGGATCATCAAATCCCCGAAGGGTTTAAACCTGTGAATATTGAATCTTACGATGGCACAACAGACCCCACGGTTTGGATCGAAGACTATCTCCTCCACATCCACATGGCCCGCGGTGACGATCTTCACGCCATCAAATATCTCCCACTCAAACTTAAAGGACCAGCCCGGCATTGGCTTAACAGCCTGCCAGCAGAGTCAATCAGGAGTTGGGAAGACCTGGAAGCCGCATTCCTCGATAACTTCCAAGGCACGTATGTGCGACCACCAGACGCTGACGACCTAAGCCATATAATTCAGCAGCCAGACGAATCGGCCAGACAATTCTGGACACGGTTCTTAACCAAGAAAAACCAAATCATCGACTGTCCGGATGCGGAGGCCCTCGCGGCCTTCAAACATAACATCCGCGACGAGTGGCTTGCCCGGCACCTGGGACAGGAAAAGCCGAAATCCATGGCAGCCCTCACATCACTCATGACCCGCTTCTGCGCGGGTGAGGACAGCTGGCTAGCACGCAGCAACAACCTCAGCAAAAATTCTGGCAGTCCGGATATCAAGGACCGTAATGGCAGGTCGCGTCGCAACAAAAACAAACGCCGCATTAACGGCGATAATAGTGAGATACGGCAGTCAATGCCGGATTCAGAGGCTCTAAACCCGGTCAGCGGAAAAAGCCATTCAAAAGAACTACTCCGGGTCCGTCCAATTTGGACCGAATACTCGACCGCTCGTGCCAGATACACGGCACCCCCGAAAAGCCAGCCAACCACACCAACAGGGACTGTTGGGTATTCAAGCAGGCAGGCAAGTTAATTGCCGAAAACAATGACAAGGGGCTGCATAGCGATGACGAGGAAGAGACCCGACCGCCGAACAATAGAGGACAGAAGGCTTTCCCCCCACAGGTGCGGACGGTGAACATGATATACGCAACGCACATACCCAAAAGGGAGCGGAAGCGTGCACTCAGGGATGTATACTCAATGGAGCCAGTTGCCCCGAAGTTCAATCCATGGTCCTCCTGCCCGATCACTTTTGACCGAAGGGACCACCCCACCAGCATCCGCCACGGCGGATTCGCCGCATTGGTTTTAGACCCAATCGTCGATGGATTTCACTTCACCAGAGTCCTGATGGATGGCGGCAGCAGCCTGAACCTGCTTTATCAGGATACAGTGCGCAAAATGGGCATAGACCCCTCAAGAATTAAACCTACCAAGACGACCTTTAAAGGCGTCATACCAGGTGTAGAAGCCAATTGTACAGGCTCAGTTACACTGGAAGTGGTCTTCGGATCCCCGGATAACTTCCGAAGCGAGGAGTTAATCTTCGACATAGTTCCGTTCCGCAGCGGCTATCATGCCCTGCTCGGACGTACCTCGTTTGCAAAGTTCAACGCGGTGCCGTACTACACATACCTCAAACTCAAGATGCCAGGCCCTCGAGGAGTCATCACGGTCAACAAAAACACTGAACGCTCTCTCCGAACGGAGGAACATACAGCGGCTCTCGCGGCAGAAGTACAATGCAGCCTCTTAAGGCAATTCTCGAGTCCGGCCGTTAAGCGACCGGACACGGCTAAACACGCCCGGAGTAACCTACAACAAGACCACCTGGCACGTTCCGAGCACGCGTAGCAGTGCGGCCCCAACCCCAGCCCCTGTAAAACATCAAGACAGGTCCTTCGCGTACACCATTACGCTCTGAAGATACCATGGGCATGGGGAGAGGGGCACGACCATGATAGGCCCAGACTGCGGCTCAACCACACCAAGGGCTCTCAAGTGTGTCGTTCTTTTTTTCTTTTTCCTTTTTATTTTTAGCCACAGGACTCCGTTCGTCAGAGGCCTTGTCCGGTAGCAGACCTACCGAACTCATGATGCAACAACTAGGGAAGGAGAAAGGCTACAACGAATATCCAGGTGGTCTCCATTACGAGCATTAATCTGTTTTGTGCACCATTCCGCAGCCTACCCCTGGAGGGGGACATGTTTAATAGTCCCATCCCTTGCTTATCGCACCATTTGTATCGTTCTGCATTTACAACAGTTTTTCTTGAATAAGTAATGCAGCACCTTTTTTCTTCCAATTGCATTTCTTTCTTATACATATGTTCATTTATGACATGTTGCATCCGTACATTTTGGTACGGCTAAATACACCAGGGGCTTATGTTCCCCGCATCATGGTGTGATAAGTCCGAACACTTTCACAAGTGCGGCACCCCGAACTTATAGCATTATATGCATCGGCCCCGAATCATGTCTTGGGTCAATAGTTGGGTTTGCCCGGCTCCCTTGTTTTGGTACCCTACGTTCCGTTGTATCGGCTAAGGTAGCACTGGGAGAACCACTGCGATTGCGCCCCAGTTGAGCTGGGCGAGCGCCTCAGTGGAGAAAGCTAAAACTGACCGTCATGATGAGGCGAGAGCCAGTTGCTGTTCGAGAGGTTTTTTGCGAGTCCCTAAAGACTTATGCCGCTTAGAGCGAGGAGCCAGCTTTGTCCGGTCCAGGCGTGGATAGCGCCCCAAATTCGGCCTTCCGAAGACTAGGGGCTTCGCCGAAATTTAAAATTATAGAATTCTATGGCTAAGTGAGAGTGTTCAAGCATTATAAGTCCGGTTGCCTTGTTCGTTGTGTTGAGCGCCTCCCTAGATGGACCCAAAAATGGGAACAAGAGCGCTCAAGTTTATCCAGAACACCCCAGCACTCATGGCATGGGGGCTGAAGCCGACGACTTGCCATCTCTCAGATTTGATAAACAGCCGCACAGAAGGTAATATTTTAAATTAACAAGCGTTGCTTAGCGCATATGAACTAAGTTTTCAGCGCACAGGATAACAAAATGCGAGTCTACTCAAATATTACATCTTTGGAGCACTCACCCGCAATAACGCGGGCACCCTTCAGGACACTCTTATAATACATCTCGGGCGTGTGATGCTCCTTGCCCTGCGGTGGCGGGTCCGTCACAAGCTTCTAGGCATCCATCTTGCCCCAGTGCACCTTTGCGCGGGCAAGGGCCCGACGGGCACCTTCAATACAGGCGGAGTGCTTGATGACTTCAACCCACGGGCACGCATCCACCAGCCGCCGCACCAGGCCGAAGTAGCTCCCAGGCATGGCCTCCTTAGGCCACAGCTGAACTATGAGGCCCTTCATGGCCTGTTCGGCCACCTTGTGGAGTTCGACCAGCTGCTTCAGCTGGTCGCTAAGGGGCACCGAATGTCCGGCCTCAGCATACTGAGACCAGAAGACCTTCTCCGTCGAGCTCCCCTCCTCGGCCCGGTAGAACGTGGCAGCATCGGACACACTGCGAGGAAGATCTGCGAACGCTCCTGGAGAGCTCCAAATTCGGGTAAGTAACAGGTAATTAACACTCACATGCTTACTTTGCATGAAAAATGCCTTACCCGCCGCTATTTTCTTCAACACCTCAATTTCCTGGAGGGCCTTGTAGGCTTCGGCCTTAGCGGCTTTGGCACTCTCAAGAGCCGATGCAAACTCAGACTCTCGAGTCTTCGAGTCATGCTCCAGGCTCTCATGTTTTTCCCCGAGATCCTGGAGCTCTTGCTGTACCTCCGCCACCCGCGCCTCCTGCTTCTCTCGCTCGGTGCGCTCCGCGGACGCATTACGTTCGGCCGCGGCCACCGCCTCCTTCAGGGTCGCCACCTCGTTAGTGGCCCCTGCAATACCCACGTTATCCTTGTCATTCTTCTTGCAACCAAAATCCTTTTCTGAAAGGTACAATCTTAATAAGGTGTTACTCACCTTCCTTGTCCTCGAGCTGCTTCTTGGCATGGCCGAGCTCGTTCTCGGACCGCTCGAGGCTTTGCTTCAAAGCATTGACCTCCGCAGTCAATGCGGCAGAGGTCAGCAGCGCACCCTGCAATCCCATATTGACATATTTTTTATGACTCCTGCGTATATCTTTTTAGATCCTCAGTCCGGCTTTTCTTTCCGAACATCGAACCGAGCATCAGGGGCTACTGTCTATGCGGTACTATTTTACATATATCAAAATTCTTACCTCAAAGCCTGTTAGAAGGCTGCTGCAGGCTTCGGTCAGCCCGCTCTTGGCGAGCTGAACCTTCTGAATCACCGCACTCATAACAGTGCGGTGTTCCTCTTTGATGGAGGCGCCATTGAGCGCCTCCAACAAGCTATCCGGCGCCTCCGGTTGGACGGAGGCTGCCGGTGTCACACCCTAGCTAGTCATGCATTAGAGTGTTGCATCATGTTTACTCTTTCATCAGAAACTTGAAATGGGGATGACAGAACCCCCAGTCCCCTCTGAAACCAACTAGGGTTACTAAAATAATTTTTCAATGAACCTGAAATGCCCTTCTAAAATGCCCATCATTTTTGTCTTGGTTTAGAACCTCTGCCAAAAGTGGTGCACATTTTCCTAGGCCATCCTAGGGTTTTTGAATTAAATCATAAATATTTGAATTTGGGCATTTAAAATAATATAAAATATTTAAATGCTCAAATATCTCCAAACTAAAATGTTTCATGTTGGAAATAATCCAACTATGGGCCAGGAATAGTTTGGTGATTTTTGAAGTTGCCTAGGTATTTTATTAAATTCAACAAAGTTGCAGATATATTAAATAAAAACAGAAACATAAGAAAAAGAAAAAGCTTACCTGTCGCCCACCAGCCAGCCCACCTGGCCGGCCCAGCCCGGCCACCGCTCCAGCGAGCTGCTTGGCTTGCCAGGCAGGCAGCCAAGGTGCTCGGCGGCGGCACCGCAGCTCGCCACGCAGCTGCTCGCCGCCTCGCCGCCTCCCTCGCCCGGCTAACGCCGTGAACCGGCCTCCCTCTCTCCCCCGAACCCCCCAGACACCCCCTCTCCTCTCCAGCTCCTCCCCCTCGCACGCCCCAGCCATGGCCGACGCCACCGTCGCCGCACCACCGTCGTAGCCGTGCTCCCCGTCGTCTCCACGCCGCGCCACCCTGTCCAGAAGCTCCGCCGTCCTCTACTCCTTCGAGCTAGCCGAGCCCCGAGCGCTCGCGTGCCTCGAAGCCGCCGCACCAACCTCGCCCGAACCGCCATCGCCGGAGATCCCCTTCGCCGTCGCCGCCGCAGCAGCTCGTCCCCGACCCCGCCGGTGGCCTCTACGGGAGCGCTGTGAGCCTAGCTACTCCTCCGACCCTCTCTCTCTCATTCCCGAGCTGTGTAGCCACCGCACGAGGATCACACGCCCGCACCGTCGCGGACCTCGTCGCCGACGTGCTTCCGGCCACACTCCGGCCACAAGATGGTGTCCATCTTGCTCACCGAGTCCCACAGCACCTAGCTAGCCACTCCACGAGCCTCACCGACCCCTCTAGCGCCAAGTTCATCCTCGACCGAACCCCGGTGGCCGCCAAAGTCGTCGCCGGCGCCAACTCCGGCCACCCCGACCCCAACGGACTCCGCCAAGAGCTGCGGTTTGTCCTCAGCTCCACTCCGGTGGTCTCCGCGACCCATTTGGTGGCCGAAATGGCCAAAACCACTCCCGCCGCCGCGTCGGGCTCGCCGGCGGCTAAACGCCGGCAGCCGACTTTGACTTTGACCACGGGTGGGCCCTGGTTGACTCCCCTGAGTCAATGACAGGTGGGGCCCAGCCCTGTTAATTAAACAGGATTAGTTTTAATTAAATTTTAATTAAAATAATCACCCTGACATGCGGGACCCACTGTCAGGTTTGACCCAGACCTGTTCCGTTGACCTGCTGACGTCACACTGACGTCAGGCTGACGCAGTAATTGATTTTCTGGATTTAAATTAAATCAGGAAATTCCAGAATATTATTTAAACTTCAAAAATTCATAACTTTTATTCTGTAACTCCAAATTGGACAAATTATATATGAAAAATGATCAGAAAAATCCAATCTATCCATCTGTACTATTTTCATGCATGATCAAACAAGTTAAATTGATGTTTTAAGCAGAACAAGGAAAAGCACTTAAAAGGCCATGTTTGAGTTTGAAATTTGAATCTTTGATTCAAATTTGTTCAAACCCTTCTGGTTTTAGTTGCATTAGCCCAACACACTCATATTGCCATGTTTCATGCATGCATCATATTGTTGCACATTGTTTGGTGATGGTTGTGTATCGGTGTCCTTTGCGACAGGTTCTGCCCCGAGGAGTACCGTGATTACCCTAACGAAGAACCTTATCAGTGCATCGAACCATCAGGCAAGCAACCAACCATTTGATCATATCGATACAATCCCATGTTCTCGCTCCTGCTCTCTTTTACTGCATTAAGACAACGCGATTCAAACTGCTGTGTGCTACGGTAGTTGAACCCATTTCCTCTGCATGACCTGTCATTGCCACAGTAACTAGATGAAACCCACTAGCATGTGTAGGAGTTGATTGAGCCTATGTATGTGTTGTTCCTACCTTGCTATGCCTGCTATGCTTAGAGTCGTGTCAGGTCTGGTTCATCTGGGTGATGGGCTAGAGTGAAATGATTATGTCGGTAATGAGAGTGGTGTGGTGAACACGATTTGGTAAAGGTATCGATGAGAGGCCATGTAGGAGTACATGGTGGGTTGTTTCATTGAAGCCGACCTTAAGCACTGAGATCTGTATATGTGATTTAAGATACAGCTACTACCATGCATTGGGCCCTGAAATATGACCCCGCTCGACTTCTTATTCACCCTAGCTCTCTGTCCAGGAGTTGCAAGTAGTTTCTGGTGTTTGTAGCCTACTGGAGGCCGTGGACAGCGCTGACCGTAGGGGTGGGCTGTGATGCGGTAGGTACGTGGCACGGTGTACCGAATACCCGTTAGGTATCTCGGGAACCCTGTTCACATCGTTCGGGGCCGTATGGGAAACCTCGGCCGGACTCCCTGCGGATGGAACCTGAATAGGCGATAAACCTGGACTAGAGGCTTAAGTGTTTAGGTAGGTCGTGGTCTACACCCACGTCGGCTTTCGCTTGAAGTCTGCCGAGCACATGTCGTGTGCAGACGCTAAGTGGTGGAAACATGTATGAAGAAGTACACCCCTGCAGGGTTAACATGATCTATTCGAATAGCCGCGTCCGCGGTAAAGGACTACTTGGTTGCCTATACAGTTCATAGACAAGTAAATGGAAACTACTAAAAGCCTCAAGATAAGTGTGAGTGCCGAGGATGGCTCTTCCGTAGGAAGACGGAGGTGGATCCTCGGTAGTGTATTGAAGTGGTGAGTAGTGGACTCGTGTGCGCAAAACCATTTCAAGTTGGAGTATCGTAGGATAGCCTAGCCAAGAGTCAAAGCTGGCTTGCTGCAATAACTCCACCAACCCTTCTTGATACTATGCATGTATGTAGGATCTGATGTAAGTCTTGCTGAGTACCTTTGTACTCATGTTGCTATAATCTACATTTTTACAGAAGACGCTGCAACCCCTTCTGATGGGTTCTATGTAGACGTTGACATCAACGAGTAGGCTAAAGACCCAGGTGGTGACCCTGAGCTTGTGAAGGACCACGTAGTATAGCTAGGCTTTCCAAGCCTCTTTTATTTTACTAGTTGTCTGTACTCAGACAAGTTACTTCCGCTGCTGGTTTGTATGACTGTATGACTTGTATGTGGGGTCGTGAGACCCGTACCTTTGTGTATGTTATGTATGGCTCCCTGAGCCTTAAATAAAGTACTTGTGTCATAGAGTCATGTTGTGATGCTTCGTTGTATTTGCACATATCGAGCATATTGTGTGTATGATTGAAATGCTTGGTATGTGTGGGATCTGACTATCTAGTTGTTTATCTTTAGTAGCCTCTCTTACCGGGAAATGTCTCCTAGTGTTACCGCTGAGCCATGGTAGCTTGCTACTGCTCTGGAACACTTAGGCTGGCCGGCATGTGTCCTTCTTCGTTCCTGTGTCTGTCCCTTCGGGGAAATGTCACGCTTTGAGTACCGGAGTCCTGTTAGCCCGCTACAGCCCGGTTTACCGGAGTCCTGCTAGCCCAGTGCTACAGCCCGGACCCACTTGCTGATGACCGACACGTTCGAAGCTGGGTCATGGATGCCTGTCCCTGTAAGTCTGTGCCACTTTGGGTTTACGACTAGTCATGTCAGCCCGGGCTCTTTATCATATGGATGCTAGCGACACTATCATATACGTGAGCCAAAAGGCGCAAACGGTCCCGGGAAAAGGTAAGACGACACCCGTGGGGATACCGTGCGTGAGGCCGCAAAGTGATATGAGGTGTTACCAGCTAGATCGATGTGACATCGAGTCGGGGTCCTGACAGCGTTGGCATCAGAGCCGGACTGCCTGTAGGTTCTCCAAGCCAAACTGGTCGATGTTGAGTCTAGAAATTCTTTAGTTATATGTAGGGGAATTGTTTGTGGGTTGGAACGTAAGGCTCTTTTTACTCCTTATACCTTATGACATTCTGATCTGAGTCAGTCCATTCTTCCACCGGGGGTTAAGGAATTAGGATCTATTCTCTCTATCAGGATCACGTGTTACTAATCAGTAGTACCTTATAAGTTTGATGGTTACAAGCCTAGTTCAGTTCTACTACCACATTATGTAGCCAGAATGGTTCAGAACTTTGATATGATGATGTTGAGTGTGTACGAAATCCTTTGTCAAATGTCTCAAAATCCTTTTTGAGCATTTACAGCTGTTATGCTGCCGAAATTTTGCTAGAAATTCTAATGCTCTTGCATTATGATTGTGCTTTCAGATGGCCACTCGCGACCTCAATCAAGTGGTTCGCCTGACTCGATGCCTAGATGTACCCGGCCATACTGCTAAGTTGGTCAGGGTAATGACTGAGGCTGGATATCGCTGGTATCCCGAGTACACGGTCGAAGAGCAATTCCGGGACTTTAATCAAAGCCAGTATCTCTGCACTGTCAGGATATTTCCATCTTATCCTGGATCCACCGAGCCTCTTCACTGTTCCTATGGACTCGGGGTTACTATTGAGATGGCTGTGCAGGACGCCGCCTACTCTATGATGACCATTATGCGAGTCAGATCTGGTTTATTTCGGGACTCTGATTTCCGGTATATGCCAGGATCACTTCCGGGAGCACAAGGGTATCTCCAGGCTATCTATGCTGACTCCACTCAGGAGGATTCACGAACTCGCACCACTGCTGAGATGCTCGAGGATAAGGACCGTGAAAATCGGGCCTTAAGGTTAGAGCTCTTCAATACCCGTGCTGACCACTGGGCTACTTTGACTCGGTTCGCACCGGCGGTGCAAGCTGGATATTCAGATATGCGCGATCTCTATCCTGTGAGATCTGCTCTGCCGGACGTGATGGTTTGGCGTGATGTAGGAGGCATCACCCCACCTCGCGGTCCCCGCAGGCCACCGTTTGTTGGTCCAAGGCCTCATCCTAGCCCCTATGGTCCACAAGCTCCGCGAGACCGTCTGTTTCCGGATGATCATGTTGAGCTTCCAGGCTATGGAGGTGACTTCTACGAGGACTACTACGGATCGGTCTGAGTTAGCGGTAGTATCACTAGTTCACACTAGCTGTGTCGTCTATCGTCCTGCGTGACTCGTGGGATATGACCTAGTTTGTACTCTTTCCGGAGGTGTAGAAAAATAATGTATAGGAGCTTGGAATGCCTCCGATGAGATGTAATCCTCTTTTCACCGTAATAGTACTTTGTTTGGTCTTGTACTAAACCCTGTATGGTGTGTATGACGATGGAATAAAGAAGCAGTTTCTGTATCTACCATGTCATACGGATGATCATCTTGCATTCCGATTTATTCCTTACATTATGTATCCTATGTCGGAATTTTATCATCCTGACTAAAACATTGTCTTGATTACCTAGGATGGTCAACACGCGCGCTAACCCTGCTTCCCAAGAGCAGGCCGAAGGCAGTGAAGCCAGGGATGCAAATCTGCCTCATCCCCCTTCACTAGCCGAGGTTATGATGGAAGCTGAGAGAAACAAGCGGGAGACCAACCGTTTGTTGGAGCGTATTGAACAGAATACAGCACACCATCAGAGGGCTAACGTGGTGTCACTCAGTGATTTTATCAAATTGCATCCACCCACGTTCCACCACTCCGTCGAGCCTCTCGACGCTGATGACTGGCTTCGCAGTATCTCTCACAAACTGCGTTCCGCGCTGGTAGCGGAGGCTGACAAGGTCACCTTTGCTGCATATCATCTTGAAGGCCCCGCCAGTCTATGGTGGGAGAATTATGGAGCTATGCGCCCAGCGGGCCATGTCACTACTTGGGCTGAGTTCAGCGAGGCTTTCCGTGAACATCACATTCCGGAGGGTCTCATGGACCGTAAACGTGAAGAATTTTGCAGTTTCACCCAAGGCCGACTTTCTGTGGATGCCTATAGCAGGGAGTTTGGTAATCTCGCCCGATATGCAACTGAGGAAGTGTCTACTGACGCCAAGAAGCAAGCAAGGTTCCGTAAGGGCCTTAGTCCTGAGCTTCGCCACGACCTCCGTCTGCATGAGTGCACATCTTTTCAGAAACTCGTCAACAAAGCCATCAGTGCTGAAACTGGCCAGACTGACTATGACGCAACATGCAAGCATGGCCGTGACATGGGTTCCTCATCCGGTGCTGGTCCTCAGAAGCGCCGCGTGTGGGTGCCCAACACCGCCCTGCCACCCAGGTTCACACCGAGGCCATCTTTCCAGGCGCCTCGCCCCGTTCAACAGTCTGCTCCAGCCAAGCCCTATGGGGGTCCAACCAATAATGCTCCTCCACGTACCAGTTCCGTGACTTGTTTCAAGTGTGGGGAATCTGGTCACTATATGCGTGAGTGCCCCCAGACCAACCCCAATCAATCTGCTAAAGCTGTTGGCCATGGCAAGCCGACAGGAAAAATATTCCACGCCAAGCCGGTCGCCGCTTCACGTGGCCATGTCAACTGTATCTCTGCCGAAGAAGCTCAAGAGGATCCCAACGTCGTTCTCGGTACGCTTCTTGTTAATTGCCACCCGGCATCTGTTCTTTTCGATACAGGAGCCTCTCATTCTTTTATATCTGAAAACTATGCTCGCTTGCATAACGTCGCATTCGGTGATATGCCAACCTCTATGGTAATTCAAACTCCGGGATCCAAATGGCAAACTTCTAGAGTAAGCCATGGAAATGAAATCCAAGTCGACAGACTTGTTTTTCTCGCATCTTTGATAGCCCTTAAATCTTCAGATATTAATATCATTTTGGGTATGGACTGGATGTCAGCTCATCAAGCCAAAATTGATTGCTTCTCTAGGACTGTTCAACTCACCCATCCTTCGGGGAAGATAGTCAATGTCTTGACCCGAATAGCCAAGCGACAATTATATTCTCTTAACGCCAGCCCTTTGCCAGACCTTGAGGACGTGCCGGTAGTCTGTGACTTCCCGGATGTCTTTCCAGAGGAATTGCCAGGTGTTCCACCTGACAGGGATGTTGAGTTCGTAATAGACCTCATTCCAGGAACCGTTCCGATTGCTAGAAGACCCTATAAGATGGCACCCCTAGAACTAGCCGAGCTTAAGAAACAACTCGATGAGTCCTTGAAAAAGGGTTTCATCCGACCTAGTTCATCTTCGTGGGCTTGCCCCGTCCTATTCGTCAAGAAGAAGGATGGTACGGACCGGATGGTTGTAGATTACCGACCTGTCAATCTGGTCACAATCAAAAACAAATATCCACTTCCCAGGATCAACGATCTGTATGATCAGCTCGCTGGATCCTCAGTCTTCTCCAAGATGGATTTGAGGTTGGGCTACCATCAAATCAAAATCAGAAACGGGGACATTCCTAAAACGGCCTTTGTTACTCGTTATGGCCAATACGAGTACACCGTCATGTCCTTCGGATTAACCAACGCTCCAGCCACCTTTTCTCGGTTAATGAACTCAATCTTCATGGAGTATTTGGATAAATTCGTCGTAGTTTACCTCGATGATATACTCATCTACTCCAAGAACGAGGAAGAACATGCCGAACATTTAAGGCTAGTGTTGAAGAAACTTCGAGAGCATCGCCTTTATGCCAAATTTTCTAAATGTGAATTCTGGTTGTCAGAAGTGACCTATCTGGGTCATGTAATATCTGGTAAAGGTATTGCTGTTAACCCTGAGCGAGTTCAAGCCGTCCTTAATTGGACTCCACCTGAATCGGTCAAGCAAGTTCGGAGTTTTCTAGGCTTAGCGAGCTATTGCCGTCGCTTTGTCGAGAACTTCTCCAAAGTTGCTAAACCTCTAACCGAACTCCTCAAGAAAGATAAGAAGTTCGAATGGACTCCACAATGTGAGCACAGCTTTCAGGAACTGAAAAGACGCCTGACCTCTGCTCCCGTGCTGGTACCGCCAGACTTCTCCAAGGACTTCGTTATCTACTGCGACGCCTCGCGACAAGGACTAGGTTGCATTCTCATGCAAGATCGACACGTAATTGCTTACGCTTCACGGCAATTGCACCCACATGAGGAGAATTATCCTACCCATGATCTAGAGCTTGCAGCCGTAGTCTATGCACTTAAGACCTGGCGACATTACCTCCTCGGTAATCGTTGCGAAATATTCACTGATCACCAAAGTCTGAAGTATATTTTCACCCAACCGGATTTGAATCTCAGGCAGAGACGTTGGGTTGAATTGATCACGGACTTCGACTTAGGAATAACCTACACCCCAGGGAAAGCCAACGTCATGGCTGATGCGCTAAGTCGTAAATCTTATTGTAACAACCTGATGTTACAACAAAGTCAACCGCTTCTCCATGAGGAATTTCGGAAGCTTAACCTTCACATTGTTCCTCAAGGTTTTCTCCCCACCTTGGTAGCAAAACCTACTCTTACGGATCAAATCATCGCTGCCCAAAAGCGAGATAAGGGAATATCTAAAATCAAAGAGAACATTGCTAGCGGAGGTGCTAGTTGTTTCTCCACCAATGATCATGGTGTTGTGTACTTTGAGAACCGTCTAGTGGTTCCCAAGAACCAGCATCTACGGCAGTTGATCCTTAAGGAGGCTCATGAATCTCCTCTCACCATTCATCCCGGTAGCACTAAAATGTATCAGGACCTACGCCAGAGGTTCTGGTGGACTAGGATGAAGAGAGAAATTGCTCAGTATATTGCAAATTGCGACGTCTGTCGTCGTGTAAAAGCAGAGCATCAACGGCCTGCTGGCACCCTTCAACCCTTAGCTATTCCTGAATGGAAATGGGATAAAATTGGTATGGATTTCATTACCGGTTTTCCCAGGACCAAGAGAGGGAATAATGCTATTTTCGTCGTGGTCGATCGTCTTTCCAAAGTAGCCCACTTCTTACCTGTTCGTGAGAGTATAACCGCTAGTCAGCTGGCAGATTTGTACATCTCCCGAATAGTGTCTCTCCATGGTGTTCCTTTGGAAATTAACTCGGATCGAGGAAGTCTTTTCACCTCTCGATTTTGGGAAAGTTTCCAAAATGCTATGGGAACCCGTCTCTCCTTTAGCACCGCTTTCCACCCTCAGTCGAGTGGTCAAGTGGAACGCGTCAACCAAATTCTAGAAGACATGCTTCGAGCCTCTGTTATCTCTTTCGGAATGGACTGGGAGAAGTGCCTTCCATTTGCCGAATTCGCTTACAACAACAGCTATCAATCTAGCTTGGGTAAAGCCCCTTTTGAAGTTCTCTATGGACGACGATGTCGAACACCCCTTAACTGGTCAGAGACCGGGGAAAGACAATTCTTTGGCCCGGATATGATTCAGGAAGCAGAAGAACAAGTTCGTATCGTTCGTGAAAAGTTGAAAACAGCCCAATCTCGTCAAAAGAGTCAATATGACCGAAAACATAAGGCTATGACTTTCGAGGTTGACGAGAAGGCTTATCTTCGGGTCACCCCTCTGAAGGGAACCCATCGTTTCGGTATCAAAGGCAAATTGGCTCCTCGTTACATTGGACCTTTTCGCATTCTTGCCAAACGAGGAGAAGTTGCCTACCAGTTGGAACTACCTCCGCACCTCTCCAGAGTTCACGATGTCTTCCACGTTTCTCAACTCAGGCGTTGCTTCTCGGATCCTATCCGTGAAGTGGACCACGAAACGCTTGATCTCCAAGATGATCTTACATATCGAGAGTACCCCATTCGTATCCTCGATCAAGCCGAACGTACCACGCGACGTCATAATATCAAGTTTCTCAAGGTTCAATGGTCGCACCATTCTGAGGATGAAGCAACTTGGGAAAGGGAGGATCGTCTTCGACTTGAATATCCCGCCTTCTTCCCGGAGGAACCCAAATCTCGGGACGAGATTCTTTTGAGTGGGGGTGAGTTGTCACACCCTAGCTAGTCATGCATTAGAGTGTTGCATCATGTTTACTCTTTCATCAGAAACTTGAAATGGGGATGACAGAACCCCCAGTCCCCTCTGAAACCAACTAGGGTTACTAAAATAATTTTTCAATGAACCTGAAATGCCCTTCTAAAATGCCCATCATTTTTGTCTTGGTTCAGAACCTCTGCCAAAAGTGGTGCACATTTTCCTAGGCCATCCTAGGGTTTTTGAATTAAATCATAAATATTTGAATTTGGGCATTTAAAATAATATAAAATATTTAAATGCTCAAATATCTCCAAACTAAAATGTTTCATGTTGGAAATAATCCAACTATGGGCCAGGAATAGTTTGGTGATTTTTGAAGTTGCCTAGGTATTTTATTTAATTCAACAAAGTTGCAGATATATTAAATAAAAACAGAAACAGAAGAAAATGAAAAAGCTTACCTGTCGCCCACCAGCCAGCCCACCTGGCCGGCCCAGCCCGGCCACCGCTCCAGCGAGCTGCTTGGCTTGCCAGGCAGGCAGCCAAGGTGCTCGGCGGCGGCACCGCAGCTCGCCACGCAGCTGCTCGCCGCCTCGCCGCCTCCCTCGCCCGGCTAACGCCGTGAACCGGCCTCCCTCTCTCCCCCGAACCCCCCAGACACCCCCTCTCCTCTCCAGCTCCTCCCCCTCGCACGCCCCAGCCATGGCCGACGCCACCGTCGCCGCACCACCGTCGTAGCCGTGCTCCCCGTCGTCTCCACGCCGCGCCACCCTGTCCAGAAGCTCCGCCGTCCTCTACTCCTTCGAGCTAGCCGAGCCCCGAGCGCTCGCGTGCCTCGAAGCCGCCGCACCAACCTCGCCCGAACCGCCATCGCCGGAGATCCCCTTCGCCGTCGCCGCCGCAGCAGCTCGTCCCCGACCCCGCCGGTGGCCTCTACGGGAGCGCTGTGAGCCTAGCTACTCCTCCGACCCTCTCTCTCTCATTCCCGAGCTGTGTAGCCACCGCACGAGGATCACACGCCCGCACCGTCGCGGACCTCGTCGCCGACGTGCTTCCGGCCACACTCCGGCCACAAGATGGTGTCCATCTTGCTCACCGAGTCCCACAGCACCTAGCTAGCCACTCCACGAGCCTCACCGACCCCTCTAGCGCCAAGTTCATCCTCGACCGAACCCCGGTGGCCGCCAAAGTCGTCGCCGGCGCCAACTCCGGCCACCCCGACCCCAACGGACTCCGCCAAGAGCTGCGGTTTGTCCTCAGCTCCACTCCGGTGGTCTCCGCGACCCATTTGGTGGCCGAAATGGCCAAAACCACTCCCGCCGCCGCGTCGGGCTCGCCGGCGGCTAAACGCCGGCAGCCGACTTTGACTTTGACCACGGGTGGGCCCTGGTTGACTCCCCTGAGTCAATGACAGGTGGGGCCCAGCCCTGTTAATTAAACAGGATTAGTTTTAATTAAATTTTAATTAAAATAATCACCCTGACATGCGGGACCCACTGTCAGGTTTGACCCAGACCTGTTCCGTTGACCTGCTGACGTCACACTGACGTCAGGCTGACGCAGTAATTGATTTTCTGGATTTAAATTAAATCAGGAAATTCCAGAATATTATTTAAACTTCAAAAATTCATAACTTTTATTCTGTAACTCCAAATTGGACAAATTATATATGAAAAATGATCAGAAAAATCCAATCTATCCATCTGTACTATTTTCATGCATGATCAAACAAGTTAAATTGATGTTTTAAGCAGAACAAGGAAAAGCACTTAAAGAGGCCATGTTTGAGTTTGAAATTTGAATCTTTGATTCAAATTTGTTCAAACCCTTCTGGTTTTAGTTGCATTAGCCCAACACACTCATATTGCCATGTTTCATGCATGCATCATATTGTTGCACATTGTTTGGTGATGGTTGTGTATCGGTGTCCTTTGCGACAGGTTCTGCCCCCGAGGAGTACCGTGATTACCCTAACGAAGAACCTTATCAGTGCATCGAACCATCAGGCAAGCAACCAACCATTTGATCATATCGATACAATCCCATGTTCTCGCTCCTGCTCTCTTTTACTGCATTAAGACAACGCGATTCAAACTGCTGTGTGCTACGGTAGTTGAACCCATTTCCTCTGCATGACCTGTCATTGCCACAGTAACTAGATGAAACCCACTAGCATGTGTAGGAGTTGATTGAGCCCTATGTATGTGTTGTTCCTACCTTGCTATGCCTGCTATGCTTAGAGTCGTGTCAGGTCTGGTTCATCTGGGTGATGGGCTAGAGTGAAATGATTATGTCGGTAATAAGAGTGGTGTGGTGAACACGATTTGGTAAAGGTATCGATGAGAGGCCATGTAGGAGTACATGGTGGGTTGTTTCATTGAAGCCGACCTTAAGCACTGAGATCTGTATATGTGATTTAAGATACAGCTACTACCATGCATTGGGCCCTGAAATATGACCCCGCTCGACTTCTTATTCACCCTAGCTCTCTGTCCAGGAGTTGCAAGTAGTTTCTGGTGTTTGTAGCCTACTGGAGGCCGTGGACAGCGCTGACCGTAGGGGTGGGCTGTGATGCGGTAGGTACGTGGCACGGTGTACCGAATACCCGTTAGGTATCTCGGGAACCCTGTTCACATCGTTCGGGGCCGTATGGGAAACCTCGGCCGGACTCCCTGCGGATGGAACCTGAATAGGCGATAAACCTGGACTAGAGGCTTAAGTGTTTAGGTAGGTCGTGGTCTACACCCACGTCGGCTTTCGCTTGAAGTCTGCCGAGCACATGTCGTGTGCAGACGCTAAGTGGTGGAAACATGTATGAAGAAGTACACCCCTGCAGGGTTAACATGATCTATTCGAATAGCCGCGTCCGCGGTAAAGGACTACTTGGTTGCCTATACAGTTCATAGACAAGTAAATGGAAACTACTAAAAGCCTCAAGATAAGTGTGAGTGCCGAGGATGGCTCTTCCGTAGGAAGACGGAGGTGGATCCTCGGTAGTGTATTGAAGTGGTGAGTAGTGGACTCGTGTGCGCAAAACCATTTCAAGTTGGAGTATCGTAGGATAGCCTAGCCAAGAGTCAAAGCTGGCTTGCTGCAATAACTCCACCAACCCTTCTTGATACTATGCATGTATGTAGGATCTGATGTAAGTCTTGCTGAGTACCTTTGTACTCATGTTGCTATAATCTACATTTTTACAGAAGACGCTGCAACCCCTTCTGATGGGTTCTATGTAGACGTTGACATCAACGAGTAGGCTAAAGACCCAGGTGGTGACCCTGAGCTTGTGAAGGACCACGTAGTATAGCTAGGCTTTCCAAGCCTCTTTTATTTTACTAGTTGTCTGTACTCAGACAAGTTACTTCCGCTGCTGGTTTGTATGACTGTATGACTTGTATGTGGGGTCGTGAGACCCGTACCTTTGTGTATGTTATGTATGGCTCACTGAGCCTTAAATAAAGTACTTGTGTCATAGAGTCATGTTGTGATGCTTCGTTGTATTTGCACATATCGAGCATATTGTGTGTATGATTGAAATGCTTGGTATGTGTGGGATCTGACTATCTAGTTGTTTATCTTTAGTAGCCTCTCTTACCGGGAAATGTCTCCTAGTGTTACCGCTGAGCCATGGTAGCTTGCTACTGCTCTGGAACACTTAGGCTGGCCGGCATGTGTCCTTCTTCGTTCCTGTGTCTGTCCCTTCGGGGAAATGTCACGCTTTGAGTACCGGAGTCCTGTTAGCCCGCTACAGCCCGGTTTACCGGAGTCCTGCTAGCCCAGTGCTACAGCCCGGACCCACTTGCTGATGACCGACACGTTCGAAGCTGGGTCATGGATGCCTGTCCCTGTAAGTCTGTGCCACTTTGGGTTTACGACTAGTCATGTCAGCCCGGGCTCTTTATCATATGGATGCTAGCGACACTATCATATACGTGAGCCAAAAGGCGCAAACGGTCCCGGGAAAAGGTAAGACGACACCCGTGGGGATACCGTGCGTGAGGCCGCAAAGTGATATGAGGTGTTACCAGCTAGATCGATGTGACATCGAGTCGGGGTCCTGACAGCCGGCGTCATGGTCTTGCCCTTCTTACGAAGGGGCCGCCCGCCGGACTCCAGAGCCACTATGGGTTCCGGGGCCGAGTCCGGTGCAAAATCTGGGAGGTTGTTCTGCGACACCTCCGGGGCCTCCTCCTCCTGTTGGGTCCCTTCCCGGGATCCCACCTCGGCATCGTCTGCATCACGGGGGGTGGAGGCGGTTCGAAGAGAATCCATATCCGACGCACCTAAGGACCCGCTCGACGAAGCGGGAAGATCATCCTTGGGTGGACTGTAGGGTTGTATGCGGCATTAGAAAGACATTACGTGGCGAAAAGAAAAACCATGAAGTTATTCGGGAGTCCGGATACTTACGATCTCGCCAGGGGCTTGGCCCTTGGAGGCCAGTCCTTGTCGTCGTCGCTGGCGTTGGCAGAGCAGTCCGGGGAAAGAGTTTTTCCCTTCTTGGACCCTTCGGCCTCCCTCGTTGGGGAGGCCTTCCTTTTCTTCCCTCCCCGCGCTGGGGGAGAGGCTTTCTTCTTCTCCTCCTCGCCTTTGTGAGAGGAGTCGGCCTCGGAGTCATCATCCGATAACACCTGAAAACGGGAACTCTTCCGAGTCCCCGTGGCCTTCTTCTTGGCCTTCTTCTCCGGCACCACATGGGGTGCCGGAGCCAGCAGCCCCGTTAAGCGGGCGTCCGCTGGGTCCTGTGGCAATGGGGCCGGACAGATAGTCTGCTCGGCCTTCGCCAGCCAGTCCTGTCAAAGGAGAGGGAGTTTAGATCCCGCATAGAGTCAAACTATGGTAAACAAGCGTCCCGTAAAGGACAAAATCACTTACCTCGTCAGCCGGACGCTGCGAGCTGAATCCGCGATCTTCGGTAGCGGATGCGGGAGCCTCGGCACCCTTGAACAGCACCTTCCAGACATCTTCGTACGTAGTGTCGAAGAGTCCGCTCAAAGTCTGGTGCTGCACCGGATCGAACTCCCACATGTTGAAGCCCCGTCGTTGGCACGGGAGAATCCGGCGGATGAGCATGACCTGGACTATGTTGACAAGCTTGAGCTTCTTGTCCACTAGCTTTTGGATGCAGGCTTGGAGTCCGGTCAGCTCCTCCGAATCACCCCATGTCCGGCCGCTCTCTTTCCAGGAGGTGAGCCGTGTGGGGATGCCAGATCTAAATTCGGGGGTCGCAGCCCATTCAGCGTCACGCGGCTCGATGATGTAGAACCACCCCGATTGCCACCCCTTAATGGTTTCTACGAAAGTGCCCTCAAGCCAAGTAACGTTGGACATCCTGCCCACCATGGCGCCTCCGCACTCCGCTTGGCTTCCCTTCACAACCTTCGGCTTGACACTGAAGGTCTTGAGCCACAAGCCGAAGTGGGGCTGGATGCAGAGGAAGGCCTCACACACGACGATAAACGCCGAGATGTTGAGGATGAAATTCGGGGCCAGATCCTGGAAATCCAGGCCGTAGTAGAACATGAGCCCCCGGACAAAGGGATGGAGCGGGAAGCCCAGTCCGCGGAGGAAATGGGGAAGAAATACTACCCTCTCATGGGGCCTGCAGGTGGGGATGAGCTCTCCCTCGTCGGGGAGCCGATGCGCGATGTTGCTGGACAAATATCCGGTGCTACGCAGCTTCTGGATGTGCCCCTCCGTGACGGAGGAGGCCATCCACTTGCCTCCCGCTCTAGACATAGTTGGAGGAGGTTGAGGTGAGATGTGCGTACTTGGGCACTGGAGCTCGAGTTCGCGGAGATGGATAAGCCAAGGAGGAAGAAGGTGCAGGTAAAAGGGTTGGATCTTTATCCCCTTATATGGGCGGACAAAAACATGTGTCCCCACCGGCCTGATAAAACTCGCTTATCTCCCAAGCGCCGCAATCAATGGCGCGGTTGGGTTACCCACGTCCGTATTGATGGGAATCCCGGAATAAGGGGAACACGATCTCTGCTTTGACAACACGTGCCAAGGAAACCGCTTCGCTAAACACGCTGAGGTGGTACAATAAAAACGATTCAAGTAAAGGCTTGGTAGTGGTTTGACGTCACGCCGCCAAATACGTCAGCAGATTGAACTTGTGTAATATTATTCTCTCTATGGTGGTGCGTGGAATTTATTTTGCAGAGCCGGACACTATCCTGGTGTTCACAATCTTCCATAAATTATTCGGAGGAGGAACCCGCCTTGCAATGCCGAAGACAATATGCGCGCCGGACTCGTCGTCATTGAAGCCTGGTTCAGGGGCTACTGAGGGAGTCCTGGACTAGGGGGTGTCCGGATAGCCGAACTATCATCATCGGCCAGACTCCAAGACTATGAAGATACAAGATTGAAGACTTCGTCCCGTGTCTGGATGGGACTTTCCTTGGCGTGGAAGGCAAGCTTGGCGATACGGATATGTAGATCTCCTACCATTGTAACCAACTCTGTGTAACCCTAGCCCTCTCCGGTGTCTATATAAACCGGATGGCTTTAGTCCGTAGGACGAACAACAATCATACCATAGGCTAGCTTCTAGGGTTTAGCCTCCTTGATCTCGTGGTAGATCTACTCTTGTAACACACATCATCAATATTAATCAAGCAGGACGTAGGGTTTTACCTCCATCAAGAGGGCCCAAACCTGGGTAAAACATCGTGTCCCTTGTCTCCTGTTATCATCCGCCTAGACACACAGTTCGGGACCCCCTACCCGAGATCCGCCGGTTTTGACACCGACAATGCTGTTGCATTCTTCTCAGACACAGCTACCTGAATCCCGCCGACCATTTCCACAGTGATATGTCACTTTGACGAGATATGTGTAACTGTAGCATTAACCCCGACCCCATAGAGCAGACTCGATCGACTAGTTACCTTTCACCACGGTAAATAACCTAGTCCCAATGCTATATAAGAGGCTACCCTGTGATCTTGCCAAGTACCCCTCACCCTGAGCACCACTCGCACAACCATTTCCATTGCCATGCCGATCCCTAGTATTTATCTAAGAACTCCAGATGCAACCCCAGGGAGCTTTGTGAAAATTTTGTGGGACTTTACCTGCAGTACCATGAGTGCTACCCATCCACCCCAGTATGAGCTGCTCAAATCGAGGATCACCCCATCCACCTCGAAATATTGGGCAGTGGTGCACGTCCCTCCCGCAAACCCAAACCAAGATCCCACGGAAGCTTCCTTCATGGGAAAATCTATGCCAACTCCACATATGGCCATAGAAGCTGCTGCGTATGAGGCACTTACACGTCTTCGATTCACAGTCCCCTATACCAGCGAACGGGGATATTATTATTTCCCGAGTCATGCAGCACCCGGAGAAGTAGCATCTTTTCCCGGTGAACGAATCGAGAGGGACCCAGTACTGGCCAATCTTGCCCAGTGTGTCATCGCGCAAGAGCGGCTGACCCAGCGAGTAATGAGATATCTCCAGAACCTCGCTGATTTGAATCCTCAGATCGCCATCGGCAGACCACTGAGGCCCAACCAGGAGAGGCACATTCATCGACTGGTCAATCCACTTTCCCCGATAGAAGAAGAGTGTGCCCCGATTCCAGAGACTTTTTCTCAGGACCCTGTCCAACTACCATTAACGTTGTAGATGTCATTGCTGTGTTTATGGTCCCTACATTTATTTATGTATTGCAACTTGTGTGTGGTATCCTAAATTTGTGTGATGCATTAAATCGTTAGTTTCGGTCAATATGAGTGATTTTACTACGGTAAAAATATTTATTAACTGTTTTCACCCTCAGTAAATTCCCTGAAGAGAGATTTTCTCGGAGTTGTTGCAGCATATGTTTCTTCATGACATATATTTTTATTTCACGCAGCACCATTACAGCAGACTCACAACCACTCGACCTAGTGCAAATCCACGTGCACATTTTTTTTGCACCAAACTAATCGCCTCCCTAACACCTCACAGTCTCAGAGGGAGAGATTTGTGAGTAATTACTCGGGTACAAATTACCTCCGGCACCCTGACAGCAGTTAGCACCTAACACCGTGCCTAATCATCGTGATCACCGCCACCGCGGAGAACTCACATTCGAGCAGCCACATCACGACGATCATCGAGGATCATCACGCACAGGAGCACGAAGAGCCCCAGCAATGTCGCCAACCCTCCGCACAACAGGATCACGTACCAGTCCGGCATCGCCTCCGCCATTAGAGCCTCGTCTCGAGCTCCTGCAGACAGAAATGGAGAAGAAGGGAGGAGAAGGAGAAGCGAGGTCAGATGGAGGAAGAAGAAGGAGCACCGCGGTCGTTTTATAGCTCGAGATCGGTGTAGGGTGGGCGAAGTCCACCAGCGCCGCTCGTCGCTCGATTGCCGGTGTTCGGAGGCGAATCCGCGAGCAGTGCCGACAACGCACTGGCCCGTGAGGTGAGTGCACGCTACGCCGGCAACTAGCACGCCGCGCACTACCGCAGTACGGCCTAGATGCCCTACGAGCTAGACGTCGCCGGTGGAGAAAGCGCGGGAAAGCGCGTGGGAGAGAGGAAGAAGAGAGAGCCAGAGGCAGAGGAAGAGACCGACAGTGGACCCCGGGTCCACCTGTCATCCACAGAGAGCACTGTGCTCTCGGGTACGACCAGCGTATATTTTCAGTAATTTAGAAGTTTATTCTAAACTTACTATAACCGATAGTAGACACTGACCGTAAAAAATTTCCACGCCTCGCCAGTGTGCCACACTATAGTTTTGCACCACTTATTGCCCTCCCACTGTAGCTACGTTTTACTTACAGTAGCGAGACGGTTATTGTTGTGATAGTGAGAATAATTTTTTTTAAAACAACCCTTAGCAAATCTCGGGGACGAGATTTTCTTTTAAGGGGGGTAGTGTTGTAACACCCCAAGAATTTAACCATGTTTTAATTATTAAAATTTTGCGAGGAGTTTTAAAATTTTTTACTCTCTGGATTTTCTGTTGGTTTCAGAACCCCTTTCCTTTAATATTGAGGAGTTTTACCCCAAGTGGAAACTTTCCAAAAATGTTATTGGACTTCCATACTCACTCAACAAAACAATTCTTAATCAGTGGTTTTATTTGCATAATTGTTTTTCATGAGCTTTTTCCTTTTAAGATGATTTTCCATCAGTTTTGGAGCCTCTTTTGCACTACAACCATTTGATAAATGCATCTAAAATTTTCACCAAAATTTGGGGATGACATATTATGTCCCTAAATCACCTTTGTGCAAAAACATCTTCTGTTCATTGGAGATTTTGAGCTCTACAACTAATTTTTAAATCTGGTCCAGTGGGCAATTTTGCACTTCATCCTATTTAGATATTTATTTAAAACTTCCACCAAAATTAGGGGAGGTCAGTAGAAGTATATTATCCATATTTATGCAAAAACCCAGTTATGTCCTTTGAAAATTGTGAGTGAATCAACCTCTTTTTCATTCTGGTCCAACTTGAAGATCTGTACTGCAACCATATCTTTACTTGCTCTTTCATCCATGGTTATTTTTCCTACTTGTAGTCCTTCTTACAAAACCCTTAAGTCCAAGAGCATGAACCCATTGGATTATTTTTGGTCCATGAAATGACAACTTTTTGTTTCTGCCAAAAAACTGTTTTTCTCAAATTTTTGCACTAACAAGTTTCATCCCTTGACAAAGTAACCTGGCCACCATCTCCTACACCTAAAGAGACCCCAATCTGGAGATTATGACCACTCCAAGAAATGCCTAGGTGTTCTTGGCATTTTGTCAAACACCTTGTAGGCATGACCAGTTTTGACATGGTTTTTAGTTAGCATGGCAAGCTTGGTCTCCTGGCCTAACCCCCATGTCCATTAGCTTTCTTGCAAACCCTAGCCTGGTCCTGTTAGTTGCCAGCCTCAACCGAGCGCTCTAGACCACATTGGCATTCTGTCGAACATGTCGCATGCGTGCTCTGGGCGCGCCCAGAGCACATGTTTTACACGCGCGTGCACCGAGCCGCCGCGTCGCGCCCCTGACTTTTGCTTGCCCTGCAGAGCCGCGCCCCACCCTCGACGGCTCACCAGAACGAGCCAAGCGGTCCCTGGTGCCCTGCAGCACCGCCGTCAGAGCCCCTTGGCGGCACGCCGGCGTCCGCAGTGAGCCCCTCCCACAGTCGGCGCCGCCCGAGCCGCAGCCGCGCGCTAGCTGCCCTTGGAGCAGTTCAAGATTATCCCCTCACTCGTCTGCAAGTGCTCGTCGGTGCCACGACGCCCTGCCGCAGTAGAAACGGTCGGCCGGCGATCCTATCCTCGGCGATGGCGGAACCGACCTAGCTACTCTATAAAAGGGTGACCCCGAGCTCCTCCTAGACCTCACGCAGCCTCAAGCCACTCAACTAGCGCTCCCCTAGCTCGCAATCGACCAGGAGAGGCCGTCTTCCCCGTCTCCGGCCAACTCGGCCACCGCGGCCCTCTGGTCCATTTCGTCGCAACCAGGCCCTCCCCCGTCCAGCCAACACCACCACCCGACTCCCCTTCGTCTTGCGGAGCCGCCCAGCTGCTCAAACATGACCGGGAGCCACCGTAGCTCAAACGCCCAAAACTCCCGAAGCCACCGGCCACCACGAAGCCCGCCGCCGGTGACTCCCTCCGTCCCCACCTGACTGGCGACCACCGGGAGGACCGCCCTGAACCCGCAGACCCATCTCCACCCTCGGGGTCTCGAACGGTGCCGCCGTTCACCGGCGAGCGTCGCCGGAGTCCCGCGTGCACTCGGGGCAGAGGAAGAGGAGGGATAGGACTAGTCAAACCTGACCAGTGGGCCCGCTGGACCCACCGTCAGTGACACACGCGCCGTCCATGCTGGATAAGTGGAGGCATAAAACCAAAATATGCCTTCGACGTGGTCAGTAATCGAAACGTTTTCTTTTTCTGTTTTATTTTTAAAAACAGATTTTTTTGACCAAAACTTTGACTGCCTATAACTTTTCAAATATAACTCCAAATGAATTGATTCTTTTTCCTACCTCTCTCAAATATTGTCTAGTTTATTTTAAGATTTATTTCAAAAAAATTCAGACAACTTTTTGGTACTGTTTTTGAAACTATGCATTGATTCAGAAATATTTTAAATATGATTTTGGAGAGAGGAGAAAAACTTTCAAAGTTTTGGAATGCACCCCGCCTCCTCACTACTTGAAGGCAAGCATTCTGAACCCTGGCATAATATTGTAGTGTGTTGTTTGATACGGTTACAACACCTCTCATCTCGAAATTTTTCGTTATTTTTATGTGATGATATGATCAAACTCTCAAGTGCATATTGATGATTCATGCTGTTGGAGTTTGAATATTGAGATGGTAGTCACCCTCACATGCCTCTCGTGCATACCAGAAGGAACTTAGGAAAGCCTCTGTCTTGGGTAGACACGAGCTTGTCTCCGGCCATTGAGACGATTGTGTCCGGTACGGCATAGTGAGACATGATGAGTGGTGGTTATGTCTATTGGTTGAAAACATATTTCTTATGCTAATCATGCAGGTAACACATAAACCTCCTGAGTCGACCATAGATCGAGTCTTGTTCCAGTAACCCCCACACTTGTTTCATGCTACCACTTGTCCCTGCCACAGGTAAGGTACAATTCAGTAATTTGTCAACCCCTTTCTAGCACACACCGTATAGAGGGGCCGGGATGAGGGTACCATGGCCATGGATTAAAGCCAGTCATCCGGTCAGGGGGCATGGGTGTTCCGGTTTTAGCCAAGGGGGTAGCTTCCCCAGTTTGCGCGCGGTATAAATTTTGTGCTTCCATGCTAATCGAGGTTGTAGCCTCCCCACTTAGAGTTTTGCTTAATGAGTGTGTGGGTGATTCCAGACACCGATGAGTCAAGCTGGTGTGTGCGGTTGGGTGTGTTTTCAACTGAAAGACCGTGAGCGGAATTAGTCCGGATGGACTAACGGAATCCGTTACTCGTGGGTAAAGAGTACACCCTCTGCAGAGATTAAACCTATTCGAGTAGCCGTGTCCATGGTTAAGGACTACAGTCTGGGTTGGGTCAAGTGTCAGTCATAGTGTCGGTCTTCGGAGGAAAAACAACTAAGTCTGAAATTTGATTTTTACCAGTGACATATGATGATTGTGATACTCTTATGGACTAACGATGTTCACTATTTGATTCTTTTGAGTATCTCTGGGACGGTTCTACCTCCGGGATATTGACTGTGATTATTTTGAGCGCTTTATGTGGTGTCGCATAGACGCCCGACTGTGGCATGTTTATTATTTATTTAACCTATAAGCCCTTTATGTGGTGTCGCATAGACGCCCGACTGTGGCATGTTTTTGCTATTTGTTTACCATTATAAGCCCTTTATGTGGTGTCGCACAGACGCCCAACTGTGGCCTGTTTTGCTATTTATCATATAAGCCCTTTATGTGGTGTCGCATAGACGCCCGACTGTGGCATGTTTTTGCTATTTGTTTACCATTATAAGCCCTTTATGTGGTGTTGCACAGACGCCCGACTGTGGCCTGTTTTGCTATTTACCATATGAGCCCTTTATGTGGTGTCGCATAGACGCCCGACTGTGGCATGTTTTTGCTATTTGCTTACCATTATAAGCCCTTTATGTGGTGTCGCACAGACACCCGACTGTGGCCTGTTTTGCTATTTACCATATAAGCCCTTTATGTGGTGTCGCTGAGATGCCCGACTGTGGCATGCTTGTTATGCAATTACCCTATAAGCCCTTTATGTGGCGTCGCACAGACGCCCGACTGCGGCACGTTTGTTATTTATTTCACTTATGAGCCCTTTCTATGGTGCCGCTCAGACGCCCGACTGAGGAATTCTATTCTACTCTCTTATTGCATTATTAATGTGTTGCGAAATAACTTGTTTGCATGCATCATGGATTTTATTTCTGTGACCGACGTTGTGATCATAGAGTATTTCTGAGCATGATTATCGTTGTTATATTATTCCTGTGTTCATAATGTTTGCGAGTACATTCAAAGTACTCACTGGCTTGTCCCTGGCTATTGTCTTGGCCAGATTTCTTGCGCGGAGAGGAGCAACGAGATGACAGCCCCGGAACCTAATCAATGGTGATAGCAGCCTCGCGAAGATAGGGGTTACCCTGGTCAGTTGTTCCCGTGGGAAATGGAGTCCCATATACACTGATGATCCACAAACCGCTTCCGCCACCAACCACTAGAAACCTTGTGTTGTAATTATAGGCCAAAACGGTCTTGTACTACATATCATGTACTCACTTGGAGTTTTGTATCAAGTTGTGTCTTGCTAGCTAACAGTAATCCTGGGGCTGGTGAGCATAAGGGCCATTTTCTGGGAAATTAACATCCTGAATATCCGGTCCTGACATTCGAGCGCCGCCGCGAGGAGCAGATCGCCTCCGTCAACGGCATCATCCCCCGCGGCAGCCTCAACTCCAAAGGACGGTGCGAGTTGTGGGGCGTCCCCAGCCGCACACTCGACGCCGTCCTTGACCACATCGAGACCGGCAATGTGCCGCGTCTGCAGTATCCGACGTGGTCCTCCTTCTCTCACCGTCGCGGCAGTTTCTGGATGCCGCGGAGAATGGAGCCGGAGTTGTCCTCGTCGTCGGGCTGTGGCTCGCCGACCCTCCGCCCCGTCAAGCCCGAGACGGAGGGGACACCGCTCGGGCGCCGTGCTCGTAGCGGCAGCCTCATTATCAACGAGCCCTCGCCTGC
Organism: Triticum aestivum; assembly: GCF_018294505.1. Classification (NCBI taxonomy): domain Eukaryota; kingdom Viridiplantae; phylum Streptophyta; class Magnoliopsida; order Poales; family Poaceae; genus Triticum; species Triticum aestivum. The sequence goes on along the minus strand of NC_057798.1, from coordinate 713,646,359 downwards.
AACGACACCGACGAGGCGGTCCCTGCGCCTGGTCCGGCCGAAGCCCAAGCCGGGCTTGCTCCCTGTGAAGCCGGAGCACACCACAATGGTGGCCCCCGACGACGAGTCCGCCCTCAAATGGGCGAAGGAGGACTACGTCTGTGAGCAGGTACGCCACCAGCGTCGGGCGTACTTGGAGACCCAGGCCCGTAGCCGCGCCGAGGCCCGTCGCCGCCCCGAGGAGGGCGGCGTCATCGTCATCGACAGCGACGACGAAGGCGAGGCTGGGCCGTCAAGCGCCCCACCACGTGTCGGCGACCCCGGTCAGGGCTGCAGCAGGGACGCCACAGGCGAGGCGCGCGACAACGACAACGATGACGACGACGACTACACCCACTTCTACAGGCTTCTCGGCATGTAGACGACGGGGGCGACAAGGCTTCTTAGTTTGTTTTTTAAGTTATTAGGCGTAGTTCTTGCATCTTTTTAAGTTCTTGTACAAATTTCGATGAAGTTTGGTCGAGTTCCTGCTAAAAGTCGCCGAGTTTGCAAAAAATGAAACAAACTTCGCCGAACCCGCGCCGACCCTGGGCCTATGACTGGGAGCGAACCGAACCCCAGGGGCCAATCTAGCGCCGGTTCGCCCCCTGGCCGCTCTTTTTCGGTGCCCTGGGGGGCCGAACGGCTGGAGATGCTCGAACTGTTTGATTACGTTGGCTATGTGAGTGTGTCAGAGCAACTCTAGCAGACCCCATAAAAACATGACCCACATAAGGCGTCTACAGTTTGACAAAGAACTATTTTGCGGGTCAAAATCGTGCGCGACAGAGTAGAACCTGTGTATGAAACTGCATAATTTGAAAAACAAACTTTCGCGGGAGAAACTACAACCACACTAGTTCATCACATACTACATGATCATTCATAGTTCATCATCACATACTACATTACCATACATAATACATTCTACTACTACTACTACTACTACTACTACTACTACTACTACTACTACTACTACTACTACTACTACTACTACTAGAGGAAGGGGGGTCTCCCGGCGGCGAGGCCGAGGTCGATATATGATGTGTACTACACAACCTTCTTCTTGTAGACGTTGTTGGGCCTCCAAGTGCAGAGGTTTGTAGGACAGTAGCAAATTTCCCTCAAGTGGATGACCTAAGGTTTATCAATCCGTGGGAGGCGTTGGATGAAGATGGTCTCTCTCAAACAACCCTGCAACCAAATAACAAAGAGTCTCTTGTGTCCCCCAACACACCCAATACAATGATAAATTGTATAGGTGCACTAGTTCGGCGAAGAGATAGTTGTCGGCATTCTGGGAACTGGGGTCCCCAGACTTGCCTGCCTGCGGCCTGCGGCGTGGCTCAAGTGGGGGCCCAGTGCAGCCCAGCTTCATCATCTCAAGCTCAAGACCCTTGCGAGGGGCCAAGCCTCGTGGGGCGGACAACAGGAAGCTTCCTCAGGAGCAGCCTCATCAGGCAGGCTCGCGAGGAGGCAGAGAGATCAAGGCAGGGCACCTCGCGAGGAGCCTGTGACGCAAGCCATGACGATCGAGACCAGGCGGGTGCCAGGCGGGCACCGGCCTGCGCAGTTTCCTTATTTCCCCTTCGGTGCAAAGGGGGCAAGCACAGGCCAAGGCATCAGACAAAGGTTACCGTTTCGGTGCAACAAGACCAAGACCAGTAGAACGGCAGGATGGAGGTCATCGTGGAGCCTAGGACAATGTCATCGTCAGAGCCTTTGGCAGCTGTAGACCAACTTTAGTCAGGATAAGTGTACTAGATGTTCCCCATCAAAATGGCCAATTGTTGGCGCCCTTCCCGCTCATTATTTGGGAAGAGGCCCAGGGCCTCCCTCTATAAATAGGACAAGCCACCACAGTAGAAGGTGATCGGATACAGATTGCGCTTAGACTAGAGAGAGGTGACTGAACTCGCCCAAGCAGTTCATCGCACCAGCTCAAGAACAGCCCCTCGCGAGGCTGTTCTCCCTTTGTATTGTTCATCATCAGCCCCTGAGGCAATCCACCACACCACACACTGGAGTAGGGTATTACACCACAATGGTGGCCTGAACCAGTATAAATCTTGTGTCCCTTGTGTGTTTTTCTTTCTAGCCTAGATTCCTTGCGAGGCTTCGAAACTTGAGCTGGTAGGGGAAGGATCTTCGTGCGCACCCCAGAGTTCGAATCTCAAGGGTCTGCCAGAACCCGAAATCCGACATTTGGCGCCCCAGGTAGGGGTGCGCTGGAATCCTTCTTCCGCCGCCTCGCATTCCCTCGCCCCACCGTTCTGATGTCAAGCAACCCGACTGCCAACGCCGACCGCTGGGCAGCATGGCCCGCCCATGCCGTGCCGCCGACCCGGGGCGACCTTAACCTTGCGCCTCAGGCAGCTCGCACTCCGCAGGGCGCTGCGGGGCGCGGGCGACGCAGACAAACGGCAGGTGCGGTTAGCAGCAAGAGCCTCAAGCCACGCCGCGGCCATAGCGCCGCACACCCGACGGGAGCAGGCGAACTCAAGGGCCGTACTCACGGTGGCCCGAGAGCTGCTAAGGTGCCGGCTGCAGGAGGGTGGCCATGACGTGTTGTTAGAGCGAGTGGCCGAGCTCCTGGCCGCCGCCGCCTCGAGAGCACCTCCTTTCTGCGTCCAGCTGTCGCCCCAAATCCAGAGCGGGCCGTATGGCGGCCCCATACGCGCCCACGCAACTCCAAGCGGGCTCCAGGGCCTACTTGACGCCAACCCGGCCGGTAGCACCAGGCGACATGTCGCGCCGGCCCCATCCCCGACCAGTGAAGGAGTGCACGTCGCGACCTTCGGCCTCGGTGGACCACCACGCCACCACCCCCAAGACAACACTCCAGGCCAGACTGCATGGCATATGGGGCACTACGGGGAGACCCACGGGGCAGTGGTCCCAGAAGCTTATGTGCTCCACATGGTGGATCAAGAGTGCGCACTGGAAGAAGATCATGGCTCGTTCCTCGGGCCAGGCTGGGGCGAGGAGGCGCCAGAAGCTGAGCTCTTTCAGGAACCCCAAGAGAGCCTCGACAACCGCACTGGTGGCAGCAACTATCGGGTACCACTAATTCCTCAGGAGCAAGCTTATGCTAACTATGGGTCACAGGAGGTACAGGTCGCCGCAGCAGATGGCTGCCCCAATGCTGCAGCCTCTTACCCCTTAGGAGGAGGGCACCGGGGGCTGCAGGAGAGGGGCCGAGATCCGGGTTTGTCCCCGCGGCGCTCGGTGCAAGGCGTTCTCAGGAGGTAGGCCCTCTGCCGGGGAGGTGACTCAGGGCCTGCCCCTGGTAGAGGACCCGTGGTCGACGGGGGAACCGCTGGCGACCGCTCTACCCCATTGGCATCGTCCTTGGTCTCTGGCCGCTGTCAATGGCGTTAGAGTGTGGTGCAAGGCGGGCCCTCATCTGGCAATATGAAGCAAGGCCGGTACCTGTGAAGAAGGCCCAGTGCCTGTGAAGCTCGCCGCCCGTGACACTCTCATGTATTAATGAGTGGGGTTGTACATGCCCCGGAGTCTCCGGAGAGCCGCCCTCAGGTCTCGAGGGCTCCCGCCCACGCCCAGTGACACTAGCTCCGCGCTGGTGAGAAGACGTCGAAGACTAGACTAGGTGCCGGACGCGGCTTTTTGCCTTTTTCCTTTTCCTCTGTTGTCAAGGTTCTTCGATTAGAGTTTAAGTTGGATTTGAGATTGAGACTTGCGTGTGTTTGGGGGAGGGGTGTTTAGTCTCGTTCGAGCAATCTCTCGTGTTCTGGTTTCGGCTTTGCGTCCAAAGTTAGCGTCAACTGCCTCCCCTCGTGAGCCCCTCGCAGCCGGGCCGGGCCAAGCACGTCTACAACCCAGAGCGCTGTTGCCGCTCCCTCTCCGGAGGTTCTCATCGCAGGATCAATGGGTTCACCCAGAAGACACTCAAGGCGCTGCGGCCCCCCACAGGCCCACTCAGGACTCGTCGGGGTCAAAAGGTAAACAAGTCAACTGACCCATCACCGGGCCCGTGGCTAAGCTCACACGCAGCGTTATACTTACCGGGGTACTGATCGCAAACCTTTACATGAGGGGCTTCCCCTCCCAAAATGCTCTTACAATCTTCAGGGCCGAGCCCGAACCTTCTTCATGCAGGGTAAACAGCAGCGACATACAATCAGTCGGACATATCACTCACCGCGTCTCCTGGGGCACCTCCAGAGGCGTCGCTGGCGTCACTAACATCATCACCACCACCGCCAACACCTCTGTCAGCGCCAGGCTCGTCCACAACGCCGCCTTCATCGGCGGCCACGATCACGCGGTCATCATCAGATGCGAAGGCCCTGACGAGGGCGTCCACGTTGTCCTCCACCCATTGCGCCAGGTTGCCCCGGATGGCTATGGGCACATGTGCGATGGCGGCATCAAAATCAAAGTGGGGGTCCCTGTCCTGCAGATAGCTGAAGACACGGGAGAAGGCACGCCCGAGCAAGGCTCGGCTCCTCTCCTCGACAAGCCAATGAGACCTCTCAGAGCGGTTCTCCAGAAGCGTCACCACGTCAGTGAAAAACTGGAGGTTGCCGTCATAGTTGGTCTCATGCGGCACCTCGGTGGCGGCCTCGCAGATGTTGCCCAAGGCCGTGTTAGCCCGTTCCCTGAGCGTTCGGAGCATGGGGGCGTGCTCGTGCTCTAGAATCCGCCGCTGACGGATCTCGTTGTCATTCCGCCGTGCGACGGCCTCGGCGCCATCGACCCGCTATTGGAGAAGGAGAAGCTCGGCGCGGGGAAAGGCCAGCTCCACCTGTGATGTGCCGAGGGTGGCTGCGGAGGAGTCCGCACTCCGCGTCACTTCAGCCAGCCTAGCCCTGAGGGCCATGGTCCTACCCTCAGCTTCGGCCCTGATCAGCTCCAGCCTCACTTCGTATTCACGCTCAAGATCCGAGCGAGCTACCGCCATGCGCTGGTCGACCTCTTCTTGGGCTCGGGCTTCCGGTGCGGCGATGTCATCCTTCGCCTGCGTCACCAGGCGCTCCCTTGTTTCCAACCGTTCAAGGTCACGATTGCACTCGGTGGCCTCCAGCGTCAGCGCCTTCTCGCGCTTCAGGAGCTCCGCCTGGTCGACGGAAGCCTTCTTCAGCGACACAAGGGCCGCCTGGCGCAGTTCCACTTGCCGCTCCAAAGGGCTGCTCCAGGCTTGGAGCTCCCACACGCGCTCCTCCGCATCCCAGTGCCATCGGTCTGCTTCCCGGGCCTCCTCGACGGCCTAGGAGCAGGCCTCTCGCGAGGCCACCAGCAACGCTTCAGCCTTCGCGTTATCAAGGTCACATTGGTGGCGCGCAAGGGTGACGGCTACCTTCAGCTTGCGCCTCTCCTCAGCGAGGCGCAAGCCTTCGGCCACAAGGCGTGCATCCTTGCCAGCAAGCTCTGCGCCAATCCGGCTCACCGCATCCGCCGCTCCCTGGAGGAACTCTTGACGAAGGGCACGACGCTCCCGAGCGCGCCTGAGCACGTCTTCCGCGTCACCCTCTGTCACTGGTGTATGCGGGGGGGGCCCATGGTGGCATGCCCCCTCCCGACGCAGGACTGGGGGCTGGCGCCCCAGCAATCGCCGGATGGACCCCTCCGGGAATCCAGCCTGGCGCTGGTCCATCCCCAGAGGAGGAACTGAAGACATACTTCAGCCAGTTACCATCCACGATCAGAGGAGGAACGCGGGGCAAACCGGCTGTGCCCCAGGAGGACTCATGAAGGGAGGACAGCAGGCGTGCAGGCTCGAGGTGCCCAGCGGGATGGGCCACTTCTCCGACCGGCCGAGTGGCAGGGGCGCCGCTCGAGCTCGATGCACCTAGGGTCAGCAGAGAGGACAAAGCTTGGGGGGATGGCTCCTTGGCCGTCTCCACGAGTTCGGCAGGAAGGGCCCTGAAAGGCCGCGATCAGCTACAAGAATAGAGAGGTAAAGGATCAAAGAGAGAATAGGACTTACTCGTCCATGGCAAAGTACTTCCTGTGCTTTAACAGGCGACAAGGGCGATCGTAACCACCCAAGGCCTCCTTCCTCTTGCGGAGGGCCTCGAAGTCTACGCGGAACTGGCCTAAGCGCTCGGCGCACAGGTCGGCCTGTGGCACGGAGGAGGCATCAAGGTGATCAGCGCCGAGTGAACCGGCCTGGGGAACACCGCGGGGTGCCGCCTCGCGAGGGACGGTCGGGGCCTCGGGAGCCCCAGCCTCAGGAGAGGTAGGCCGCAACTTCATGCCTGCCACTGCTCCAGGACGGGCTTCAGGAGATGCTGCCTTCGGAGCTCCTCGCGGCGTCAGCATTCGACATCAGCCCCTTCAGCTCCCGGTGGTTCTCGTCTCCCTGCTCCATCGCCTGAGACAGAGCCGCTTTGGACGACCGGAAGAACAACCACATCGACCAGGTTCTTGCGGAGCCCCGTGAGGCCAGCCGGGCGCAGCCCCCACTCGTCAAAACTGGGCATCTGCCTCACAAAATCGGCCCTGCCCGAGCAAAGATACAAGAGCGCATCATCATGTCAAAGGCTGCCTGGGGAAGGGTCGCCAGTCAGGACCCTGAGCACCGTCCGCAGTGCTTCAGGCGCCAGGTCCTCCTCCTGAAGCCGCATGCGGTCTTTCTGCCCCGCAAAGTCCCACATCCGACGAGAGTGGCACTGGAGAGGAGCAATGCGACATTTGAGGAACTCCTTCACCACCTTGGGCGCCATCACGTCGAGCACCCTCAAACTTTGGAAGCGGTGCTAGACGAAGGCAAGCCGGGGGCTCATGAGCGTCTCATGATCCCAGCCTGAGTTGGGAACAACAGGCAAGGTTGGGTACGAGAGCAGTGGGCTGGGCACTCCGACATCCACATACAGCCACCTCTCTCTGAACCTGGCCTCAGGAGGAGGAAGGCCAAAATCGATCCCTGAAGCAGCCGTCTCTGGCACGGCGAGGAAGCTCACACACCCCGAGCATTGAGTGGGGTCACTCAGGCGCAAAGAGAAGAAGTGGCGCAGCAGGGAAACGGAAGGAGGAATGCCCATCATTGCCTCGCAAACGAAAGCGAAGACAGCTAGGAGGGTAATGGACTCAGGCCCGAGGTGCATCATGTGGATCTGATAATGGGAGAGCACCGCATTGAAGAAAGCGGAAAAAGGGGGAACCAGACCCGCCCACAGGGCATCGGCGAAGAACCGGACCTCCGTGACGACCCTATCAAAGGAGGCATGGGACGCAGGCCAGACCATGGTTCTGCCGCACTCGTTGAAGATGGTGGCAAGAGCAGAGAGGACCTTGTTCAAGGCTTCAGGATTGAGTATGATTGACCGATCAATGGCGGGGGCTGTCATAGGAGACGAGCGGGACAAAGGTGCGGGCTTGTTCCCCCTTTCCTTCTTCGTTGGTGCCATGGCAATGGGAAGGGGGGGAGAGAGTTTGAGTTGGATTGGAGGCGGAGGTTGGAGCCTGAGGAAGAAGGAAGGGCAAGAAGCATGCGGACGGCGAAAGGGGAATGATTGTGTGCAACCATGGGTCCGCCTAGCCGGGCGTGTAATGAGGCATCATGGGGAAGCGGAGACGCCCACGTCCAATCAACCGCCACGCGGCGCCCAAGGCCGCAGGCTATTGGGGCCTGCGGCGCTTCGCACTTGCCCCTTCGCTTCTCTGCTAAGCCAAGTCTGGGCGCGCCTTGGGCCCGGGGGCTACTGTTGGCATTCTGGGAACGGGCGGTCCCCAGACTTGCCTGCCTGCGGCCTGCGGCGTGGCTCAATTGGGGGCCCAGTGCAGCCCAGCTTCATCATCTCAAGCTCAAGACCCTCGCGAGGGGCCAAGCCTCGCGGGGCGGGCAACAGGAAGCTTCCTCTCGAGCAGCCTTATCAGGCAGGCTCGTGAGGAGGCAGAGAGATCAAGGCAGGGCACCTCGTGAGGAGCCTGTGAAGCAAGCCATGACGATCGAGACCAGGTGGGCGCCAGGCGGGCGCCGACCTGCGCAGTGTCCTTATTTCCCCTTCGGTGCAAACGGGGCAATCACAGGCCAAGGCATCAGGCAAAGGTTACCGTTTCGGTGCAACAAGACCAAGACCAGCAGAATGGCATGATGAAGGTCATCGTGGAGCCCAGGACGGTGTCATCGTCAGAGCCTTTGGCAGCCGTAGACCAACTTTAGTCAGGATAACTGTACTAGATGTTCCCTTCAAAATGGCCAATTGTTGGCGCCCTTCCTGCTCATTATTTGGGAAGAGGCCCAGGGCCTCCCTCTATAAATAGGACTAGCCACCACAGTAGAAGGGGATCGGATCTAGATTGCGCTTAGACTAGAGAGGGGCGACTGAACTCGCCCAAGCAGTTCATCGCACCAGCTCGAGAATAGCCCCTCGAGAGGCTGTTCTCCCTTTGTATTGTTCATCATCAGCCCCTGAGGCAATCCACCAAAACACACACTGGAGTAGGGTATTTGTCACGACCGTTTTTTCCAATAAAATACTTATTGAGAAACCGATCCTTTTTGTCCAGTACGAGGAAAATCCTTCTGACTGGTAGACAAAATCTTGATACAATAAGCCAGTAGCATTTAATATAATACAGGGTCGAGCTGAGATGCTCAATAGTTTATTACAGAGACGCCAATAATTATACATAATGGCGGATATGGCACAATGGTGTGGGGTGGCTTACTACTGACTCGAGAATAAAGTGGTGGTGGAATATCAGAGTGGAGTGGACAACATAACTCCTAAACTGGCAGCTCATCGAGCGTCGAGGTGAGGCTCGATGAATTTATTCGGGTAGCGGAAGCGGATATAATACAGTGACCAAATCCAGGGTCGCACGAGACTGACTGGGACACCTCTAGGCGTTGGACTCGCTATCGAACTCTTCATCCATGAGATCGCGTTCGTCAGCATCTGGCCAAATCAACAAGCCAGGTGAGTACTTTTAAAGTACTCGCAAGACAGTTTGGACATAAGATATAATAAATGCATGCATGAATGCATCATGAGCAATGATGAACTCGCACGACATTATTTAGTAATAAGAAAGTCAGACGGTAGTAAAAATAACTGAAAACCGATCGAGTGTCTGAAGTGACGCCTTGAAGGGTGAACAAATAAATAAATCATGCCCCAGTCGGGCGTCTAAGCAACACCACATAAAGGGCTTATATTGAAAGTAAAGGACATGCGTGCCATAGTCGGACGTCTGAGCGACATCACGGAAAGGGCTTTTATTGAAAATAAATAACAGGCGTGCCATAGTCGGACGTCTAAGCGACATCACAGAAAGGGCTTTTATTGAAAATAAATAACAGGCGTGCCACAGTCGGACGTCTAAGCGACATCATAGAAACGGCTTTTATTGAAAATAAATAACATGCGTGCCATAGTCGGACGTCTAAGCGACATCACAGAAAGGGCTTTTATTGAAAATAAATAACAGGCGTGCCACAGTCGGACGTCTAAGCGACATCATAGAAAGGGCTTATATCAATAGTAAATAACAAGTGTGCCACAGTCGGACGTCTGAGCGACATCACAGAAAGGGCTTATATCAAAAGTAAATAACAAGTATGCCACAGTCGGACGTCTGAGCGACATCAGAGAAAGGGCTTTTATCAGAAGTAAATAACAAGTGTGCCACAGTCGGACGTCTGAGCGACGTCACAGAAAGGGCTTATATCAAAAGTGAATAACAGGTTAGTCCATCCACAAGAATAAACTGTTAACCGGACTTAACACTCATGTGGTTCACCGGAGTTTGTCACTGAGACTGACATTTGACGAGATAAGATGATCACAGTACTTGGACATGTACAAGATGGTTCAAGGGATTTTTGACTCTGGAGAGTTTGTACTAACTTCCCACAGCCAACGGATTTCCGTAGTCACGAATGACTAGTTCTGTTTATGGTATTTCGGTAGAAACACATCTAACCAGTACACACCCATTCCACCTCACGATGCCAGGAATCACCCTAGACAACGTCCAAGAAAAACTCTGAGACGGGGAGGTCACAACCTCGAATAGCATGGGATCAAATTTCTATACGCGCGCTCTGAGGGGTGCCCCCCTCTCGGTCCCAACCGGAAACACCCATGCCCCCTGACCGGATGACGGGCTTTAATCCAGGGCCATGGAACCCTCATCCCGGCCTCTCTATTTGGTGTGTACCAGGAAAGTGGTTTGCAACTTACTGAGCCATATTCCTTGCGGAAAACATGTGGTAGTACCGGAAAGGAAATGAATGGGAATGTGACTTGATTCACGTTGACACTGAAGTCAAATAGTCTGGCGTAAGACTGTCATGCCACAACACTGCCATCTTACCCATTCTGATGCCATCACATGGCCATGCAAACTTATATCCAACAACATATGGATTTCCGAAACTTACTTGCCTTATCTTTGCATGAAATATAACATTCAACGAAATGTTCATAAACATGCCAAGATACTACTAAATGCAAACATGCAACAACCACTCATCATATCAAGATTTCAAACATGCTTGCCTGGTTCGGAGAAGTCGGAGTCTAACTGGGTGAAGTTCGCGGCTCCGTCACCTCCTTCGGTATCTACGGTATACAAAAATATACGCACTGTCGTAAACACCGTGAGGTGCACAAAAGTATTCCAAATATTTTTCAAAGAAATCTGATAAAAATTAGATAAAACTTGAAAGAGGACAGAAAAAGAATCAAACAAAAATCCTTCTCTGTTTAAAAGTTATAAGGGTTTTAATTCAGGGACCTTTCTGTAATGAAACAGAAACTTCCCAGGGTGCTAAGCAGAAAAGTCCAGAAAACGATTCGGATTAGAAAGCATATTTGCCAGAGTACGCTTTCAGAAAACGGTTCGTTTAAAAAGAAATGAGAGACTGACAGGCGGGTCCCACCCGTGAGGTTTGAAAATTCAAACGAGGGAACGAAGCTCGTTGGCGCCCGAGAGCTACGGTGGTCGCCGGCGGTGATCCACGGTGAGGCAGGAGGATCGGGTGGTACCTCCATGCTCAGTGCATCACTCCGCGTCGGTGGGTGGTGGTGGTGGTCGCCGGCGAGCACCACGTCGACGGCGGCCCTTGCTCCGGCGGACGGCGGCTCGGGTGGAGTTGGATCCCGCCGGGGAGTGCTGTGGAGGTTAAATTGAAGTGGGGGTTAGACCTCTGGTAGCTTGGGGGGATTGCTGACGGGATTTGGGCATCGGGGATGAGCTCACCGGAGTGAATCGAGGTGGTGGCCGAGGCCGAATGGGGCGGCCGGAGTCGGGGGAGGAGACCTCCTCGAGGACCTCCTAGTGGCCTGGCGGGGTGTTGGTGAGTAGCAGAGGTGGTGTGTGCTCGAGGGCGAGCTCGGGGCCCCTTTTTATAGGCGGTGCGAGGCGGTGGCCGTGAACAGAGTTTTCCGGCAAAGGTTACAGCGGCGCAGAGCTTGGTCGGGAAGGTTTAGGGAGTTGGGCGTCGTCGTGGAGGTCCACTGGTTCCATTTAGACGCTAAACGAGTTCGGGTTAGTTGCTTTGGGAAGAGATCGACGGAACGGGGTGGCGCGGGCCCATCGGCGGCAGAGGGCGTGCCCTGTGCTTGCCGGGCCACGGCGACGATGCCGCGGGCGTGCGCTGGCATGCATGAGCCACGCGGAGTGCTAGGGAGAGTTGGGCGGTGCTGGATGGCGTGGCGAGCTGGCTCAGACCCTCGCTGGCCGCCACGGGTGGCTTGGCCACCGCAGAAACTGCCAACTCCGGCGAGGCTCGCCGCCACCGACGTCTGCACCTATCCAAGGGAGCGTGCGGGGTTCTGGCTAGGGAGGAGAGGCCGTGCGCAACGCGCCAGGGCGCACTGTGGGTCTGTGACCGCTTTCTGACGAAAGGAAACGACACTGAACTTCTCTGAATTTCTGAATTTCTCTGAAAGTGCATAGAAACAGTGCTGGCCAGGTGTTCGACAGAATGATCTTGGTATGTGGGAGGTTCTCCTTGAGCTGATCTTTGGTGGGGTGGCCTCTCATTGCATCTGGGGTCTGCCTGAATTTTGGTGGAGTTTTTGGAGAAGAGGAGATATGAATTTCACCAATTTTGACAAATCTGGTCCAAACTTGCAGAGACTGAAATTTGAAAATTTTGAAAAGAAGAAGAGTGGATCTTGATGATTCTAGGTTGTAGGTGCTAAGGACTATCCAGAGGAGTTGGTTTGAGATCAAGACTCAAAGGCAATTAGGTACTTGCTTTGCAAATCACCTAGGTTCAAAATAATGGACATAATTGTTTTGGGGAAAGAAATAAATGAATTAAAATCCAAAATGAGTTGGACTTGTTGGGACATAATATATGGATTGCCCAAAGTGGAAGGAGGGTTTTTGGGAGGTTTTACCATATGAGGCATGATAAAATCATGAGTGGTTTCAACAAAAGAGAAGTCCCAAAATTTCTAGGGTTTTCTTAATAACAGAAAATAAGTCCAAAGAAAATGAATTTGAGAAGGGGACCATCTAGAAGAAAGGTTTTTTTTAATAACCAAACACCAGGGTTGAAGAAGACACCAAAAAATAAAATCCTTGCCAAGGGGGGAAAAGTTTTGAGAGAGAGGTTTTTGGAAGAATTTAAATGGCCTTCTTCAAATCCAACAAAGTTTTTGCTGAAAACCAAATAATTTTTTTTCGAGTGTCACAGTATTACACCACAATGGTGGCCTAAACCAGTATAAATCTCGTGTCCCTTGTGTGTTCTTCTTTCTAGCCTAGATTCCTTGCGAGGCTTTGAAACATGAGCTGGTAGGGGAAGGATCTTCATGCGCACCCCAGAGTTCGAACCTCAAGGGTCTGCCGGAACCCGAAATCCGACAATGGTGATACAAGTGCAATATGGATGGTAGATATAGGTTTTTGTAATCTAAAAATATAAAAACAGCAAGGTAACTAATGATAAAAGTGAGCGTAAATGGTATTGCAATGCTAGGAAACAAGGCCTAGGGTTCATACTTTCACTAGTGCAAGTTCTTTCAACAATAATAACATAAGTGGATCATATAACTATCCCTCAACATGCAACAAAGAGTCACTCCAAAGTCACTAATAGCAGAGAACAAACGAAGAGATTATGGTAGGGTACGAAACCACCTGCTACGGCTTGAGCTTGCGTTGTCTTTCCTTGAAGAGGAAAGGGTGATGCAGCAATAGTAGCGTAAGTATTTCCCTCAGTTTTTGAGAACCAAGGTATCAATCCAGTAGGACGCTCCTCAGAAGTCCCACGCACCTACACAAACAAACAAGAACTCACAACCAACGCAATACAGGGGTTGTCAATCCCTTCACGGCCACTTGCGAAAGTGAGATCTGATAGAGATAATATGATAAGATAAATATATTTTTGGTATTTTGTGATATAGATTGGAAAAGTAAAGATGCAAATAAAAGTAGATTGAAAGCTTATATGATAAGAGATAGACCCGGGGGTCATAGGTTTCACTAGTGGCTTCTCTCAAGATAGCATAAGTATTACGGTGGGTAAACAAATTACTGTCGAGAAATTGATAGAAAAGCGAATAATTATGAGATTATCTAGGCATGATCATGTATATAGGCATCACGTCCGTGACAAGTAGACCGACTCATGCCTGCATCTATTACTATTACTCCACACATCGACCGCTATCCAGCATGCATCTAGAGTATTAAGTTCATAAAGAAAAGAGTAACACATTAAGAAAGATGACATGATGTAGAGGGATAAACTCATGCAATATGATATAAACCCCATCTTTTTATCCTCAATGGCAACAATAAAAATTTTCTGTGCATCACCAAGATCAATCTATGGAGTCATCTAGCAACGAGTGAGGGAGAGGATGAGTGTATCTTCATACCCTTGAAGATCGCGATGCGGAAGCGTTACAAGAACGCAGTTGATGGAGTCGTACTCGCGACGATTCAAATCGCGGAAGATCCGATCTAGGGCCGAACGGATGGCGCCTTCACGTTCAACTCTCGTACAGCCCGGGGACATCTCCTCCTTCTTGATCTAGCAAGGGGAGAGGAGAAGTTGAGGGAAAACTCCAGCAGCCCGACGGCGTGGTGGCGATGGAGCTCGTGGTTCTTCGGCAGAGCTTCGCCAAGCACTACGGAGGAGGAGTAGGTGTTGGAGGAGGGAGGGGCTGCGCCAGTGAAGGGGTGCGGCTGCCCTCTCTCTCCCTCACTATATATAGGGGTAAGGGGGTGGAGGAGGTGCCCTAGGGTTCGCTAGGGGAGGGGTGGCGGCCGTAGGGGAAACCCTAGATGGGTTTGGGCGCCCCCACCCCTAGGAAACTTGCCCCCAAGCCGGGAGGGGTGGCTGTCCTAGGGGAGGCGCCCCCACCTCTCCACGTGAGATGGGGTGGGAGGGGCGCACAGCCCCTTAGTGGGCTGATGTGCCCCTCCCCTTGGCCCATACGGCCCCCCAACACTTGTCGGGGCCTTTGAAACACCTTTCGGTCACGTTGGTCATCACCCGCTACTCCCAGAACAATTCCGGACTCCAATACCCTTCGTCCAATATATCGATCTTCACCTCCGGACCATTTCGGAGTTCCTCGTCATGTTTGGGATCTCATCTGGGACTCCGAACAACCTTCGGTAACCACATACTATTTCCCATCATAACTCTAGCGTCACCGAACCTTAACTGTGTAGACCCTACGGGTTCGGGAACCATGCAGACATGACCGAGACGTTCTCCGACCAATAACCAATAGCGGGATCTGGATACCCATGTTGGCTCCCACATGTTCCACGATGATCTCATCGGATGAACCACGATGTCGGGGATTCAATCAATCTTGTATACAATTCCCTTTGTTAATCGATATGTTACTTGCCCGAGTTTCGATCGTCGGTATCCCAATACCTCGTTCAATCTCGTTACCAAGTCACTTTACTCGTGCCGTAATGCATGATCCCGTGACTAACTACTTAGTCACATTGAGCTCATTATGATGATGCATTACCGAGTGGGCCCAGAGATACCTCTCCATCATACTGAGTGACAAATCCCAGTCTTGATTCGTGCCAACCCAACAGACACTTTCAGAGATACCTGTAGTGCACCTTTATAGCCACCCAGTTACATTGTGACATTTGGTACACCCAAAGCATTCCTATGATATCCGGGAGTTGCACAATCTCATGGTCTAAGGAAATGATAATTGACATTAGAAAAGCTCTAGTAAAAAAAACTACATGATCTTGTGCTATGCTTAGGATTGGGTCTTGTCAATCACATCATTATCCTAATGATGTGATCCCGTTCTTAATGACATCCAATGTCCATGGTCAGGAAACCATAACCATCTATTGATCAACGAGCTAGTCAACTAGAGGCTCACTAGGGACATGTTGTGGTCTATGTATTCACACATGTATTACGGTTTCCAGTTAATACAATTATAGCATGAACAATAGAAAATTATCATGAACAAGGAAATATAATAATAACCATTTTATTATTGCCTCTAGGGCATATTTCCAACAGTCTCCCACTTGCACTAGAGTCAATAATCTAGTTCACATCATTATGTGATTGTATTGAATCCAAGAACCATGGTGTTTGATCATATCTCGCTTGTGAGAGAGGTTTATTAGTCAACGGGTCTGAACCTTTCGGATCCGTGTGTGCTTTACAAATATCTATGTCATCTGGTAGATGCAGCTACCAGGCGCTACTTGGAGGTATTCCAAATAACTGCTCTACTATGTGAATCCGGTTTACTACTGAGAGTCATTCGGATTATTGTCAAAGTTTGCATCGACGTAACCCTTTACGACGAACTCTTTTACCACCTCCATAATCGAGAAAATTCCTTAGTCCACTAGTTACTATGGTTAAGTTTGACCGTTGTCCTGTGATCTATTCCTAGATCACACTTGTACCCCTTAACTGACTCATGGCAAGGCACACTTCAGGTGCGGTACACAGCATAACATACTGTAGAGCCTACGTCTAAAGCATAGGGGACGACCTTCATTGTCGGGGAAACTGATCCACGAACACCTATGGGACCGGCGGACCGAGCCCCTTTCGGTTCGGCGGGGGGCGGAGATCGCACGAAGAGCGGATCGAGGCGAAGCACACGAGCAGTTTACCCAGCTTCGGAGCTCTCCGGAGAGATAACACTCCTACTGCTGCATGTCTGAGTGTATTGAGTTCTTGCTCGGGAGCGCTGAGTGCTACAGTACACACTAGCTGCTAACGAGACCGAGCATGAGTATTTTTCTGCCTTCCAACCCCCTTCTACGTTACGCATGGGCCTCCTTTTATATGCTCAAGGGGTCACCGACAGGTGGCAACATAGACAAGGGTAAAAATGGAAAAGGAATTGTGGTTGGTACAGCTACCTGTACAGTGTATCCTACCTAACCCTGACGGCAGGGGACAAAGGCATTAAATGCCTGTCTGCGTCGCCCAAACAGTGCAGAAAGGGACCGTCAGGGACGCCACCGCTTGCCACGATGGCTATCTTGTCAGCGCCGCTTGCCACCGCGCACCGCTGGCTGCACGGCTTCTCGCCACGCGCGCCTGGAAAGGCCCCAGGGCGACACGTTGGTGGATGTGCTGGAGCGTGGGTACAGAGTGGTCGCTTGCCGTGACAAGCGCCTTGCCGCGGTCGTTGTCTTGTCGCGTCCGGAAGCTTGTCGCTCACCGGGCCTCGCCGGGACGCGTGGCGCGTCACGGCAAGCTCCTTGAGATGCCTTGGTTGGCCTTCCCGGCAAGCTCCTCTTGTCGGGGCCTTGTCTCCTTGGCTTGAATACTTTGTTCTTGAATGGCTCCAAAGGAACCACGGAGGACCTTGGCGGTCACCCGGCAAGCCTTGCCGCGGGGTACTACGACTGCCCATGCACGAGTTCGGGATACTAGGGTACCCCTACTCTAGTACACCGATAGGAGCCCCCGGGCCTGGGCCACACATGGCGCCGAGCGCTGTTGGGCCAGGCCCAAAACAGGGCACGGGCACGCGCGTCCCGGGTTACGCCGTATCTTACTCCGTATCCACCGTGCCTTCCCCGAACGACACGCGTCGAATGCGGCGTCATGGGAGAGATCGTGGGTGGTTTCTTTATTCGGAAAGACGGAACGCCCGCCCCCTCCCTCTTTATAGGCAGGGGAAACAGGGGCAGTTCGCCCATCTCGCCGGTTGCTACTCCAAAATCAGAAATCTCCGCCGCTCCCCCCTTCTTCCCAAAGCTGAAAGAGAGCAGCGCTCCGCCCCCCATCGCCACCAGCATCACCAACGCCGTCGATCTCCCCCACCACCTCCGCCATGGCTCCGAAAGCCGACAAGGGGAAGGTCGTGAAGTCGGCCGAGGCGCAGCGGCTCGCGGCGCTGCGAAAGGAGCGGGCAATCTCCCCCCCCCCCCAGCTCGCCGCGAAGGAGCTGAGGGAGTACTACTACCTCTTCTGGTCGACGGAGACGCGAGCGCATCCGCGTACGAAGGTACTCCCAGCTGCCGCTTCAGAACTGGCTCCGAATGGATACCCTTTCTTCGCGCTATTCTTCTACTGCGGGCTCCGCCCGCCTTTCTCTGAATTTTTCTGCGATATCATGAACACCTACGGGTTCCGCCTCCTTGACTTCACCCCCAATGTTGTTCTGACCATGGCAGTTTTCACACATCTCTGCGAAAACTTTGTCGGAGTCTACCCAAACGTAGCTCTTTTCCGCCACTTCTTTATGCCCCGAGTTGAGAGAGGGGAGCCTCTTTCCGGCGGAATCGCTTGGATCTCGAGAACCGGCAAGAAGGACGCTTATCTGGAGGGAGAGCTCCGCAGCAAGTGGGAGGAATGGAGAGCAGACTGGTGCTGGATTGTCGAGGAGAACCTGCAGCCATTTACTGCCCAGCGCCAAGCCCCAGTAGCGCGTGGCAATGATTGGAGCAACGTGGCCCCGGAAGACAATAGGCTGAAGATTGCCGTCACCCGGATCCTACGCCTCAGGCTTGCCGGGCTCATCGTAGGCGCCGTTGGCGCAGATTTTCTTCACCGCCGCATCGCCCCCCTGGAGGAGAGGAGGAGACCCGCCTGGGAGTTCCAGAATGCGGCGGATATCATGAGGCTGCGCCCGGGCCTCAACTTCAACTTCACTGTCCTGGAACTGGACGCGATGCTCCTGGAACTGTTCAAGCGCGATCCTCATCGTCCCGAAGCGTTCATGTTGCCGAGGGGTGTCGTTCCGTTGTGCAACAACTCCTCGCTCGACCGCATCCGTGCAATGATGCCGCTGTGCGATTCGCATGGAATTGTCCCAACTTGGCAAGAGCCTGC
Organism: Triticum aestivum; assembly: GCF_018294505.1. NCBI lineage: Eukaryota > Viridiplantae > Streptophyta > Magnoliopsida > Poales > Poaceae > Triticum > Triticum aestivum. The sequence continues at coordinate 713,628,100 of NC_057798.1, read as the reverse complement.
AGACGACGTCGTGCAGAAGTTCTTTGACGGCTTGGTAGAAGTGCCGGTCTGCCCCGATGAACAGAAGAGCCTCACCCACGACACCACCGATGATGAGATGCAGCGCATGGCCACCAGGCTGGAAGAGGCGGCAGCAGCGGCTGCCGCGGGCGAGTTCGGATTCACCATGGAGGAGGCAGAGGCGGCAGAGGCGGCAAGCCTTGTCGAGCGAGAGGGGCTTGCCAGCGAGGAAGAGCTTGCCGGGCCTGAAGCTGAGTCGAGCGAGCCCGCCGAAGGCACGAGCGACTCGTTGAAGATCGGCTCCTCCTCCTCCCCACCTTCAGCCAGCTCGCGCAAGCGGAGCCCCCAGCTCCACCAAGAAGTCGTCTCCGCAAGGCCGGGGACATAGCGGGGCGGCAGACGAGTCAACAGCCGCCGTGCCGCGTGACACGCTCTACCGCGGCAAGCACTGTTGCCGCGGGAGCGCCTCACGCCGCGGCGGCAACTGGAGCGGGGTCTTCCCGGTCCACCACTACTGCTCCTGCCAAGCGGACAAGGGAACCTACTTCTCCGCCTCGTCGCACCAGAGGCGAGCCGGACTTCGATCTCTCCGCGCTCAGCTCCGACGAGGAAGAAGAAGAGTAAGATTCTTTGCTGTACTTGTAGTTCTTCAATTTTGTTGCTTTGTCTTGTATCTGATTTGCTTCACTCTGAACCCATTCCTTTTCAGGACGCTGGCCCAGAGAGCGGCGAAGAGAGCCAAGGCCCCGGTGATTGTCATCGAGGATGAACCCATTGCGATGGTAGGGGACATGTCCGAGACCACCTTGCCGGACCCGGCAACCATTCCTCAAAGCAGCCCCCAGCACAGCCCCCAGCGTAAGTATATGGTTTACTTCCTGCTGTCAGGCATGCATGGGTGCTCTTTCTTTGCTGATATCTGACTGTTGGTTTGTGTAGGAGCAGAGCAGCCTCACCAGGAGTGCCCGGAAGCCGCTCCCGAAATGCCATCTGCTTCGACTACACCGCCAAGGGAGGATTCCCCGGCAAGGGAGCGTTCTCTGGCAAGGGACAGTTCTCCGGCAAGGGACAGCACCAGCGACCCTCCGGTGGTTGAGACCACGACTGCAGATCCTAGTACAGGTAATCCTCTTGCTTGAAAACTTCCCTTGGGTTCTTCTTCTTCTGATTTTCTTTTTTGGATATTTGCTTGACTTTTCTCCTTTTTCCGTTCGTCAGATCCATCTGCCATGGAGCCGATGGAAACCGAGGTCGCCGGCGAGGAGAACGCGCGCAGCAATACCGACGACGCCGTTGCCACCGAAGGAGAAGCCGGTGCTGATGATCCCGCCGGCGGAGAGGCCGCCAAAGCTGCCGCCGCAGAAGCTGGCGAGGGGTCCGGTGATCGCACTGACGGCCCCGAGGCCGCAGGAGCTTCAGGCGGTACGCCGACCGCCGATCCCTCCGCCGCTGCTGCAGCGTCAGGCTCCGAAGAGCCCCAGCCCGGCGCCTATTTGAAGGCCGGCGATGGCATCTTCATCAAGCTCCCCTGGGCGTCAAGCTCCAGGGCGCCGGTCGAAGGAGAGATCTTTGATGAAGAGTTGCTCGCCTCCGCTGGGCTGACGCTGGTCGATGTGCCGAGCAGTAGCAGCGGCGAGCCTGAGGAGGAGCAGCTGCTGCGGAAGCTGTTGTCGCTCTACCGCGCCCGACAAGCCAAGCTGGTATCCCGAGAAGCGCTTGTCGCGAAGGCGGGAGTGGACATCGAGAAGCGCGTGGAGGAGCTCCGGGGTCTCAGGCAGGAAGCTCTTCGGTCCCTGGCAGAGGAGCGGGAGCAAGTCGCCGAGGAGCGGAAAGCCTTCCTCCTCGAGAAGGCTGAAGTTGAAGAGCAACAGCGGCTTGTTGCCGAGAAGCTATCTGCGCAGGAAGGCGAGTTGGCGCAGCGCAAGGTCAACCTTGACAGCCACGAGGAGGAGCTTGCCGCGCGCGAGCAAACATTTCGCGGGGCTCTCAAGGAAGAAGAGGATGCTGCCGCAGCTGCCGAGGCCGCCAAGAAGGAGCTGGAGACGAAGATGGCGCAGCTGGAGGCCGATCTCAAGGCGAGCGGCGAGGAGCTTGCTGTGCTCAAGCATGAGCACGAGAAGGACGCCGCCGCTCATGGCGAGCTGCAGGGTCGTCTCGCTGAGAGGAGCAAAGAGCTTAGCGCCGCCAAGGACTCCAACGCAGATCTGGAGTTGAAGCTGGTTACTTTGACTCAGACGCTGGACAGCGCCAGGGAGCGGGAGGTGGCCTTGATGGAGAAGATCAAGGCCGACGAGGCGCTGCTGGCGAGTGCTGCCGCCGCCCAGGACACTTTTAGGGAGAATGTGGAGCACTGGACCGAGGGTCTCGTGGATGTTGCCGCAGCCATCGACAGGGAGCTGGCGCAGCTGGGGATGGAAGATCTCGGGTATTCCTCCGATGAGCACCTCCAACCCAGCGCCAAGCTCAGCTTGTTCTTCAAAGGCGTGGCGACGGCCCTCCAGCGACTCCGGGAGAAGATCCCAAAGCAGCTGGCCGACGAGTCGCGCAAGATCTGCGCGGGAGCTCTTCAAAAGGTGCTGGTGAAGGTGTCCTTCCGCAACCCAGGCCTTAACCTCACCAACGTCCTCAGGACCTTGCCGCCGGATGCTGATCTGGAAGCGCTCAAGACCCTTGTCGCACCCATTGTGGACAAGGTGAGCGGGATCAAGAGGGTTGAGGGCGATCGCGTAGATTAGGCCGCCCGTTTTCTCTTTTTCTTGTCGCTGCTGGTCATGTTATGAGAACAATCTGTTAGAGCTGCGACAAGCTATCTTGTAATATGACTCTATTTTGGGTAGCGATTGCTATGTTATTTCCTTTACTTGATTCCTTCCTTTGTATGTTTTTGCCCTACGCTTTTAGGGAACTTGTCGGCGCAGGCACCTTAGCCGCGAGCGCTGAGTGCGGGACGTCAGCAGCCTGCTGGCGGTGCCGCTATCCGACAAGAAACCTTGTCGCAACTAGTCGCAGCTCACTTAAGTTGTTGAGCGGACTCGAAACAAAGTAAGGGCGCAACTAGCTACGAGTTGGTTCCTCCGCGCACAGGTTTTCCATACAAAGCACGGTCGTTCGAGGAAGATAACTTAAAATTTTAAAACTGATTGCTCAAACTTTGGCAACTTAGCTTTTCTGTCGTTTGCTTCCCGGTAAGGCGAAACTTCCTCGAACGACGCTTGGTCCACACCATTATCTTCTCCTTTCCCCCCGGCAAACTTGTGGGCGAGGGAACCTTCCTTTCTTTGAGAAAGAGAAAGAAGAGAAAATAAAGATATGGAGCCTTACGGCTCGTTATTGCTTACCAGGGGTAGGCGCTGCACAAAGTGTCAGATAACGCATGCAAAAGAAATAGAAAGCATGAAATTGACAAGATGTGCGGAGCACATGAGCTTTACTTATGCATGGGGTCTGCGCCCGGCTTCGTACAAAGGATTACATGCAACATCGGCAAGACTTGTACAAAGGTGGTTGCCGGAACAGGTTCCGGCAACCGCGCCCTATGGGTAAAACTTACGAAGATGCTCAATGTTCCAGGAGTTGCTCACCGGAATGCCATCTTCGGTCTCAAGGCGGACAGCGCCAGGCCTAGTGACTCGTTTCACCCGGTAAGGGCCTTCCCACTTTGGCGTCAACTTGTTGGAATTCTTGGCGGACTGAACGCGCCGAAGAACAAGGTCGCCTTCCTCGAGACTTCTGGCATTAACTTTGCGGCTATGGTAGCGGCGCAAAGCTTGCTGGTATCGAGCAGCTCGTACAGCGGCCTGAAGACGGTCCTCCTCAAGGAGCAGTGCGTCATCTTGTCGCAACTGCTCTTGCATCATAAGCGAGCACTCGAGGTGACCCGTATACGAGTTCCGTGGGGAGAACTGCCTCTGCTCCATAGACTAGAGCGAAAGGTGTCTGGCCAGTGGCTCGATTTGGCGTTGTCCTGATCGACCAAAGAACCACCGGCAGCTCCTCAATCCAGTTCTTTCCGCACTTGCGCAGCCTGTCGAAAGTTCTGGTCTTGAGCCCGCGCAGCACTTCAGCATTTGCCCTCTCCGCTTGACTGTTGCTTCTCGGATGAGCAACAGAAGCGAAGCAGACCTTGGCGCCAAGATCTTGGACGTACTGCATGAAGGTGCGGCTCGTGAATTGTGTGCCGTTGTCGGTGATGATCCTATTAGGGATCCCGAAACGGCAAACAATCGACCTGAAGAACTTGACTGCTGACTGTGCTGTCACCTTCCTCACTGGTTCCACTTCCGGCCACTTTGTGAACTTGTCGATTGCAACGTACAAGTACTCAAAGCCCCCGACAGCTCGGGGAAGGGCCGAGGATGTCGAGCCCCCAGACCGAAATGGCCAGGATAAAGGGATCGTCTGGAGAGCTTGAGCTGGCTGGTGTATCTGCTTGGAATGGAACTGGCACGCTTCACACTTGGTTACTTGTGCAGTTGCATCCTGGAGGGCTGTCGGCCAAAAGAAACCTTGCCGGAACGCTTTGCCGGCAAGTGCTCTTGCGCCAATGTGGTGACCACATATGCCTCCATGTATCTCTGCCAACAGCTTTTGTCCGTCTTCCCGGTGAATACACTTCAATTTCACACCGTTGAGTCTTCTTCTGTACAGTGTGTTGTCGACAAACTGGTACATACTTGACTGCCGGGCTACTCTTTCCGCTTCTTCTTGCTCTTCGGGAAGTTCTCCTGTCTGAAGGAAACGGACAATCTGCTGTGCCCATGCTGGAGCTTGCGGCTCGACAACAAGGACTAAAGGCACATCTGCTGCTGCGGGAACATCCGCTTCTACGGCGAGAACCTGCGGCTCAGCCGGAGCTTGACGTTCCCCGGCAAGCTTGCCGGAGCAAAACTTGTCGGGAGCGTCTGCTTCAACGGAACAAACCCTAGGGCTTGCCGGAGCAGACTGCTCCTCAGCACTCTTGGTGTTGATCTTGAGGACCTTCTTGGCGGCGGCTTCGGGGAGCTCTGCCGGAAAATAGTCACCAGAAATCAACTTCCTCTTCTTGCTCTGTCCAGTTGATGGCGTTACAGACGGTTGAGTCAGTTTGAGCACAAAGATCCCTGGTTCCACAGGTAACTTAAGTGCGGCGCACTTCGACAGGCCATCGGCAATGTCGTTCTGAGCTCTTGGAACATGTTCCATCTGTAGGCCGTCAAAGTGCTCTTCTAGCTTTCTCACTTCATCATCGTAAGCTTCCATCAACAGACTCTGATAATTCTTGTTCACTTGGCGGACGACAAGCTGTGAGTCACCCCTGACAATGAGCTTCTTGATCCCAAGGTCTGCTGCGATCCTGAGACCGGCAAGCAAACCTTCATACTCTGCGGTATTGTTCGTTGCTTGCTCCTTGGGAAAGTGCATCTGGACTACGTACTTGAGGTGCTCTTCGGTGGGTGCAACAAGTAGCACGCCCGCACCGGCGCCTTGCAGCGAGAAGGCACCATCAAAGTACATCAGCACTCTTTGCTTGCTTCCTTGACGGGGATGCTTGTTTCTGGAATTTCTTCATCTTGTGTTGGCGTCCATTCTGCTATGAACTCCGCCAATGCTCTGCTTTGGATAGTTGAAGTGCTCTCAAACTTGAGGCCAAAGCTTGACAGTTCCAGTGCCCACTCGACAATCCTGCCTGTTGCTTCTGGATTTTGCAGTATCCTCTTCAGTGGAAAACGAATGACGACTGTGATCTCATGTGCTTGGAAGTAATGGCGCAGCTTTCTCGAGGCCATGAGAAGGCCGAAAAGCAATTTCTGCACACCAGAGTACCTTGACCTAGCCCCCTGCAGAAGGGAACTGACAAAGTAAACTGGGCGCTGTACCATTCTTTTCTGCATGTTCTCACGCGTCTGCGCAGATCCATCTTTGTCGGGACCAGAGCTTGCCGGTGAAGTCCCCTGCTTGTCGCTGGATGCATCTGTCGTGGTTGCTGGCTCATCATCCGCCTCCCTCTCTGCTACTAACGCAGCACTAACCACTTGATTGGTTGCCGCTATATATAGCAGCAACTTCTCTTGTGGCCTAGGTGCGACAAGTGTTGGAGTGGAGGACAGGTATCTCTTTAAGTCCTGCAGCGCAGCCTCCGCTTCCGGAGTCCATTTCATTGGACCTGCCTTTTTAAATATTTTGAAAAATGGCAGGGTGTGCTCAGCAGACCAAGAGATAAACCTGGTGAGAGCAGCTACGCAACCGGCAAGCCTTCGTACATCCTTGACGCGATTTGGTGCTTCAATCTGCTCAATGGCCTTGATTTTGTCGGGATTGGCTTCAATTCTCCACTGAGACACGAAGAACCTGAGAAGCTTGCCGGAGGGGACTCCAAACACACACTTCTTGGAGTTAAGCTTGAGGTTGATCTTGCGCAGATTTGCGAAGGTTTCGTCTAAATCTTGAATCAGAGTCGCCTTGTCCTTGCTCTTGACCACTATGTCATCCATGTAGGCTTCCACATTTCTGTGTATTTGTGGCTCAAAAGCGTCATGGACTACCCTTGCAAATGTTGAACCAGCATTCTTTAAACCGAAAGGCATCCGTACGAAACAGTATGTGCCACATGGGGTGATGAATGCGGTCTTCTCCTCATCCTCTTCTGCCATGAAGATCTGATGGTATCCTGAGTATGCATCAAGAAATGAAAGCAAGTCACATCCGGCCATGGAGTCAACAATCTGGTCGATGCGCGGCCAGGGAAATGGGTCTTTGGGACAAGCTTTATTGACATCAGTAAAGTCGATACAAAGCCTCCATTTCCCGTTAGCCTTGCGCACGACTACAGGATTGGCCAACCACGTAGGATGGAGCACTCCTCTAACAAGGCCTGCTGCTTCCAATTTCTTGATTTCTTCTGCGATGAATTCTTGGCGCTCCACTACCTGTTTCCTGACTTTCTACTTGACGGGCCGCGCATGAGGACAGACGGCAAGGTGGTGCTCGATTACTTTCCTGGGAACACCGGGGATGTCAGACGGTTGCCACGCAAACACGTCGACGTTCGCCCGCAGGAAAGCAAGGAGCGCGCTTTCCTATTTAGGGTCGAGAGTGGCACTGATGGTGAAAGTACCACCAGTGCCGTCCTCCTTGGCCGACACCTTCTTGGTCTCTGGTGGAGCTGCCATTGCCTTCTTACACTTGCCGGTGGAGCTCGATGGTGCGTCCTCGACGGTAGCGCAGCACTTCGAAGAGGTGCGCTTGCCGGAGTGGGCATCAGAACTCTTGCCGGACTTGGTCTTTTTCTTCCCCCGGGAGCTTCAATGGCAAGTGATTTGCGATCTGTTGCGGCTGCTGCTTCCCGATAGATCTTGTCGGCGCAGATAAGAGCATCCTTCTTATCGCCAGGGACAGAGATGACACTTATCGGGCCTAGCATCTTCAGCATGTTGTATGCATAGTGAGAGGCTGCCATGAATTTGGCGAGTGCTGGACGGCCGAGTATCCCATTGTAAGGCAATGGAAAGTCAGCAACGTCAAAAGTGACCCTCTCAGTCCTGAAGTTCAACTCGCTGCCAAATGTTACCGGCAACGTGATCTTTCCCTTCGGCTTGCTCCTTCCCGGATTGATTCCTTGGAATGTGTCAGTCTCTTCGAGCTCGCTGTCAGGGATCTGGGGTTTCTGGAGTACCGCGGAGGAGAGCAGGTTCAAGCCGGCCCCGCCGTCAACTAGCATCTTGGTGACCTTGAGGTTGCGGATAGTTGGTGAAACCAACATCGGCAAGCACCCGACCGCAGTTATGCGATCAGGGTGGTCCTCAATATCAAAGATGATAGGCGTGCTGGACCATTTCAGAGGCCTGCGTGACTCGATGGGTGGTTCTGCCGCATTGACTTCCCTCACCCACTGCTTGAGCTGGCGGTGTGAAGTATGCAGAGAAGCACCACCGTCAATGCAGAGGACCTCTGTGGCTTTCTGGAACTCCTGCTCATCAGTCTCGTCATCATCCATATCTTCATCATCGTCGTCATCTTCATCCTTGTCGCGGCCGCGGGGAGGTCTGTCTCCTTGCCGCTGCTTGGCCTTGCCGCGGCGTCCTCCTTGGCCGGGGCGTTTCTTGCCGGCTCCTCCAGCACCTTCCTGGGCCTTCTCCTTGTCGCCTTGCTCGTATTCAGCTTTTTGCTGCTTGACAAGTTGCTCGACCTTCTTGCAGCTCTGGAGGTCATGGCCCTTGGTGCGGTGGATCTTGCAGTACTGCTTGTTGGTGCCGTTCTGCTTGTCGGCGACCGCCACAGCCTGGTAGTTGGTGCCTGCGGCAATCTCCTCGCCGGAGCTACTAGCTTTGGCTTTCTTGGCGCCACCTCCGTTGCCGGACTGCTCAACGACTAGCACATCTTTGCCTTTCTTCTTCCTGTTGTTCCGCCGCCGGTTTTTCTTTGCCGGGGCAGCATCCTCACTATCAGATCCTCCTGCTTCTGTATTCTCTCTGGGGAGTTTCCTCCCTTCCTCAGCACGTGCACACTTGTCGGCAAGGGCATATAGCTCACTGACGTCTCTGATCTTGCACATCGCCATCTCCTCCCGCATCCTGTGGTTTCGCACGTTCTGATGGAACGCGCTGATTACCGCGGCAGGGTGAACATCTGGGATGTTGTGCTGTACACGGCTGAATCTCTGAATGTACTTGTGCAGGGGCTCTCCTTCCTTCTAGGCGAGCAGGTGAAGGTCGCTCTCTTGGCCATGAGGCTTGTGGCCGCCTGTAAAGGCGCCGACAAACTGATGGCATAGGTCCGCCCAAGAGGATATGGAGTTGTCCGGCAAGTGCATGAGCCAGGATCTGACGTTGGGCTTGAGCACCAGCGGGAAGTAGTTGGCAAGGATCTTGTCATCCCGCCCCCCGGTAGCTTGCACCGTGATGGTATAGATGCTGAGGAACTCCGACGGATGCGACTTGCCATCATACTTCTCTGGTACGTCTGGCTTGAAATTCTTCGTGCTGGGCCACTAGACTTGCCGTAGCTCACGAGTGAACGCAGGGCAACCTACCGTGTACGGCAAGTCGCCTGGTTCCCCTGGTGCATGCATGTCGACAGAGGGCCCACCGCGCTGGTCAGATTGACGCCGCGCTTCTCTTCGGCGCTCGATGCGAGTACGAGCGTCTTCTTGCTGTCGTTCGTGAAGAACTTGGCGCTGATCGCGACGAGCTCGTGGATCTGATGATGCGGTGGAGTCGCTGTCGAGGTGGATCCGGGGAGTCGGCGATCTTGGCCTTCGGGGTGGAGAGTGCATGGTGGTTGCACCCCCACCGGTTTCGTCGCCATCGGCTCGTGCCTGGCAGTCCTGCCGTGGCAGTGATGTACTCGGCTGCCGCAGAGTGTCGCCGTTGGCGAAGCCGATGAGACTCTGAATGGTGGCCCTCCATTGATCGATCTTGTCTGCCGTTGGAGGGTAATCCAGGAGCAGCTGAGCTCGCGCCAAAGCTTCTTCTGGAGTGGTGGGCGGCAGTGGCGAACGGCGCGAGGAGCGGGATATGCTCGGACTTCTAACTAAGTTAGAAGGAGCAGTATCCCGTCCAGGCGACCGTGTCTCGCTCGTGCCAGCATGTTGTCGTGCATGCTGGTCTTGAGCACCCCGAGATCCACCAGCTCGATCTTGGTCCAACAAGCGTATGGCACTGCGAATACCATGACGCTGTCGGTCCTGCGCCTCCTGAGATGGGTGCGGTGCATGTACGGACGCCGAGGTCTGCGCAGCCTTGTCCTTGGACCTGGCAGCACCGTGGGCTCCCTCGTCGATGCCCGTTCTTCCGCCGGCGTCTACCCCACCACCTGTTTGCTCCGGTGGTGATGGGATCGACGTGGACGGAACAGCTGCCGCCGAAGCCTTCTTCTTCGGTGGCATGTCGATGAAGAAGATGAAGATCTAGCTCGTGTGAACGCCGGATCAGGTTCACACAACCTCGACGCCCCCTACCTGGCGTGCCAAATATGTCGGGGAAACTGATCCACGAACACCTATGGGACCGGCGGACCTAGCCACCTTTCGGTTCGGCGGGGGGCGGAGATCGCACGAAGAGCGGATCGAGGCGAAGCACACGAGCAGTTTACCCAGCTTCGGAGCTCTCCGGAGAGATAACACTCCTACTGCTGCATGTCTGAGTGTATTGAGTTCTTGCTCGGGAGCGCTGAGTGCTACAGTACACACTAGCTGCTAACGAGACCGAGCGTGAGTATTTTTCTGCCTTCCAACCCCCTTCTAAGTTACGCATGGGCCTCCTTTTATATGCTCAAGGGGTCATCGACAGGTGGCAACGTAGACAAGGGTAAAAATGGAAAAGGAATTTTGGTTGGTACAACTACCTGTACAGTGTATCCTACCTAACCCTGACGGCAGGGGACAAAGGCATTAAATGCCTGTCTGCGTCGCCCAAACAGTGCAGAAAGGGACCGTCAGGGACGCCACCGCTTGCCACGATGGCTATCTTGTCAGCGCCGCTTGCCACCGCGCACCGCTGGCTGCACGGCTTCTCGCCACGCGCGCCTGGAAAGGCCCCAGGGCGACACGTTGGTGGATGTGCTGGAGTGTGGGTACAGAGTGGTCGCTTGCCGCGGCAAGCGCCTTGCCGCGGTCGTTGTCTTGTCGCATCCGGAAGCTTGTCGCTCACCGGGCTTCGCCGGGACGCGTGGTGCGTCGCGGCAAGCTCCTTGAGATGCCTTGGTTGGCCTTCCCGGCAAGCTCCTCTTATCGGGGGCTTGTCTCCTTGGCTTGAATACTTTGTTCTTGAATGGCTCCAAAGGAACCACGGAGGACCTTGGCGGTCACCCGGCAAGCCTTGCCGCGGGGTGCTGCGACTGCCCGTGCACGAGTTCGGGATACTAGGGTACCCCTACTCTAGTACACCGACATTCGTCCTTTATCTCTCTTCTGCCGTGGTCAGGTCTTGAGTCTTACTCAATATTCACACCTTACAACACACCCAATAACTCCTTCTTTGTCGATCTATTTTGAACTCCTTCAAAATCTTGTCACGGTATGTGTTCATTTGAAAGTACTATTAAGCATTTTTTATCTATCCTTATAGATCTTGATGCTCAATGGTCAAGTAGCTTAATCCAGGTTTTTCCATTGGAAAACACTTTCAAATAACCCTATATGCTCTCCAGAAATTCTACATCATTTCTGATCAACAATATGCCAACAACATATACTCATCAGAAATGCTATAGTGCTCCCACTCACTTCTTGGGAAATACAAGTTTCTCATAAACTTTGTATAAACCCAAAATCTTTGATCATCTCATCAAGGTGTATATTCCAACTCCGAGATGCTTACCCCAGTCCTTAGAAGGATTGCTGGAGCTTTTCATACTTTTAGCATCTTTTAGGATTGGCAAAACCTTCTGGTTGTATCACATACAACCTTTCCTCAAGAAAATTGTCGAGGAAACAATGTTTTGACATCCTATCTGCAAGATTTCATAAATAATGCAGTATCTGCTAATACAATTCCAACAGACTCTTAGCATCGCTATGAGTGAGAAAGTCTCACCATAGTCAACTCCTTGAACTTGTCGAAAAACATCTTAACGACCAGTCGAGCTTTCTTAATGGTGATACTTACCATCATTGTTCGTCTTCCTTTTAAAATCCATCTGTACCCAACAGCCTTACGACCATCAAGTAGTTCTTCCAAAGTCTATACTTTGTTTTCATACATGGATCCTCTTGGATTTTATGGCCTCGAGCCATTCGTCATAATCTGGGCCCACCATCGCTTCTCCATAGCTCGTAAGTTCATTGTTGTCTAGCAACATGACCTCCAAGACAGGATTATGTACCACTCTAAAATAGTACACATCCTTGTCGACCTATGAGTATTGGTAGTGACTTGATCTGAAGTTTTGTGATCACTATCATCAGCTTCCACTTCAATTGGTGTAGGTGCTACAGAAATGACTTCCTGTGCCCTACTACACACTGGTTTAAGTGATGGTTCAATAACCTCATCAAGTCTCCATCATCCTCCCACTCATTTCTTTCGAGAGAAACTTTTCCTCGAGAAAGGATCCGGTTCTAGAAACAAGCACTTTTGCTTCCGGATCTGAATAGGAGGTATACCCAACTGTTTTAGGTGTGCTATGAGGATGCATTTATCCGCTTTGGGTTCGAGCTTATCAGGCTAATTTTTTTCACATAAGCATCACAACCCCAAACATTTAAGAAATGACAACTTAGGTTTCTCTAAACCATAGTTCATACGGTGTCATCTCAACAGAATTACATGGTGCCATATTTAAAGTAAATGCGGTTGTCTCTAATGCCTAACCCATAAACAATAGTGGTAATTCGATAAGAGACATCATGGTATGCACCATATCCAATAGGGTGCAGCTATGATGTTCGGACACACCATCACACTATGGTGTTCCAGGTGGTATTAGTTGTGAAACAGTTTCCACAATGTCTTAATTGTGTGCCAAACTCGTAACTCAGATATTCATCTCTATGATCATATCATAGACATTTTATCCTCTTGTAACGACGATATTCAACTTCACTCTGAAATTACTTGAACCTTTCAATAATTCAGACTTGTGTTTCATCAAGTAAATATACTCAGAATCCACTCAAATCATCTGTGAAGTAAGAGCATAACGATATTCACTGCGTGCCACAGCACTCATTGGATTGCACACATCAAATGTATTACTTCCAACAAGTTGCTTTCTTGATTCATCTCACTGAAAACGAGGCCTTTCAGTCATCTTGCCCATGTGGTATGATTTGCATGTCTCAAGTGATTCCAAATCAAGTGAGTCCAAATGATCCATCTGTATGGAGTTTCTTCATGCATATATACCAATAGACATGGTTCGCATGTCTCAATCTTTTCAAAAACGAGTGAGTCCAAAGATCCATCAAACATGGAGCTTCTTCATGCGTTTTATACCAATATGACTCAAGTGGCAGTGCCACAAGTATGTGGTACTATCATTACTATCTTATATCTTTTGGCATGAACAATGGTATCACTACGATCGAGATTCAGTAAACCATTCATTTTAGGTGCAAGACCATTGAAGGTATTATTCAAATAAACAGAGTAACCATTATTCTCCTTAAATGAATAACCATATTGCAATAAACATAATCCAATCATGTCTATGCTCAATGCAAACACCAAATAAAAATTATTTAGGTTTAACACCAATCTCGATGGTAGAGGGAGCATGTGATGCTTGATCACATCAACCTTGGAAACACTTCCAACACATATCGTCATCTCACCTTTAGCTAGTCTTTGTTTGTTCCGTAGCTTTTTATTTCGAGTTACTAACACTTAGCAACCGAACTGGTATCTAATACCCTGGTGCTACTAGGAGTACTAGCAAAGTACACATTAGTACAGCCTTGCCAGCCTTCTCATCTACCAAGTATCTAGGGTAGTTCTGCTTCAGTGACCGTTCCCCTCATTTTAGAAGCACTTAGTCTCGGGTTTGGGTTCAACCTTGGGTTTCTTCACTAGAGCAGCAACTGATTTTGCCGTTTCATGAAGTATCCCTTCTTTCCCTTGCCCTTCTTGAAAACTAGTGGTTTTACTAACCATCAACAATTGATGCTCCTACTTGATTTCTACTTTGGCGGTGTCAAACATCGCGAATTGCTCAAGGATCATCATGTCTATCCCTGATATGTTATAGTTCATCATGAAACTCTAATAGCTTGGTGGAAGTGACTATGGAGAACTATCACTGTCACTCGATTCAAGCGATTGTAGTACTCAGACAATCTGAGCACATGCTCAACGATCGAGATTTTCTCTCTTAGTTTGCCGGCTTAAGAAACTTGTCGGAGGTCTCATACCTCTTGACGTGGGCACTAGTATGAAATTCCAATTTCAGTCTTTGGAATATATCATATGTTTTGCGACGTTTCAAAAATGTCTTTGGCGCCTCAATTCTAAACCATTTAACATTACGCACTAAACTATCACCTAGTCATCAAAACGTGTACGTTAGATGTTCGCAACATCCACAGACAACGCTCGAGGTTCGGCACACCGAGCGGTGCATTAAGGACATAATCCTTCTGTGCAACAATGAGGACAATCCTTAGTTTACGAACCCAGTCCGCATAATTGCTACTATCAACTTTCAACTAAATTTTTCTCTAGGAACATATCTAAAACAGTATGATACGTCCATTTTGCATCATGCTTTTATATCAATATTTATTGCATTATGGGCTGTCATTCCACGTTATGTCACAATACTTAAGGCTATTCTGTCTTATTTTACAAGGTTTACATGAAGAGGGAGAATGCTGGCAGCTGGAATTCTGGGCTGGAAAAGGAGCAAATATTGGAGGCCTATTCTGCGCAACTCCAAAAGTCCTGAAACTCCATGGAATGTCTTAAAATAAATAAAGAAAAATTGTCGCCAAAGATGAAGGCCAGGGGGCCCACACCCTGCTCACGAGGGTGGGGGGCGCCCCCCTGGGCGCGCCACCCCACCTCGTGGGGCCCCTGGTGGCTCTCCGACGCCCATCTTCTCCTATATGAAGTCTTTCAATGAGAAAAAATAGAAGGCAACCTTTCGGGACGAGACTCCGCCGCCACAAGGCGGAACCTTGGCGGAACCAATCTAGGGCTCCGGCAGAGCTGTTCTGTCGGGGACACTTCCCTCCGGGAGGGGGAAATCATCACCATCATCATCACCAACGCTCCTCTCATCGGGAGAGGGCAATCTCCATCAACATCTTCACCAGCACCATCTCATCTCCAAACCCTAGTTCATCTCGTGTATCCAATTCTTGTCTCCAAGTCTGGGATTGGTACTAGTAGGTTGCTAGTAGTGTTGATTACTCCTTGTAGTTGATGCTACTTGGTTTATTTGGTGGAAGATCATATGTTCAGATCCTTTATGCACATTATTACCCCTCTGATTATGAACATGAATATGCTTTGTGAGTAGTTACGTTTGTTCCTGAGGACAAGGGAGAAGTCTTGCTATTAGTAGTCATGTGAATTTGCTATTCGTTCGATATTTTGATAAGATGTATGTTGTCTAGCCTCTAGTGGTGTTATGTGAACGTCGACTACATAACACTTCACCATTATCTGGGCCTAGAGGAAGGCATTGGGAAGTAATAAGTAGATGATGGGTTTCTAGAGTGACAGAAGCTTAAACCCTACTTTACGCGTTGCTTCGTAAGGGGCTGATTTGGATCCATATGTTTCATGCTATGGTTAGGTTTACCTTAATACTTTTGTTGTAGTTGCGGATGCTTGCAATAGAGGTTAATCATAAGTGGGATGCTTGTTCAAGTAAGAACAGCACCCAAGCACCGGTCCACCCACATATCAAATTATCAAAGTACCGAACGCGAATCATATGAGTGTGATGAAAACTAGCTTGACGATATTCCCATGTGTCCTCGGGAGCGCTTTTCCTATCATAAGAGTTTGTCCAGGCTTGTCCTTTGCTACAAAAAGGATTGGGCCACCTTGCTACACTTTATTTACTTTTGTTACTTGTTGCTTGCTACCATTTATCTTATCACAAAACTATCTGTTACCACTTATTTCAGTACTTGCAGAGAATACCTTGCTGAAAACCGCTTATCATTTCCTTCTGCTCCTCATTGGGTTCGACACTCTTACTTATCAAAAGGACTAGATAGATCCCCTATACTTGTGGGTCATCAAGACTCTTTTCTGGCGCCGTTGCCGGGGAGTGAAGCGCCTTTGGTAGGTGGAATTTGGTAAGGAAAAATTTATTTAGTGTGCTGAAATTTTCTGTCACTTGTTACTATGGAAAGTAATTGTCTGAGGGGCTTGTTCGGGGTATCTTCACCCTGTCCAGTAGAGCAAAGAGTTTTTCCTCAACCTACTCAACCTACTGAACCTATTGAAAATGAAACTCCTTTTGAGATTCCTTCGGGTATGATGGAAAAACTGCTAGCTAACATTTTTACAGGAGATGGAACAAAGCATCCTGATGAACATCTACGCTATGTGGATGATGTTTGTGGACTATTTAAGCTTGCAGGTATACCCGATGATGTTGTTAAGAAGAAGGCCGTCCCTTTATCTTTAAAGGGAGAAACATTGACATGGTATAGGCTATGTGATGATATGAGATCATGGAACTATAAAAGATTGAAATTGGAATTTCATCAAAAGTATTACCCTATGCATCTTGTTCATCATGATCGCAATTATATATATAATTTTTGGCCTCGCGAAGGAGAAAGTATCACTCAAGCTTGTGGGAGGCTTAAATCAATGTTATATTCATGGCCCAATCATGAGCTCGCAAGAGAAGTGATTATGCAAAGTTTTTATGCTCGGCTTTCTGATAACAATCGTATCATACTCGATACTTCTTGCTCTGGCTCTTTTATGATGAAGATTATTGAATTTAGATGGAATTTATTGGATAGAATTAAACGCAACTCTGAAGATTGGGACCTCGATGAAGGTAAGAAGTCAGGTATGACACCTAAGTTTGACTGTGTTAAATCTTTTATGGATACCGATATTTTCCGTAAGTTTAGCACTAAATATGGACTTGACTCTGAGATAGTAGCTTCTTTCTGTGAATCTTTTGCTACTTATGTTGATCTCCCCAAGGAGAAGTGGTTTAAATATCAGCCTCCAATAGAAGTAAAAGTAGCTGCACCTATTAAAGTTGAAGAAAAGATTGTCACTTCTAATGATCCTATTGTTCCCACTTCTTATGTTGAGAAACCACCTTTCCCTGTTAGAATGAAGGATCATGCTAAAGCTTCAACTGTTGTTCGTAAAAGCAATACTAGAACTTATACACCTCCTGAGCAAGTAAAAGTAGAACCTAATATTGCTATTGTTAAAGATCTCTTGTCTGATAATATTGATGGGCATGTTATTCAATTCTGTGGTGAAACTGCCAGAATTGCTAAACCTTGTGATAGAGATAAACATAGACCTGTGGTAGGCGTGCCTGTGATTTATGTTAAAATAGGAGATCCTTGTTATCATGGCTTGTGTGATATGGGTGATAGTGCTAGTGTTATACCCATTGACTTATACAAAGAAATTATGCATGATATTGCACCTGCTGAGTTAGAAGATGTTGATGTTACAATTAAACTTACCAATAGAGATACTATATCTGCAGTGGGAATTGTTAGAGATGTTGAAGTCTTGTGTGGAAAAACCAAATATCCCACTGATTTTCTTGTTCTTGGTTCTCCACAAGATAGCTTTTGTCCCATTATATTTGGTAGACCCTTCTTGAATACTGTTAATGCTAAGATAGACTGCAAAAAGAATGTTGTTACTGTTGGCTTGGATGATATGGTTCATGAGTTTAATTTCTCTAAATTTAGTAAACATCATCGTGAGGAAGAATTGCCTAGTAAGGATGAAATTATTGGTCTTGCTTCTATTGCCGTACCTCCTAGTGATCCTTTAGAACACTATTTGCTAGACCATGAAAATGATATGTTCATGAATGAAAGAAGGGAAATAGATGAAGTATTCTTTAAACAGGAACCTATTCTGCAACACAATTTGCCTGTTGAAATCCTAGGGGATCCTCCTCCACCCAAGGGTAATCCCGTGTTTGAGCTTAAACCGTTGCCTGATAATCTTAAATATGCTTATCTTGATGAAACGAAAATATATCCTGTCATTATTAGCGCTAACCTTTCAGAGCATGAAGAAGAAAGATTATTGAAAACTCTGAAGAAGCACTGTGCCGCTATTGGATATACTCTGGATGATCTTAAGGGCATTAGTCCCACTCTATGTCAACATAAAATAAATTTGGAAGCTGATGCCAAACCAGTTTGTGATCCTCAACGACGTTTGAATCCTAAAATGAAAGAAGTGGTAAGAAAGGAAATACTCAAGCTTCTGGAGGCAGGTATAATTTATCCCGTTGTTGATAGTCAGTGGGTAAGTCTTGTCCATTGTGTCCATAAGAAGGGAGGTATTACTGTTGTCCCCAATGATAAAGATGAATTGATTCCGCAAAGAATTATCACAGGTTATAGGATGGTAATTGATTTTCGTAAATTAAATAAGGCTTCTAAGAAAGATCATTACCCCTTACCTTTTATTGATCAAATGCTAGAAAGATTATGCAAACATACACATTATTGCTTTCTAGATGGTTATTCCGGTTTTTCTCAAATACCTGTGTCGGCTAAAGATCAATCAAAGACTACTTTTACATGCCCTTTTGGTACTTTTGCTTATAGACGTATGCCTTTCGGTTTATGTAATGCACCTGCTACCTTTCAAAGATGCATGATGGCTATATTCTCTGACTTTTCCGAGAAAATTTGTGAGGTTTTCATGGATGACTTTTCCTTCTATGGTTCCTCTTTTGATGATTGCTTGAGCAATCTTGCTCGAGTTTTGCAGAGATGTGAAGAAACTAATCTTGTCTTGAATTGGGAAAAGTGCCACTTTATGGTTAATGAAGGTATTGTCTTGGGGCACAAAGTTTCTGAAAGAGGTATTGAAGTTGACAAAGCCAAGGTTGATGCTATTGAAAAGATGCCATGTCCCAAGGACTTCAAAGGTATAAGAAGTTTCCTTGGTCACATCGGATTTTATAGGAGGTTCATTAAGGACTTCTCAAAAATCTCTCGGCCTCTGACTAATTTATTACAAAAAGATGTACCATTTGTCTTTGATGATGATTGTGTAGAAGCATTTGAAATACTTAAGAAAGCATTAGTCTCTGCACCTGTTGTTCAGCCACCTGATTGGAATTTACCCTTTGAAATTATGTGTGATGCTAGGGGTTATGCTGTAGGTGTTGTTCTAGGGAAAAGAGTTGATAAGAAATTAAATGTTATCCATTATGCTAGTAAGACTCTAGACAATGCTCAGAGAAATTATGCTACTACCAAAAAGGAACTTTTAGCAGTTGTATTTGCTTGTGATAAATTCAGACCCTATATTGTTAATTCTAAAGTAACTATTCACACTGATCATGCTGCTATTAAATATCTTCTGGAAAAGAAAGATGCGAAACCTAGACTTATTAGATGGGTTCTCTTGCTGCAAGAATTTGATTTGCATATTGTTGATAGAAAAGGAGTTGAGAACCCCGTTGCAGACAACTTATCTAGATTAGAGAATGTTCTTGATGAACCACTACCTATTGATGAGAGCTTTCCTGATGAACAATTAAATGTCATAAGCACTTCCCGTAGCACTCCATGGTATGCTGATTATGCTAACTAGTCATCAACCCGTGCATCAGCACGGGCTAGTATTCATTAAAAATTTACAATATGTAACTTAGTTTTGACTTATTCAATAAATATGTTGTATCAGATGTTATGGCACCGATTTAAGAATTACATACTAATGGGTATTGCATAATTAAGTTTCAGTTACAAATGTAAGTCTTTCATAGGACATAACAACAATGAAATAATTGTATTACATAAGTCTAAACATATTGCAAATTATGTGAGTGCTTAGAGAATCCAGGAGATTAATTAGTTCAGTTCTTGTTTTGTTTTCTCCCACGGAGGGTATTGTGGCCACTATGTTTGTGCTAAGCAAACCCACCTCATAAGACCAATCATTTTAGTTGGGAAATATGATCCGCTTTACCGGGGAATCTGAAGAAAAAAATATCCAAAGAAGTTGAATTAATCATTTTTTATTTTTTGGCGGGTGTGTATTAATCATTATTAGGACCAATGTTAGGAACATATGATTTATTAGCTTAAGATATCTCAGTTACAAAACATACTTTATACAATATTATGCACTTAACAAATACAGAGCATCTAGATGCAAGAATATGTTGATGGTGTAGAAATTTTTGCAAGTACACCGTGGGATCTCCTCAAAGGTTAATATCACATCTAAAGAATGAAAGCAGAAACACAGTATGTTCGTATGAGATTATAATTTTTAAACAATTATGACAGCACTAACAAATCAACGGAGTATCAATGTGGTGTATTTCGAAGAAATATAGACAAAATATATTACTTTGATGTAAAGTGGGGATTATTGTTTTTTTTATCTGCCACACATATATGGGTCTATGTATCACATATTTCCGATGGATGACAGGCTTACTTTTATGACCTCGAGTTAGTATATTGGTATGGAGATTTTAGCATACAATCGTTTCTAATATTTATTTATCCTAATTAAAACAAAAAATAGATGCATATGTGCAGTTATCACATGTCAGTGCCTGTACCCAATGCAGTTGGAAAATACAGAAATATAGATAAAAAAGGAACGTACAAATTTTAATATGAGTGGGGAACAATCAAACTTCTATAGGCAGAGACAACAAAGGATGACTCCTCGACTACTGGATTCACCTCTAGTGTAGCCAATGTGTTAAAAATAAAGCAGTTGTAAAAAAAGGGTTACAAAGTAGCGAAACAATTTGTACGTTCATGTGTCTTAGGAGCTTGTAGTGACATCAGAGGTCATACCTTAGCGGCCATGCACATGCATTCGTTATATTCATGTCTACCCATGCATTCATCAAATCAGAATTAGTTCTAGCTTTTATGAGATTAATCATGTGCTGAGTGCTGGCGCGCCAGTGGACATACTTATGCAGTTCTAAACACTGCATACACGCCTTGGCTATGGGCGCCGTGGCTGCCTTCGGCCCACGACTTCTTCAATGGTACAAAATTTTAAGACAGATCGGATGAGATACGACGGAAAGCAAATGTAGATGCGAAAAGGTGGTCATCCGATTGAATTGTATCTGTGAGCGAGAGAGAAAAGCAGAAGTTTGGTCACCGGATGAGGCTGAAGGCATGATGGTGGCTCCGTCCATGGGAGAAGGTCTTCACAAAATGCAGGAGCTCGATCATGTACGTGAGCAGGAAGGGTCCATTAGAGAAGGTCTTCACAAAATACAGGAGCTTGGGCATGTACGTGAGCAGGAAGGGGCGTACGTGATGGTAATTCTATTTTTTTTACCTAGTGAATTTCTGTTTGGGTACTAAGTGTAAGCCTCTAGGACTCTCAAGTAGGACAGAATAAAACTCCATGGACGCTTATTAAATCTGAGCCTTCCAATTAGTTAGTTTCATAACATGGAGGCTTTTCCTGTGCCGCATGTGGTAGGGATTGACGTAGTAGGGTTAGGTTTACGTGTAGCTTACCCACAAAAAAAAGGTTTACGTGCAGCATGGACCTGTTTGGGTGTTTTATTTTCCCTACAACAGTAACGTTAATTGTAGGGCTAAGATAGATCAATGATATAGACCAGACGGTTAAGATATTTTTAATGATGTGGATTAACGTGGCAGCTCGTATGATGCATCCAATTAGTAAATATAAGATTATATTGTTGCTAAATTTATACCACCTAGCTTCACATACCAACAAAAGAAAAAGTTTTTCTATGACTTGCGACATTACTTTTGGGATGACCCACATCTTTATAAAGAAGGAGTAGATGGTGTTATTAGACGTTGTGTACCTGAGCATGAACAGGAACAGATCCTACGCAAGTGTCACTCCAAAGCTTATGGAGGACACCACGCTGGAGATAGAACTGCACATAAGGTATTGCAATCCGATTTTTATTGGCCTACTCTCTTCAAGGATGCCCGTAAGTTTGTTTTGTCGTGCGATGAATGTCAAAGAATTGGTAATATTAGTAGACGTCAAGAAATGCCTATGAATTATTCACTTGTTATTGAACCATTTGATGTTTGGGGCTTTGATTATATGGGACCTTTTCCTGCCTCTAATGGATATACTCATATTTTAGTTGTTGTTGATTACGTTACTAAGTGGGTAGAAGCTATTCTAACTAGTAGTGCTGATCATAACACTTCTATCAAAATGCTTAAGGAAGTTATTTTTCCGAGGTTTGGAGTCCCTAGATATTTAATGACTGATGGTGGTTCACACTTTATTCATGGTGCTTTCCGTAAGATGCTTGCTAAATATGACATTAATCATAGAATTGCATCTCCATATCACCCGCAGTCTAGTGGTCAGGTAGAATTGAGCAATAGAGAGCTCAAATTAATATTGCAAAAGACTGTCAATAGGTCTAGAAAGAATTGGTCCAAGAAACTGAATGACGCATTATGGGCCTATAGAACTGCATACAAAAATCCTATGGGTATGTCTTCGTATAAAATGGTTTATGGAAAAGCATGTCACTTACCTCTCAAACTAGAACATAAGGCATATTGGGCTATTAAAGAGCTCAACTATGATTTCAAACTTGTCGGTGAGAAGAGGTTTGATATTAGCTCACTTGATGAATGGAGAACCCAAGCTTATGAAAATGCCAAGTTGTTTAAAGAAAAGGTTAAAAGATGGCATGACAAAAGGATACAAAAGCGTGAGTTTAATGTAGGTGATTATGTATTGCTATACAACTCTCGTTTAAGATTTTTTACAAGAAAACTTCTCTCCAAATGGGAAGGTCCTTACGTTATCGAGGAGGTCAATCGTTCCGGTGCCATAAAAATCAACAACTTTGAAGGCATAAATCCGAAGGTGGTAAACGGTAAAAGGGTCAAACACTATATCTCAGGTAATCCTATAAATGTTGAAACTAATATTATTGAAACCGTAACCCCGGAGGAATACATAAGGGACACTTTCCAGAACGTTCCAGACTCTGAAAAGGAATAGGTATGTGGTACGGTAAGTAAACCGACTCCAAAACAATTTTTAAGGCAATATTTCTCCGTTTTAAAATATTTAGAAAAATAGAAAAATAAGTAGCAGCCCGGGGAGGACACGAGGCCTCCACGAGGGTGGAGGGCGCGCTCTACCCCCTGGGCGCGCCCCCTACCTCGTGAGCACCTCGTGTGCCCTCCGGACTCCGTTTTCTTGCACGATACATATTTTGGTTGGTAAAAATTCATTATATATAATCCCGAAGGTTTTGACTCTCGTATCACGCAAATCTCCTCTGTTTCGTTTCGAGCCTATTTCCGTTGCAGATTTAGAGCACCATGACTTCTCCCTCCTCCAACAATGAAGACAAGGATGCTTGGCTATTGAAGATAGAGTTGAAAAGAGATGAACTAGAAGAGATCAACGAGGATGAAAGAATCAAGAAGGCCATGGAGGTGCCAGCTCCGGTGGTGAAAGAAGAAGACATCCCTCAACCTTTACCTAACCTTTCCACTCCAACAGAGATTGAAGCCTTCAAGATGATTGAGTTAGCCCGTATACAGAACAAGTATCTCACACAGGAGAATATTTTGTTGAAGGATCATATTGCTGGGCTCAATGGCATTATCCGCAAGTTGGAGGAACTTTTACGCTTGATGTTCGATTATCCACCGTCATCATCACCGCCTCCATCACCTCCGAGGACATAATCACATGGGTATGGGCACTCCCCTTGGCAGCTGCCAAGCTTGGGGGAGGTGCCCTGGTATCATATCACCATCACAACTCCTATCTTTACCGTTTTTCCTTAGTTCGATCCTATTAGTAGTATCTTGATTTAGTAGAATAAAGTCATGGCATGATCTAGTTTTGAGTTTTGCTTTATGATCCTTCTTTGTAATCGAGTCTGTGAGCTATATAATAAAGATTAGTGTTGAGTCAAGGGCTTGATTATTTTGCCATGATCTTGGATGATTAGAAGAAAAAGAATAAAAAGAATCAAAGAGTTCATATTGATCTTAGTGAAAGTAATGACTCCACATAGAAAGAGTATGATGATTAAAAGTTGTTGGGAGTTGGCAAATATAGCTTTGGTCATCGTTGCAATTAATAGGAAGTAATAAGGAAAGAGAGGTTTCACATATAGATATATTATCATTGACATCTTTTATGATTGGGAGCACTCATTAAAATATGACATGCTAAAGAGTTGAGATTGGACAAGGAAGACAACATAATGAGTTATGTTTTCTTACATCCGAGATAAAGTATGTTGTCATGGATCCTCTACCGTGTTGAGCTTGCCTTCCCCCCTCATGCTAGCCAAATTCTTAGCACCAAGTAGAAATACTACTTGTGCTTCCAAATACCCTTAAACCAGTTTTGCCATGAGAGTCCACCATACCTACCTATGGATTGAGTAAGATCCTTCAAGTAAGTTGTCAACGGTGCAAGCAATAAAAATTGCTCTCTAAATATGCATGACTTATTAGTGCAGAGAAAATAAACTTTGTACGAACTTGTTGTGGACGCAATAAAAGCGACGGACTGCATAATAAAGGTCCACATACAAGGGGCAATATAAAGTGACGTTCTTTTGCATTAAGATTTTGTGCATCAACCCTAAACGCGCATGACAACCTCTGCTTCCCTCTGCAAAGGGCCTATCTTTTATTATTATCCTCTACCTTATGCAAGAGTCACGGTGATCTTCACCTTTCCCTTTTTATTTTATCCTTTGGCAAGCTCAACATGTTGGAAAGAACATGATATATATATATATATGTATATATATATCTAATTGGATGTGGGGGAGCATGAATTATTATTGTTGACATTACCCTTGAGGTAAAAGGTTGTGGGGCAAAACTATAAGCCCCTCTCTCTCTCTGTGCCCGACTAAAACTCCGTAACCACAAGTATTGTGTGAGTGTTAGCAATTATGAAGGACTAAGTGATAGTTGAGTATGTGGACTTGCTTTTAAGCTCTGACATAGACTCTTTCCGATGTTATGATAAATTGCAATTGCTTCAATGACCAAAGGTATAATTTGTTGGTGCTCAATAAGGTTTTCGATTCATGCTTTGGCTTTGTGAAAAGATAATCACTTGAACATGAGTAATCATATGACAAAATCTATTTATGTTGTTGTTATGAAAATAATCATGATGCCTTCATGTCCGTATTTTATTTTTATCGACGCCTCTACCTCTAAACATGAGGACATATTTATTGTTATCGGCTTTTCCTTTGAGGACAAGCGAGGTCTAAGCTTGGGGGAGTTGATACGTCCATTTTGCATCATGCTTTTATATCAATATTTATTGCATTATGGGCTGTCAATCCACGTTATGTCACAATACTTAAGGCTATTCTCTCTTATTTTACAAGGTTTACATGAAGAGGGAGAATGCCGGCAGCTGGAATACTGGGCTGGAAAAGGAGCAAATATTGGAGGACTATTCTGCGCAACTCCAAAAGTCCTGAAACTCAACGGAATGTCTTAAAATAAATAAAGAAAAATCATCGCCAAAGATGAAGGCCAGGGGGCCCACACCCTGCTCACGAGGGTGGGGGGCGCCCCCCTGGGCACGCCCCCTACCCCGTGGGCCCCTTGGTGGCTCTTCGACGCCCATCTTCTCCTATATGAAGTCTTTCGATGAGAAAAAAAATAGAAGGCAACCTTTCGGGACGAGACTCCGCCGCCACGAGGCGGAACCTTGGCGGAACCAATCTAGGGCTCCGACAGAGATGTTCTGCCGGGGACACTTCCCTCCGGGAGGGGGAAATCATCACCATCGTCATCACCAATGCTCCTATCATCAGGAGAGGGCAATCTCCATCAACATCTTCACCAGCACCATCTCATCTCCAAACCCTAGTTCATCTCTTGTATCCAATTCTTATCTCCAAGTCCGGGATTGGTGCTAGTAGGTTGCTAGTAGTGTTGATTACTCCTTGTAGTTGATGCTAGTTGGTTTATTTGGTGGATGATCATATGTTCAGATCCTTTATGCACATTATTACCCCTCTGATTATGAACATGAATATGCTTTGTGAGTAGTTACGTTTGTTCCTGAGGACAAGGGAGAAGTCTTGCTATTAGTAGTCATGTGAATTTGGTATTCGTTCGATATTTTGATAAGATGTATGTTGTCTAGCCTCTAGTGGTGTTATGTGAACGTCGACTACATAACACTTCACCATTATTTGGGCCTAGAGGAAGGCATTGGGAAGTAATAAGTAGATGATGGGTTGCTAGAGTGACAGAAGCTTAAACCCTAGTTTATGCGTTGCTTCGTAAGGGGCTGATTTGGATCCATATGTTTCATGCTATGGTTAGGTTTACCTTAATACTTTTGTTGTAGTTGCGGATGCTTGCAATAGAGGTTAATCATAAGTGGGATGATTGTTCAAGTAAGAACAGCACCCAAGCACCGGTCCACCCACATATCAAATTATCAAAGTACCGAACGCGAATCATATGAGCGTGATGAAAACTAGCTTGACGATATTCCCATGTGTCATCGGGAGCGCTTTTCCTATCATAAGAGTTTGTCCAGGCTTGTCCTTTGCTACAAAAAGTGTTGGGACACCTTGCTACACTTTATTTACTTTTGTTACTTGTTGCTCGTTACCATTTATCTTATCACAAAACTATCTGTTACCACTTATTTCAGTACTTGCAGAGAATACCTTGCTGAAAACCGCTTATCATTTCCTGCTGCTCCTCGTTGGGTTCGACACTCTTACTTATCGAAAGGACTACGATAGATCCCCTATACTTGTGGGTCATCACAGTAGAACCAAAGCGTGAGCTACGACATAATCTGCAAAGACCTTTTGACTATGTTCATGATAATTAAGTTCATCTGATTATTTAATGAACTCCCACTTAGATAGACATCCCTCTAGTCATCTAAGTGATACATGATCCGAGTCAACTAGGCCATGTCCAATCATCACGTGAGATGGACTAGTCATCATCGGTGAACATCTTCCTGTTGATCGTATCTGCTATACGACTCATGTTCGACCTTTCGGTCTCTTGTGTTCCGAGGCCATGTCTGTACATGCTAGGCTCGTCAAGTCAACCTAAGTGTTTTGCATGTGTAAATCTGGCTTACACCCGTTGTATGCGAACGTTAGAATCTATCACACCCGATCATCACGTGGTGCTTCGAAACAACGAACCTTTGCAATGGTGCACAGTTAGGGGGAACACCTTCTTGAAATTTTATGAGGGATAATCTTATTTATTCTACCATTGTTCTAAGCAAATAAGATGTAAACATGACAAACATCACATGCAAATCATAGAGTGACATGATATGGCCAATATCATCTCGCGCCTTTGATCTTCATCTTTGAGGCGCGACATGATCACCTTCACCGGCATGACACCATGATCTCCATCATCATGTCTTCATGAAGTTGTCTCGCCAACTATTACTTCTACTACTATGGCTAACGGTTAGCAATAAAGTAAAGTAATTACATGGCGTTTTCAATGACACGCAGGTCATACAATAAATTAAGACAACTCCTATGGCTCCTTTCGGTTGTCATACTCATCGACATGCAAGTCGTGATTCCTATTACAAGAACATGATCAATCTCATACATCACATATGTCATTCATCACATTCTTTTGGCCATATCACATCACATATGATACCCTGCACAAACAAGTTAGCCGTCCTCTAATTGTTGTTGCATGTTTTACGCGGCTGTTATGGGTTTCTAACAAGAACGTTTCTTACCTACGCAAAAGCCACAACGGTGATATGCCAATTGCTATTTACCCTTCATAAGGACCCTTTTCATCGAATCCGATCCGACTAAAGTGGGAGAGACTGGCACCCACTAGCCACCTTATGCAACAAGTGCATGTCAGTCGGTGGAATCTGTCTCACGTAAGCGTACGTGTAAGGTCGGTCCGGGCCGCTTCATCCCACGATGCCGCCAAATCAAGATAAGACTAGTAACGGTAAGCATATTGAACAAACCAACGCCCACAACTATTTGTGTTCTACTCGTGTATAGAATCTACGCAATAGACCTAGCTCATGATGCCACTGTTGGGGATCATTGCAGAAAATAAAAAATTTCTACGCATCACCAAGATCAATCTATGGAGTCATCTAGCAATGAGTGAGGGAGAGGATGAGTGTATCTTCATACCCTTGAAGATCGCGATGCGGAAGCGTTACAAGAACGCGGTTGATGGAGTCGTACTCGCGGCGATTCAAATCGCCGAAGATCCGATCTAGCGCCGAACGGACGGCGCCTCCGCGTTCAACACATGTACAGCCCGGGGACATCTCCTCCTTCTTGATCCAGCAAGGGTAGAGGAGAAGTTGACGGAAAACTCCAGCAGCACAATGGCATGGTGGCGATGGAGCTCGTGGTTCTCCGGCAGAGCTTCGCCAAGCACTACGGAGGAGGAGGAGGTGTTGGAGGAGGGAGGGGTTGCGCCAGTGAAGGGGTGCGGCTGCCCTCTCTCTCCCTCACTGTATATAGGGGTAAGGGGGGAGGAGGCGCCCTAGGGTTCCCTAGGGGAGGGGTGGCGGCCACAGGGGAAACCCTAGATGGGTTTGGGCGCCCCCACCCCTAGGAAACTTGCCCCCCAAGCCGGGAGGGGTGGCTGCCCTAGGGGAGGCGCCCCCACCTCTCCACGTGAGATGGGGTGGGAGGGGGGCACAGCCCCTTCGTGGGCTGATGTGCCCCCTCCCCTTGGCCCATACGGCCCCCCAACACTTGTCGGGGCCTTCGAAACACCTTTCGGTCACGCTGGTCGTCACCCGCTACTCCCAAAACAATTCCGGACTCCAATACCCTTCGTCCAATATATCGATCTTCACCTCCGGACCATTCCAGAGTTCCTCATCACGTCCGGGATCTCATCCGGGACTCCGAACAACCTTCGGTAACCACATACTATTTCCCATAACAACTCTAGCGTCACCGAACCTTAAGTGTGTAGACCCTACGGGTTCGGGAACCATGCAGACATGACCGAGACGTTCTCCTGCCAATAACCAACAGCGGGATCTGGATACCCATGTTGGCTCCCACATGTTCCACGATGATCTCATCGGATGAACCACGATGTTGGGGATTCAATCAATCCCGTATACAATTCCCTTTGTCAATCGATATGTTACTTGCCCGAGATTCGATCGTCGATATCCCAATACCTCGTTCAATCCCGTTACCGGCAAGTCACTTTACTCGTTCCGTAATGCATGATCCCGTGACCATCTACTTAGTCACATTGAGCTCATTATGATGATGCATTACCGAGTGGGCCCAGAGATACCTCTCCGTCATACGGAGTGACAAATCCCAGTCTCGATTCATGCCAACCCAACAGACACTTTCAGAGATACCTGCAGTGCACCTTTATAGCCACCCAGTAACGTTGTGACGTTTGGTACACCCAAAGCATTCCTATGGTATTCGGGAGTTGCACAATCTCATGGTCTAAGCAAATGATACTTGACATTAGAAAAGCTCTAGTAAAACGAACTACACGATCTTGTGCTATGCTTAGGATTGGGTCTTGTCCATCACATCATTCTCCTAATGATGTGATGCCGTTATCAATGACATCCAATGTCCATGGTCAGGAAACCATAACCATCTATTGATCAACAAGCTAGTCAACTAGAGGCTCACTAGGGACATGTTGTGGTCTATGTATTTACACATGTATTATAGTTTCCAGTTAATACAATTATAGCATGAACAATAGACAATTATCATGAACAAGGAAATATAATAATAACCATTTTATTATTGCCTCTAGGGCATATTTCCAACACCTTGTTGCCCCTGCTGTCACTGGGAAAGGACACCGCAAGATTGAACCCAAAGCTAAGCACTTCTCCTATTGCAAGAAAGATCAATCTAGTAGGCCAAACCAAATTGATAATTCGAAGAGACTTGCAAAGATAACTTAATCACACATAAAAGAATTCAGAGGAGATTCAAATGTTTCTCATAGATAAACATGATCATAAACCCACAATTAATTGGATCTCGACAAACACACCCTAAAAAGAGTTGCATCGAATAGATCTCCAAGAAGATCGAGGAGAACTTTGTATTGAGATTCAAAGAGAGAGAAGAAGCCATCTAGCTAATAACTATGGACCCGAAGGTCTGTGGTAAACTACTCACAACTCATTGGAGGGGCCTTGGAGATGATGTAGAGGCCCTTCGTGGTCGATTCCCCCTCTGGCGGAGCACCGGCGAAGGCTCCAAGATGGTATCTCGCGGATATAGAAGGTTATGGCGGTGGAAATAGTTTTTCTGGTCGCTTCTGATGTTTTCGGGGTACATGGGTATATGTAGGAGGAGGAAGTAGGTCGGTGGATGCTCGAGGGGCCCACGAGGGTGGGGGGCGCGCCCACCTATAGGGGGCGCGCCAGCCACCCTCGTGGCCGTCTCGCTTGTTTCTTGACTTCCACTCCAAGTTCTCTGGATCACGTTTGTTCCAAAAAGATCGCTCCCGGAGGTTTAATTCCGTTTGGACTCCGTTTGATAGTCCTTTTCTTCGAAACACTGAAATAGGCAAAAAAACAGCAATTTGGGTTGGGCCTCTGGTTAGTAGGTTAGTCCCAAAAATGATATAGAAGTGTAAAGTAAAGCCCATAAACATCCAAAACGGGTAATATAATAGCATGGAACAATCAAAAATTATAGATACGTTGGAGACGTATCAAGCATCCCCAAGCTTAATTCCTACTCGTCCTCGAGTAGGTAAATGATAAAAACAGAATTTTTGATGTCGAATGCTACCTAGCATAATTCTCAATGTAATTTTCTTTATTGTGGCATGATTGTTCAGATCCAAATGATTCAAAATAAAAGCTTATAAAACATAAAAATAGTAATACTTGAAGCATACTAACAAATAATCATGTCTTATCAAAATAGCATAGCCAAAGAAAGCTTATCCCTACAAAATCATATAGTTAGGCCATGCTTCATTTTCATTACACAAAATACTCCCATCGTGCACAACCCCGATGACAAGCCGAGCAATTGGTTCATACTTTTTAACGCACTTCAGCATTTTCAACTCTTACGCAATACATGAGTGCAAGCCATGGACATAGCACTATGGTGGTATATGGTGGTTGTGAGGACAAAAAGGGAGAAGATAGTCTCACATCAACTAGGCGTATCAACGGGCTATGGAGATGCCCATTAATAGATATCAATGTGAGTGAGTAGGGATTTCCATGTAACGGATGCACTAGAGCTATAAATGTATGAAAGCTCAACAAAATAAACTAAGTGGGTGTGCATCCAACTTGCTTGCTCACGAAGACCTAGGGCATTTTGAGGAAGCCCATCATTGGAATATGCAAGCCAAGTTCTATAATGAAAAATCCCCACTAGTATATGAAAGTGACAACATAGGAGACTCTCTATCATGAAGATCATGGTGCTATTTTGAAGCACAAGTGTGGAAAAGAGATAGTAGCATTGTCCCTTCTCTCTTTTATCTCATTTTTTGGTGGGCTTCTTTGGCCTGTTTTTTTTATTTGTAGGCTTATTTGGCCTCTTTTTTCTGAAGTCCAAAGTCTCATCCCGACTTGTGGGGGAATCATAGTCTTCATCATCCTTTCCTCACTTGGGATAATGCTCTAATAATGAAGATCATCACACTTTCATTGATTTACAACTCAAGAATTACAACTCAATACTTAGAACAAAATATGACTCTATGTGAATGCCTCTGGCGGTGTATCGGGATATGCAATGAATCAAGAGTGACATGTATGAAAAATTATGAAGGTGGCATTGCCACAAATACGATGTAAACTACATGATCATGCAAAGAGCGATATGACAATGATGGAGTGTGTCATAATAAACGGAACGGTGGAAAGTTGCATGGCAATATATCTCGGAATGGCTATGGAAATGCCATAATAGGTAGGTATGGTGGCTGTTTTAAGAAAGGTAAATAATGGGTGCATGATACCAGCGAAAGTTGTGCGGCATAATAAAGGCTAGCAAAGTGGAAGGGTAAGTGTGCGTATATCCATGGACTCACATTAGTTATAAAGAACTAATATACTTATTGCAAAAGTTTATTAGCCCTCGAAGCAAAGTACTACTACGTGTGCCCCTAGAGGGATAGATTGGTAGAAAAAGACCATCGCTCGTCCCCAACCGCCACTCATAGGGAATACAATCAAAAGAGCACTCCATGCAACAAATTTGTCACGCAACTTTTACCATACGTGGATGCTACGGGACTTGCCAACTTCAACACAAGTATTTCTCAATTTCATAATTACCCAGCTAGCATGACTCTAGCATTATTACCTTTATATCTCAAAACAATTATCAAGCATCAAATTGATCATAGTTTTTAATGCATTTCTATGATAGTTTTTACCCAACTTGGATGCTCCTCATTCTAGGACCAAGTTTATAACCATAGCAAATACCATGCTGTTCTAAAAGACTCTCAAAAAGTATAAGTGAAGCATGAGAGGTCAACACTTTCTTCAAAATTAAGCCACCGCCGTGCTCTAAAAGATTTAAGTGAAGTACTAGAGCAAAAACTATCTAGCTCAAAAGATATAAGTGAAGCACATAGAGTGTTCTAATAAATTCTAATCAAGTGGGCTTCTCCCAAAAGGTGTGTACAGCAAGGATGATTGTGGTAATCTAAAAAGCAAATACTAATATCATACAAGACGCTCCAAGCAAAACACATATCATGTGGTGAATAAAAATATAGCTCCAAGTAAAGTTACCGATAGACGAAGACGAAAGAGGGGATGCCTTCCAGGGCATCCCCAAGCTTAGGCTTTTGGTTATCATTGAATATCTTGGGGTGCCATGGGCATCCTTATTCCATAGTCCATCAAATCTTTACCCAAAACTTGAAAACTTCACAACACAAAACTCAGCAAAAATCTCGTAAGCTCCATTAGTGCAAGAAAGAAAAACCACCACATAAGGTACTGTAGTGAACTCATTATTTATTTATATTGGTGTTAAACCTACTGTATTCCAACTTCTCTATGGTTCATACCACTCAATACTAGCCATAG
This sequence comes from Triticum aestivum, assembly GCF_018294505.1. Taxonomy (NCBI): domain Eukaryota; kingdom Viridiplantae; phylum Streptophyta; class Magnoliopsida; order Poales; family Poaceae; genus Triticum; species Triticum aestivum. Next base: position 713,595,413 of record NC_057798.1, on the reverse strand, counting down.
ATGCATCAAAATAAGCAAACAACACACGAAAAACAGAATCTGTCAAAAACAGAACAGTCTGTAGCAATCTGTAACTTTCGAATACTTCTGGAACTCCAAAAAAATATAAACTAAATTGGTGGACGTGGGGAATTTGTCTATTAATCATATGCATAACAAATCAACTAAAAATAACTTTCCAGTAAAATATGACAGCAAATCTCGTGAGCGCTAAAGTTTCTGTTTTTTACAGCAAGATCATATAAACTTCACCCAAGTCTTCCCAAAGGTTCTACTTGGCACAAACACTAATTAAAGCATAAAACCACATCTAAACAGAAGATGGATGAAATATTTATTACCACACAGAAGCAAAAACAAACAAAAATTGGGTTGCCTCCCAACTAGCGCTATCATTTAACGCCCCTAGCTAGGCATAAAAGCAAGGATAGATCTAAGTATTGCCATCTTTGGCACTCAATTCATAAATGACTCGCACGATAGATTCATATGGTAATTTGACTTTCTTTCTTGGAAAGTGCTCCATGACATTCCTTAATGGAAATTGGAATCTGATACATCCATTTTGCATCATGCTTTTATATCAATATTTATTGCATTATGGGCTGTTATTTCACATTATATCTCAATACTTATGGCTATTCTATCTTATTTTACAAGGTTTACCATGAAGAGGGGGAATGCCGGCAGCTGGAATTCTAGCTGGAAAAGGAGCAAATATTGTAGACCTATTCTGCACAGCTCCAAGAATCCTGAAACTCCATAGAAGTTATTTTTGGAATTAATAAGAATTATTGAGCAAAGAAAACACCAGAGCGGGCCCGCACCCTGGCCAGGAGGGTGGGGGCGCGCCCACCCCTACTGGGCGTGCCCCCTGTCTCCTGGGCCTCCTGGTGGCCCTCCGGTGCCCATCTTCTGCTATATGAAGGCTTTGACCTTGGAAAAAATCATAAGCAAGCTTATAGGACGAAACTCCGGCGCCACGAGGCGGAACCTTGGCGGAACAATCTAGGGCTCCAGCGGAGCTGTTCTGCTGGGGAAACTTCCCTCCTGGAGGGGGAAATCATCACCATTGTCATCACCAACGATTCTCTCATCAGGAGGGGGTCAATATCCATCAACATATTCACCAGCACCATCTCCTCTCAACACCCTAGTTCATCTCTTGTATCCAATCTTGTATCAAAACCACAAACCGGTACCTGTGGGTTGCTAGTAGTGTTGATTACTCCTTGTAGTTGATGCTAATTGGTTTACTTGGTGGAAGATCATATGTTCAGATCCTTAATGCATATTAATACTCCTCTGATTATGAACACAAATATGCTTTGTGAGTAGTTACTTTTGTTCCTGAGGACATGGGAGAAGTCTTGCTATTAGTAGTCATGCGAATTTGGTATTCGTTTGATATTTTGATGAGATGTGTGTTGTCTCTCCTCTAGTGGTGTTATGTGAACGTCGACTACATGACACTTCACCATTATTTGGGCCTAGAGGAAGGCATTGGGAAGTAATAAGTAGATGATGGGTTGCTAGAGTAACAAAAGCTTAAACCCTAGTTTATGCGTTGCTTCGTAAGGGGCTGATTTGGATCCATATGTCTAATGTTGTGGTTAGGTTTACCTTAATACTTCTTTTGTAGTTGCGGATGCTTGCAATAGGGGTTAATAATAAGTGGGATGCTTGTCCAAGTAAGGGCAGCACCCAAGCACCGGTCCACCTACATATCAAATTATCAAAGTACCGACGATAATTCCCACATGTCCTCGGGAGCGCTTTTCTCATTATAAGAAATTGTCCAGGCTTGTCCTTTGCTACAAAAAGGATTGGGCCACCTTGCTGCACTTTATTTACTTTCATTGCTTGTTACCCGTTACAAATTATCTTATCACAAAACTATCTGTTACCTACAATTTCAGTGTTTGCAGAGAATACCTTACTGAAAACCGCTTGTCATTTCCTTCTGCTCCTCGTTGGGCTCGACACTCTTACTTATCGAAAGGACTAGGATAGATCCCCTATACTTGTGAGTCATCAAGACTCTTTTCTGGCGCCGTTGCCGGGGAGTGAAGCACCTTTGGTGAGTGGAACTTGGTAAGGAAATATTTATATAGTGTGTTGAAATTTTCTGTCACTTGTTACTATGGAAACTAATCCTTTGAGGGGCTTGTTCGGGGTATCTTCACCCCGACCAGAAGAGCAAAGAGTTTCTCCTCAACCTACTAAACCTACTGAAAATATTTACTTTGAGATTCCTTCAGGTATGATAGAGAAACTACTAGCTAATCCCTTTGCAGGAGATGGAACGTTGCATCCCGATTTACACCTTATCTTTGTGGATGAAGTTTGTGGATTATTTAAGCTTGCAGGTATTCCCGATGATGTTGTCAAAAGGAAGGTATTCCCTTTATCTTTGAAGGGAGATGCATTGACATGGTATAGGCTATGTGATGATACAGGATCTTGGGATTATAAACGATTGAAGTTGGAATTTCACCAGAAGTTCTATCCTATGCATCTTGTTCATCGTGATCGTAATTACATATATAATTTCTGGCCTCGTGAAGGAGAAAGCATCGCTCAAGCTTGGGGGAGGCTTAAGCCAATGTTATATTCATGCCCCCAATCATGAGCTCTCAAGAGAAATGATTATTCAAAAAAATTATGCTCGGCTTTCTCCCAATGATCGCAACATGCTCGATACTTCCTGTGCTGGTTCTTATATGTTGAAGACTATTGAATTCAAGTGGGATTTATTGGAAAGAATTAAACGCAACTCTGAAGATTGGGGTTCCGATGATATTAAGGAGTCAGGTATAACACCTAAGTTTGATTGTGTTAAATCTTTTATGGATACCGATGCTTTTCGTGGATTTAGCGCTAAGTATGGACTTGACTCTGAGATAGTACCTGCTTTTTGTGAATCTTTTGCTACTCACGTTGATCTCGCTAAGGAGAAGTGGTTTAAATATAATCCTCCCATTGAAGTAAAAGTAGTTGCACCTATTATAGTTGAAGAAAAGACTGTCACTTATAGTGATCCTATTGTTCCTATTATCTATGTTGAGAAACCTCCTTTTCCTGTTAGGATAAAGGATCATGCTAAAGCTTCGACTGTTGTTCGTAAGAGTAATACTAGGACTTATACACCTCCTGAGCAAATCAAAGTTGAACCTAGTATTGCTATGGTTAAATATCTCTTGGATGATAATTTAGATGGGCATGTTATTTATTTCTGTGGTGAGACTGCTAATATTGTCAGACCAGATGCTAAGATACATAGACCTGTGGTAGGCATGCCTGTTATTTCTGTTAAAATAGGAGATCATTGTTATCATGGCTTATGTGATATGGGTGCAAGTGCTAGCGCAATACCCTATGACTTATACAAAGAAATTATGCATGATATTGCACCCGCTGAAATAGAAGATATTGATGTTACCATTAAGCTTGCCAATAGGGACACCATTAAACCAGTTGGGATTGTTAGAGATGTCGAAGTCTTGTGTGGGAAGGTTAAATATCCTGTTGATTTTCTTGTTCTTTGTTCCCCACAAGATGAATTTTGTCCCATTATATTTGGTAGACCCTTCTTGAATACTGTTAATGCTAGGATTGATTGTGAAAAGGGTATTGTTGAAATTGGCTTAGGGGATATGTCTCATAAGTTTAATTTTGCTAAGTTTCATAGACAACCCCGTGATAAAGAACCACCTAGTAAGGATGAGATTATTGGTCATGCTTCTATTGCCGTGCCTCCTACTGATCCGTTAGAACAATATTTGCTAGACCATGAAAATGATATGTTTATGAATGAAAGAAGGGAAATAGATGAAGTGTTCCTTCAACAGGGTCCTATTCTGAAACACAACTTACCTATTGAAATCCTAGGGGGTCCTCCTCCACCCAAGGGTGATCCCGTGTTTGAACTCAAACCATTACCTGATAATCTTAAGTATGCTTATCTTGATGAAAAGAAAATATATCCTGTTATTATTAGTGCTAACCTTTTAGAGAAAGAAGAAGAAAGATTATTAAAAACTCTGAAGAAGCACCGTGCTGCTATTGGATATACTCTGGATGATCTTAAGGGCATTAGTCCCACTCTATGCCAACACAAAATTAAAGTGGAGGAAGATGCCAAACCAGTTAGAGATCCTCAACGACGATTGAATCCTAAGATGAAGGAAGTGGTGAGAAAGGAGATACTAAATCTCCTCGAGGCAGGTATAATTTATCCCGTTGCTGATAGTGAATGGGTAAGTCATGTCCATTGTGTTCCTAAGAAGGGAGGTATTACTGTCGTTCCTAATGATAAAGATGAATTGACCCCGCAAAGAATTATTATAGGTTATAGGATGGTAATTGATTTCCGTAAATTAAATAAGGTTGCTAAGAAAGATCATTACCCTTTACCTTTTATTGATCAAATGCTAGAAAGACTATCCAAACACACACATTTCTGCTTTCTAGATGGTTATTCTGGTTTCTCTCAAATATCTGCAGCGAAGGATCAATCAAGAACTACTTTTACTCGCCCTTTCGGTACTTTTGCTTATAGACATATGCCTTTTGTTTTATGTAATGCACCCGCTACCTTTCAAAGATGTATGATGGCTATATTCTCTGACTTTTGTGAAAAGATTTGTGAGGTATTCATGGATGATTTCTCCGTTTATGGATCCTCTTTTGATGATTGCTTGAGCAACCTTAATCGAGTTTTCAGAGATGTGAAGACACTATTCTAGTCTTGAATTGGGAAAAGTGCCACTTTATGGTTAATGAAGGCATTGTCTTGGGGCATAAGATTTCCGAGAGAGGTATTGAAGTTGATAAAGCTAAAGTTGATGCTATAGAAAAGATGCCATGTCCCAAGGACATAAAAGGTATAAGAAGTTTCTTTGGTCATGCCGGTTTTTATAGGAGGTTCATTAAGGACTTTTCTAAAATCTCTAGGCCTCTGACTAATTTATTGCAAAAAGATATTCCTTTTGTCTTTGATGATGATTGTGTAGAAGCATTTGAAATACTTAAGAAAGCTCTGATCACTGCACCTATTGTTCCGCCACCTGATTGGAATTTACCCTTTGAAATTATGTGTCATGCTAGTGATTATGCTGTAGGTGTTGTTCTAGGGCAAAGAGTTGATAAGAAATTGAATGTTATCCAGTATGCTAGTAAAACTCTTGATGCTGCCCAGAGAAATTATGCGACTACTGAAAAAGAGTTCTTAGCAGTTGTGTTTGCATGTGATAATTTTAGACCTTATATTGTTGATTCCATAGTTACTATTCACACCTATCATGCTGCTATTAAATATCTTATGGAAAATAAAGATGCTAAGCCTAGACTCATTAGATGGGTTCTCTTGCTCCAAGAATTTGACTGGCATATTATTGATAGAAAGGGAGCTGAGAACCCCATTGCTGACAACTTGTCTAGGTTAGAGAATGTTCTTGATGACCCACTACCTATTGATGATAGCTTTCATGATGAACAATTAGCGGTCATTAATGTTTCTCGTACTGCTCCTTGGTATGCTGATTATGCTAATTACATTGTTGCTAAATTTATACCACCTAGTTTCACATACCAGCAAAAGAAAAAGTTCTTTTCTAATTTAAGACATTACTTCTGGGATGACCCACACCTTTATAAAGAAGGAGTAGATGGTGTTATTAGATGTTGTGGAACAGATCCTACGCAAGTGTCACTCTGAATCGTATGGAGGACACCACGCTGGAGATAGAACTGCACATAAGGTATTGCAATCCGGTTTTTATTCGCCTACTCTCTTCAAAGATGCTCGTAAGTTTGTCTTATCTTGTGATGAATGTCAAAGAATAGGTAATATTAGTAGACATCAAGAAATGCCTATGAATTATTCTCTTGTTATTGAACCATTTGATGTTTGGGGCTTTGATTATATGGGACCTTTTCCTGCCTCTAATGGTTACACACATATTTTAGTTGATGTTGATTACATTACTAAGTGGGTAGAAGCTATTCCAACTAGTAGTGCTGATCATAACACCTCTTTTAAGATGCTTAAAGAAGTTATTTTTCCCGAGGTTTGGAGTCCCTAGATATCTTATGACTGACGGTGGTTCACATTTTATTCATGGTGCTTTCCGTAATATGCTTGCTAAGTATGATGTTAGTCATAGAATCGCATCTCCTTATCACCCGCAGTCTAGTTACCAAGTAGAGTTGAGCAATAGAGAGCTCAAATTAATTTTGCAAAAGACTGTGAATAGATCTAGAAATAATTGGTCCAAGAAATTTGAGGATGCATTATGGGCCTATAGAACTGCATATAAAAATCCTATGGGTATGTTTCCGTATAAGATGGTTTATGGAAAAGCATGTCACTTACCTCTTGAACTTGAACATAAAGCATATTGGGCTATTAAAGAGCTCAACTATGACTTCAAACTTGCCGGTGAGAAGAGGTTGTTTGATATTAGCTCACTTGATGAATGGAGAACCCAAGCCTATGAGAATGCCAAGCTATTTAAAGAAAAAGTTAAACGATGGCATGACAAAAGGATACAAAAGCGTGAGTTTAACGTTGGTGATTATGTGTTATTATTCAATTCTCGCTTAAGATTTTTTGCAGGAAAACTTCTCTCTAAATGGGAAGGTCCTTCCATTATCGAGGAGGTCTATCGTTCCGGTGCCATAAAAATCAACAACTTCGAAGGCACAAGTCCGAGGGTTGTGAACGGTCAAAGAATCAAACATTATATCTCAGGTAACCCTATCAATGTTGAAACTAATATTATTGAGACTGTAACCCCAGAGGAATACATAAGGGACACTTTCCAGAACGTTTCAGACTCCGAAAAGGAATAGGTATGTGGTACGGTAAGTAAACCGACTCCAAAACAATTCTAATGGCAATTTTCCTCTGTTTTGGAATATTTAAGAATTTTAGGAAGAAAGAAGTAATCCGGGAAGGACACGAGGCCTCCATGAGGGTGGAGGGCGCGCCCAGCCTTACTGGGCGCGCCCCCCTGTCTCGTGACTACCTCGTGCCTCCCGGACTCCGTTTTCTTGCACGTTACGTATTTTGGTCAGTAAAAATTCATTATATAATCTCCCGAAGGTTTTGACCACCGTATCACGCAATTATCCTATGTTTTTGTTTCGAACTGTTTCTGTCGCAGATTTAGAGCAATATGTTGTCTCGGGATTTGGAAGGGGAGAGCTATGTTGCTGATTACCTTGCAGACCCTAAGGTCTACGGGGACTTAGAGCATGGTGGCTGGACCATTGAAGAAGAGGAAGACTACGAGCCTAAGGGAAAGGAGGAGACGAGTTCAGACGAAGACGAAGCCCCATTACCTCAACATGGGGACATGCATGTGGAGTTTAAAAAGTCAAGCCTCCCTGACAGAGCAAAGAAGCCAAAGATCGAGTTTATCCCTTTTTGTCTCTTGCAGGAAAATAAGCAGGAACTATGCAAAAGAATATTAAGTCTTGAGCAAGAGATTGATGACCTGAAGGAGCAAAATATTATCCTCAAGCGTAAATTGAGGAACAAGCCATCATCATCACCACCTCCATCACCTCCGAGGACATAATCACATGGTATGGGCACTCCCCTTGGCAACTGCCAAGCTTGGGGGAGGTGCCCCGGTATCGTATCACCATCACACTCCTATCTTTACCGTTTTACTTAGTTCGATCCCTTCAGTAATATCTTGATCTAGTAGATTGAAGCTTTGGTATCAAGTAGTTTTGAGTTTTGCTTTTTGATCTCTTTTTGTAATCGAGTCCGTGAGCTATCTATAATAAAGTTTAGTGTTGAGTCAAGGGCTTTGCTATCTTGCTATGATCTTGAGAAAGTAGAAAGAATAAAAAGAATAAAGAGTTCATATTGATCTTATGGATAGTAATGACTTCACACATAAAAAGTATGAGGCATAAAGGTTGTTGAGAGTTGACAAACATAGTTTTGGTCATCGTTGCAATTAATAGGAAGTAATAAGGAAAGAGAGGTTTTCACATACAAATATACTCTTCGACATCTTTTATGATTGTGAGCACTCATTAAGTACGACAAGCTAAAAGAGTTGATGTTGGACAAGGAAGACAACGTAATTATTTATGTTTTCTCACATCTCAGTTAAAGTATATTGTCATTGATCTTCCCAACATGTTGAGCTTGCCTTTCCCCCTCATGCTAGCCAAATTCCTTGCACCAAGTAGAGATTCTACTTGTGCTTCCAACTATCCTTAAACCCAGTTTTGCCATGAGAGTCCACCATACCTACCTATGGATTGAGTAAGATCCTTCAAGTAAATTTTCATGCTGCGAGCAATAAAAAATGTTCTCTAAATATGTATGACTTATTAGTGCAGAGAAAATAAGCTTTATACAATCTTGTTATGGAAGCAATAAAAGCGACGGATTGCATAATAAAGGTCCATATACAAGTGGCAATATAAAGTGACATTCTTTTGCCTTAAGATTTTGTGCATCCAACCCTAAAAGCACATGACAACCTCTGCTTCCCTCTGCAAAGGGCCTATCTTTACTTTATGTTTTTACTTTACGCTTGAGTCAAGGTGATCTTCACCTTTCCTTTTTCATTTTATCCTTTGGCAAGCTCCTCGTGTTTGAAAGATCTTGATATATATATCCAATTGGATGTAAGTTAGCATGAATTATTATTGTTGACATCACCCAAAGGTGAATACGTTGGGAGGCAACACAATAGGCCCCTATCTTTCTCAGTGTCCAGTTGAAACTCCATAACCACAAGTATTGCGTGAGTGTTAGCAATTGTAGAAGACTACATGATAGTTGAGTAGGTGGACTTGCTGAAAAGCTCTATTTTTTACTCTTTCTGATGTTATGATAAATTGCAATTGCTTCAATGACTGAGATTATAGTTTGTTAGTTCCCCATGAAGTTTATGAACCATACTTGATATTGTGAATTGATCGTTACTTGAGCATAAGAAATCATATGACAAAATCCTTATATGTTGCTGTTATAAGAATGATCATGATTCCCTCATGTCCGTATTTTATTTTTATTGACACCTCTATCTCTAAACATGTGGACATATTTATCGATTTCGGCTTCCGCTTGAGGACAAGCGAGGTCTAAGCTTGGGGGAGTTGATACGTCCATTTTGCATCATGCTTTTATATCAATATTTATTGCATTATGGGCTGTTATTACACATTATATCTCAATACATATGGCTATTCTCTCTTATTTTACAAGGTTTACCATGAAGAGGGGGAATGCCGGCAGCTGGAATTCTGGCTGGAAAAGGAGCAAATATTGGAAACCTATTCTGCACAACTCCAAAAATCCTGAAACTCCATGGAAGTTATTTTTGGAATTAATAAGAATTATTGAGCGAAGAAAACACCAGAGGGGTCCCACACCCTAGACAGGAGGGTGGGGGCGCGCCCACCCCTACTGGGCGCGCCCCCTGTCTCCTAGGCCCCCTGGTGGCCCTCCGGTGCCCATCTTCTGCTATATGAAGTCTTTTACCCTGGAAAAAATCATAAGCAAGCTTACGGGACGAAACTCCGCCACCACGAGGCGGAACCTTGGCGGAACCAATCTAGGGCTCCGGTGGAGCTGTTCTGCCGGGGAAAATTCCCTCTGGGAGGGGGAAATCATCACCATCGTCATCACCAACGATACTCTCATCGGGAGGGGGTCAATCTCCATCAACATGTTCACCAGCACCATCTCCTCTCAAAACCCTAGTTCATCTCTTGTATCCAATCTTGTATCAAAACCACAAACTGGTACCTGTGGGTTGCTAGTAATGTTGATTACTCCTTGTAGTTGATGCTAATTGGTTTACTTGGTGGAAGATCATATGTTCATATCGTTAATGCATATTAATACTCCTCTGATTATGAACATGAATATTCTTTGTGAGTAGTTACTTTTGTTCCTGAGGACATGGGAGAAGTCTTGCTATTAGAAGTCATGTGAATTTGGTATTCGTTCGATATTTTGATGAGATGTGTGTTGTCTCTCCTATAGTGGTGTTATGTGAACGTCGACTACATGACACTTCACCAATATTTGGGCCTAGAGGAAGGTATTGGGAAGTAATAAGTAGATGATGGGTTGCTAGAGTGACAGAAGCTTAAACCCTAGTTTATGCGTTGCTTCGTAAGGGGCTGATTTGGATCCATATGTCTAATGATGTGGTTAGGTTTACCTTAATACTTCTTTTGTAGTTGCGGATGCTTGCAATAGGGGTTAATCATAAGTGGGATGCTTGTCCAAGTAAGGGCAGCACCCAAGCACCGGTCCACCCACATATCAAATTATCAAAGTACCGAACGCGAATCATATGAGCGTGATGAAAACTAGCTTGACGATAATTCCCATGTGTCCTCGGGAGTGCTCTTCTCGTTATAAGAAACTGTCCAGGCTTGTCCTTTGCTACAAAAAGAATTGGGCCACCTTGCTGCACTTTATTTACTTTCATTGCTTGTTACCCGTTACAAATTATCTTATCACAAAACTATCTGTTACCTACAATTTCAGTGCTTGCAGAGAATACCTTACTGAAAACCGCTTGTCATTTCCTTCTGCTCCTCGTTGGGTTCAACACTCTTACTTATCGAAAGGACTATGATAGATACCCTATACTTGTGGGTCATAAGAATCTAATATTCCCTTCCTTCACATCGATAATTGCACCAATCGTTCTAAGGAAAGGTCTACCAAGAATAATAGGACATGAAAGATTGTAATCTATGTCAAGAATGATAAAATCTATGGGCACATAGTTCCTATTTGCAACAATAAGAACATCATTGATCCTTCCCATAGGGTTTTTAATGGTGGAATCCACAAGGTGCAAATTTAAAGAGCAATCATCAAGATCATGGAAACCTAGAATATCACATAAAGTTTTCGGAATTGTGGAAACACTAGCACCCAAATCACAAAAAGCATAAAACTCATGATCTTTAATTTTAATCTTTATAGTAGGTTCCCACTCATCATTAAGTTTTCTAGGTATAGAAACTTCCAAATTAAGTTTTTCATCATAAGATTGCATCAAGGCATCAACAATATGTTTGGTAACAGCTTTATTTTGATAATAAGCATGAGGAGAATTCAAAACGGATTGCAAATGGGAAATACAATCTACTAAAGAACAATTATCATAATTAAATTCCTTGACATCCAAGATAGTTGGTTCAATGTTATTTGAAGTCTTGACCTCTCCAATCCCACTTTTACCAAATTTAGCATCAAGATCTAAAAACTCCGAATCATTGGGACGTCTTTTAACTAAAGTTGAATCATATCCAGTCCCATCATTAATAAGATTCATATTGCTAAACAAAGATTTAATAGGGAACACATCAATAACTTTTAGATCTTCATCATTATTTTCATGAAAATTAGAAGAACACGCTTTTACAAAGCAATCTTTCTTAGCACGCAATCTAGCGGTTCTTTCTTTGCACTCATCAATGGAAATTCTCATAGCTTTGAGAGACTCATTGATATCATGCTTAGGAGGAGTAGATCTAAGTTTCAAAGAATCAACGTCAAGCGAAAGTCTATCAACGTTCCTAGCCAAATCATCAGCTTTAAGCAATTTTTCTTCAAGCAAAGCATTGAAATTCTTTTGAGAGATCATAAATTCTTTAACACTATTCTCAAAATCAGAGGGCATCTTATTATAATTACCATAAGAATTGTTGTAGGAATTTCCATAGTTATTAGAGGAATTACTAGGGAACAGTCTAGGATTAAAGTTTCCTCTATAAGCATTGTTACCAAAATTATTCCTACCAACAAAATTCACATCCATAGATTCATTATTATTCTCAATCAAAGTAGACAAAGGCATATCATTGGGATAAATAGGAGCACTCTTAGTAGCAAACAATTTCATAAGTTCATCCATCTTTCCACTCAAAACATTAATTTCTTCTATAGCATGCACTTTTTTACTAGTAGATCTTTCGGTGTGCCATTGAGAATAATTAGCCATAATGTTATAAAGGAGTTTAGTAGCTTATCCTAAGGTGATTTCCATAAACGTGCCTCCCACAGCCGAATCTAAAAGATTTCTAGAAGCAAAATTCAATCTGGCATAAAAAATTTGTATGATCATCCATAAATTCAAACCATGAGTAGGGCAATTGTGAATCATCAATTTCATTCTTTCCCAAGATTGGGCAACATGCTCATGATCAAGTTGTTTAAAATTCATAATATCGTTTCTAAGAGAGATGATCCTAGCGGGAGGAAAATACTTGGAGATAAAAGCATATTTGCACTTATTCCACGAATCAATACTATTCTTAGGCAAAGACGAAAACCAAACTTTAGCATGATCTCTAAGTGAAAACGGAAATAACTTCAATTTAACAATATCATTATCCATATCTTTCTTCTTTTGCATCTCACACAAATCAACAAAGTTGTTTAGATGGGTAGCAGCATCTTCACTAGGAAGGCCGGAGAATTGATCTTTCATAACAAGGTTCAACAAAGCAGCATTGATTTCACAAGACTCAACATAATTAAGAGGAGCAATCGGAGTACTAAGGAAATCATTATTATTGGTATTGGAAAAGTCACACAATTTGGTATTATCCTGAGCCATAGCAACAAGAAATCCAACACACAAGCAAACAAAAAGATAAGCGAAAGAGAGAGGAGATTGGGAAAGAGAGGGCGAATAAAACAGCAAGGGTGAAGTGGGGGAGAGGAAAACGAGAGGCAAATGGCAAATAATGTAATGCGAGGGAGATGAGTTTGTGATGGGTACTTGGTATGTCTTGACTTGAGCAAAGACCTCCCCAACAACGGCGCCAGAAATCCTTCTTGCTACGTCTTGAGCTTGCGTTGGTTTTCCTTGAAGAGGAAAGGGTGATGCAGCAATAGTAGCGTAAGTATTTCCCTCAGTTTTTGAGAACCAAGGTATCAATCCAGTAGGAGGCTCCTCAGAAGTCCCACGCACCTACACAAACAAACAAACAAACAAGAAATCACAACCAACGCAATAAAGGGGTTGTCAATCCCTTCAGGCCACTTGCGAAAGTGAGATCTGATAGAGATAATATGATAAGATAAATATATTTTTGGTATTTTGAGATATAGATTGGAAAAGTAAAGATGCAAATAAAAGTAGATTGAAAGCTTATATGATAAGAGATAGACCCGGGGCCATAGGTTTCACTAGTGGCTTCTCTCAAGATAGCATAAGTATTAGGGTGGGTGAACAAATTACTGTCGAGCAATTGTTAGAAAAGCAAATAATTATGAGATTATCTATGCACGATCATGTATATAGGCATCACGTCCGTGACAAGTAGACCGACTCCTGTGTGACACTCCAACAAATTTTATTTGGTTTTCAGCAAAAACTTTGTTGGATTTGAAGAAGGCCTTTTAAATTCTTCCAAAAATCTCTCTCTCAAAACCTTTTCCCCCTTGGCAAGGATTTTATTTTTTGGTGTCTTCTTCAACCCTGGTATTGGTTATTAAAAACCTTTCTTCTGTTTGCCCTCTTCTCAAAAGTAAAATTTTTGGGATTTGTTTTTCTTTCAAAAAGAAAACCCTAGAAATTTTGGGACTTCTCTTTTGTTGAAACCACTCATGTTTTACCATGCCTCATATGGTAAAACCTCCCAAAAACCCTCCTTCCACTTTGGGGCAACCCATATATTCTGTCCCAACAAGTCCAACTCATTTTTGGATTTTATTTCATTTATTTCTTTCCCCAAAACAATTCTATCCATTATTTTTGAGCCTAGGTGATTTCCAAAGCGAGTACCTAAATGCCTTTGAGTTTTGATCTCAAACCAACTCCTCTGGATGGTCCTTGGTAACCACAACCTAGAACCATCAAGATCCACTCTTCTTCTTTTCAAATTTTTCAAATTTCAGCCTCTGCAAGTTTGGACCAGATTTGTCAAATTTGGTGAAATTCATATCTCCTCTCCTCCAAAAATTCCACCAAAATTCAGGCAGCCCCAGATGCAATGAGAGGCCACCCCGCCAAAGATCAGCTCAAGGAGAACCTCCCACATACCAAAATCATTCTGTCGAACACCTGGCCAGCATTGTTTCTATGCACATTCAGAAATTCAGAGAAGTTCAGTGTCGTTTCCTTTTGTCAGAAAGTAGTCACAGACCCACAGTGCGCCCTGGCGCGTTGCGCTCGGCCTCTCCTCCCTGGCCAGAACCCCGCAAGCTCCCTTGGACGGGTGCATACATCGGTGGCGGTGAGCCTCGCCGGAGTTGGCAGTTTCTGCGGTGGCCAAGCCACCCGTGGCGGCCAGCGAGGGCCTGAGCTAGCTCGCCACGCCATCCAGCGCCGCCCAACTCTCCCTAGCGCTCCGCGTGGCTCATGCATGCCAGCGCACGCTCGCGGCACCGTCACCGTGGCCCCGCAAGCACAGGGCACGCCCTCTGCCGCCGACAGGCCCGCGCCACCCCGTTCCATCGATCTCTCCCCAAAGCACCTAAACCGAACTCGTTTAGCGTCTAAATGGAACCAGTGGACCTTCACGACGATGCCCTACTCCCTAAACCTCCCCGACCAAGCTCTGCGCCGCCGTAACCTTCGCCGGAAAACTCCGTTCACGGCCACCGCCTCGTACCTCCTATAAAAAGCGGCCCCGAGCTCGCCCTCGAGCACACACTACGTCCGCTACTCACCAACACCCCGCCAGGCCACTAGGAGGACCTCGAGGAGGTCTCCTCTCCAAACTCCAGCCGCTCTGTTCCGCCTCGGCCACCACCTCGATTCACTCCGGTGAGCCCGTCCCCGGCGCCCAAATCCCGTCAGCAATCCCCTCAAGCTACCAGAATTCTAACCCCCACTTCAATTTGACCTCCGCAGCACTCCCCGGCGAGATCCAACTCCACCCGAGCCGTCGTCCGCCGGAGCAAGGGCCACCGTCGACGTGGTGCTCGCCGGTGACCACCACCACCACCCACCGACACGGAGTGACGCATTGAGCACGGAGGTACCACCCGATCCTCCTGCCTCGCCGTGGATCGCCGCCGGCGACCACCGCACCTCTCGGGCGCCGACGAGCTCCGTCCCCTCATTTGAATTTTCAAACCTGACGGGTGGGATCCGCCTGTCAGTCTCTCATTTCTTTTTTTAAACAAACCGTTTTCTGAAAGCGTACTCTGGCAAATACGCTTTCTAATCCGAATCATTTTCTGGTCTTTTCTGCTTAGCACCCTGGGAAGTTTCTGTTTCATTACAGAAAGGTCCCTGAAATTAAAAACCCTTATAACTTTTAAACAGAGAAGGATTTTTGTTTGATTCTTTTTCTGTCCTCTTTAAAATTTTATCTAGTTTTTTATAAGATTTATTTGAAAAGTATTTGGAATACTTTTGTGCACCTCATGGTATTTACGATAGTGCGTATATTTCTGTATACCGTAGATACCGAAGGAGGTGACGGAACCGCAAACTTCACCGAGCTAGGCTCCGACTACTCCGAACCAGGCAAGCATGTTTGAACTTTTGATATGATGAGTGTCTTGGCATTGTTTGCATTGAGTAGTTTCATGGCATGTTTATGAGCATCTTGATGAATGTCATATTACATGCATAGATGAGGCAAGTGTATTTCGAAAATCCATAAGTTGTTGGATATGAGTTTGCATGGCCATGTGATGGCATGAGGATGTGTAAGATGGCAGTGTTGTAGCATGCCAGTCTTATGCCAGACTATTTGACTCCAGTGTCAAATGATTCAGTCAAGTTTCCATCCGCTTTCCTTCCTGTACTACCACATGTATTTTGCAAGGGATATGGCTTAGTAAGTTGCAAACCGTTTTCCTGGTACACACTAAATCGAGAGGCCGTGATGATGGTTCCATGGCCCTGGATTAAAGCCAGTCATCCGGTCAGGGGGCATGGGTGTTTCCGGTTGGGACCGAGAGGGGGGCACCCCTTAGAGCGCGCGTATAGAAATTTGATTCCATGCTATTCGAGGCTGTGACCTCCCCGTCTCAAAGTTTTTCTTGGATGTTGTCTAGGGTGATTCCTGGCATCGTGAGGTGGAATGGGTGTGTACTGGTTAGATGTGTTTTCTTTCGAAATACCGTAAATGGAACTAGTCCTTTATGACTACGGAAATCCGTTGGCTGTGGACATTTTAGTACAAGCTCTGCAGAGTCAAAAATTCCTTTGAATCATCTTGTCCATGTACAAGTACTGTGTTCAACTTATCTTGTCGAGTGTCAATCTCGGTGACAGAAATTCCGGAGAACCACATGGGTGTTAATTCCGGTTAAATGTTTATTTCCTGTGGATGGACTAACCCGTTTATTATCATATGTTGAATATTTTCCTATGAGTATTACTCTTGCAAGTTTAACAGATATGAAATATAAATTTAAAGCCCTTTCCGTGATGTCGCTCAGACGTCCGACTGTGGCAGTATGGTTATTTACTTTTAATATAAGCCCTTTCTGCGATGTCGCTCAGACGTCCGACTGTGGTAGTATGGTTATTTACTTTTAATATAAGCCCTTTCTGCGATGTCGCTCAGACGTCCGACTGTGGCAGTATGGTTATTTACTTTCAATATAAGCCCTTTCTG